>NC_083697.1:36250000-36875000 GCF_033118175.1 Dama dama
ACAGAACTAAGTGAACACATTTCGGATACACAGTTAATATATTTTCCCTAGAATTTCCAAAGAGATGTCACAACTCCCCTTAGTAACTTTCAGTGTTGTTGTTGTACAATCACTAAGCTGTGTCTGACTCTTTGTGATCCCATGAACTAGACTAGGCTTCCCTGTTCACTATTTTCCAGAGTTTGCTCAAATTCACATCTATTGAGTCAGTGAAGCCATCCATTCATTTCATTCTCTGCTGCTCCCTTCTCTTGTCCTCAACCTTTCCCAGCATCACGAACTTTTCCAATGAGTCAGCACTTCACATCGGTGGTCAAAGTAATGGAGTTTTAGCTTAGAAAGAATTTAATTGTATTTAATCTCAAACCTTTCTCAATTATCAGAAATGTAAACAAATGTCTATTGCCATCTGTACACTTCATGTTATTTATTTAAACTGCCAAACTCCTTTTTGCCTACAGTTTTTTTGAGCTTAGTAATATTAATTATTTTGAGTTTCTGACATGAACGTATTTTCTAAATCTCTAACCATCTTTATTATTCAATATTTAGGCTTTCTACTCACTAATTTAAAGAGCAGAAAAGCCTAAACTAATGACAGTGGAAAAGGCCCAATGCATAGAAACAAATGTAAAACTGTTAAAGATGGCGTCTCATTGAGAACTCCCATGACCTTTTATTTATCCCCAGAACTACTTCCTCAAGGCAGCCACTCAATAGAAAGATGAAATCTCCCCCTTAATTGGGTAGGATGTATCACTATTATAAATTGTGAGCAGCTAAGAAAAGACTACAAGGTCACTTGTTATTTGCATAGTTCATTTCTTCTTTGTTGTGGCAAGTCTAAGTAGCTTGCATTTGTTTGAGGCAGTCAGTAACAACTTTCTGTCACCAATAAATCTTGTCCATATTATATGACAGCTATAAGTATGTGTGTATTTCATAAATGCACAATGTGTAGGAAGGAAGCAGTCAAAGGAGGCTCCTGGGTCTGGTCCAGAATAAATCAAACTAATCACAAACAAATGCTTCTCTTTTGATCTTCAAATACATTTTTCAGTACTGCTGTCCAATTTTCCATAAACTTAATTTTAGCTGTATGCTTCTTTAAAAACACTGCTTTGTGGTCTCACTTAAGTTGCAAGCAGATATGGCTGCAGATGTTGGAACAACCTCTGAGGAACAACCTCTGAGCTTCGGTTTATTGATGCAGAAAGCAGGATAACTATCTGCTCTTCAAGAGAGAATGGGATCTTTACTGAGCCTCCCCATTAACTTAGATAAGAAAGGATCTAAAATTAATCACCTGCACTTGGATCTAAACCTCACCCTTAGGGCTACACTTTAACCCTTTTAATTATGAATTATAAGAAGTCCTCTCTTGAAAAGAAAGCCCAGCCTTCAGTAAGCAGATGGACAGACTGTGTGTGTATGTGTGACTGTGTGTTCATGTGCACCCATGTGTGCGTGATGTGGGGGGAAGATATAAGAGGAAATGGCATCACAGACTTGGGCTTCCCTCATCTTGCTGCGACTGGGAAATACCCAAAGGTAAATTTTCTTCAGTCATTTTGGATGGATAGCTCCTGTCACGCTTTCTGTCCTGAGAAAGAAATGACCCAGAAAAAGTAAATAAAACTACTTACTGAGCACCAACAGCAAGTGAAGGATCCTGGGAGACCCATTATCATCCCCCACCACTATCAGGTAGTTTTACTCTGCTCAGTGGATGGGAAAAGAGAACTGCAAAGGGATTAAGTGACTTGCCTCTGTCCGCACGGCAAGAACACAGTTTCAGGAAAAGATTCAGAAGTTAAGTGAACGTGAGTTCATATTATGCTTGGTCCTCTATTAAGTGTGCACCATGAGTTTACCAGGCTTCTCGAGGCTTCAGATATTTCTTCCTGAAAATGCGGACTACGGTTTCACTTGCCTCAAGAGCTACTGAGCAGATTAAGTGAGGCCCCAGCAGAGCACATGGGTTTCCCTGGTGGCTAAGATGGTAAAGAATCTGCCTGCAATACAGGAGATGAAGGTTCGATTCCTGGGTCAAGAAGATCCCCTGGAGAAGAGAACGGCTACCCACTCCAGTATTCTTGCCTGGAGAATTCCATGGTCAGGGAAGCCTGGTGGGCTACAGTCCACGGGGTGGCAAAGAGTCAGACACGGCTGAGCAACTAACACACACATACCACACAGCTCACACCACACACCGTAAATGCTCACTGTCGTTACCATAATACGCCATCAACTCACACATGCTGGTCACCTACTTCAAGGACCTACAGGGCAGGGGAGACAACTTTTCCAGCTGACCAGTCAGGCTTATTTTTCCCTTTCCTACTTAAAGGAAGACCAAACAGCCCTCTTCTCTTCCCTCTGCTTCTCTAAGCCTAAATTTTCTCTTCACTTAGCCAAAGAGCTTGATACAATGCTGAATCAGAACCCCAGCTCACAGGCCCTCCCTCCCTGCTTACTACTATTCAAGTCTGAATTTTTCAAACTCTGTTCCCACAGGATGGTGGCCTCATTATCAGCACCCACGACAGTCTGGCGCTGTACCAAAAGGCCAAAGAGCAAGAATCAATAAGGTGATATTGGTGAAGAAATCCTGAGTTAGGGGTCAGGGAAGGAAAGAAGACAAAAGAACACATCACAAGGGAGGGCCCTGGGAAGGCAGAACAGGGAACCAAGTACATGAACGAAGAAAGTTATGAGATGTCCCAGGTTTGGGGTCCAGGCCTTCTCTCTGAGTGTGTTGTACATCACTGAGTTTGTACAAAATAATATGCAAATTGAATACAACAGCAAAATAGTAATTAAAGAAGCAAGAAGGTCTTATACTTTGATTTGAACAATTATGATAAAATAATCTATACAACTATAATTAATAACTATGATGCAGAGCCAATTAACTCAGAGTAATATTTATGTATGCCATTAAATGTGTCATTAACTTTACTGGACTCAAGTAAAATTTACAACTAAACTTCTCCCAAATGCTTAGCCTGTATACAAATTTGTAGTTCCAACAGTATTTCTTCTTTAAACTTTTTAACAGAAGAAGAAAGTAGCATCACATCCTTAGAAAACCGCATCAAAAGTAAATATTATCTCAAGAGAGCATATCACTTAGATGAGAATCTCTAAGATGCACTGAAGAGAAAATCTATTTTATCCACAAAGCAGTGAACTACTTAGCATTCACAGGCTTTATAGACATACCTGTCAAACTAATCCTCCCCCATAGCTATCACCTCTTAATAGTATATCATAGAAACAAACCAATCATTGAACTCATAGTAAAAAAAAAACAAACAAAATCAAAGAAAGCATTATATAGCTTTCATTTTTAAAAATTAGGAGCCAACATGGCAGATAACATTTTAAATAAATCTAACTACCTAAGATTTATCTATAAAATGCACGTTTAATACAGCTGCTATACTGCACAAAGATTCTTCATAAAAAGGCAAAATGTATAACTAAAGCAGTGACTCCAGTACTACCTTAGAATTCTCTAATGAAAAGTATCCTTCCAAATCATAGGGAATTCTCAATATGTACAAAAAAATCTCTTACTTGTCTTCCCTTGAAAATAAGTCAGTAGTTACAAATCTCAGAAAATAGGTGCCAGCAATAAAAATTACTTTTTGAAAATATATGTGCCCAAGAACATTACAAAGATCATTTTACAATACAGATAACATAAATCAGTTGTTTACTGACAACAATTTATGCTGGTTCAAAAGAAATTTACTTTGGTATTGATCCTATTACATGCTACAGGTAACAAGTAGGAAATAGGTACCTATGTAATGAGTTATCACCAATGTGCCAATTTCAACCTTCTGCATATTTTCAACAAATATGGGATGTTTGGAAACATGTGACCTTAAAACCATGGGTATGACAGGAATGCCATCAGGCTAGTAAATGTAAAAAAGGAACATAACTATGACAGCTAGAGAAAGAAACACTAACAGAAATTTTCCATGTCCAAAAGCCATGGGAACTAAATCCTGGGAAAGTAAAAGCTCTTGTTTTTCTAAGTGCCATTACCAAAATTCAGAGAAATACATATACTAAAAAAAAATTCTATCAATCTGACCAAAGGACCTTCATGAGACAGAAGAAAGCAAAGAGAAAAATCTCATTTTAAAAAATACCTAAAAAAATAAAAAATAAAATAAAAAATACCTAATTAGTGGACAATATTTAATTTTGCTTTAAAATTTATTTTCTGGTAGTACCAACTGTAGAATAAATAATCTGACTCCAGATAGAAACCTATGGTTGAAAGTACCCAGGTATTTATCTCCCACATGCTTCCCAGAATACTGAGAATGTGATTCTTTACACTACCATACCCCATAAAAACCTAAGACTGAATGAACACAACTCCAAATGAGAATTCACAGAACTTGCTTTCCTGACAAATCATGAATGCTACTCAATCACCAAGAAATATCACAAATAAACAAAAATGGTCAGAGTTTTCAGCCACTCAGGTGAGCAGAAGAACATGTGAGAAATACTCTTTTTTACTTCCAAGTCCCAGTTTATTCACTATCACTCCAGTCTTGCTAATCTGCTCTACATTACTCAGCACTCAAAGATGTTCTGTCTCGGGCTGTTTATCGTTACAGAGTGTTGGCGCCTCAATCAGCCTACAAATGCAACTCAGCAACATACAGAATGTCTATCTCCAGCCTGAATGTGTAATATGAACATACCCCCTTAAAATTGGAGGTTACTTTGAATTCACTTTAACATCTTTTGTTTGCAATAAAGTGATTTTGCTTTCTGCAGGTTAGAATGGTGAAATAAAGCAAGCAATCACTGATGTCTCTCTTAAGTCTATAAACTCCTGACTCTGTGAGCACTGGTTATTTTAACCATGGACTTTATTTTGGCTTATGAGTCAAACTGTAATCAATTTTACCCAAAAGTCTGAGAATCCACCTTATATGGTAGCAATGAAGAGAATACCTCAAAGTATGTGTCATTATGTCTTACAAAACCAAACAGAAGAAAGGAAGTGATTACGCCTCCTTCCTTACGTAGCCACTGAGCCATCTAGTTCAAACATGTTTGTTTTAGCAGTCTAAATGTATGTCCACAATGATTCCTTCTTAATTGAAATAATATCTTTATTATTATCTACAGAGTGACCTAACAAAACAGAAACATGCCTTCTTAAACTGTAATTCACTATTAATACGCCACAAAGCATTTTCATTTTATAGTTAATCCATACGTATTTTAAAAAGTCCTGCGCTTTGCAGTTAATGTGTGAATATAATTCTACCGGAAATGTGAAAAGCATGGTGGTTTGTTAAAAAAGAGTACCTCCACAAACATCTCAAAATCAAACAAATTTGTTACTTACAGAGAAATTAATGTTTCTATGTAGTCCACTCTACAATAATAAGGAACACGATAAGAAATGTCACAGAGAGCTGTAAAGGTTCAAAACCATTTTAGTCAACTGTAAGTTTACCTGAGAACAGATTAACTGAAATTCACACATTTCAACCCTCCCTTCTCATAAGGTTCTTTTCAATGATGAGATGAATCCCCCTCAAAATTGTATGCAAATTGTCAAGTATACATGTATTTTCCACTGAGTTGGCCCACGGCTTTCCCCAAATTCTCAAAGGCACCTATGACCAAATGTTAAGAACTAATGATTTAATGAAACCTTAGAACAGTGTTTCTCAAAGCGTGGTTCCTAAACCACCAGTGTTAGCTTATTTCGATGACAAGGAAACAAATCACAAGCTTTCAACAGATCACCAGCCCAGGTGGGATGCATGAGACAAGTGCTCGGGCCTGGTGCACTGGGAAGACCCAGAGGAATCAGGTGGAGAGGGAGGTAGGAGGGGAGATAGGGATGGGGAATACGTGTAAATCTATGGCTGATTCTTATCAATGTATGACAAAACCCACTGAAATGTTGTGAAGTAATTAGCCTCCAACTAATAAAAAAAAAAAAAGATGTATCCAGATGGATTCCACAAAAAAAAAAAAAAAACCCACAAGCTAAACATGTTTCAAAACAAAACAAAAAAAGTCTGTCAGCATCAAGAAAATTTAATAACTCAGAAGAGAATTATTAATATTTATGCAAAGTGGCAGAAAATCATAATTCCATGTGGTAATGGCAAGTAAGTTAAAGAGTTAGTCACTCCGTCGTGTCCGACTCTTGAGATCCCATGGACTGTAGCCTGCCAGTCTCCTTTGTCCATGGGGATTTCCCAGACATGCACACTAGAGTGGGTTGCCATTCCCTTTTCTGGGGGATCTTCATGACCCAGGGATCAAACCCAGGTCTCCCGCTTTGCAGGTGGATTCTTTACTGCCTGAGCCACCAGGAAAGCCTAAATGGCAGGTAAGTGTACCTTAACAAAATGGGGACTCGCTTTTAAAACCTTCATAGCATAAATCACTAGCATTTAATAAGGGTCTATTTCAATGAGGCACTACCTTCAATACTGAATTCTGAGAACAGGCATGGCCCTTCCCCTCATCTACTGGTTTCTACTATTTCACTTTTCCCAACTGTATGCAGCTCTCCAGAAAGCAGTGCTCCTCGAACCATCTGTGGTGGACACCACTTATGCAGAAGTCCCCTCCCACCCACATTTGCCTTTACCAATTCTTCTGTGATCTACAATAAAGTACTGAAAAAACAAACTCAAAGAAATCACTCAAAATAAAAGACAAAATTATTTATCATCAGACTCAACAGACATAAAATTGCTCTGTCCAACTATGACAGTTCCTAGATACTTACTCTTCATTTCTAACCTTATTTCATCTCAATCTGTAACTGACAGTTGGCAGGTGAGCAGGTCAGCAAGAATGCTCCTCCTAGGTAAGGACTATATCTTTTCTTTCTTTTTAAGTTCATCGTACAAAGACTTAAACGTAACACACAATAAACATCTGATGAGTCACCACACAGGAAATTAAAGGTATTTTGCAAATAGGCTATTATTTAATAATTCAACCTATTTCTACTTTGGGGGCTCATGTTAAAGTGATGAAAAATACTGTACCTTTATTTTGGCACACTTATCTGACTTTTTCTTTAGGAATTATTTCTAAAAAGGTATGCACATTAAAATGTTTGATCCATGACTCTAGACTGGCATACAAGAATATTTGCAGACATTTACAATTCTGCAAACTTTGTATGATAGTGTCTATTATCCACACCCTTGCAATCCTTAGTTTTGTAAAAGAAACCTGAGGGTAATTATAGTTCTACTACTAACAAACCCTGTGACCTTCGGCAAATCACTTACCCCTCTGGCCTCATTCTGCTCAGCTGTAAAGAGAGTTGGATCAAATGTTCTAGGGTCTCTTTCAACTATAAACCATAATAAATATTTACAAAGACTTTACAACCTCTCATTAGTCTACAGTCATTACAATTAGTATCCATTACTCAGGCACTAAAGTAAATTTTGTGTTGTTCTCCAATTACTTCATACATATTACTCTTTACTCTTATTTCTCTATTATAAAACACTAAAATGGCAAACACGGGTGCTTTTCAAAAACCTGAAACTGTGTCAACAATAGAAACTCAAAAGGTTGGATTTTGGAGCTAATTAGGAGAGAAGAGACTCTAGTTTTATCTACTTTTTCAGATCCCAAATGAGTTTTTCTTTTAGAATGAATTAGTCTCAACAAGTATCTTCTTTCTACTGGTAGCAGTTGAGCCCTCTGACATTTAATGCTGAATTATGCCTTCATTCATTCATCATACATCTACTGAGTGAGGACATATGGAGCAGATACTAACGACAACAATAAATTATTAGATTAATGGGGAAAGCAAATACTCATTTATTCCGTCATTTAACAAATACTTGCTAGGTATCTACTGTGTGCCAGGCTATTCTAGACATGGTGATACAACAAACAAAACGAGTCCTTGCCCTCATGGAACTTCACTTCAGTCAACAGGAAAGAGAAAATCAATATATAAACATGCAGATAAACTAATCAAATGTCAGGCATACAATAAGCAGAATAGTACGTGACGATAAATAACTTCAGAAGAATTGAAGCCTACAAGTTGCTTCCACATCAACTCATGTGGGTCTTCTTAGAAGACTGCTTACATTTACAACCATCATTACTAGATACCGTGCTGTTTCCAAGAAACCCATGCCTGTCAACTCCTGGTTCCTTTCTGGGCTTTTTCTACCATGCACTTTATCTCATCCCTCAAAGAAGACAGATAAGTCTTCACCCCATTTCCATCTCTGAAACTGCAATCTCAGCTTCCTTTGTACGCTTGTGGCCTTTCAGAACTAAGACTCATCAACGCTTGGACCCAGGGATTTAACATTTCTGTACATGGAATTATTTTATTTACTCTTCTTGGGATTTGTTGAGAGAAACAAAAAATCCTGGGAATCCTTTCCCTCCATCTCACTTTGTTTAGGTCAGAACTACCATCAACACCCCTTTATGGGTCTCCCATGCCTTTTCCTACCAACCCAGGTTTATTTTTCTAGCCCAGTTATCCAGCCTGCACAGTTGGCTTTTATGGAGATAGCACCAAATGATGGTATAGCACTTCTAGCAGGTCTGTAGTCACAAAACATTGATTTACCCTAGATGTTTTATTCCCTCCACAGAAAGCAAACACATGATCACAAACAGCAGCTAGACATGGAAAGGAAATGTTCTCATGTCAGCACCATTATTTCTTTTTTCCTTTTTTAAACTCAGTGTAAAAGAAATTAGAGCAACACTGAAGGATTTTTGTTCCAGTGCGACCGGAATACTATGAGTGTCTTAGCTCTGGGCAACATGCGACTTGGCAGGGGGCATAGTGTTGACAGCAGTCAGGGAAAGTCTATTAAGCAATGTCACTGTTCCCAGCAGTGCAAAGTCTGCATAGAGGTGGGAGAGCGCGAGTGGAGGGGACCAAGGTTTGGTCTGCCTGTAGAACATGCCTCAAGCATACTGTCTGCTGTGCCATCTCCACCCTGTTTCCTACATACTACATCAGTGCTTCAACGACTCAAACCATCTCCTCCCTTCAGAGTAAGAGCCCAGGGTCATTTAAATATAAGGATTAAGACTAAGCCATTATTGTTAAAGAAAGGAAGAATTTTCTGGTAAATCTAAAAAGGTAGAGGTAGAGGTTAAACATCTGTATAGAGTTTTTCTTGTATAAATCAAAAATATCAATACTACAACTATTGAATGATAGAAGATCAATATATTACTTAAAAGTCGTTGAGTTAGATTACTAACAAAAATTCCATTCTTTCAGCAAATAGTGAGTACATGATACATACCAGGACATAAGATACCTTGCATGCATGCCTCTATGTGTGTGTGTGCGTGTTTGTGTGATGCGTGTGACAGAGAGAAACTATGTGGAGGAGAGGGGACAGGAAAGGGGAGGTAACAGAGTTATATCATCAATTGTTAAAAGTATGTGTAATTAAGATAACACTTACAAGACCACCATTTATTGACTATTCACCACATGCCAGGCACTATGCTAGGCACTTTTTCACAAGTTTTACAAAAGTTTCCATTCCACAAGCAAAACGACAAAGACAGCAAATGAAAAAAGCAACATGCTCTTCCACCTCTTCCAAAACACATTTGCCTTAACATTTCCTCCATATATGCAAATATCTACTCAAAAAGTTAAATATTAAGAACACATTTCCAAAAAAATCTATCTGGCAACCCTCTGGTTAGTTATTCTGCTTCACTGGCAATTATTGTAAGCCATGTCCCCAACTTCCAAGCAAGATGGAAAATAGCACACTATGTTACAATATTATTTGAGTTAGAAAACTTCCTCCAGGAGCAACAACCTGTAAACTAGTCCATTAAGTTCCCCAGCAACACTATTCAACATCATAGACTTAAACTAGAAACCAATGTGCTCACATGTGATGTCTAATAACTCGGAAAAACTCAGGTAAGAAACATATTCCTTGCAACAGATTCTTCAGTCAAAGGCACACTTTATGGACTAAAAATGGTTCTGGCAAAAAAACAATGGGATGGAAACAATTTTTCACTGAGAATTCTCTGAAACAGCAAGTTTCAAGAGTAAAGATATTTTGAATAAGTGGGGTTTTTTGTTCTACCTTATTTTGTATGGAAGCAACAAGTGATGGAGAGACAGTAGGCATTCTACCCTACCAAAGCAATTCTCAAACCAAAAATGTTCCTCCTTAAAGCACATAAAACACACAAAAACACTAAAAACTCACAGATATGACCCAGATCTAGTTGAAACAATTATAATTATTTTCTTCACCCAAAATCTAAAACTATATTTAGGTATTTGATGAAATGAATGAACTCTTTCTGATTTTCACTTGATAATTACTCCACAATCATAAAAAAATGTCAGTAACAATTTGTTAGAGTAGTTTGAGAAGGACAGGCATTATTAGTGGGGATGTGGAGAAAAGGTAATCCTCATGCACTGCTGGTGGTAATGTAAATAAAGTGGTAAAAGTACAACAGAAAACAGTATGGAGGCTTCTCAAAACATTAAAAACATAACTATTACACAATCCAGTAATTCCACTTTTGACTATTTATTCAAGAAAAATGAAAACACTAATTTGAAAACATATATGCACCTCCATGTTCATTGCAGCATTGTTCATGGTAGCCAAAGTATGTCCATCAATAGATTAATGGATAAAGATGTGGGGGGGGGGTGTGTTTGTGTGTGTGTACAAATAAAATAGATTGTTACTTTCCATTTGCAATACCATGGATGAACCAAGAGGGTACTGTGCTAAGTGAATACATCAAACAGAGAAAGCCCAAATACTGTACATACATTTTCACTTATATGTGGAATCTAAAAAACAAAAATAGTGAACAAATAATAAAACTGAAACAGACTCATAAATACAGAGAATAAACTAGTCACTGCAAGAGGGGATGGGTGTAGGAAGATGGGCGAAAAGGCTGATGGTGACTAAAAGGTACAAAATACCAATTATAAAAGAAATAAGCCGTGGGGATGTAACACATAGGGTAGGGGACACAGTTTATGATAACACGGTCATAACTCTGCGCAGTATGGGAAGCTGCTGTTGTTGTTCAGTCACTCTGTTGTGCCCGATTCTTTGTGACCCATGGGCTGCAGCACGCTAGGCTTCCCTGTCTTTCACCATCTCCTAGAGCTTGCTCAAATGTCTTAAGTATTAATGCAATACTTATAAAAATATCAAATCACTATGCTGTACAACTGAAACTAATATAACACTAGTATAACAAGTATACTTCAAATGAAAAAAGAATCAATACGTAGAAAACAAGCTTATGGTTACCAGGGGACAAGGAGAGGCAGGGATAAACTGGGAGGCTGGAATTAACATATACACACTACTATATATAAAATAGATAGCTAATAAGGACCTACTGTATAGCACAGGGAACTCTGCTCAATAGTCTGTAATGGCCTATATGGGGGAAAAAGATCTAAAAACGAGTAGATATATGAATATGCACAACTGATTCACTTTGCTGTACACTTGAAACGAACACAAACTGCAAATCAACTAAACTTCAATAAAAATTTAAAAGAATCAATAACACTAGCTCCATTTCTTAGAGCCGATTGAATATTTGTTTCCAGCAACCTTTTATAGACTTAATACGTTTGTATACCAATTCACAAATGTTAAAAAAAAACCAAACAGGTAGAAAGAAGAGTAGTATGCTGGATTGTGGAAAGAAGACTTAAAAGCTCTTTCTTAACGTGAAGATACAGAAATGGGCAAGAATAAATCTATAACCCAGTATTCAAAAGCAAAAAAAATTCTAAGGGAAATTCAATAGAATTTGGAAGGCTTAACAAGGAGCTCACAAAAATAAAAGCCGTGAGATTTTAGAAGGCCATGTCACAACTTTGAGTCAACAAAGTCACAGTTTGTTAGGGGTTTTATTATTTTTAAGTAGTAACATAGTCTTGGTTGCTGTTCAGTTGCTCAGTCATCTTGGACTCTCTGCAACCCCACAGACTGTGGCATGCCAGGCTTCCTTGCCCTTCACCATCTCCCAGAGTTTACTCAAACTTATGTCCATTGAGGGAGAAGGAAATGGCAACCCATTCCAGTATTCTTGCCTGGAGAATCCCAGGAACAGAGGGGCCTGGTGGGCTGCTATCTATGGGGTCACACAGAGTCAGACACGACTGAAGCGACTTAGCAGCAGCAGCATGTCCATTCATTGAGCTGTCCACTGAGTTGATGATGTCATTCAACCATCTCATCCTCTGTCGCCCCCTTCTCCTCCTGCCCTCAATCTTTCCCAGCATCAGGGTCTTTTCCAATGAGTCAGCTCTTCGCATCAGGTGGCCAAAGTATTGGAGTTTCAGCTTCAGCATCAGTCCTTCCAATGAACACCCAGGACTGATCTTTAGGATGGACTGGTTGGATCTCCTTGCAGTCCAAGGAACTCTCAAGAGTCTTTTCCAACACCACAGTTCAAAAGCATCAATTCTTTGGCGCTCAGCCTTCTTTATGGTCCAACTATCCTATCCACACACGACTACTGGAAAAACCATAGCTTTGACTAGATGGACCCTTGTTGGCATAGTAATGTCTCTGCTTTTTACTATGCTGCCTAGGTTTGTCATAGCTTTTCTTCCAAAGAGCAAGCATCTTTTAATTTCATGGCTGCATTCATCATCCACTATGATTTTGGAACCCAAGAAAATAAAGTCTGTCACTGTTTCCATTTTTTCCCCATCTATTTGCCATGAAGTGATGGGACCTGATGTCATGATCTTAGTTTTTTGAATGCTGAGTTTCAAGGCAGCTTTTTCACCCTCCTCTTCGTCAAGACACACCTTAGCTCCTCTTCACTTTCTGCCATTAGGATGGACATAGTCTTGGACTGCATAACAAAAAAATTACTAGCCACTATAGGGAAAGTGTTAGACCTATTGTACTTTGTATGTTTAGATGTATAAGGAATATTATGTATAATTCAGGAATGGAGAAATAACCACAGTCAGAAAAGTACAAGATCCAGAAGTTACATCATACCAGGAATTACTTATGAAAAAAATGGATGGTATTGAAAAGACTGAGTGTATATAAAGATATACTAGAATTACTGTGTTTTACAAAGCAGTGACTCCTACATTTGGCTGATCAAAATCTCTCAGGGCACTTTTTTAAAGTGCAGGTTATAGAGACTCATTACAAGAGACTCTGATTTATAAGGTCTGAGTGATGACCCAAGAATCTAAAAATCCTCTAGGCAGGAACAAGAGTCTGCAGGTGCATGATCCAAAAAGAGAAATTTCAGTTCTCAGCGCAGATAAGGACTTGAAAACATTCAGAACATTCCAGAATAAAATTATTTCCTTGCAAAGTAATAAAATGTCTATTCCCGGATATGTCTAAGCACAAGGTAGACAGCCACATGCCATGGGTGCTACACAGGGGATACATGAATCTGAACAGGAGGAACAAAGTACAGATAAACTACTGGTGAGTAAACAGCCAGATGCAAGAAACCACTATACAACTTCAGTCACACATTGTAAATGGTCTTTCTCCATGAGAGTAATCTAATCATGAAGTGCTGGTTCTCATTACACATCAGTCTTCTCAATCAGATTGTAAACATTTTTTGTGTTACCACAGCAAATGCTAAATGATATATATGAGTTTCAATCTAGCTAGAGCTCAGAGAAACTGAATTTATTGATATATTATCAAAATAAATAATTATCATAGCTTCAAAATAATTTCAAAAAGAAGTAAAATAACTTTCTGTTAAACTGTGATGATACTGGTAAATGGAAGAAACAAGAGAGGGGGAGGTCTCTTAGGCCAGAAAGAACTGATTGATATACAGGGGACTGTATATCATCCCTATACTGGATATTTAAATTGTCCCATAATGATGTAACAGTAATCACTTCAAATAGGAATAAAGAGATGCTGGGTGAGCTAAATGCAGCTAATTTCCTATCATTCCATATACAATAAGTATATTAAGTAACTAGATGTTAGACAGCCAAAGTCACAACCTGCAACTTAGGAGCCCACAGAAACAAACAAAAGAGTGAAAATGTAAAAGGGTGCGAACACCAAGCAGTCTGGAGTTAGATGTTTTCATAACTTTCCTTGAGGGTTTGACAGATGAGAAGCAGTCTCAGATACTGAAACAGGTACAGGTAATCAGATGTTTGGGCCTCTTAAAACAGGACTATCATCAGAGTTTGAGTGGTTTAACTGGTAAGAAAAAAATTCCTTCTGGTGACCAAGTGACAGATACAAACACCTAGGAGGAGAAACTGGGAAGATCTCTAAAATATATTCACATACAACCTGGATAATATTACTGTTGTTTTTCTTACAATGTGAAGTTGTACCATCAAAAACATCTTTCTTCTATTGATACATGATGAAAGGCTATTATAAAACAATATTATTTGGGGAGAGAGCAGTGGAAAAGAGCCATCTTAATTAAAAATTCTACTGGCTAAAGAAAGGTTAAGGAATCCTCTTGTAGTAATAATTTAAATACTGAATTAACATGCAAGAAAGTTATTTTCAAAACGAGTACACCCACACTGAGCACATCTGTCTCGAGTCGGTTTAGCTGTTTAAGAAAATGAGTGATGGGGGAGAGGAGAGAGTGCAAATCGTATAATGCAAGGTGTCTTGCCACTCTAACAATATACTTTTCCATGCCTGTTTTGTGACTATTGGTTCCATGGAGATACAGAAAACAATTTCAGAAATATCTAACACCTAATACCTCCAATCTTGAAAACACAAAGATCGTCACCATCACAAGCTTCTGTCTGTTGATTTAAAAATCAATAACACTTTTCTTCACAAGAAAAGTGGCTTGTTTTATTCTTTTGCAAGACTATTTCATTACCATAATTTTCAAGCATGCAGAGATGCCATAAAAACTCTCCAAATTAAAAAAAATTAAAAAATTAAAATCAATAACAAAACTTTCAAAATGGTAAACTAGGAAGGAAGAAATCTGACTATGTGCCCATCCTGCACCAGCAGCAACACCCACAGAAATCTATTGCAACATGTTGCCTGGTACAGGCTTGATGCTAGTAATACAGAAGAGGAGTAGGAGGAAAGGGGAAGCAACGTTGCAGAGTTAGATGGCATTCATTTAATTAACCTCACAAAGAGATGATAAAGTACTAGCATTCTTAATCTATAAGTGAGGAAACTAAGACACAGAGAGCTTAAGTTACTAGTCTAAGGTCACAGAGCTAGGAGGTCACAGTGCTGAGGCAGGAACCCAGGCAGTGTGATTCCAAAGTCCATCCTGTGACCCTGCTGGGCTGCCCTCCAACCTGGCACATCATCTGCCACTCTCCCTCCTGAGAACACATGGCACACTCCAGCCAAAGGCACATGTTGTACTCTCGGAGTACTTCCTGAATCCCATCTATCTGTCCCTACTATTCAGATAAACTAGACCGGATAAAGCAGGAGGGAAATCTCTCTCCCTTAAAGTTTAGCTCTAAACTGCTACCCTGGTAACCAACAATACATTGCACGCGCGCACACACACACACACACACACACATTCAACAGGCATCCATACATCTCACACACACACACACACACACACACACACACACACACACACACACACACACACACACACACCCCTCTATCAAAATTTCTAGCCATCCAGACCAAAAACGAAGGAAGACAAAGGAAGTGGAAGACAGGAGGCAGGAAGAAAAAAGAAGAGAAGTAGGAAAGAGGAAGTAAAGGAAGAGAGGGAAAGTGGCAGAAAAGACGGGATCTCCACCACCTCCCTGGCCCCCAATTTCCTTTCATTTTAAAATCCCTGCAGTTTTCCTACTGAACTAATCTCACTCCAGAGTCCAACTCACAGGCTCATCTGGGGAGCAGAGGCGGTGGACTGCCAGTTTCTGCCTTCCAAGATAGGGGATACCCTGTTTCCTCCCAACATTTTAATTTTGGTATGATTGCCTCGGGAGCCCTTGGTAAATGATGACTGGACTTTCTCTCTAAGGAGGCTAGTAAGAGAGGAATATGACTGATCAATGAAATATAAATGATCAATAAACTCACACAGAGTATGGCTCCTCAAAAGATTTGCAAAGAGCCAGTTTTTTTTAAACCTCCAGTCTGTTTCAGATCAATACTTTCATAAAAATACAACAAATTATCAGAGAAATAATTTTTAAAATATATAAAATATAAGCCCCAAATTTCTACTGTTAGATCCAACAGACATAAAATTACTATCTCAAAATGCTATAAAAATTTCTAAATACTCTCAATTTCTGAACTTGTGTTACCACAAATAACTCTCTAGAACAACACTTTGAATAATACTATATTAGAACATCAATTTTTGTGTCTTAAATATTGTGATATCTGAAAGAATTAAAATTTTTTTTAGAAACTTAGAAAATATTTTTTTCTAAATGTCAACAGGAATTACCAGGAGGAACTAGACAAGACTATGAGCAACTTCATGATTTTTTTCTTTATACTTTATATTTTCAAAATTAGTAGAAGTACATAAAAAATTAAAAAATAAATATCATTTCAGTTGCTGTAACTTATTTTATGGCATATAAAAGCCTGAGTATCCAAAACATCATTTCTACCTTTTTATCTTCTATAGACATAACTTCACTTTTTCCAGAAACATTTATTATATACATTTTGGTTAATATTTGCTCTAATCAATCTTATCTCAAATCATTTTTACAGTGTTCAAGCTCTCATTCATATGAATAGAATTCCTTTACCTACTCAAGTAGACCATAGTGTTCAATCCTAAACAATTCCATGAAATAATTTGCAATAAAAACCTATGAGTAAAGTTTCTTCTCTCAGTATTTATACCATTAACAGCTTTTATAGCTGTTGTTTTAGCTAACTTCTAAATGAGAATAAAATATTAGACAGTTATAATCATAAGACCACATAATTAAGTGAAAAGAGCTTTGATCAAAAACATAACCATTTTGTGACGAGTCACACACTAAGAAGTGAAGAACCTATTTCCAAAATAGCTGAAAAGGGGAAAATAAACACTCAAAACTTTATGTATTATTCAGAGATCTTCCCTCCTGCTTCAGTTTCCCCTTCCTCATCTTGCAACAGATGCAAGTCATATATTCATTTATCCTGTACGTATACATTTATACACCAAGAAAGCAGTGGGAAATAGGCAATACCGCAGTGAACAGGAAAAACACAGTATCTGCCTTGGTGAAGTTAGCACAGAAAGTAGACACTAATTAAATAATTATCACAACTACAGTACTTAAATATAATTCTCATAAGTGTCCTACCTTTTTTTAAAGCAAGGCATTATGAGAACAAATAATACAGGTATCTCCACCAGTCTAGGGGTCGACTAGGTGACTCAGAAAGCCCAGGGGTTAACTAGGCAGAAAGAATTCCAAGAAGTGATCAGTATGAGTGAAGATCCTGAGCTGGGAAAACACACACAATAGTTTACTACATACACAATATTTTACTACAATAATAAAATAAAAAGTCAATGAAATATGAAAACACAAAAGCATCTCTGATAAATATATTTAATTTTCATTTTTAGTCATGAGCAAAAAGACCTCTGAAATCACTCATTGGAGTACTCAATTTTAAATTGTGTGACTGAATTTGAGTGAGGAATAAAGGTAACTATAATATCTTTCTGCAGGTACAATCCAAACGAGCCTGCTTTTTAAAGCACACACGCATTTGATTTCTCAGTGCTTAGCCCTGACCTCAAAGTGCAAAGCCCTGACCTCCTCATTTGGATTACTGGCTGAACATCTAGGTTTCGCTAAGCAGTGGCAAATAGTTCTCCAAGGATTCTCCAATAACAGAACAATGAACGTAGTTTCTCCTCTCAGGCTGTCTAGCAAGTTAAAACTCTGTCACAGCATGTAGGTCTACCCTCGGTCTGGCAGCTTTGAAGAGAAAAGTGCTGATGGCAAACAGTGATTCAGAACTTATGATCTGACACTGGACACACATTCTCCTATGCTGCAATAATATATACAGTTAACACAAAAGAGGTACCCACTCTATTAAATGAAGTTGTTTCACGATCTCTGCATAAATCTCTGGGACGCTCTACAGACAAGTCACATAAGCCTGAATTCCAGAGTAATGTACTAAGATGTTTTTCCCACTTTCTCTCTCTAATAGAAATGTTAAAGTCCTCAAAAAGGTATCTTAACAAATAAGCACAGTCAATTTGTTTTTTCAAAATGAATTTTGTATAACTGGTAACCATACTTCTATCATCATTATACCATCTTTTATAACTGTATAAAAGTTTATTCATTGGGAATAAACTGTTCCTTTACTTTTTAACCTCCATTAGGATACTGGTATTAAGTGTGTGAATTACTATTTTCACTTTTTAAAATAAAAGGTAGTCATTATAGTAAAGTAAAAAAATTATCTTTTCAACTTTAAAATACTAAACAGAAATATTTTACTGACAGTAAATAAATTTTTGTTAAGACATGCTCTCATAATGTTCAGCACTTATCACCAGGAATGCAAAATCATTATCAAATTTAATTTAAAATTTTAATTTAAATTTAATTCAACTAAATCCATTGACAATACCCCTCTTTGAGGGAAATAACACATATGACAAAGACGCAAACATAAAGCATAGGCTTGCCAGATGGCACTAGTGGTAAAGAATCTGCCTGTAGCTGCAGGAGATAATATGCAAGAGATGCAGGCTCAATCCCTGGGTTGGGAAGATCCCCTGTAGCAGGGAATGGCACCCCACTCCAGTATTCTTGCCTGGAAAATTCCATGGGCAGAGAAGCCTGGCGGGCTGCAATCCATGGGGCCACAAAGAGTCGGACACAACTGAGCTGCTGACCACACTGTCCCTTCACAGTGGGGTAACATACATGTAAAACGGTCTTCCAAGACAGAAACCTATGCAGGAGGACAGTCTTAAGCAATTCTTAAATCACAGCTCACTCATTTGGTGTGAGTTTGAAAGTGTCACACCTGCTGGGCATAAACCTTCTGAAATCAGAAAGACTCAAACTTTAATGCCTTTTTATTTACTACCATCAATAAAAATTCACAGAACTATACTACAATAAGAAATATAATTTTAGATAAATGTGTATTTTCTCTAACTAATTGAATTTGTAGACTGTTATCTATTTATGCTCTAGTTTTTAAAATTAAGTCCAACGGAAACTGAAATTGGCAGTGAGTGGTCAGTCACTTTAGTTTCTCCTTTATTAGGTCAAATGTGCATCTGGCAAGGAGTCAGCCCAGACATTTTCTGGGCATCAGTGTGCTGGCCAAGCCCCCAAATAACTCAAATTGCTGCATTAGTGCTGTTCAAGTTGCAAAAATACTTCCCCAGACTTTCTTTGGAAACCAGCCTGCACTGATCTTCATAAAAATGTCCTCTTACATATTCATCAATTCTGTAGGGCTTCTACAAGAATTCTAATACTGGCAGTAGAACAGTCATTTCTGCTTTTCCATCAAAGTAAGTAATACATTTACTTACTAAATTCAAGTTAACATTAGTTCAGTTCAGCTGTTCAGTCGTGTCCAACTCTTTAAGAAGATTCTAATTTTTTAAAATTTCCTAGATATCTGGTTATATGAAACTTATGTCTTCACTGCTTGATGGACAAATCTGCAAGCCTAAATGCAACAGATAAGCTTTTTTTGAAAAAAGTAACTAAGTTCCATTTTAATTTTGGCCAGCTACCTAATAGATGTTGTTAAAGTCAACTTATAACACAATCTTAACTGAACCATACTTAGAGTTACTGCAACTTAACAGAAAAATCTTTTGTAAAAAATCTTGAGCTAAAGTTTAATAAAATATTTAATTCTGTAATTCTAGACATTAAAAACAATCAGGCTTATATAGTTGTGCATTTGAGATCACAAAATTGTGAAAGACACAAAAAGTTATTTTAACATACGTGTTGATGACATCTAGATTTCAGACACAACTCGGATCTCTCATTTAATGCTAGAAGTTAGGGATATAATCAGACCAAGAAACTATTCAAATTGAAATTAGCATTAATATGAAAAATACACTGTAGAATATAACATAGACAAGAAATCTGATTTGATCCATGGATAATTTAACTAGTCAGTACTGATGCCAGGCACAGTGAGAGGTTCTGGGATTCGAAGACGGATATATAAAATGCAGTGCATGCTTAGAATAAATTTACACTATGGTGCTGGAAGATTTCACTGAAGAGGGCCACATTAGCTTCAGCCTTAAAAGATGTGGGATTTACAGATACACAAAGCAAAATTCACTAAGTGATGTAGCTCTAAATCTCAGCAATATTAAGAAATATGAATCAGAAGGAGAAAAAAGCTACAATGTTCTCAGAGACATGCAAGTTAGTCAAGAAATAAGTATGATCTAGTCAAGATCTATGCTTCCACAGGTTTTTCTAACCCTTTCAAATGCTCCCACTGTTGGAGTATGGTCTTTCTTGAGGGCAATTTAGCAATAATTATCAAAGCCTTAAGAATATATAAACTTTTGACCCCAGTACTTAGGCTTCTAAGTACTTAATCTGTCAAATAAGAGTACAGGGCAATAGCTTTTTTAATAGTAAATAACCACCTTCATGGTACAAAGTTTAAAAATTATAATATATTCATAAAATTAAATACTATTCCATCATTAAAAGGATTATGAAATTAGATCTCTTTCTATGTCAATAACTGAATGATCTCTATACTCAGATTTCAGTCCATGACATATTAAATGAAAAAGTAGAAGATATATCACTAAAGAAAATACACAGATGGCAAAAAAGCAAACAAAAGATACTCAATACAGTTGTAAGATGAAATGGCTCTGCGGATCTAATATACATCATGGTGACTACAGTTAACAATACTGTATTATATACTTGAAAGTAGTTGCTAGGGCAGTAGAATTTAAACATTATCACTACAAAAAAAAATTACAATTAGGTGAAGTGATGGATGTGTTAATTAAATTTATTGTGGTAATCATTTCAAAATATATACATTATATACTTTAATAGATGTTGCACCCTTTAAACCTACATGTTATAAGCCAATTATATTTCAGTAAAGCTGGAAGGAATTTTAACTAAAAAAAGATACTCAACATCATCAGTCATTAAGGAAATAAAACCAAAAGACAGCTTTCCACAACTTCATATCCACATGCAAAAGAATGAAATTGGACTTCTTCCTCACACCACACACAAAAATAAACTCAAAACAGATCATCAACTTAAATGCAATAGCTAAAACTATGAAATTCTTGGAAGAAAATACTGGAGTAAATCTTCAAGACTCTGAATTTGGCAAAGCTTTCTTAGATGTGACACTTAAGGTACAAGAAAAGAAAAAATATATAAAATGGACTTCATCAAGATTAAAAACACTTGTGCTTCAAATGTCCATACGTACAAAAAAAGAACCACTACCCATCAAGGAAATGTGAATCAAAACAACAGGGACACCAGTTCATACCCACTTAAGACAAAGTGTTGACTAGAATGTGGAGAAATGGAATCATTATAACTGAGCTGTTAGGAAATAAATATGTGCAGCCTCTTTGGAAAACAGTCTCACATTTCCTAAAATGGTTAAACATAGATTAACCATATGACCCAGTAATTCCACTCATAGGTATATACCCAAGCAATGAAAACATATGTCCACACAAAAAACATGTACATGAATGTTTACAGCATCTACATTCACAATAGCCAAAAATTAAAAACAACCTAAATATCCATCAACTGATGAATGGATAAAAAATATGTGATATAGCCATACAATAGATTATTCCAAAATTAAAAGGAAAGAAGTACTAATATCTGCTAATATGGATGAACCTCAAAAACACTGTAGTAAGTTCAAGAAGTTGAACACCAAAGATCACATATCATATCATTCCATTCATATGAAATAGTCAGACTAGGTAAATGTAAGAGACAGAAAGCATATTGGTAGTTGCCAAAGGCTGAAGGGAAAGGGAAATGGAGAGTAACTAATTAATGAGGATGGGATTTCCTTTTGGGATAATGGAAAGTTTTGAAAACTAGATAAAGGTGGTAGTTACACTATACCGTGAATGTACTAAACTGCAACTGAATTTTTCACCTTAGCATGGTTACTTTTAAGTGAATTTCATTTCAGTTAAAAAAAAAAAGACTTAAAGAGTACACCACATGTTGAAGACTCTAACAATTCATCCTTGATTTAACAAAAAGATACTACATACCTATTAGAATGGCTAAAATTAAAAATACTGATCATACCAAAGTGTTGGTGAGGATGCGCAAAAACTGAACGCTCACACACTGCTAATGGAAATGTAAAATGGTACAACCACTGAGGAAAACTGTTGGGAAACTTCTTAAAAAGTTAAGCATATGTCTTCCAGATAATGTAGCCAATTCACTGCTGGTACTTAACCAAGAAAAACGAGAGCACACATCTTTACAATGACTTGTAGATGAATGTTCACGGCAGCTTTCTTTGTAAATTAACAGCCAAAATTGGGAAATAACCCAAACATCCAACAACAGGCAAATAAACAAACAATAATGCATCTACACAAGGATATACTACTCAGTAATATAAGGTAATGAACCACTGTTAGCTACAGCATGCATGAATCCCCAAAATAATCATGTTGAATGAAAAAATTCACACCAAAAAAATGTATACTATATAGTTCTACTTATATAAAATTCTAGAAAACACAAACTAATCTATAGTGATGGAAAGCATACCAGTGTAGTGGTTGCTTGGGATGAGGAGATGAGGGTGGGGGAAGTGGAGAGAAAGGACCACAAGAGCTTCCAAGAAACTTATAGGAGTGATCAATATATTGCAGTCATTCTCTTGATTGTGGTGATAGCAGTTTTAGCGGTGTATAAATATGTCAAAAGTCAGTAAATTGTACACTTTAAATATGAGCAGTATATTGTATGCCAACTAAACATCAATAAATCTAAAAATTTAGGCTACAACACATGGTGATTCCATTTCTGCATTTTAAAATAAACATTTATATGCACAGAAAATAATATTTTGGTAGTATATACTTCCTACTGGGATTATAAGGCTATTTTTCTTTTTTATTTCCATCATGGAAACACAAAGATGTATTTGAATACTGTCTGTAATTCACCAAAAATAAGCTAAACTTCTACTAGGTAAGAAAGCACAGTTTACCATAAAAATCAATAATTCCAACACACTGTGCTGTAATAAAATCTAGAGTGTCTTTTAATCTATAAAGCACACATAGGAGAGTCTGCTTCATAAATTTAATTTGGTCATATTATCTCTTAACCAATGGGAAATGGGGGAGGTGGGAAGCAACTCTTAAAACTAAATAGCTACTCTGGAATTAGTTCAGGATCTTAAAGCTGAAAAAAGTACATCAATATTGACAATTATGTAATTATTTTTAGAGCATATTTTAAAAGTAGGTTAAAGTTCTCTATCATACTGTAAAAATTATTTTCTTTCCCTTATCTGATTCTGGCATGAGAAACCTCTAACTTAAATGAGATAGAGATGATGAAATGGATATTCATCTTATTGATGCTATGAAAGAGTAAAGCACAGTTCATACATCTCAGTTGGAAAGATTATGACCCTTGGTTGTCACTGAAAATTTCCAAAGGCATAAAGGAACAGCAATATAATATGCAGGTCAGCCAAACACTGAAGATACATTCTGAAGAGATTATTCAATATCCAGTTTGTTCTCAGTCCAAAACAAAAGGAAATTGTCCCAGGACTTCAGTATGAACCAGTCCCAGGACTTTAATATGATCACACTAACCCTAAAATATCAAAATCCATGTCAGAATTAAGAAGATATGGAATTGTTAGGGAGGAAGTTAGGCCTGAGCAGGAAAGCTCACAGATTCACTACAAAAATCATCACAGACTTTCTTAACTCCTGCACATGCACCACAGGCACACAGGATACAAACCAACTACAGCGGCTTCTCCAAGCAACCTTAGGCAGCTAGGAGCCCATTAAGGGTTCATATGTAATCTACACATACATACATCTGATTATAACAGACTAAATTATAGGAAGACACACACAACAGAGCCTGTTGTTCTGTAACTTGTAATTGTCAACCAGCCTCGAGCGTGTGCCCATTTGCATTTCCCTTTCTTGATTGGTGGTGGGTGGGTACAAGCCCTGTTTTGCACAGGGCACAACCAAAAGCAAGAGATAAGAAGCATAAAAAGGAGGAAGCCAAGAGGGACGAGGAGGACCATGAGTCCTTCGGGATCAGCCTGTGCCCGTGTCTTGGGAGTGTCCAATAAAAGATCTGTCTGCTTGAGCTGAACTGAGCTGTAACTTGTTTGTCGTTTTAAACTCTTTAGTCCATCGTTGCAAGTGTTTGTTGCAATGAGACAAGAACCAAGGAAGAGAAATAAACTGACCTGTCAGAAAGAAGATCTAATCAAACACCCAATGAGCTAAAGAGCTTGAAAGAGGGTTGTTTCTTGTCTCAAATGCAAATATTAGATGCCAATTAAACCAAGGTCAGAATTCGTTTCTGGCTTTTATTCCAAATAAGGTGATGATGACTGCCATTTTCCACAATAAGCACGTGGCCACACCCTTAGATCAAAACATCAAGAATCTCTGTTAGTGAACACAAGCAAAGTTCACACTAGTGTATAAAAATTTCCACTGGGAATAGATAGTGCTGCTTTGTAACAGAGATGGAGAATAAAGAGCTTCTGAAAGATAAAGTTGTATAAAAAACAATGGTATATGGTCATTTAATATTCTAGTACAAAATATATTTTCACATATAATACAAAAAGAACCAAACACAGAACTGAAAGGTATACTTAGAATCCACTCTTACCTTCTTCCAGATAGAACCCAAATTAACTTACTGAATTATTTAAGACTGCAATGTTGGCTATTCAGTAAAATGCTAGTCTCAAGAATCATTTACCTACCTGCATCATCAAGAATCATCTCTCAGATTCTCACAATTGGACCACATTTTTTTTCAACCCTAAATTGGCTTCTGCTGCCACTTACCATTTGCACAATTATCAGAAACACTGACTTATTTTAGTAGCAGCCTCCATAAAGTAGAATTACAAATATCAAACTAAAGAAAAATTCAAGAAAGACAATATATGCAATATACAAAATAATTTTGACCATTTACTCCTCTGGGTCGTCTCACTAACTTTTTATCCACTGTTATATGGAAGGATATGGTCAGGAATTTTAACCACTATGGATAAATAATACATAGCATCAGTTCAGTTCAGTTCAGTTGCTCAGTCGTGTCCGACTCTTTGCGACCCCATGAATCGCAGCACGCCAGGCCTCCCTGTCCATCACCAACTCCCGGAGTTTACTCAAACTAATGCTCATCGAGTCGGTGATGCCATCCAGACATCTCATCCTCTGTCGTCCCCTTCTCCTCCTGCCCTCAATCCCTCCCAGCATTAGGGTCTTTTCCAATAAGTCAACTCTTTGCATGAGGCGGCCAAAGTATTGGAGTTTCAGCTTCAGCATCAGTCCTACAATGAACACCCAGGACTGATCTCCTTTAGGATGGACTGGTTGGATCTCCTTGTAGTCCAAGGGACTCTCAAGAGTCTTTTCCAACACCACAGTTCAAAACCATCAATTTTTCAGCTCTTAGCCTTCTTCACAGTCCAACTCTCACATCCATACATGACCACTGAAAAAACCATAGCCATGACTAGATGGACCTTTGTTGGCAAAGTAATGTCTCTGCTTTTTAATATGCTGTCTAGGTTGGTCAAAACTTTCCTTCCAAGGAATAAGTGTCCTTTAATTTCATGGCTGCAGTCACCATCCACAGTGATTTTGGAGCCCAGAAAAATAAAGTCTGACACTGTTTCCCCATCTATTTGCCATGAAGTCATGGGACCAGATACCATGATCTTAGTTTTCTGAATGTTGAGCTTTAAGCCAACTTTTTCACTCTCCTCCTTTACTTTCATCAAGAAGCTTTTTAGTTCCTCTTCATTTTCTGCCATAAGGATGGTGTCATCTGCATATCTGAGGTTATTGATATTTCTCCTGGCAATCTTGATTCCAGCTTGTGCTTCTTCCAGCCCAGCCTTTCTCATGATGTACTCTGCATATAAGTTAAATATGCAGGGTGACAATATATAGCCTTGACATACTCCTTTTCGTATTTGGAACCAGTCTGTTGTTCCATGTCCAGTTCTAACTGTTGCTTCCTGACCTGCATACAGGTTTCTCAAGAGGCAGGTCAGGTGGTCTGGTATTCCCATCTCTTTTAGAATTTTCCACAGTTTGTTGTGATCCACACAGTCAAAGGCTTTGGCATAGTCAATAAAGCAGAAACAGATGTTTTTCCGGAACTCTCTTGCTTTTTCAATGATCCAGCGGATGTTGACAATTTGATCTCTGGTTCCTCTGCCTTTTCTAAAACCAGCTTGAACATCTGGAAGTTCACGGTTCACGTATTGTTGAAGCCTGGCTTGGAGAATTTTGAGCATTACTTTACCAGCCTGTGAGATGAGTGCAATTGTGTGGTAATTTGAGCATTCTTTGGCATTGCCTTTTTTTGGGATTGGAATGAACTTTTCCAGTCCTGTGGCCACTGCTGAGCATATGGGACTGTAATTCTAGCTACTTTATTTATAAATCTTTAAATAAACATTTTCAGAGATACAACACATTAGTTACACATTTTTCAGAAAAACTTAATGGAATACATATTAGAAGATGTCAAAGTTTCAAAGATTTTTTTTTAATCTAAAAATAATTTTACACAGTACTGTTTTACACAGAATCAAATATATAGAAAAATATTCATAAACAGAGTTTACAATATTTTACAGTTTCCTTGTTGACAAAAATGTTTAGGTCATTTTCCAATTGTTTAATTAATTTTAATGGGAAATCTTCATAAAACTCATAACACTCATCAGTAAGATTATATACTCTTTATATTTAATTTTTTCTGTTATTAACAGTTACATAAAGATATGTATCAGGTGAAAATAAATAAGCAAACATTTATTTTTAAAATCTGTATATAAAAAACAATTCAAAAACAATGATGTATAAATCATGTACATCAATAATAAATATCTATATGTACTGGCCTGGAAACATGTCTATGATATGTATTAAAGAAAGAAAGGAAAGGTGCATAGCAATGCGTACCAATGTGTATTAGTGGAGGAAGGTGATGCACATTAAAACATAGAAAAAAGAGTAAAAAGACAGAAAGATTACACCTGGGAAGAACAGAGGACAGAAGACACTGAAGAAATTTTATTTTATACCCTGTATACCTTTATATTATTTGAATATTTTACAAATGGCATTAAACTTTAAGTTTTAGATAACAATACATGTTTTAAAAGGTGTTACCAAATACTAGTCAACATTCTTGACACTCTACACCTAATTAGTAAGATTCATATCATGATGAAAACCACAAAATCATATCATGATTTACCACAAAGCAGTAAATTTTAACTACCTGATAATCAAACTGTAGATTGACTTCACCATTTATGTGATATTTACCATTCATACACAAGTGTCTACCTAAAGTATGTTTAACTTACATGGATATGCATTCATAGGAACTGCATGTCACGTAACCTAAGATGATCAAACATTCCCCATCGGCCTGTAAAATTCTAGAACGAGGAACAGAGTGTCCCAGACTGACGTGTGCCTGCCTCACAGCTGCTAGGATAACTACTTTCCATTGACCATCCTATTCCCCCAGGACTAAAAAGAGCCCACATACTATCTGAGACTGAAGAACTGCCAAATCTTCTAGGCTACTTGCATTTCACAAACAGAAGAAAACACACAGTTCATGACCATTCCAAAAGAGGCATCTTCTGAACTGCCTCACCCTCCGTGGGTGGTGTACAAAGTAATTCTTCCTGCAAAACTACTTTCCATAAAAGGAGATAAGCTGTACTGTTTACTTCACTTCCTTAGTACTCTTACTCCACCTTAACTCATGGAGAAATAATTGCCCCTGAGGCAAATCCTTTACGGCATTTGCTTCAGCAAAGGGTAAGGCCTTTTATGACAACTGAAACAGCTCAATAAGGAAGGAGTTGGTAAGAGGAAATGCAAAACACATGCTCAAACAGGAGGTCTCAAAAACACCTACTGGCTAAACTGAACTTGCCATGGCTAAAGAAACAACTCAAAAAGTACAAACACTTTAAAAGGTGTTAAGCGTTTTATTTTTATAGATGTACAGATTCAAGTTTAGGAAAAAGTTTTGCTTGCTTATAAATTTTACCTGGAAGTGAAATTTTTGTACAAAAAAATAAGACATTTTTGTCATGGCTACTTATAGTATGCATTTAATGGCCAAAAATGGACACTGCCATTTTTTCAAAACAATTCAAGGGTATAAGTAAGTTTTTTAAGGATGGCACCAATTTTTAAAAATTACATTTCCATTTCTAAAGGACTTTGGGCAAGAGTGACTAAAAAAATAACACCTATGAAAGAAAAGAAAACAAAGGTTGCCTCAGTAAAATGAAGGTAACAGGAATTTCTGGAAAAATTCATTCTGATTGAACAGGAATCTTGCAAGTCAGATGTGCGGGCTGTGCTTAGTCGCTCAGTCGTCTCCGACTCTTTGCGACTCCATGGACTGCAGCCTGCCAGGCTCCTTTGTCCATGGGGATTCTTCAGGCAAGAACACCGGAGTGGGTTGCCATGCCCTCTTCCGGGAGCTCTTCCCAGCCCAGGGATTGAGCCCAGGGCTCCTGCATTGCAGGCAGATTCTTTACGCGTCTGAGCCACCAGGGAAGTCTGACAAGTCAGAGAAGCACTATTAAAGGAAAAACAGCTCCCTGGCTATTTGCAGACAAAAGTTGATTTCAATTCAAGAACAGTATCAATTACTCCAAGACAAAGATATGTTTTGTCAAACATTAAACATTCAGGAAAAACCAATGGAAAAGCTGATTTCACACAGATGGGAGAGCCACCATCCCACAAGCTGGAAGGCATAGACAACAAATGCCGAGAGTGAAGGATGCACTCACCAATGGAACAGGTTAATTCAGCGCCTTAATACAAACACACAGATCGAGGGACTTGTTACAGAAGTGGGGGAATCTAGGAAGGCTTGAAAACAGTATCTCTCGAATATCTGCATCCTGAAATCACACTGCTCATTAAAAACACAAATTCCTACTTTTTACTCCCACAGATTTTAATTCAGTAAGTCTAGAGTGAAGCACAGAAATGTGTACTTTTATCAACAGCTTCAGGTAATTCTGATACGGGTGGGCCAAGAAACACTGTTCCAGAGACTCCCCTATACTCTCTGAGGTTTAAGAAACATACAGCCATCCTCAAGTACTCAAAGAAAAATCTCAATACTCCCACCACACTATGGGAAAAACTCGTGTTATTCACAGTGTGTGATGCGATTCCTGACCACCTGAAGCACGATAAAGTCTCCATCCCTAAAGAATTTTTAAAAGAGTACTGACAGCCTAAAATTAGCAAGGAGAAACAGCCACTTTTGGGGTATGTTCACGTGCCATCATCTTAGAGGCTGTAACTTTTAAGGAATGGCCAGGCTGCAAGAGGTAAGAAAGCTGCAAACAACTTACAAAAAACAAACTGCAAGAACTTACCCAGATTCAAAATTTTCTTCAACACCCTGTTCAGAAGGAGAATGGTCTTGAATCAACGTGACTCATGATGAAACAGTAATTTCAAACTACATTGAAATACATGCTTTTTTTCTCATAACCTCTCCATCCTAGCTAGTCAAATTCGGCTCTAGTTGAAGTTCACTGACAAAATCTGTATCCGGCAGGTACTAATAGCTTTTAGCAACAAAGGTCCTAGTGTAAAAGTAAAACAAAATGTTACCTATGCTGCAAAGTTAGGATTCTATTCTGCAACACAGACCAGAAAATACTTCTACAGTGGTTTCAATAAAAAGGAAATAGTTATTTTCTTCATGCAAAGAGAAGTATTGGAGGAAAAAATGGCAACTCACTCCAGTATTCTTGCTTGGAGAATTCTATGGACAGAGGAGCCTGGCGGGCTACAGTCCACGGGTCACAGAGAGTCAGACTCAACTTAGCAATTAAACAACAACAAAAGAGTAGTGTAAAGGTGGGAATCCAGGAACACCACTGCCCCAGGCTCCCATTCTTTCTCCTCAGTTCAGTTCAGTTGCTCAATTATGTTCACTCTTTGCGACCCCAAGGACTGCAGCACGTCAGGCCTCCCTGTCCGTCACCGACTGTCAGAGCTTGCTCAAACTCATGTCCATCGAGTCAGTAATGCCAACCAACCATCTGTCGTCCTCTTCTCCTCCTGCCTTCAATTTTTCCCAACATCAGGGTCTTTTCCAATGAGTTAGTTCTTAGCGTCAGGAGGCCAAAGTATTGGAGCTTCAGCTTCAGCATCAGTCCTTCCAATAAACATTCAGGACTGATTTCCTTTAGGATGGACTGGTTGGATCTCCTTGCAGTCCAAGGGACTCTCAAGAGTCTTCTCCAACACCACAGTTCAAAAGCATCAATTCTTTGGTGCTCAGCTTTCTTTATGGTCCAACTCTCACATCCATACATGACTGCTGGTAAAACCACAGCTTTGACTAGATGGACCTTTGTCGGCAGAGTAATGTCTCTGCTTTTTAATATGTTGTCTAGGTTGGTCATAGCTTTTCTTCCAAGGAGGAAGTGTCTTTTAATTTCATGACTGCAGTCACCATCTGCAGTGATTTTGGAGCCAAAGAAAATAAAGGCTTGCTTTCTCCTCAGCCACCCACATACACAGACTTCATCTACTTTTTAATTGCTGCAAATAATAGCAAGCAAGTCTGAGCACCATGTCCACTTTCCAGATGAGAAGAAAATCAGTGGGGAATGGAGGGAATCTCACTCAGGCAAATGGAAACGTACTCTAGCAAATTCCACTGAGACTCAGCTGCAATGAATCTACAGAGAGCAATCTCTCAGCTGGGTACCACTGCCACCCCAAAAGGCACTGATGGTATGGAAAAGTGTTGATGAAAAGTACTAAACAGGCAAATGGCGGTGGGTATCACCCAAAAGGTTCTTATGAGAAAAGTCATCTCACCGTTTCCCCCTAGCTTACCATGAGGTCTAACATACCAACCTATCCTACTCACAAAAGATCTTTCTTTTATCTCCTACAACCTTAATGCTACAAGTATAGTGTTTTTATCTGGAAATGCCATGCAACCTTTACCTAAGTTATCAAAAGTAAAAGGATCCTACTGAATAGTACCCTTTACTATTTGGTTATATTTCCAAATACAAAAAAATTAAAATTATTTTTAAGGAAGGAAATGCTAGTGCTAAGCTAGATACTTAGGTAGTAACCTACAGATCTGCCCTGAATGGTTGGAGCGTAAGAACTAACATCAAGGTGGCAGAACTTAAATGTATAGGATTCACCTGAGAGGTGACTCTAAGGGATCTAGAGAAGCACAATGACTCCCCAATTCTGCCTTCCTAACCATGAGGAAGACCTTTGAGACCTCCTGCCATCCTTAACCCAGATTTATAATCTATTCACCTTTTACCACACAGCTATCACACGGTTTATGATTCTCTGCTACCCCATGGACTGGAGCCCTCCAGGCTCTTCTGTCCATGGGATTCTCGAGGCAAGAATACTGGAGTGGATAGCCATACCCTTCTCCAGGGGATCTTCCCGACCCAGGGATCAAACCTGGGTCTTCTGCATTGCAGGCAGATCCTTTACCATCTGAGCCACCAGGGAAGCCCTTTTAAGAGACAGAAGAGGTTATATCATTCCTTAAGCATAAGGGGTATGCACTAGTTCACCTCACTTTAATCACATAATTTCCCAACTGCATATATATTATATTGGTCATGCAGTGTGTGAAACAAATGCTTGTTTGTAGAATATTTTATTACATCACTTGATGACACAGTCCTAGCACAATAATAATATATAACCAAAAGGAGACATATTGCAGTTGTAATCCTACAGTGCTATCATGACTAAACGGTTAAGACTAAGAGAAATAAACTTGGAAACTAGCAAAGACAGGTGAACAAGAGAGAAACAGAATTTGGCCACGTTCAAACAGATAGAAGTAGAGATCTGTACCTTCTTCTGTCCATCTATCAAGTAGGAGATGCCCATTAAGGCATGTACTTGCCTTATGATTCTGTTCTCAAAACATCAGCTTCTTTTTCCCTTTCCAGTTCCCTCCTTCATGACACCCCTCCTCTTAATAGCAGAGGTACTCCTGGTTGGAGCTGGGGAAAGGCCTCATCTGACTAATCACATGAGGTTTCAACAACGCTACCCATTATAATTCATTGTCCAACAGCTCCCTATAGGCATAAACTCCTTGTGCCTAGATAAATAACAGAAATATAAGTCTTGTCCTGTATATAATACCATACAAATATAACTAATCCCTCCCCAAAACTTTCATGGCACTCTTTCATCTTCTAATAAAGCATTTTCATGCTCTGCTGAAATTCACTTGTTTTCTTAAGTATGTATCCCTCACATGACTGTGAAATGAAATATCTTGTGCATTTTTATATCCCCAGAGCCTTTCAAAATTCATGAAATGAATGAAATGTACACTGAATTTCCCAATTATAGAAAAAGGAAATTCAAAGGAAATAAATTGTATTAAAAAAAAATATGAATGCCTTCCAGTTATTGTTTCATTACTTAGACTTCTATAAAAACTTTTTAAAAAGGCAACAAATTCATATTTCTAAGTACTTATTAAAGATTATGTTACTAATATGAAAAATGTCATTATAATGAACTCAAAGCATTTTGTAAATTAAAAAATTTTATATGGCTCTTACTTACATATTTTTCAACTTTGTTCCCAACAAAGTTCTATAGCAAATTATCCCAACTGATAATGTTACTTAGTGGTGTGAAATTATCCAAGTCTATATAATTTAGCTTATAAATAGTACAAGATCCAGAACATGATTTCAAATCCCGTAGCCTTTCACTATGGCATAAGACAGATCTTCACAGGGTTCTCAGTATGTACTCTGACCAACTGTGTGTCTAGGGGTAAATCACATGATTTCTCTGGGTGTCCCTCAACTTCCTAGTTTGTAAAATGAGGATAAGTCGTTGTAAGGTAACATGAGACACAACTGAGGACGTGTATGAAAAAGCTTTGCAAGTTATTTGCAGCTCATTATTTTGACACATAAATAAGGATAATCTTTAAATACAGAAGAGTTAAATGCAGCAATCTACACAAAATAATAAATTCCATTTTTCCCAAGGCTAATATATCCAAACAAATTATTTTGCTACAATGCCTTCTCCACAAATTTTTTAGAAACTTAAAAAAAATTATCACTGTACTTTCTTCTTAATTTATGATACTCAAATTTAACTTTCCCTGAAAGTTAAATCCTATTCAAGAGAAAGAAAAATGTTTTCAGCCATCACCTAATTCCATTTATCAATAATAAACTGAAGATTTCAATGAAAATCCAGAAGCAGGTTCCTGCATTTTATTTTTTTTTGCCTTCCTCTGTAAAATTATAGCTCACACATAAGGGAATTTGAACCTGAAAATGCTGAGCTGTCTAGACCATGATCTCAGATTGGTAACACAACTCACTAGCAGCACGCTGGTAAAACCACACTTTGCACAGAATGTACCTTGTTTCTGGACACAGGCAGGAAACATATCTAAGGTTTCAAACCTGTCCCTCTTGGGGTAACCGAGATTTCAACCCAGAAAGTGAGTGGAGGGAATAGGGGAAAAACAGTATCAAAGCGGTGTTTCCTGAACTGTGGTATTCAAGATGATTTTTGATGATATATGAAGAGTTTTATCCATTAATAGTTAACACTGACCTTAACAAGTATTTTAAAATATAACAAAGACATTAAAACCATGATTCCATAAATGTGAATAATTAGAATAAATTATGAATTCTGGTTTTAAAAGCAGGGTAACAATCATGAAAATAGTAAGTAAACCTGTGCATACTAAGTCACTTCAGTCGTGTCCAACTCTTTCCAACCCCATGGACTGTAGCCCACCAGTCAGGCTCTTCTGTCCATGGGAGTCTCCAGGCAAGAATACTGGAGTGGTGTGCCATTCCCTTCTCCAGGGGATCTTCCTGACCCAGGGTTCAAACCCAGGTCTCCTGCATTGCAGGCAGATTCTTGACCATCTGAGCCACCAGAGAAGACAAGTAAACTTGGAATGTAGCAAAAAATCATCAACATGGTAGGTAAACAAAGACAAATCTAGAAAACATGTTGAACCAGCTCTACTTTTCTACAGTAAAGTTTCTCTCGAAAAAATGTTTTATATAATTAAGACAAATGATTCAGTTTTTTTTAGCATAAAATTGAAAGCAAAAAAAAAAAAAATATATGGAAGAAGAGTGTACAGATTAAAGCGGATATAAGAAATGTATAAAACCAATCCCAAAGAATGGACCTTATCTGGATCTTGATTCAAACAAATCCAGATATTATTTGTTAAAAATAATAACAATTACTATACAGACACACATATATACTTGTGAATGACAATCAGGAAAATAAAAGCTTTGCTGATAAAGGGAAATCACTGTCAATTTTTCAGGTATCATAAAGATATTGTTGGTTACGTTTTTTCAAAAGTTCTTACTTTTTGAGATACATACTGAACTATTTGGATGAAATGATATAACTAGGATTTGACTCAAAAGAATCTGGAAGTAAGGGGAGAAGTCAATGAGAATATAGATAAAATGAAATTGACTACATTCTTAGTTGAATCTCAGTGACAGATATAGTAGGCTCACGATATTCTGTTTATTTATATAGTTGAAAATCGCCACATTAAAAATTCACATTTTTTAAGTTTTTGATTAATACCAATTACACGTGATCATAAAGGAATTGAAAGCAAAAATACCTTACTTCAAAAGCAAACATGGGGGGTTTGTTTTTCAGAATCTATTCTGAAGAAATAATACATTTTAAACCTATCTCTTTCTTCATTCACCCTCCCTTATAACTCAATTCTTTTTAAATGCTAAGTTAACCATTCTGTCACTACACAAATATTTAATAATAATATACTACATTTCAGAAGCAAATAAAATAACTGATGATCTCTCAACTTCAGAGATTTTCAGAGTTCCAATATCCTCATCATAAGTCAATAATTTATCTAGAAAAAAGGTAAGGAGTTAAGAATTAAGTAACCTACCCTTCCTTTCACTTCATACTTTTACTTCCCTGTGTACTAAATTTAGACAATGTTCCATACCACAAATACCACATTGATATGATTACAGCAATTAACTGTAAAAAGCCAAGTTCAAGACACCTTAGACAATTATTACTTGAGACAGTCACTTTACTCTCCCATGACTAAACTAAATAAAAAGTGAAAATCTTGACAGTCTTCTATGGACCTGCACATAAAAAGCAATTAACAAATATGCATGAATCAATACTGAACTTGTACCTATTTGTCCGTTAACATTAAAAGACCTTGGGTTCGATCCCTGTGTCGGGAAGACCCCCTGGAGAAGGAAATGGCAACCCACTCCACTATTTCCTCCCTGAAAAATCCCATGGACAGAGGAGCCTGGTGGGCTACAGTCCATGGGGTCACAAAGAATCAAGACACAACTGAGTGACTAAGCACAATTAAAAGACCTTAAAATCAACCTAAATCTCAACATGACATTTTAAGATTTTTTTTTTAATTTACAAAGGAGGTAAAAAGTCTTTGGATAGCCACTTAAAAGATGATTAAACACAGATGTACATTTTACAGTCAATAAATTTAAAAATCAGCAAGGATGACACTTCAAATAAAATCTAGAATATAACTGTAGATCAGTATCTACCCAATTTAAAGAAAGCCAACATAAACAAGATAATTTAAAGAGAAAATATCAAGGCTCTCCAAGCACAGGTAATCTTTAAAAATGAAACACTAAAACAAATATCATAACTGACATTATGATAAATAAAATAAAATAACTGACATTAAAATAAATATCAACCCCACACAGAAATTAATTCCAGATGGATTACAGAGTTCAAAAATGTTGAAAACCCAGAAAAAGCAGATGACAGGATAGAATACTTTTTAAATATTTCAAGGGAACTAACTGCCTACTCTTTGAAAAAGAAAAAAGGAAAAGATGCAAACAAAAGAAAATGATAAATTTCTGTCTCTCATATACATGTACAACAAAAATGAAAAAAGACTGGCAGAATATATGCAGCAAATGTAATTAACAGTTTAATACTACTAAATAGAAATGTTTCCTGAAAACTGACATGATATACATAGTAATTATATCCATCTTATATATAGTACAAGGATCCTGGGCCACGGAGGAGGCGCAGTGTCTCAGAATATGAAAAGCACCCACGGCATTTGGGGGCGGCGGGGGAGAACACATTTTTTTGTATAATCTCCACTGATCATTTGTCTATTTGTTCTCAAATCAATGCCCTGTCCTTCTTTGCCCCCCACTGTATGACAGGGAACTGCATTCCCAGGCTCCCTTGCTCTGGCTTCTGAATAGATTCCACCAATAAGAGAGCCAATGGCAGAGGCCTAGAGAGTAGGACAGAAGCCTTGGTATTTCTCCTCTTTCTACATCCACTCTATGGTTCCAACTCCAGTTCTTTGGCCCCAGGTTCCGTGGTCCCAGCTCTGGGCTTGAGCCCTCTCAGGGGTTTTTAGCCCATGCCACATGGTCCCAACATCCAGGCTGGCTTGGTGACATTACATCTTCCCACTGCCTCTCTCTGTCCTAAAGATGCCAATGGTTTCCTGCTGTTGCTCATCTCTAGAATTCCCCACCATAGTGTTTGGCTTCTCTACTCTACCAAAACCTATTTACCAATTCCATGAAATAAAATTTCCTATTCAGAATTCCTCTAGTGGGAACTCCCTGGCAGTCCAGTGGTTAGAACTCCACACTTTCACTGCAGTGGACACAAGTTCAATCCCTGGTCAGGAACTAAGATTCCACATGCCAAGCTGCCAAAGTAATAAAAGAACACCTAAAGTGTTTTAATTTTCCTAACTGGACTCTGACTCATTTGGTTCCTAAAATCAAGACCTTTCAATATAACAGGTAATGCTTACTTTTTAGGAAGAAAAAAAAAACATATTAAACCAGAAAACTGAGATTATAAATTACCCACGATCCAGAATTACTCAACACTAATGATTCTAACACTAAGGTATATCCTCTGTGGCCCACATTTACCTAAAAAGTCATCACATTAAATAAAAGAAGTAGTGTTTTAAAGAATGAATTAAATAAAAAGATGGTTTCTGATTTAGTAATGTACTATGAAGTAATCTTTAGCTCTAGCCTCCTCTCAAACTCTCAACTTTTTCCTTTTTCCCCTTCATCCTAATGACATTTTCTCCAGGAAGAAGAAAAATTCAAAGGCTGGTGAAAGGCAGTGGGAAGTTCTATTCAGAAGCTTGAAAATTAGACTGATAACAACTCTTGATATTTCTGCAAAGACTAAAAAATCAGAATAAAAGCAAACACAAATACCATAAATTGATGATGATATAGGTAAGAGTAGATAAACAGCTTGTATGTGAAAAACTTCACAAGACATGATAGAATATTTTATCTATACCTTTTCCATATAATAATGTAAGGTAATCTAAGAACAGTTTCACTTCTCACCACAGTTTGCCTTGAAAACAATCCAATATACACGGATATCCTCATCAAACTCTCTTAAAGGGTCATTCTGACTAACCAATAATGGGAAGGAAACTGAGTAAGAAAAGTGTAACCAAAAAAGAAAAAAAAAAAAAAGTATATTGAAAAGAGCGGTTTGGGTGTGTTTTACAGAATAAAAGATATCACTCTCTCTAGAAATCACTGATACTATAAATCTCAACCAGTGCCCTAATATTCCTGCTCATAGCCGAACACTTCTAGTCAGCCAGCCAGACTGAGCTTCACTGTCACCTGATACAATCATCATCCCTTAGTAAGAAGGGGGTTGACTTTGGCTCCAGGAGCCCCTGCAGATATAAAATTCAAGAATGCTTGAGTTCCTTACATAAAACAGTATAGTATTTGCATATAACTTACCATACATCTTCCATAGAATTTAAATCATATCTAGATTACTTATAATAATCATCTGCTTATAACATCTAATGTAAAGTAAATGCTATGTAAATAGTTGTAAATACAATGTAAATGACATGTAAATAGCTGCCAATATCGCAAATTCAAGTTTTGCTTTTTGGAACTTACTGGAATTTTTTTTCAAATATTTTCAATTCACAGTTGGTAGAACCCACAGAACTTGCAAATATGCAATCCCCAGAAATGAGGGCTGACTATACAATTGTAATACTACACTAACCCATATTCTACAGGTCCCAGTAAGTTTCTTTAACTTCGTACGTGCCTAACTTGCTATCAAAAGTGAAATATACATAAAAATTGGTAGTCATAAATCAAATATTATTTTAAATGTATACTTACCACAAAAAATGATCATCTGATTAATAACTTTTCATTGATTTTAAGGAGGTTCATAGAAGACTACACTAAAATAAAATTTTACAAATCCAGAACCCACAGGTCAAATTTCCTTAAATTTTTTGTTTCGTTACATTTCATCTATTCCAGGTCATTTATAAAAACCTTTTTAATATGAAAAACTACTGAACAGAAATCTCAGTTTCACTCCTTTTCTCCAATTTCAATCTTAAAAAAAAAAACTGCATAATGGAGAAGTCAAAAAGGCAAATTCCAGAAGAAGTCTTTCAAATGCCACATGGCATTTTAATGCTTTAAGAACGTGCTGTGTGCTGTGCTTGGTTGTTTAGTTGTGTGACTCTTGCGACCCCATGGACTGTAGCCCACCAGGCTCCTCTGTCCATGGGGATTCTCCAGGCAAGAATCCTGGAGTGGGTTGCCATGTCCTCCTCCAGGGGATCTTCCCAACCCAGGTCCCCCGCATTACAGGTAGATTCTTTACTGTTTGAGCCACCAGGGAAGCCGCTTTAAGAATACTTGAACACAAAAATGAAGAAAATGGTCAGTAAGTGCACCTCCAGGCTAGACTACATGCCAAAATTGACTAACTCATAAGTTGACTTAAGTTGCTTTTTACCGGCTCTGGGTTGAGAATCTCTAAAACTATTCCCTAGACTCCAAGATACAGCAAGTTCAGCTGGCTCTACCTAGAGGAGCTCTAGTCAAAGGCCACCCAAGATATGCCAAAGGCAATATGGCTAGAAAAGCATGGACAACTGCCAACAATAATTCTGTCCAGGTCTCTGAAACTCAAAACCTCCTTTCTAACCAGCCTCCCCCTCATCCTCCTTCATCCAACAGATACCGAGTAATGCCATGCACAGACTTCTGAAGACACAGGGAAATGGCAAGAGGATATGTGCTGATGCCTGGACTAAAGATCTAAAACCATTTGAAATCTACCTCTCCCTACAATTTAACAACCATAATATCCCTACTAACAGCAAAAATAGTTTATATTTATATTGCATGCACTCTTTGTCAGGTATTTCAAGTACCTGTGGCTCAGCTGGTAAAGAAGCCGGCAATGTGGAAGACCTGGGTTCAATCCCTGGTTTGGGAAGATCTCCTGGAGAAGGGAAAGGCTACCCACTCCAGTATTCTGGCCTAAAGAATTCCATGGACATGGGGTCACAAAGAGTCAGACATGACTGAGTGACCTTCACTTTCACTTTCAACTACTTAAAAACCATGAACCCAACCTCCACACTAATCTAATAGTGTAAGTACACTCTTCATAATCTCACTTTACAAATGAGAAGGGAGAGACTCAGAGAAGCTTTGTGATTTGCTCAAGGTCACAGAGCAGAAAATGTTAAGTACTGGGATTCAAACACATAACGACAGGCTCCAGAGTCCATGCTGCTGCACACACCATGCTATCCTGTTTCTCCCTACCCTCACTGCATCTCTTTTAGATCAGCAACATAAAAACCCAAAATGTTTAAGTATGGCACTCAAACACGATATAACCAAAAGCAAAGATGATAAAAGTCTTTATATATTGATGGTGGAAGAAGATCAGAGATGGACTGTTAATGAAGAATGCTGGTAAAGCGTCTGTTTTTAAGAATACTTACGAAAATGTCCACAGTTTTCTAGGTAGCTGGATTTCAAATTTGGTGAGGTGTTTTGGTTTTTTCTTCATTAACTATGTATTTTTAACTAGAATGTATATATATAATTTTTATAATCAAAAGTAAACAAAATTTTTTCCTCTTGAAAATCAGACTGTGATAAAGTATTCTCTACAAATAAAAGACACAATGACAGAGAACAATCTTTAATTAAAATATAACAATTCATCACAACAATTCCCCAGACTATATTTTTAGGCAGTAAGAAGTGGGAAGAGGTTTGAGTTATGTAAAATACAAAGTGACACTCATATCCACTACACTAAAATGTTCAAAATATCAGAATTACAAATAAAATCCAATCAAAAATAACATGTGCTACAAAACTATAAAGGAAACAAGGGGAATGATTCCAGATCACCATAGCTAAAACAGGACACTTGCTTCCTTATGTATATGTAAGCTTTGCATTATTTGGTGTATTTGCACCAAAATGTTAATCAGTTAATACTAAAATATCAAACACATTCACACTTCACACTCATGAGATATGCAGGCATATTTACGACATATTTTGTTTTAGTTATGATGCAACTTTAAGAGTTACTATTTAATAGTTTAAAAGACCTGGGAACTGGATATACATAATATTTGTGGCATAAACATGTGTTTAAAGAGAAGGCAGAAAGGAATGGCCTTAGAGTTACTAAACTGGGAGGTGGTTTACAAATTTGGGTAAACTTTTCACTCTCTTTAAATATAGAGGCTATTCCCTGGTAAATCTGTTCAATTTTGTTAAGAAATCATGTTACCATAACCACACTAATTCCTGAAGTTAAATTTTAGTTCCCACAATTTCAAGTAAAAGTTAGTGATAATCTGCTGTCTACTCATTCCTATCTAAATGCTAATTACTATTTCTTTGGCACTTCAAGAAAAAAACGCTTTTTCTTTTAAAATGTGTATTTGTAATACTAATAAGAACTAGCAAGGGCTTATATACTAATATTTTATAAGAATCAAATAAAAGTCACAACAATATTCATATTGTTGTACTACAGATCTCCAAAACTGAATGTGAGGGTGATCTGGTTGCAACACCTGTCACCCCACTGATCACCAGGGCTGATTCAGCTGATCTGCCTGCCTAGGCAAGTATCCCTCCTCCCTCACCCCTCCGTGTGCATCGCTCCTGAAGCTGTGTGCTCAGTCAAAGAGACAACCATCTCTGATAGAGGAGGACCGGTCTTCGGTCAAGGGTAACTGTGCTACCTACCCTACTAGAACATCCAAACAAACTCTCAAGATCTCCAGGACTTTTTTCAAGTTGCAAAAATGAAACTCTACACCCACTGAACAACTCCCCATCTCCCTCTCCCTCCAACCCCTTTAACCACCATTCTACTTTTCTGCCATCATTTTTAATTTTTGTCTTCCCCTTCAAAGAAAGACTATGACTTTATTGAGGTTATATAAAATTAACATTAATACAAATAACAATTTCTGGTGAAGGCCATATCTGACCATGAAACTCAAATCTATTGCATTCGCAAAAATGTGAATCACCAAAACCAGACAAGCACAAGACCCAATTATCTAAACAACCCGCTAAATCAACTTCCAAATATTGCTGAAGAAAACACTTGTTTCACAAAGTCACTGAGAAATCAGTCTTAAATTGTACCAACTCTAGAAAAATAAATTACCTGGATTAATCTGGGGCTTTACCATTAGTTTAGAACGCAGCTCTCTATTAGAATAAACCTGTCCTTTAATACAGCAATCTTCTTGGAAAATTTCTGTTTATAACATTTCTTGCACCTCCTTTAGACAAACTAAAAAAGGATGGGGCTTCATTGATACAAAAGGTAAAACAACTGACTACAAAATTTTTAACTTGATTTTTAACTGGGATAATAAGTAACTGTCTACAATAATAACACTTAAGTCAAAAAAATGAAGGCTAACAGTGATGATAATAAAGCACCTGTGTGAAAACAGACCTTCCCCAAGAAAATATTTAGCTATTTTTATTTTAAATTTCAACAGAAACACAGTCTAGTGACTGTAACAGAAGTAAAAACAACTAGACAATGATTACCCATACACCTGGGCAGCTAGCTAACTTCAAAAGGTCATTCCTACCATGTGTAAATGAAGTGTTTTAATGATCATCCATTGTATTGAGACTAAAGCTTCCCAGGAAATGTTTCTGAAAGTAAAACTTAAAAGCCAACTTCAAGTATTATTTGACAAATCCCCAAGTAGACTGAATCATTTTACATACTAATATGCCTTTAATAACCGGCCTGTTAGTGATTACCCAACATACCAAAATTTCTCAATCTCTATTATAAAGCTGAAAAACAAGTGTAAAACCAAAACCTTGGAGAGAAAAGACAAAAATATTTTTTTGTTTCACTTTATCTTTCCAACTAAGTATTCTTGTAAGAGTGAAGGCAATGAAATTAATGCGCAATCACCCTTTGACAAAAGCTACTATCACTGAACTATATATGAAATATGACCTTACTTCTCGTTTATAACTACGTGCCTCAGTGGTAAAGAATCTGCCTGACAATGCAGGAAAGGCAGGAGATGCGGGTTCGATCCCCAGGTTTGGAAAGACCCCCTGGAGGAGGAAATGGCAAACCACTCCAGCATTCTTGCCTGAAAAATCCCATGGACAGAGGAGACTGACAGGCTACAGTCCACGGAGTCGCAAAGAGTCAAACAGGACTTAGCGACTAAGCAGGCACATATACAACAGTACTAAGGATACAAATATCACTATAACCGTTTAAACCTTACATAGCATTAAAATTAGTATCAATCCTGAATAAAAGAACACTGCAATCAGAATTCAGGGAAAATATTTACTGTGTACCACAGTACTATGTTCCAAAACCAAACCAAAAAAAAAAAAAGCTTTCATTTTGTTGACAAGGTCTTATTTTAAACTAGCAGCAAAATGCCACTGTCCTATCAACTAACCTGCTGTAGATTTTAATACCAACTGATCTTAGAAAATACTACCTTCAACTCTCTAAAATTATCTTCTACCACTCTCCCCCTCAGTCTACTCCAGCCACTCAAATACTGCTGTTTCTGAAACATGCAAAGCAAATGTTCATGCTGTGGTCTTTACCCTTTGCCCCAAAGGCTCTTCCCCCGACTTCATCCAAGTCTCTGTTCCATGTCACCTTACCTATGAGGCCTTATTTACTCACCTTCTATAAATTAGTAACCTGCATTCAAACATCACTCCTTTTCCCTATACTCTTTTGCTTGGCCCCATACTATTTTATCACCAACTATTTTTACTTATTTATTGTCTCGTCTTCACGTCCCTAAAACATCAGGCTGGGAGGGCAGACTCTGTTTTATTCACAGCACTGTGCCCCCAGTGCCCAGCACGTAGGCAGGGATACAGGTGCTTATAAGGCATGTAGGTCTAAGACCGTGCCTGGCATATAACAATGTTCAATAAATATTTATGGAGTAGGTAAATAAGTTAATGAATGAATAGCAATGGTTAACATTTACTTGTATGGCTGAATTTCAGAATAGTTAAATGTTATATTTCATAAAACTCATAAGGCTTGTACATAGTATGACCACATATAAATCATCCAACTTTGTCTATTAGATGGCTATATCACCTATATATAGATGGTCAGGCACCCAACCCAGGTCCAGCTGGCTATGGTCAGAAAAACAGGAGGGCACGGGAAGGAGCACAGAGACCAATACACAAAGGCTGATGATACGCCAGCACTCTTAGAAACAGATGGTACAAATGGCAGAAACATTGCTAAGCTTATCTCGTCTACATCCCACTACATATTCTCTCTTATAATCAAATCTATCCTTCACTGGAGGGCTTCCCTGGTGGCTCAGTGGTAAAGAATCTGCCTGCCAGTGCAGGAGTTATGGGTTCAATCCCTTGAAAGGGAAGATCCCCGGGAGAAGGAAATGGCAACCCACTCCAGTATTCTTCCCTGGGAAACCCCACTGACAGAGGAGCCTGGAGGGCTAAAGTCAATGCATTGGACACAACTTAGCAAGTAAACAACAACATCCTTCACGGGAGAGAACATTATTCTCTAGAGCAACTGTATCTCATCAGCAATACAGCTTATCATGTCTCTTTAAAAGAATTTAAAAAAAAAGCCATAGTGAAAGGCAATCACTAAGGGAAGAAAGTCTAATTGGAGGTTACTACTGGTGCTAACCATTCTTTCAGATCTCTTTGACAGTGTACGGCAGACCATAACAGACGGAAGAAGGAAATGGGCTATTCATTCAACAAATATTTATTATGAACCTTCTATAAAAAATGTTTCATGAAATAATTCGAACTGCAGTCTGTGTAGGTTGTATATATGTGTGCACATGTATGTCTCTGTGTGTCTGTGTATGTACTGAGAAGAATGCTTCTAAAGAATCTTCTATAAAAATCTATGAAAAAGAAAACCAGAATTGGTTTGGAAGATGATGTTATCTAAGAAGTGATGGATCTAGAAACATTATTTCAATAATAGTGTCAAACTGCTTCAACCAGATATTACTAGTAAATAGTTATTAATATAAGATAATCTTTGTTATTATTAGGCAAACCTCACTGAGTTCTCACTACGTGCCAGGCAGTTTACAGGTATTAATTTATTCAATTCAACAACCCTATAATGTAAATATTACTTTTCCCCCACTTGACAGTTAGGACTTGGGACACAGTCAAGTAATTTGTCCAGATGTTTACAGCTGGTAAATTACAGAGCCATAATTCAAACCGAGGCATTGTGCTCCAGAGCCTGCACTGGTATTACTACACAAAACAGCATGTACAACATTGTCCACAAAAATTAAAAAGTTATATTTTGGGATAAAATATAAATGCCAGTGTGCATTAGTCGCTCAATTGTGTCCGACTCTTTGCAATTCCGTGGACTGCAGTCCACCTGGTTCCTCTGTCCATGGAATTCTCCAGGCAGGAATACTAGAGTGGGTAGCCATGCCCTTCTCCAGGGGATCTTCCCAACCCAGGATTGAATCCAGGTCTCCAGTATTGTAGGCATATTCTTTAGAGTCTGAGCGACCAGGGAAGCCCAAACCCCAAAGGACTGCAGTAAAAAAAAAAAAAAAATACTACTCCACTAGCTTTGGTAATAAAATAGTCATGGATGCTTGACCAAGCATCATGATATAATCACAACTGTCTCTAGTGTTCTTTTAAGGCTGAAAATTAATTACTACTGTTGCTGCTCTTGCTCAGTGGCTAAGTCGTGTCTGACTCCCTGAGACCCCGTGGGCTGCAGCACATCAGACTTGCCTGTCCTCTGCTATCTCCTGGATTTTGCTCAAGTTCATGTCCTTTGAGTCAGTGATGCTATCTAACCATCTCATCCTCTGCTGCCCTTTTCTCCTTTTGCCTTCAGTCTTTCACAGCATCAAAGTCTTTTCCAATAAGTCAGCTCTTCACATCAGGTGGCCAAAGTATTGGAGCTTCAGCATCAGTCCTTCCAATGAATAATCAGGACTGATTTCCTTTAGGATTGGCCGGTTTGATTGCTTGAAGTTCAAGGGACTCTCAAGAGTCTTCTCCAGCACCACAGTTTGAAAGCATCAATTATTAACAGTGCTCAGCCTTCTTTATGGTCCAACTTTCACATACATACATGACTACTGGAAAAACCATAGCTTTGACTATATGGATCTTTATAGTCAAAATGATGTGTCTTCTTTTTAATATGCTGTCGAGGTGTCTCATAGCCTTCAAGAAGCAAGCACCTTCTAATTTCATGGCTACAGTCACCATCTGCAGTGACACTGGAGTTCAAGAAAAGAAAATGTGTCACTGCTTCTACTGTTTCCCCTTCTATTTGCCAAGAATGGGACTGGATGCCGTGATCTTAGTTTTTGAATGTTGAGTTTTAAGCCAGCTTTTTCACTCTCCTCTTTCGACCTCATCAAGAGGCTCTTTAGTTCCTGTTCGCCTTCTGTCATCAGAGTGGTATTATCTGCACATGTGAAGTTGTTGGCACTTCTCCCCTGCAATCTTGATTCCAGCTTGTGACTCATCCAGCCTGGCATTTCGTATGACGTACTCTGTACATAAGTTAAATAAACAGGGTGACAACGCATAGTCCTGTCGTACTCCTTTCACAGTTTGACCCAGTCAATTGTTCCATGTAAGGTTCTAACTGTTGCATCTTGACCCATATACAAGTTTCTCAGGAGACAGGTAGGTGGTCTGGTATTCCCATTTCTTTAAGAACTTTCCATAGTTTGTTGTGACTCACACAGTTAAAGGCTTTCTCACAGTCAATGGAGCTGAAGTTTTTCTGGAATTCCTTTGCTTTCTCTATGATCCAATAAATGCTGGCAATTTGATCTCTGGTTCCTCTGCCTCTAATTACTATTAGATTACTTTAAATCTTAAGATAAAATCATTAAGAAAACTATATCTAAAATGACATTTACGTTAGTATATTATTTTGTTATACCTAATGCAACACAGATTTAAGTTGGTTGTAAAGTATTATTTTGCAAATATACCCCAAAACTCATAACAAGGCTCATTTTCCCCTGAATTTACAAAAAGTTGACCTTAAATATGAAGTACGAAGTTTCATCATTTGCTAAGACATTATGATCGATGCAGACCTATAGCTACATGATAGTGACAGCACTTTTATCCACTAACAATGCATTTAAGAACAGGCTTCTCTTATGAGATGTTAATCCTGTCATGTGACCTCTCCGAAAGGTTCAGAAATGAAAAACATTAACTTTCATAAACTCCCTCCACTTGAAATAATAAAAGGGCTACAAAACATAACTTTTGGCATTGGGCACATTAACCAAGAGACTAAAATATTCTTTTTAAAAATAGACACTATTAAAATCTTTCTCAGCTCAACATATCTAACTTAGAATAAATACCCTAACATTCACTTTATCTTTGAGGCAGACTCTAGCAAAAGTGTTACCAGCATAATTTGTAAACAACTCCTGAATCTGTATGCAACATTTCCTTATTAAAGTAGAAAAGGTCATAACATCACAAGGAAATGAAAACAAAAGCCATCTGGGAAATAAGCTGCTTCTTACAGTGATGATAATAAAAGAGCACAAAATAGGAAAACTGTCATCAGTGTGCAATTAACAATGAGAAAACAATAATGTACTTGTTATAACATAAATAACTTTTCCAAGTGAACATATTAAAACGTAAGATATTTCCAAGTAACCACCTTGGAAGGCTATATGGTTATTCCTTTGCTTAAAAAATGTTTGGAATTTTTCCCCTGAAATTTCTATCAAAACCAGTTTTAAAATACACCAGCTTGCAGATATGGTAAAATCACAGTAACAGGAGCCCACTCTCCCTAGCTCAGCACCAATCCAGAGGAATCAGAATCCCTCTCAAATCCCCGCTGTCCCGTCACCCCCAATGTCATCTCTCCGCACTACGTTAAACCATCTTCTCTCTCACTCTGACACTAGGCTCCCCTCCTCACCCCCATCTCATTCCCCTTGCCTCCTTGCTCACTGCACTCCTGCCACACTGGCCTCCTTTTCTTCTTCTTGAACACACCAACATCCTTCCTGTCTCCAGGCCTTTGCACTTACTGTTTTCTATGCCTGCAAAGCTGTTCTCCTTCATCTTCCCATGACTGGCTTCTTATTCTTAAGTTAATGCTGCTTCCTCAGTCAGAGGAGCCTGTCTTGACTGCTGAACTTAAAGTAAGACCCTTCCCCCGTAGACCATTCCCCCAATTACTCCCTAGGCTTCCCTTGTGGCTCACCTGGTAAAGAATCCACCTGCAATGTGGGAGACCTGGGTTTGATCCCTAGGTAGGGAAGATCCCCTGGAGACGGGAAAGGCTACCCACTCCAGCATTCTGACCTGGAGAATTCCATGGATTCTATAGTCCATGCGGTTGCAAAGAGTCGGACACGACTGAGTGACTTTCACTTTCACTCATTCCCTAGCACACCACCTCATTAAGTTACACTGCTCATTTCCCTATACACGAGAGTTAACAGTCTCTTTTACTAGACTATAAGGTTCGTAACAATGAAGACTTTGTTTTCTGTACTTTCAGCTTCTAGACCAGTACTGAGCATACGTTAGGTGTTCAATAATGATACTAAATAAATGGCTCCATGCCTCGAGGTAGGATAGCAAATGCTGTCTACTGCTGCTACTTCTGTCTCCTCTAGGGATTCTACAGATCCTAATCCAGAAGTTCCCTGCTATCCTGACTAGACTGTATGGTCAATGCACATTTATCATGGTCCTTTCCCAAGTTTCATTCCACATATGTCCTCTTCTACTTCCAAGCTTCTTCATATATTCCATATCTTGTTCTATGTACCTTTCTGTCAGAAAATAGAGAACCACCCTCTCTAGCCCAGCCTGGTACACAGTAGGAGATCAACAAGTGTGTGTTAATTAACACCTTCTCCTCTTAGGGTTGTGGCATGAGTCATTCAGGGAAAACGCAGCACCAGAAGACAATACCAAGAGGACTGTACTCTGGTCTACCAAAAATTTACCCATCTCTCCTAAAAGATAATAAATGATAATAATACAATCTCCAAGGACTAAGCTTTGAATATGCCTCAATTATGTGTTTCTTGAATTCCTTCCCATGAAGTCCCTTGGTCTTTCACGTAAACAGCACATGTGTGCGCACACACACACAGAGACACACACACACACACAGAGACACACACACCCCTGCTCCTTTTTAGGCTCTCCTAAGCTCCATATATGTCCAGGCAAGTCTGAGTTTGCATGTGAACAAAGTATAGGCCAATTTACCTTTCTTTCACTTTTTAGACAAAAGATATGAATACATTTCAAACAGTACAAAAGTATACAGAGAAAATAGTGAAAATTCTATCAAGCCTGCTGCCCAAAGCAGTTCTAAACTCTGCACTATCCAGTCACAAAAATCAGTTTCTTTACTTAATAACTAAACTTTTGCACTTGTCTTACTATATCTTAGGTGTGAGGTTCAGTTCTGGGATTCACACATAAAGTGACATCTAAAACTGAACTACTTTTAAAGGCAAATGCTCGTGGTTGTGAAGAGAGGCAACTGCCAAGAAAGAAACATTTGAAGAAATGGTTTCCAACAGAATATCCACAAGACTTAAAGGGAAATATAACTCAGTCACCTAGAAGGCTATAATGTGAGCAAGGGTTCTCCTCTGTTGTGCATGACACTAAGGGACAGATATAGAACCACAGGGTCAAATAGAGAGAAAACAAATACAGGCTGACACGCAGGAAGACTGTATAGGGAGGCAGAGGGCTATTACATTAAGTAACCTCTGGGGCATTTCGTAGAAACAAAACCTGACCAGGATTAAAAACAAAGAAAACCAAAATGGTTCACCAGTTAATAGTAACTATCAATCATATTCATTAACAAAACAATTCTAGAAGAAACGATTGCAATTGCAGCTAGGCTTTCCATTTGTCCCCATCATCAGAATCATCAGTCAACAATCACTGAACACATACTGGGAATTTTAACATGATTTTAAGTAAACAAGACCCAGAGCTGTAGGATTTTTTTTTTCCGGGTGAGAGGGGTTCACAACGTAACAAAGTATATGAACTATTTATATATACTTGAACAGTACTGCTATGAAACATAACATGACAACTGATCTCGGGCTCATGGCCTTAAAAAGACTCTCCTCAGTTCCTTTTAACTTCAATGTTACCGCTTTAGCTTAACAATAAGGCATGGAAAAAACCAAGTATACTTGTTACATGCTTGGTTAAATTTACCAAAGATTCCTCCAGAAGTCTCTGGTAAATTTAACATTATTTAATTATGTAGGATTAAAATATTACAAGTAATGTGCCAGCTTCAAGGTGCTCCAGAGCTTCTTGTCACAAAGACAATTCAGCGTCATAAACAGAACTAAAACCTGATATCATGTATTATTAAAACTGACATTTATTTCCAAAAAAGGATTTGACCTATGGTGACTGAACTCTGAAAAAAGTGAAAAGACTATGATTTAGAGAAAAGCAGATCTGTCACATTATTTAGTTGGTGGCAATTTCACTGCAATTTAGCCTTAATCTTTTTGTTGAAGTGATCCAAATAACAAAAGATCCATAATAAAAATATTTTTAAAAAATAAATAAAAGCTACATTTGGTTCCCAAACATGAGTGTACAAAATGTGATTCAATGGTACATGAGAAACATCCATAAAGCATTTGAGAATCCCTAAACATCCTGAATTCAAAGTCTGGGTCTAGAAGCTACATTTGAAAAATCTCACTGATGATATTAATGATCAGTTTAGAAAATAGTCATATTTTTAAAATATAATCTCAAAGTCTTTGATTTTACAGCATGTATTCTCTCTTTAAGAGACATACACACAAAGTTGGCTGTCAGTACTGAAAGCTGTTATCTATTCCCAGAAAATAGAGCATGCTGGTTAAAGCCATCACAGTATTACTTCTACTCAGTGTAAATGGTTCCAAATCCTAAGCTTAACCAATTACCAGCTGTGCTACTTTGGGCATGTTATTTAACTTTTGTTTCCTCATCTGAGGATCAGAGGTTTTAAATTATACTTCCTCAGAGGGTTGTTAAGAAGATTAAATAATCAAACATGTGCAAAATATCTAGAGCAAGGCCTAGACAATAACACAGGCTCAATAAATGTTAATGCATATTCATTATCATTTAATATAGGAAAGAAAGGAGACCCCAGTGAGTTGGAGCAGTCAAACATTTCAAAGAGCACCTGGTATACAAAAGTGCCCTGATGGATGGGTAAGGCTTCAGAGTTAAGAAACAAAGGTATTGTGCATGAAGAATAAAGAGACGAAGGACTTCAGGGTTCAAAACATTCTGGACTATAAACTGAGTTCTGTTAAATGGGCCCAGTGACATGCAGCCTGAATGGCAGGCAGAGGAGTTAAGCAGTAAGTAACAGGAAGCCCTGCAGTTCTTAAATAGGGCAGAGATACAGTAAATGTAGGATTTCAGAATTCCTGCCTGGGCAAGATGCCAGCCTGAAGATGAGGAACCAGCCTAGGCGGGAACAAGCCAGTGATGAAGTTTAGAAACACCTTTGTCTGCGAAACTATCAAAGTGCCACTCCGAGAACTGGATATCAACTAGCTAGAGTCTTCCAGAATGAATAAAGGTACATATAAACAGAAATGTCTAACATAAAAAGATCAAAAGAACCATTCCTAGAATATTTTGGAAGTCAGCACCATGGAGATACTTCAGGAGAATGTCCACAGTCCACATGAAAATTATGTGTGTAACAATGCTTGTATTTATATACAAACATCTCTCTCCAGAACATCTATCTCTAAGGATTGCTAGTTAAGGAATAATGCATTTGCTTTCTAAAGGATATTTGTCCTCCAGTATCTTCTCTTAAGAAGAAAACACTTTCAGAATATATGCACAACCTCCTCTAGCAAGCATTTTACAACCTGACTAAACTTTCAAATTTTACCATCTCTAACAGTTAATATCTCAGAAATCATTAGAGAAATACTGGTCTAATAACTGGATACTTAATGGAACCAATCACAACACTTAAGTCCCTGACAGAATCAACAATAAATGGAATTCAGTTATTAATACCATTAAAAAAAAACCAAAACTTTCTTTTGGTCAATCAAACTCCACCCAAGATAATTATCATGAAGAACAGTGATCACTGTTAAATCAATTTCTGAATCTTAGGCAAACAGTTAACAAGTCACAGAATTCAAGTAACAAATGGTGCACATTCTTATGTAGTTCCAAACCCTTCTCATCATATTTAAAATTTTGCGGCAACAGACTAAAAGGAAATCCCTACTTCCCTCAACTTTAAGCATATAAAACACAAACAGCCCTGGCATCCCGACCCTTCTTGTCATCAAGGTTACCAACACTTACATTCTCTGCGGCTTCACTCAGATGAAACAAAGAACTAGCTTGTGCCACATACTAGAATGCCTTCCCAAGGTCTGACTCACTGCGCTATGAAACATTAGAAACTGTTGTGACTTGTTATACTCCACTGGCTAATAACGTTGATATGAAAACAGTGAGGGTCCTAAGGCTGAATTTTACTATGTCCAAGGACCAGGCCAAATACCTCATTATGGTCAGTCTCTCTGTCACATCCTTTAAAGGGAGACAGACAAGAGTAGGATTTGATATTACACAATATATCAAGCTACTGGAAAATCTCCAAAGTAACAACCTGAAATCTATTCAATGTGATCTGCTTAATTTTTTAGAAAGTCTATCACAGGGCACTATGCCAAAAACTATTTCACAAAAGACAAAAAATTATTTCACCATATATTTGGAAGTGATATGTTAACAGAAAGAGGAAATTCATTTGGAAATAGGAAGCAAGTGATAAGAGGATAATTATTCATCAGAGTTCTAAATGAAAACATTGAAATAAACAGCAGCCCTCCAAAGTTAATGAAATAATTTAAAGAAAATCAGCGCATTTTCATTCTGTATATTCTCACACAAATGGGGGAAAAAATGAGCCACTTAAAAACATACAGAATCCTCAGTACAATACTGGTGATTAAGCTCTGTAAAAAAGGAGAAAGATGGAAATAGGCCCATCTGATTGGAAAAGATCAAAGTCTGTCAAAACACGTGCTAGCACAGGTATGAGGAAACTGGCATTCTCCTATTGTGGGTAGGAGTGTCTCCACAGAGAGATTTGGCAGGATCAGTCAAAATGTAGACAACCCTTTGACTCAGCAATTCCATTTCTAGGAATCTATCTCACAGATATACTCAAATATGTGCCTAAAATATAGATAAAGATACAGATACAAAAATTACACCACAGTATTACTAAAAGAAAAAGATTAGAAACAATCTAATTGTCCAGCCATAGAAACTGGCTAAATAAATTAATAAATAAATTTGGATAAATCCAAATACGATGCAGCTATACAAAAAGAATGAAGACATATTTACTGATTTGGGGTTAAGTTAAAAAAGGCAAAATGCCAAAAAAAATAGTATGTCTTTAAGGACACTATTTGTGTTGAAAAGGAGGGTAGTGAGGCTACATATGTACTTTCACATATCTGTATAGATTACCCCTGGCACTATACACAAGAAACTGCAAACACTGGCTGCTTGCAGGCAAAAGAAATGAATGATAGGGCAACAGGAGGTTCTTTCCTCTAAACTCTAATGAGTCATTTGACTTTCAACTCACATGAATGTCTTACCTAAAGAGAAGCATAAACTAATTAAACTTTAAAAGGGAGGAAAGCATGAAGGGTTAAGATTTCTTGAGTACCATATTTGATTGAGTAAACAACTGTTCCCACTGTAACTTTTTAAAAACTACCTCTTCGCGCTTTCCATCTGACTTGTTCTTTTTCATTTCGTCCCGTCAAGTTTCCCAGTTCATTTCCCTCTCCTGCATTTAGGCTGGACAGGGACACCTGCTGCAACTGCTTAAGCTCTACCGAGTAGACTAAGGGCCAGTGGGGCTGATGAACTTTGTTCCAGTAATTATCACACAAAACGGGTAACAATCTAAGCTGTAAAAGAAAACTGGGTATTGACAGAGGACAGATAACTCCACTTAAGCCATAAGAAAGAAATGATAAAAAGGTGACAGAAGACAGGGAAGTGATGATTTGAGAGATTCCATTTTAATACTATAAAAAATTCTTCCAAAGCTGACTTTAAACACTCATTCAATATTGTCTGTTCCGTCCATAGCTAAATATTTTATTACTTTTAAAAAAAAAGTGTCTATGCTACAAAAGTGATTTCCTACTCTGCAATTAAAGCACAAATCTGAATTCCCAGTAGGGTTATACAGTGACTCTGTACCCAGAATACCTAAATGAGGGACCACCATGGTCACTGCTCATTACTTTCTTAAACTGGTGTTTTCTTTTCAATCCCACTATTGTGTCATTTATTTGCAAATCCACACATATATTAATATTTCACAAGTGAGGATCTTGTTTCGTGAAGTTTTATATCATATACTCAGTATTTCTTCATCTTAAAAATTCAAACAAAGGCTTAGAGTCTCACCTCCTAAAGCTGAAACCTAATTATCTCTTCTAGCCAAAGAAGCAATCCCTTGTCAGCCAGAGACATGGGTGTTTCTAGATTAATGAAGTCATATCAGATTTCTCTTCTGTGAAGTTGTAACTGGGGGGAAAGGCCACGAAGGGCCTTGCAGTACATGGGAATCTGGGTAAGAACTACTACAAACAGGATGTTTCAGACAAAGGTATCTGGTTAACTGTATATTCACACTGTAGCCTGACCAGCAACCATCATAAAGACAAGCTCTCTGCATTGAAAATTCTCAAAAATGACTGAAAGTGAGTCTACAGGCTTTGGTTATTCTCAGTTTAAGTAAATATTAGATCTAACTCACGAGTAAATGAGTAGCTTGTATGAAAATCTCCTTTTCTTAGGTCTAAAGTGCTATTCTTACTTGACTCAATCTCTACAGTATTGTTTCTTCCATCAGATACAAAAATCCTGTATAACAGTAAAATTCCTATGTTAACAAATAACTTTCTAAAATGCCCAATATTCATTAAAAACTAAAAAAACAAAAGCCTTTTTTCTCTAACTACTAACTTAACAATAAAATTGATTTAGACTTTCATTTTTTTTTTTACAAATAACAGACCAGAAAAAATCTTCAGAATTATCTTGAGATTCTTGAACCTTGCAACCACCAATGACAGCAAACTGCCATGTAGTAAAGGCAAGCCTCTGAGGCTTCCACATAAGTAATTAATATTTTAAAGCAAAGGGTGAAAATACATGTGAAATATACATTATGCAGTTAAGCAAGCTAAATTATTAACTTTCTAACTTGGCATAATGACAGGGTAGTTGGAAGGGAATGTAAAAGAAAATACTCAACAGCTTAAAATTAACAATGGATCCATTTATTCAAGGTAGGATGGTTCTCTCATTTCAGCTTGAGGACTGAAAGTCTCTTTCTACCCGCCTCTTGGAGGGAACTCTGCAGCTGGCCTCTCTGGAGAATCACTCAGCTTTATTCACAGTTTCACCCAGAGTCAAGCAATAGCAAAAAAAGTCTTCATTTTCACTGGCACTGGAAACCAACACAGAGAAACACTTACTCTGAGGTGTTCAAAGTTCATCCTTCAAGGACCAATTCAATTAATTTCTCCTGTAGGTAATTTCTCTACCCTAAACAAACACAAAAGCTCTGTGTCCACTGAAACCAAGAAACACTTATCTTTATCTCTGTCATTCCATCAAATATTGTCTTGTGACAGGTCTTATGACATTGCTTAGTACTCTATTTTTCTCCCCAACCTTTGTACTCTCTGAAACTTTGTCTCTTCCTCTATGGCTTCCACGAAAGGTCCCTTTAACTACTGAATGAAGGAATTCACAGCAAAGCGTTTTCACTGTTCTCTGTTCTATGTATCAATAATACTCCGAAATAGGGCTCCATACTCCAAGAAATAATACACATCTTCTGCTTTTCAAAACCAACTAAAATCTTGTCTGACCTGGTGACAACTGATCCTCCCCTAACTCTTGGAATCAAAATCTCTATTATTTGGGTATTGAAATGTCTGACCTCATGTGATCTGCTAAAGAAACACCACAGATGTGTTTATAAAGAATTGGGAGATAACCTTCAGGAAATCCAAATATTGAGAGTTAAGGGAAAATCCTAATATCATATATCAGAAAATAACATAAGTAGAGTGTTTGAATTTTAGGACGCTGTAGTTAAAATGTTATTCACAAATACAGTATCTTTCTTGTAATTCCATGGTGAGGGTCATCAACTTGCCAAAATACAGCCCTGAATTGTGCAACAAGTCTCCTATTTCTTCTTATAAAATATATTGGCAAAGACCAACAAACCCACACTGCTACAATGAAACCGTCCCTACATTCCATGGCTTCAAGGCAATTTCATAAATATAGGGTCATAAAAAGACAGCCTACAAACTCCAGTAGCCGACACGCCACTTTAAGGATAGGAAATTGAAGACAATGATATGTAATCAGGCAGTTACAGCAATTTGAGGATCTTTTCAAAAAGTTTGCAAGAATTACCAATCTTACCTTAGAAACCTACCAACTAAAGAAGTATGCAAAACTCATACAAAAGAGATGGAGAACAAAATCTGAGCATAATGCTAAAATTTTATAGTTTGTATGCTTTAAGAAACAAGTCATAGTCAATATATTCCTATGCTGATAACGACAAAATCTTAAGAAAACAGAATGTTCAAGTCCCAGCCAATGACTTCTTTACCTCAAATACATTTGATATCTGAGTTCCAATATTACAAGGAAACCATAAATAACACTTTAAAGTTCAACACAATAATACATGACCAGAGGAAAGACTATACTTTTGAACTTTACATAGATGCAGGTTCCTAGCTAAGCACAGACTTGTACATTTTTTTCTTTTTCAATTTCAACAGACAGTAAATTTAAAAATATGCAACTGTTCCCTACAATTATGGGACATTTGATGTTTTAAGTCTCTAAATAATTTTTTCTTTTTAATTTCTTATTATTGTAAAAGATAACTGGGCAATTATCATGCCAGACCTTGTTAAGAATTCCATACACATTATCAAAGTAAGAGAATCACTAAATTATGTTTTAAGGCATGCTTTCAGGTTTTAATTGCTTCTTGATACTGTTAATTAATCTGGTGCCTACTGAAATATATCCCAATAATTTTACATAATGAAGGCAGGATAAATATAACCAGAGAACTAATTAAGATGAGGTATAACATTAATCATCTTACTACCACAATATAAATTAGTTATTAGGCACCCATGTTTATTAGGCAATGTTACTGCACATGTTTAAACTGAACCACACAAGGGGTTAAAAATAACTACAATGAAAGGCCAACAGCCTAACAGCAAAGTTGCGCCAACATTCCCTCTCCTCCCCCTCCCCCTCCATCCTCTGCAGTCCAGAATGAATTGCATGCCCCACTGCACAAGACCCAAAAAGGTCACAGGAGATGGCAGAGACTTTTGTAAGAGAACAGAAATAACTCAGCAGCTTTGTTACCATAGTCTCTTTTAATCAGTATGTTCAAAACCCTTTAATTAGCACCCTGTCTACACAAGGAAAGCATTTCTTCTGTGCCAAGAGAGAGCACATATGCATGTACACACTGTTCTGTTAATATCAGCATCACAACGTGGAGCTCAGACTGTCTGCCAGGAAACAAGCAGACAACGGTTTTAAAGGCACGGCATCACAATATCTACATACTCTATTTGCATTTCTATAATCAAACAACAAAGTATGTTCCATTGGGTGTTCATTTGTCTCTGGATCTTTTTTTAGCAAAAAATGGGAGTATTTAAACCACAATTTTCTTTAGTCCATTGTCACAAATGAGGATATTCAAAAGTAATATAAAATGATGTTAACAGAATGCGAAAAAAGACAATATTCAAATATTGTTCCTTTCTGCATAATAGCTCTTTGGTAGGAGGCAAAAAGACACTGCTCCCCTCAAACAGGAATAAATCATAAGACACATTTTCACAAGAATGTTTTACAGTTAAAATTTCATCCAACCATGCAAAGCCTTAAAACTTGCAGACTGGATTACATACATGTGTTTCCTTGTAAAACCTGAGTAGCTGAAATCAAGATGGAATGTGGAGCTAAAGATAACTATTTAAAAATTCAAAGCCAAAAAACAAGGAAAACTTCATTAGTAAACCGGATTTGAAGCATTTTAATTGAGATACATAACTGTTACAAACTTATTTTCAATCTTTCAAAATCAAGTAGTATATAATACTGTAAGAAGCAGTGTGTGTATGTGTATATATATATAATTATTTATATACAAGTACATATATAATTAAACCAAAAGGTAACCCTCTAAATATCTAACTAGAGAAAGAATCTACCTAAATTTATGATAAAGCTTACTGAGCAGGCAGCCGAGTATACCTGCTTGAAAGCCAGCTCTTCCACATTAGCCATAGGAGCTCACAGCACAGTTCTGTATAATGAGAATACCACCACTATGTCTCAGGCTGGTGTGAGAATTACCTAAAATGACCGAGGTAAAAAACTTGGCAAAAGTCCAAAAGTTTGCTGGTAATGTTGTTTGGGGGATAGGTTTTTTCATGTATTGGACAAAAGTGCAAATTGGCACAACCTATCAAAAACTACATATATAATCACGTATATATGATATCCCCTGCAGCATTACTTGTAAAAGTAATACTGGAAACAGTATAAACACACTTCAGTAGGGGATTACCTAAGTAAATGTTACTTCCCTACAAAAGAATTCTATACATCTGTTAAAAATAAAAAGAAACACTCTACATGTTAATCAGGAAAATTCTCCATGGAAAGCTGTTGAGAAAAAAAGGAATGTGTGGAACAGTGTGTATATTATGCTGCCATGCGAGTAAAAGGGAACAGATATTCATATTTATTGGAATATACAAAAAATCCTTTAAATGTCATACAACTAATTAAAAGCAAAAATTACCTATTGGAGATGAAAGTGAAATAGTGCCTGATACCCAGTCCAGCCTCAATAAATGAAAGCTATTATTACTCCCCTCATAAGTATCATTAGCATCATGAAACATATCTTTAAAATATATACATAGAATATATTCAAACTAAATCCATAATGAGGTAAACAGCCAAATCTCAGTTATTCAAAGATTGACTCTCTATTCTGTACCATCTTATGGAAGACCCCCAACAAAATTTTTGGCCAACCCAATAGTTGGAGATCCAAGCCCTTCAGTTCCTCTTCAAAGATAAATATCTTTTGGCCATTTTACTGTAGGCTATCACCTTCATCAGAGAGCAAGTTGAGGAAATAACACCAAAACAGTTATTTTACCCAATACTGATCAACAGTTTCTAATAAACAGCTTTTGGAACTTAAAGTGACAGTGAACATCCCACAGTTACAACCTTCTATTACATCTGAAGAATCTAAGGTCCAGATCAGTGACAGTTCAAAGATCTGGAGTCTGTCCCCCAGTTAAACGCTTTCCATTTTTTTTTTATTAAGAGGGAGGAAAATATGCTTAATTGAAATCAATTATCCAATTTCCTTCCCCAGCGGATCCTTTACGACAATTAACTAAATCTGCTCAGATCATATTCCATAAGCAATTCTATTAAGTACAGCACAGGACATTCAGAGATTTCAACAACTCAGCCGTGATGTTTCTAGGACTATGCATTGAGTGAACATCTACAACAAAATCTGTAAAGTTTGCTTACACTTGAGATTGTCAAAGGCATGTTGAAATCCTTGCCACCTTGCAGCCGGAAACCCCAGGGAGCTGGGCCCACCAAGGACACACTGTAGTTGCTCATGGTTCTAACGACGCAAAGTCCAATCCCTCAAAATGAAAGAAACTGAAAGAAAATCAGATGGTTAACAAGGATGCTTATCTGAAAAGCTATTACATATTTAAATGTATTGAATATAAACCCAACTAAATTATCTTCAGTATTTTGTTTTGGGGGAAAGAGGGGATATGCAGAGTAAGTTTATATTGTTCTCATTTCAGTCTAGGAAAAGGAATCTATGAGCTAATATGCAATCTCTAAACTTATGCCAAGTTCCATAGTCTAAAAATTCCATATCAGAGTATATTTCTAGACATTTGACCAGTCTTACAACTTGCTAGAATACAATTTGTGGCTTCTTGCATATAAACTTTAGTTCAAGGTACCTTACAACGCTTTTTATATTTAAAAAAACAAAACTATATTTCAGGTTTAATTCAAAATGATTTTCCCCGACCTCTTCTGCCTGAAATTGGCAAGAGTCCATTTCACTTACCTAAATTCTAAGTTATTTTAACATCTGAAGAGAACTGCAAATGGTAGACTCTCATTCATGCTTTCCAAACAATAAATTCTTTAAAATGAGAAGTTGTTTCTTAATGCATAAAAACTATTTTCTCTAATCATAAACTACAACTTGCATTTTCTCATATAGGGACATGGTATTTTCCACACTTAAATTATTCACTTTTCCTTCAGACAGGCAATGATGGGCAATACTCTGGTGGTGGTGGTTTACTTGCTAAGTCATGTCCAACTCTTTTGCAATCCCACGGACTGTATGTAGCCTGCCAGACTCCTCTATCCACAGCATTTTCCAGGCAAGAATACTGGAGTGGGTGGCAATATTCTAGCACAGGGATATTTGAGTCAGAACTTGCTTTTTGTTTTACATACACACATCATCAGGCAAAGTGGAGTGAGCATTTACCACACAGTGTATAAGACTGACTAAACATGGTAGGAATATAGAGTTAATCTTCTTGCATGAAAGGGAATTAGAGCTTTAGAAAAGAACCAGTGCTTCGGTGCTTTCTTTTTTCTATGTTTTTGCTTGAAGGAAGCTCAAAATGACTCTCATGGTCCCATGTACTTCTATATAACAAAAAAAAACTAAAGGAAAAAAAAGCATGATTCAGAGCTTGGTATTGGTTGTTATGGTGATTATGTGGGAGATATTAGGAGGAATAGGGATTTTCTAATCCTATTATAATGTAAATACTAAATGTAATACTAAGAAATGTACTATTTGCTTCTTTAAAATATTAGTAATATAACAATAAATAATTTAAAACCACACTTTAAAAATAGCTGCTTAAGACCTACTTCCTTGGAAAAATCTGTTGTTTAACCAAATCATTACCTGTCCTAAAATATTTCATTTTTTAACTTATTCAAAATTTCTACTCCATTACATCAATTAATAGTGGCAGATATAGATATTTGAACAACTGGGTATATTAAAAGCAAGCAGATTCCATCTTCTCCTATGGGGAAAACGAGGCAAAATTTTCAAATAAGTCTAAATTCTTCAAGAAAATTCACTGAAAATCTGCACTACATCTACCAGGGGAAAAAAACAAATGAGAAAGCTTCTCCCCAGGCATAGTAGTTCACTGAACTATTAGGCAACAAAACTAGTACTAATGTAACAGGCACCAAAAAGATGAAAAGGCCAAACCAGACATCACACTATGAGATACAGGTGAAAAATGAACAATAACAAGGTAATGAGGAGCCACAATCCATGGGGTCACAAGAGCTGGACAGAACAGGACTTAGCGACTAAACCACCCAATATACATAATTTAACTGCTTTCTCCCTATAATAAAAGCGTTTCTGAGAACTTGTGGAGAAGAATTATTTGTATGATGGTACACGATATTTACTGAAAGTGTATAAAGCCAACAGATATTTCACAGGCAATATGTCCCTCCTTCTTTTTTAATCTTTAACTTTTCCTCAAAAGAAGAACGTGAAAGTTAGGCTCAACTTTCCTAATCCCATTGTTGCCTACAAGAAAATGTATTTAATTCATATATTAACCCATGTACCTACAACTCCCTTTATTTGGGAGTTCCTTTCCTGCTTTCTCTCATTTGTTATTAAAATCTCTAGAACTGGCAAGTTCACACAGCCACACTATAGAACCAGGGTCAGTTCATTTCTAGACAGTGCCGTTTCCCTTGCTTTGCCAGTTTCATGTGACTTGAAATAGTCAGAAACCAAAGCAACAGTAATATTATTGGCCTTTTCCAGGTCTGGTTATTAGTGCCCAAACTCTTCCTAAATTACCAAGGAGGCAGGAAATATTGAGCAGCCTTTCTTCTTTCAAATAAGTAGAAAATGTTGGAACTTCTGTATAGTGTTGGATTTTCTCTTAGGGAAAGTCCAATGTCTTCGCTCTAGGAAGCCTGGTATTTCCCACACTTCTATCCTAACTTCTTCGGTGGATGGGAAGACTGGAAAGAAGAATTTGTGATGAATGGCTCAGAGAAGGGTCTGAAATTAAAGACGTATCTTGAGATTCTTTTCCTCCCCAGATTGAGAGACTGCGGAGGTAGAGTGGAAGAATTAAAGCCACAAGCAGCGGATGAAAGTAGCCGACGAGACAGTTTTCCAGCAGAGAGGTTCACGCCTAGCCCTGTTTGCCAAATAAGGTTCCCGAGCCTGCTGTTTCCGAGGCAGGCGGGTTCCAACGTCCTCGTGGTCAGGAAGGCGGCCTTGGGATAGGATCTGGCGATCACACCCTAGACCTGCCCTGCCCAGCGCAGCCACCAATTTTCTTTCCAGGCTCTGCCCTATCCATACGCCCTTCCTTTTTCCACTTATTGTCAAACGAATTAGAGGCACAGCCTAAAAAAGCCCCAACAAGTACGCAAGCATTAATAAATCTGGCGTTTACGACAGATATGTTTTTTAAACAAGCTCTACTCCTGGACGCAGATTTGTTTTTTAAACAAGCTTTATTCCCCTAACAGGTTACACAATCCTAAATGTGTGTGTGGGGGGGGGGGGGGGCGGGGAGTAATAAATGCTTCTCAGTAGAGTGAGCGCAAATAAAAATTAGCCCCGCTTCCTCTCCACACCTCCAGGACACTGCGCAGGACGCGAGTATCCCCAGACTCCAAGGTGGGTGCCCAGAGGCGCTCGGCACCCGGATGGTGGCCCGCCCTCGCCCGACTCCTGCGCCCCTGCCTCAGCCGTGCTAGTCCCAGCCCGGCCGGGCTCCAGTGCCCGTTCTCTGGCCTGGAGACCGCTTCCGCGCCGCCGTTTCCCCGACAGTCCTCTTCCCACGCCACTCTCCCACCTCCGCAGATCCGCGTCCAGCAAACACCTGAGAAGCTTCCCAGCGCTAGGCGCACCACCGTCTCTCCCTAAGCAGGACTTCTCGCCATGCGCTCAGTACACGGCGATTCCTTCTTTCCCTCCTCCCCACCCGGGTTCAGAGACGCGCATCCCCTGCAGGCGGCCACTCACCTCGGGGCCGGCGCCGCGATGCCTCCGAATCAGACGAGCGCTGACAAGTGACTAGCGCGGCTTGCGCCTTCCCCACGGCCCGCGGGAACTTCCGCCTCTTGGCTCCCGCCCCCTTGCCCCAACACACACACCGGCCCCGCCCCCGAGTCAGGACACGCCCCCTCCGCTCCCGGCCACGCCCCGGACCCTCAGGGCTGCGCGGAGCTGAGGGAAGGCTGCGGCCGAACCTGCGGTGGGCTAACTGCAGCGAGCCGAAGCTGCTGCGGAAAGACTATTGCAGTACGGAGTTTCGGTGGGAGCAGTCTTAGGGGGTTTGGGGCAGTACCTGACAAAGGTCCGCTCGGCCTGTTTGTTTTGTCGTGGATGCATTTTTCTCTCCAGAAACTGAATTGGCAAGCAGTTGCTTTGGCTAAAAATAGGAGAGGGCTTTGGATAAATCCCTATCTATGCAAGTTCAGCGGCCACTGCCTGGTTTTTTTGAACAAGCTTTATGTGCCCGGAGAAGAGAAGTCTTTAAAGTTGACCTGTTAGGAAAGGGAAAATTAGCAACTTTAATATCTAGAAGTTAAATCCTCTAATCAAACCAGAAGACCGTGTTAAAAAGAGCAGCGGCCAAAGGTGGTTCAACCATTATAACCTCAGCTTAATTTTCTAAGTCCAGATCAATAGTCCACTTTCCAGTTTCTATAAAGGTGTTTGATTTAGCCCAAGGGGTTTATTCATGAGCAAATTTGAATAACGTTCAGTGAACATAAGAGAAAGTAACTTTTAGGCTTGTTTTGAACTGTGAATTGGCTTATAACATGTGAAAAGGATGGTTCTTAACCATGGGACGTGTAAAGCAAGGCTGATGGAGTCCGTGGGTCCCCAAGAAGTGCAAACAAAATTCTAGAGAACACCCCAAACTGCTCGATCCAAACCGGTAACCACTTATCACATGTTGCTACTGAACATTTGAAACGTATTTACTGCGATTGAAGCACTGAATTTTTTGTTTTATGTAAGTTTAAATTAAATTTAAAAACTGAAGTAGGATAACATGCCTCCGTTAAAAACAACCTTAGTGTTTGGATCGGAGTACATTTCACTTTACCACTGAAAACGTAGTGTCCACATTGTGTTATAATGGAAATGGATTTTTAAGACTTATTATGACAAATATAATATAAAATGTCGTTAATAATTTTATGTTGATTACATGTTGAAGTAGTAAAAGTTTTATATTTGTTAAACATACAATTAAAATTCACTTTGCCTGTTTTTTAATGTGGATTTTAAGATGTTTTAAATTACCAATGTTGACTGACATTATTATATTTTCATTGGACAGCACTAGTCCATAGTTTTCATCACATTCTCTGAAAGATTATATTGGAGGGAAGGGTTTCCTAGTGTGAACTGGTTTACAGAGTGCTTTAATATTTGTTGTCATGTTTGACATCTCCCTCCCAAAATATATAAATAATTAAATAGTAACAATAGCTGCCACTTACAAACACCTACCATACACTAGGCAGTGTAATAATTTTTACTATACTTAATGTAATAACTCTTACTACACTTGATAATTATTCTAACTTTATAAGACAAATGTCATCCCATTTATAGTCAAGAAAACTGAGGTTTCAAGAGATTGCAGCTGGTAACACTTCCACAGCGCAATGGCTAGAATTACCCTGTAAGGGTCCGCTCTCTGCTCCTCCTCATCTGTTTGCTGCTATTACAATTAATTTGATCCTGAATAAAACCAGGTTGACTAAAGACATCAATAACTGCAGGCAATGTGTAGAGGTATCACTAGAAGATAAGCATCTTGAGGTGGTGAAGAGCTGGGAGTGTTACCTACCTATGCAAATCAGTGTTAGCCTATAGATGATAACCTACCTCTGAATCCTCTTCCTCCTCCTACCACAGTTTAAAGTCTGGGGTGTTGGGGAAATGAACCAAATCCAAATAGGATGCATAGGCTGATATTTACCCAAGTGTTCTCCAAAGTGCCAACTGCATCAAAATGGCACAGGCAGTTTGTTAAAACTGTAATTTCCTGGCCTCCAGACCCAGGATCCTTGCCAATGGGCCCCAAGAGTCTGCTTTTTTTTCACAAACAAAAAATTTTTTGTGAAATGATTACCTGGATGGTTTTTTTTTCATATCCAAGTGGTCATTCAACTATAATACTTAAAAATCACTTCCCTAGAAATATCCCTGTACCCCCAATTTACTGTAAACTGTGCTTTGGTGAGAACCATGCACCCCAGATAGCAACTCATCTCAGTTTCTTCATTTTAAAAGAAATAATTATAAATTACCTTTTGAAGTTATCATGAGAAGTAGAGATTATACATATATATACTACATATACATATTATATATAAACTACATACACATATATATAAACTACATGTATATATGTGTGTGTGTGTGTGTATATATATATATATATATATATATATATGGCATGTTTGGCACCAAGAAAGTGTTAAATAACTGGTAACCATGTAAAACTTTCCTGACTGATTAGGTTTTATGTATCACAAACGATAAATAGAGAACTTTAGCATTTATTATGCATGTACTATTTATTGAATTATGTATATTATTTAATTCTTAGAACCATATAGTTATTTTTTTCAAAGAAAGAAATAGAAAGTTGGAGATTCAGAAATTTAACCAAGGGCACACAAATAATTAGTGATAGAAGTAGAGCAGAGGGTCTGACTCGAAAAACTACATCCTTTTCATCTCAACACACTGCATCTCAGTAAATTCAGTAAACCATCCAACTTAAAGACAAAAGAAAGAAGATGGAAAACTATAGCAACTAACACTGTTGAGGGCCATAGAGGCATAATCTGTAGCAAATTATGGTTGCGCCACCTGGGAAGCCCTGAATAAAGGCTGAATTACTTTTAAATAAGAGAAGGCGAAACTCCTGAACCACTTCTGGTAGGGCATGTGCCTTAATTTGTTTTAGAATGAATTGACTGAGCTATTGACTGAGCTATCCTGACTCCCCTTTTCTGTCTCCCTCATGACTAACATCTATGAAATGGTTGGTCATGGTTTGGAGGACAGTCCGTGACTACAGACTACAGGAAGATTACTGAACCATTGGGAAATCAGACCAATGTCCTTAACCTCATTAACCCTATGGGCTAAGCAATGAAGCATTCACCACACAAAAAAAAAAAAAAAAAAAAAATGTACTAACAGCCTCACTCTTTCAAAACCAGTACACAAAAAGCTAAAATTAGAAAAGGAAATTAGATCAAAAGATTAATTTAGCAGAAAGAGTTTTTAATAATATTCCATCTCAACACAGTATTTACCTCCATGTATAAATGTTTGCTCTAACATTTTAATTATCCAATATATGACTCAGAATTCCTCTTGCAGTACTTCAAAAATAACAGAAACTTTAAATTACAAGCTGGCATGACCGTGATGAGTTTTTACAGTTGCACCCAATAAAGTGCCAGTATTTAAAAAGTTCCTATATTACTCTAAGTCAGTTTATCTTCTAAGTCCTAATTCTGAAAGGCAAATAAACCACTCATAGGTATAAGTATTTAATGTTTAAAATCTGGGATGGAGAGGAAGTATTAACTATTCTAATACCTAAAGAAACATTTGGTAATCTAGAGAGAGAGGCATACTGTCATTCTAAAGCTTACTACAGAGTCCTGGGAGAAGGGCCAGAACTAAAAGAGGCACAGAGAGTGGAAAGAAGTTAATGGATGAGAAGGACTCTAAGAACTCTAACATCCATGAAGTTTAGGTAACTGAGTAAATGTGTGCTTGAGGAAGATGTTATAAAGAAGTTTAAACTTCTCAAAAGTAGCTCCCAAGTTTCAAGTCTGGGTTTGGGGGGTAGTATTAATAACTGACTGATTAATGAAGGAAGAGTGGCCAAGTTTGTGAAGTGACTATGCATTTCACTGACAATTTGCTGTAAGCAAAAAGACCCAGTTGGTCAGTGAGGGGTATCAATAAGAAGAGTAGATAGTAAGGACACTGAAAAAAGTACTCAGGAGCTCCAAGTTTGAGATTTCAAAAGGGGAGGAATAGTTCTCATGATCAGATCCAGGTTTAGCTAGTCTGAGGTTTTGCCCAGAGAAAATCAGTTCTTTGAGGAGTCTGGAGTAGTCAGAAAGAGAAACCAATATGTGATTTGGAGATTAGTGAGAAACAAAACATGTAGATCAATCACTGAAAAAACTTCATGTCTGGGGATGTCCCTGGTGGTCCAGTGGTTAGGAATCTACCATCCAAGGCAGGAGGTGCAGGTTTGATCCCTGGTAGGGGAACTAGGATCCCACATGCCATAGAGCAACTAATCCTGCGTGCTGCCACTAAGAGGGCCCACACAGCGCAGCTAAGATCCAATGCAGCCAAAATTAAAAACAACAACAGCAACGAAGCAAACTTGGTGTCTGAAGAGAATATTATTTGAAGAAAGTCAAGAAAGTAAGAAATGGGCCTGGAACATAGCTTCCCAATTAGTTGGTAGTGCCCAGAAAACCATCTCCCCAGCCTGGGAGGCATTTTCCTGTTTCCAAATTTACATTCATGTAAAATCAATTAAAACGAAGTGTGTTAGGAAACCAAAAAGAGAAATTTTAAAATGGTCAGCTATCCATGTAAAAACATCTCACACTGTTATACTAAAATGTGAAGAAAGAAAATTTGGATTTTATTTATAAAATATATTTTATTTATAAAATATATTAGGTCACTTTTGGAGAATACAGTATGTTTACACCTCTATACAGAGTCCCTTTGTTAAATTATTTTAAATTAAATACCTTTGAGGGTACAATCTGTTTTTTCTCAGGGTCCTGACTGATATGTTGCTGGTGATTTTTATCATCACCCACCCTGGATAAGTCATTAAAATGCTATGCATGCTTATTTCTTGACCATTTACTGTGTCCCATATTCTGCTGATATAAGTGATTTTAAAAGCAAACTCATTTGGGGGAAAATACTAGATTTGGTTTTGAGATTTTTTTAATTGATGACTTTTTGAATTAGGCATTTTCTGTTTTTTAGAAGTATTCCCATTAGATTAAAATGTGGTGTGATGACTCACTGTCACTTAAAATCTGTAAATTAATATTTTATTTGTATATTGTCAATTTTGTAATCAGTAAAAGAGCTAGTAACAATCACAATTATTTATCACAAGTAAAACTTATTAAATCAAGATCTTGTCTATGTATATATAGTAAAGTATATACGTTAGTTATCTTTGGGAGATGGGATTATGAGGCTGTTAATTTTTTTTCCTTAAATTTTCTAAATTTCAGATTTTTAGAGAACATTTAATATATACATAGTGGGAATAAGGCAACTCATATATGTTTTTATAAAACTACATGAATTGACCAAGTTCACCATAAAATATAAGCTTATGTTAGCCCCAAATTAATTTAAATTTAATTGGTTTATAAATCTCAATTTCTTTAAGTGTGGTTTTGTCCCAATCCACCGATGTAATCTTTACTTAGCCATTAAGTAGTTTTTCACATTGTCTGGGTTTAGAATTTCTCAGGCTTTTCCATGTGTCTCTCCATCAATGGTAGAGCTATGAAGACATAATTATTAACAAGACTAGTGTACAAATAAGGTCATTTAAGCAAATGTATTTGGATTGGAAAGATCCTTGGGGAAAATCTAATTCTAACAAGCTTTATTTACAGTAAAATCTCTCCACCCAAAAGACAGTAACTCTACTAAATGTTTTTAAAATTCATTTACATACTCTGGGAAAAGCAAAGAAACTAATATTTTCATTGGAAGATATCCACATGTGTAGTCATAGTGGAATGTATTAAGGCATGTCATTCCTAGCCAAAGTGTAAGAGACGCTGTGCTAAGAATGATGAATCAATTCATCAAAAATCTGATTATAGCTTAGAATTATTTTTAAGATATAGAAAGATATGAAGAAACAAATATGGATCAATAACATAAACCAAAACTATACTTAATTCTACCTAAGATGGAATACACATCACGTCAAATTCAGCCAGCATGTAATATGCAAACATTTATTGGCATTTAATTTCATTAAACTAATTCTGGGAAATTCCTTAAAGCCATTTTCTGCCAGCTGTGAAAAGGTTAACTAATGAAGAAAGTGAACAAAATGTATTTTTCTTAATCTATGAGATGTGAAACTGGAATCTTTAAAGATTTTTAAAATCTCATTATTTCATATGACAGCATATTTTAAAATATTCTTTAGCCAAAGTTTGATGCCTGCTCCTTCTCACAATTTAAAAACTTTAACAAAATAACTGTAGCTTTTTGATAAATTAATAACAAAATCCATCCAGTTTTACTCGAATATTATTACTTTAGACATTAAATCTTACATTTTAAAATTTATAGAAAAAGTCGAGATATGAATGCTATCAATGGTTACCTCTGAGTAGTGAAACTCTTTATAGTTTTATTTTACTCATATTCGCTTTTGTACTTTTAAATTCTTTTCTGAAAACATTTTATATTTATATTAAAGGCTTTCCTAGTGGCTCAGATGGTAAAGAAGCTGCCTGCAGTGCCGGAGACCCAAGTTGAACCCCTGGAGAAGGGAATGGCTACCCATGCCAGTATTCTTGCCTGGAGAATCCCATGGACAGTGGAGCCTGGCAGGCAACAGTCCATGGGGTAGCAAAAACCTGGACATGACTGAGCAACTAACACTTTTATGATAAACTGAAAATTAAGAGTAATGATTTTTATGTACATTATTATACACAACACTGACATATACATTAATACACATTGTTTATACACATTGTTATAAGTATAGTAACATTGTGTTGATACACATAACATTGTCACATACATTTGTTATATATACATAACAAATGTCTTTTTTTTTTTGTACAGGTTATTGTTTAGTCACTGAGACTCTTTGTGACCCTATAGTCTGTAGCCCTCGAGGCTCCTCTGTCCATGGGATTTCCCAGGCAAGAATACTGGAGTGGGTTGTCATTTCCTTCTCTAGGAACAAATGTCTTTCAAAAATATTTAAATTATGAGTAATAATTTTTACTTATAAAATACTTACTAGTAGCTAGATGGGCTTCCCTCATAGCTCAGTTGGTAAAGAATCTGCCTGCAATGCAGCAGACCTGGGGTAAATTCCTGGGTCAGGAAGATCCCCTGGAGAAGGGAAAGGCTACCCACTCCAGTATTCTGGCCTGGCAAATCCTTGGGGTCACAAAGAGTCGGACATGACTGAGCAACTTTCACTTTCAGTGGCTAGATACTCTTCTGAATCCTTTTTACATATTTCATCCTCAGAGCGGAGCTAAATTTTGAGACCAAAACTTTGGCTACAGAGTACATGTACTTAACTAAAATAGGTGGGTACTTTCACAGAGTATATTGGGATAATTTGTATCTCTGAAAATTTCTATTCAAGCAAGTCTGATTCAGCTCAATATGGGTCTAATTCAATTTGTAAACTTGATGATCTTTATGTCCTTGTATAACTGAGTATTAGGTGAATAAGCTAAAATAAAATAAAAAGATTGATTGAAGTAAAAATCACTTCAGGATTAAGAGATAAACCTTTAGGTTTGATCATAGGGAAAATGTTCTTCAAATATTTTAGTCTGCAACTATTATTTCTATTGAGTCACAGCTTTCCCTGCAGAAAAGGGCCTCATAAAAAAAATATATTTTTCACTATGTGAAAAAGAGAGAAAAAAATCAAATTAAAATCTCATCAGAATATTTGGTCTTCTCTATGAAAATATACTCGGAAGGAGAATTTGAGAACATGTATATGGTCATCAATACAAATTCAAACATCCAAATTAAATCTGAAAAACAAAATATTCACAGATTTGGTTTAGATAAAGCAAAACTGTTAGATATTTTTAATATTTAATTTTTTATTTAACCAAGGTACTTGATATCAGTTCAGTTCATTTCAGTTGCTCAGTCATGTCTGACTCTTTGTGACCCCATGGACTGCAGAACACAAGGCCTCCCTGTCCATCACCAACTCCCGGAGTCCACCCAAACTCATGTCCATTGAGTCGGTGATGCCATCCAACCATCTCATCCTCTGTCATCCCCTTCTCCTCTTGCCTTCAATCTTTCCCAGCATCAGGGTCTTTTCAAATGAGTCAGCTCTTGACATCAGGTGGCCAAAAGCATTAGAGTTTCAGCTTCAGTATCAGTCCTTCTAATGAACACTCAGGACTGACCTCCTTTAAGATGGACTGGTTGGATATCCTTGTAGCCCAAGCGAGTCTCAAGAGTCTTCTCCAACACCACAGTTCAAAAGCATCAATTCTTCAGCGCTCAGCTTTCTTTATAGTCCAACTCTCACATCCATACATGACTACTGGAAAAACCACAGCCTTGACTAGATGGACCTTTGTTAGCAAAGTAATGTCTCTGCTTTTTAAATATGCTGTCTAGGTTGGTCATAACTTTCCTTCCAAGGAGCAAGCGTCTTTTAATTTCATGGCTGCAGTCACCATCTGCAGTGATTTTGGAGCCCCCCCAAAATAAATTCAGCCACTGTTTCCACTGTTTCCCCATCTATTTCCCATGAAGTGATGGAACCAGATGCCATGATCTTAGTTTTCTGAATGTTGAGCTTTAAGCCAACTTTTTCACTCACCTCTTTCATCAAGAGGCTTTTTAGTTCCTCTTCACTTTCTGCCATAAGGGTGGTGTCATCTGCGTATCTGAGGTTATTGATATTTCTCCCGACAATCTTGATTCCAGCTTGTGTTTCATCCAGCCCATCGTTTCTTATGATGTACTCTGCATATAAGTTAAATAAGCAGGGTGACAATATACAGCCTTGACGTACTACTTTTCCTATTTGGAACCAGTCTGTCGTTCCATGTTCAGTTCTAACTGTTGCTTCCTGACCTGCATACAAATTTCTCAAGAGGCAGGTCAGGTGGTCTGGTATTCCTATCTCTTTCAGAATTTTCTACAGTTTATTGTGATCCACACAGTCAAAGGCTTTGGCATAGTCAATAAAGCAGAAATAGATGGCTTTTTTTTTTTGGAACTCTCTTGCTTTTTTGATGATCTTGTGGATGTTGATAATTTTTGATCTCTGGTTCCTCTGCCTTTTCTAAAAGCAGCTTGAACATCTGGAAGTTCATGGTTCACGTATTGCTGAATTTGGCTTGGAGAATTTTGAGCATTACTTTACTAGCATGTGAGATGAGTGTGATTGTGTGGTAGTTTGAACATTCTTTGGCATTGCCTTTCTTTGGGACTGGAATGAAAACTGACCTTTTCTAGTCCTGTGGCCACTGCTGAGTTTTCCAAATTTGATACAAATACACCTTAATTAATTTTAAAATAATAGTCTTAATCAAAGCTACATAAAACATTAAAGGAAAATATTGCTAATTTTTTTAAACAAAGACATTCAACATATTGTATTATTAAAGTAATATGACAAAAAGTACTACAAAAACACAGGCAAAATGAATACATCAGTGAGATAAATGAGGCAAATTTTCCAAATTAACATCAACTGAATATGTCCTTTAATGAAATGTATTAGGCTGATAAGCCTTTCTATGTAGGATTTAATCTTTAAGGGAAATAAACAAGGCATCTCTAGTTTTCTACCTGGTTGAATTACTTGAAAACTTCTTATAGCCTTATCGTTATATTTAATATAATTTTATATTATTTATAAAATATATTATTTATTAAGTTTATAACATTTTAAATTATATTTATACTAAATTGATATTATGTCACATGATATATGAACTACATGAATTATATGTACATTATATGTACATACATGAATTATATGTAATTCATATATTCACCATAATAATTAGTGTCATTATTTCAGAACTTAGTCTCTGAAACACTTACATGTTTCTGTTAAAGACAAAAGCATGTATCAATTTTGAACAAGAGATCCTGTTGGTATATAAGGGAACAGAAGCCTTAGAGTACAAGGAGGATGTCTATTATTTTAAAAGAAAGCAGAAACATGCCTAGGAAAATCAAAATCTTGACTATTTCACAGATATTTCAATGTGTTCAGCAGGAGCAAACAAGTATCCAAACCCTCTTAGAAAAGAAATGAGTTGGTTCATTACAACTTGAACCAAAGTGTCAAGTGTTACACATAGATCCAAATATAGTACCTTCTGGCAAAGCAGGAGAGGCAGAGCTGGTAGACACCTGATAGCATTGCCCCAGCAACCTGAGCTCAAGTTTTGCTTGTTGTGGAGACAAATACACTGGAAATCCAGGCAGTGAACAAATCATATTACCTCAATTCCAGAAAGTTCTTTGAAGATGAATTTTAAATCTCCTGATATGTCTTTTTGCTGTTCCTGTTTTAATATTTATTGTAGAATTTTTAAATATACACAAAATAGAATAAGTTAATGAACTCCCAATGGATCCGTTACCCAGCCTCAATGATCATCATCAATAATGTAATTTTAAAGTTTAACCCATAATTTTAAACCAAAAATAAGTTTTATACAGGACATACATGCATGCTCAGTGGCTTCTGTCATGCCCAACTCATTGCGACCCTATAGACTGTAGCCCACCAGGCTTCTCTGTCCATGGGATTCACCAGGCAAGAATACTACAGTGGTAGCCATTTCCTCCTCTGGGGATCTTTCTGATTCAGGGACTGAACTTGGGTCTCCTGCATTGCAGGCAGATTTTTTATCACTGAGCCATGGGGGAAGCCAGTGGCAAGATTTCACAAACTATTTTCCAGGTTCAGTGAAGGAATGTGGGTTTTAGTTCATCTATGTTGCTCTTGAAGAGTTAGAATACAATTGGAAGATTTTTTCAGATTTAAATTCTCAGGGTAAATAAATCTTTATGAGATCACCATCAATGCCAAAACCAAGCATGTTCAGAAATTCACTTTTATTAGACCAACTGCAGAATGAATATAGGGCTTCCCAGGTGGCACTAGTGGTAAGAACCCACCTGCCAGTGCAGGAGACATAAGAGATGTGAGTTGGATCCCTGGATGAAAAAGACCCACTGGAGTAGGAAATGTCAACCCACTCCAGTGTTCCTGCCTGGAAGATCCCACAGACAGAGTAGCCTGGCAGGCTACAGTCCACAGGGCCACAAAGGTTCAGATAAGACAGAGAAACTGAGCACAGAAATAGATCGAGAACAGACTTTCAGGATACATTCATGCTAATAATACCAAAGCTCGCCAGAAGCTAGTGAAAAACACAGATGTTCAATTTATCAATTTAAAATAAAAGATACTTGTGAAGCAATCTGAAAGGTTCAGGGCATTTCACTTCCAGAAAAGTCTAATTGAAAAATAAAATTTAGGCTGGAAATTTGCGAACAAGAATAGGATCAGAGTAAGATGAGGTGGATGAAGTTAAAGAGAAACTCACCCTGTTGGGGTAACCCGATGGACTTTTGCTGTGGACCACTTCAGTGGGTCAGTTAGGATGCTTGTAACACACCTTCCCCAGCACAGGGTGGGAGAGTATTAACAAGGGTTTGCCTTCAAACTTCTCCTCATTTAAGGGCCTAATTTCCACTTTTTCCCCATTACTAAAACACTTTACTCTGAAGATACCGAATTTCTAAGCTTCTATTTTACCTACTTGAGGAACATTTTAAATTAAGGTCTTCCTGATGTTTAGGAAGCAGTCCACTAGGAAACTACTGACTCCTGGGTGAGCTATCTACCATCCCTCAGGTCATTTAGACTTCACTACTGGCAAAACGCAAATACAGATTTTTCCTGTTTTTCCAGCTTCCAAAGAAAGGATTCTGGCTTTTTCTGGGATTGTTAAAGGAAAACTATCCTATAATCCAGTCTCTAGAGGATGGCTCCCTTAAGAATCAAAGTCCTGCTTACATTTTCAACTCAAGCACACACAAATTTTTTTTTCTCATCTTTTTGCAAGCATGCTGATTCTCTTAATATTTATTTCTAAGGGTAATAAAACATAGTCTTTGTTTCTCCTTTGTGCATGCACATGCTACAAGTTTATTATTACTACCTTAACTTCTCCTTATCAAAGGGTTGAGAATCGAAATGATTTTAAGAGCTCCCAGTTTGGAATTTTTGTTTCTTTAGCTCTCTCTCTCTCATATTAAGTAACAAATGAGACACTTTAGTTAACAGAACCAGAAGTTTTGGACTTCTTTCATTTGTTCTAAGTGGCTTCCTTTCTAACCCAACCCTAGGCAATCTGTAAGAATTTGACTTGATCAAACAGCCTATCTACTGACAAGAATTTTTCAAAATCATTTCCAGCCCAAAGAATAATATTGGAGAATACTCCATTGTACCTGTAAGGACTCCGGTACTTAAAAAGAGCAGTTTCCTTCTCTGCCAATCTGTTCCAAAATGGTTGGCTAGTAGACCATTTAGTAATAAATGGTGGAGATACTGAGGAGTTTTCTGAGCTGTAGCAGTACCATTTCCAAAATAATGACATTGGGTTACTTTTATGTATCAATAAATGTAATATTGTATATAAATTATTTCACCAAAAATAATTTGCTTCTTGGTTTTTGAAGATAAAAAATACCCTGGTGAGTTCCACAAAATTTAAGGCAATCTACTCTTTTTTTTTCATCAGATTTATTTGCCTGTATTTATTTTATCTGTATAACTATAACCACTCTTTGGGTTGGATTGACAAATAATTTCTCTGAAGAGCCCACCTACAAAATGACAATAACATTATCTGAAAATATCAGAACATAATATATTCAACTCAGAGAGGCCTACACATTGAGCATAAACGCAATGCTTACTCATCACATTTTTTTTCCTTTTAAAAACCTGTAGGTGCCACCATGTGATTGGGAGGATGCCTGCGCGCTCAGTCACTAAGTTGCGTCTGACTCTTTGTGACCCCATGGACTGTAGCCTCCCCCAACCCCTGCCAGGCTCCTCTGTCTATAGGATTTCCTGAAACTTGTTGCCATGCTCTCCTCCAGGGGATCTTCCCGACCCAGGGACTGAACTACATCTCCTGTGTCTCCCGCATTGCAGGTGGATTCTTTACCACGGAGTCACCTGGGAGGCTCTGAGTGGGAGGATACTATGTTTCCAATGGAGACTTGCAGGTAGTGCTGGACTACTTGAGGAATGACCTTTCACTGTTATTTGTTTGACAAGTTTGCTGTTGTACTATGCAGTTGTAACAGCTTCCCTGGTGACTCAGATGGTAAAGAATCTGCCTGCAATGTGGGAGACCCAGGTTCGATCCCTGGATCAGGAAGATCCCCTGGAGGAGTGCATGGCAACCCACTCCAGTATTCTAGCCTGGAGAATTCCATGGACAGAGGAGCCTAGTGGGCTACAGTCTATGGAGTCGCAGAGTCTAACACGACTGCACAACTAACACTTTCACTTTCATGTAGTTATAACAACTGATTATAATTTTTAAAGTTTTTATTGAAATGCATTTTTGCTTCATCGAGTTTTCATTGATGATTATGTTTTGGTGGGATGAAACAATAGAAAGGGGAAAGTAGAAGGAGTAGGGAAAAGAGTATAAGAGAGAAAGCAAAGAAAACAAAGGAGAAGTGATAAGGAAACTGAAGACGAAAATGTAGGATGGGGGAAGGCAGAAAGTTGCTTAGGAAGAAGAGCAAGATGGAGGAGAAAACATTCTGAGAGAATAAGAATAGTTTGGTTGGTTCTCACGGTAGTGTGATTATTTCTACTCCAAGCACCAAGCAGAAGTTAAAAGACTCCCATGTAGCTGCACTGATAAATTTTCAATTCCCGTCATGTTCTCTTTACTCTTAACTTTTGCTCTTATTAGTTATTTGTTCCAGTACTGTTACCAAAAGCTGTTGATCTTATCTCTCTCTTTCCTTTCAATCTTAAGGTAATGAGACCCCTGACCCTTTCCTGTCACAAAGCCAGAAAAAAAGGAGCAAACATATGTCTAGGTGAAAGAAGAACAGGATTTCAGGAACCTTTTGACCCCAATCCATACCAACACGTCATCTCCTCGGCTAGCAGTGCTCCTCTGCTAAACTTCCGTCATGCTTTTGTAACTAATATCTCCTTTTACCAAAAAGGAAGCTGTAGTTTAAATGCCTTGCCTACAGCTCCCCAGTGAGCAAATGTCAGAAATAAAACCCAGGCCTCCTGACGTCAAAGTTCTTTCCACTTCATGATGCCTAAAAATACAAACAAATAAAATAACTCCCCAAGGCAAATAAAACCTTATCCACTGCCATACTGCATCTTAGGAACTTATAGTTTGGCAAGGTTGATTTTTAAAATTCTAGCTTTTTAATACACAACACCTGACTTTGTAACACATTAATCCACTTAAATGTATTTTACTAAATAAAATGTTCTTAATATTTACACTGAGTCTAATAATCTAGTAGTATCCCATAATAATAGTTTCTAACTGTAAGAACCCTAAGGAAATTTTCTTCTATCATTTTTAAATAAAAAATCTTCAGCTGAAATGAGATCTTTTTGTGACTTTATTTATACATTTGAATGACTTCACTGTTTCCTATCAGTGCCAACCCTACAAATCTGTCTTGTTGACTAGATCTCACCATAGAAGTCACTTTCCTGGGTCCGCCTTCTGACTCTTCAGAGTAAGCTATCCACTCCCGCATACTGCATTTATACAGTGAATACATACTTTATACAGTAAAGTTAAAAAAAAAAAAAAGGGTAAAACATCTGCACTTTGCACTCACAGCCCCTGTTATGACAGTAGTTACACAGTAATTTGAGTAATCACTGTTTAATGTCTTCCAGACCATAAGCACCAGGAGGGTAGAATTTGTCTTAAGCACTAATATATCCCCAGCACTTATCACAGGGATTGGCACAGAGTAGGTGTTCAACAAATATTCATATGATGTGACTTTCTCTCATGGGATGGAGCAATAGAAAGGGGAAAAGTGTGTTTCTCTGAGTAACTGCATGAAGTTTTGCTTATCCAACTTAAGAAGAATAACACATAATGTCTTTCTTCTGTGCTACTGTTCACAATGCGCTAGGTTAAGTGTTTTGTGTGCATATTCTCACAACAACCGTATGAGGTAGCAACAATTTAAAACCACTTCTTATGAGGACACAGAAGTTTAGAAAGATTAAGTATCTTGTCCAAGGTTACCCAGCTAGTGGTTGAAGTTTGGCTGATATATGAATTTAGGAAATAAAAATGCAAAGAAAATATTACGCTTTTTTCCCAGAGACTAATTTCTCCTTCTGTTTTTTGTTTGTTTTTTTATTAAAATATAGTTGATTTATCTCCTGTTTTTTCATTAACATTATACCAGCACCAGGGGGAGGTGGGAAAGGGAAATGCCCACTTCCCCTAATAATTATTTATTGTCAGATTTTTCCACTTTGATTCTCATTTAAAAAATCCTAATTGTAGAACGTTGGTTTTTATGTCTATAAGTCTAAAAGATTCCAAATATTTCATTCACATGTCCATGTATTACATACATAACTATTCAAAATGGTATCTGAAAGATGTGGTATACATATACAATGGAATACTACTCAGCCATAATAAAAAATGAAATAATGCTGTTTGCAGCCACATGAATGGGCCTAGAAATTATCATACTAAGTGAAGTAAGTCAAAAAGAGAAAGACAAATACCATATGATATTAATTATACATGGAATCTAAAATATGACACAAATGAACTTATTTATGAAACAGGCTCACAGACACAGAGAGCAGACTTGTGGTTGCCAATGGGCATGGGACGGATGGGATTTTGGGGTTAGCAGAGGCAGACTATTATGTGTAGAATGGATAAGCAACAATATCCTACTGTATAGCATACGGAACTACATTAATATCCTATAATAAGCCACAATGGAAAAGAATATGAAAAAAGATTCGGTTTCATATATATATAAATATATATATATATGAATCACTTTGTTGTACACCAGAAACTAAAACAATATTGTAAATCAAGTATACTTCAACAAAAAATAAATTAAAAAAATAATATCTGATGTTGGCAACCCCCAGACTTGTAAGTGAAGGTACTTCCAGACGATTTCAGCCTCCAGCCATCAAGCCTTCCTAGCTGAGGCCTCAGACATGGTAGAGCAATGACAGGCCAACACCACAATGCCCTGTCTGAATTCCTAACTCACAGAATCCATGAGTATAACAAAATGACTGTTATTGTAAGTCACTAAGTTTTAGAGAGTTTATTACACAACAGTAAACAGAACAGATGGATTGCTAAATGGATAGAGGCCTGGAGAAATAGATAGATACGTGATAAAGCAAGTATGATAAAATATTAATTGCAGCATAAAAGAGGAACATATATGTGTGTTCACTGTAAAAATTTTTACAGTTTTTTTATATATTTGAAATTTTTTTCAGTAAGATGTTGGTAAGGAAGAAATGAATAAGAATCATTGTGGATAATAGAAAAACTGCTAACTAGCATTTATCATGTATTACAATGTATAGGGCCTTGTGCCAAGAGTTTTTATATTTATTACATCATTTAATTTTCTCAGCCCCATGTTATTACTTTCTGATGCTATTATTTTCTCCACTTTATAGATGAAAAATCCAAGGCTCAGAGAGGTTAAGTCATTTATCTATGGTAAATGTTTGTAAATAGTAGAGATGGGATTCCAATCCAGGTAAGTATGATTCCATAATTGATGTTCTAACTCCCTCAGACTTAGAGCACTACTGTTCCTGTCCACCCTCAACCCATTTCTTTGATTAAAAGGTAAAGTAAAAACTCCTCAAAACAAACAAATAAATTGGTAGCCGAATTTCTTCAAAAAGATGACTATTTTTCCTTTTTGTTTTTTCCTGAGACAGGAAAGAAAGTAACAAGGTATGAGGTTCTAAGGAGAAACAAGAAGGTGATTAGGAACCTAGGAAGCTGTTGTTCTGTTTTATATTTTCTTGACCATGAAGCAAGGCACTTGGGATCCTAGCTCCTCACCCAGGGATTGCCCGTTGCATTGGTAGTGCAGAGTCGCAACCACTGGGCAGCCAGGGAAGTCCCGTGTTGTGTATTTTTTAACAGTTATATATCGAAATACATCAATGGTGATTGGTTTATAAAAATTAGTTTATAGTGCAATTACATTTACACAGAAGAAGCAGATTTCACGTCTGCCCATAGGTGCCTAAATAAAAAATAGTAAATACAATCAAAGTTTTCTTTATCCTTCAGACTGATTCCTTTTTTGGGGATCTGTCCAAGAATTCCAAGTGGTACCCACTACTTGATCTTTGTAAACTGTGAGAAATATATATATAATATATAATATATAAATATATATATATATCGAGGGATATAATCTTGATATCAAAGGATATCAACAAGTATAATCTTGTAATGTGCTCGATAGTGGAAAGTAGCTATTTATTTGACCAAATGAGTTTTTCTGTATGAAATTATTTCTTGCTTTTGGTTTGGAATTATTTTTGTTCTCCAAAATAACACTGCCAACAATCCTTTAATTATAACTCTACCACTCCACAACTCATTGAGTAATTTTTCCTTATATTTCCCTTGAAACCTATAAACAAGTTCTTAATGAAGGCTATATGTATGGTAACAGATACTCGAAGGTAAAAGCTTTTCTATATGTTCTATTTAGTTCATAGTTCTGTCTAGCAACTATTAAATAATATAAGTCAATACAATACACAATCCAAACCTGAAAGCAAGCATCATTTTAGAAATTAGACAAGATGACATATAAAAATGAAAGAAAATCTAATTCACTGAGTGCCTATTGCATGCTTAGCTCAGGGAGATGCCCTTAGGTTATTACAGTTTCACCAAAACCCTAGAATCTTTTCCCAGTTAAAGAACAGTCTGCATACGTCATTACTAAGAGAAAGATGGATTAAAGAAGACATCCAAGCTGACCTCATTACAAATGAGAGGACTAAAGAAGTAAATAGAACTTAGCTCTAATGAAACCTATTATTACTTGGATCAGTTGACAATTCCACAAATATAACAACGATATATGCATGCATGTGTGCTAAGTCTCTTCAGTTGTGTTGACTCTTTGCTAACCTATGGACTGTAGCTCAACAGGCTTCTCTGTCCATGGGATTCTCCAGGCAAGAATACTGGAGTGGGCTGCCATTTCCTTTTCCAGGTGATCTTCCCAACCCAGGGATCAAACCCACATCTCTATGTCTCCTGCACTGGCAGGCTGGTTCTTTACCAGTAGCGCCACTTGAGAAGACCATAACAGTTATATCTGGAAAATATTCTGGTATTTTTAAATTAATTTTTAAGCTTATTACGAGGAATCCCCATCGATTTTTCAACTATGTCCCCCTTTTTTCCCATTAGTATTATCACCTTCACTTTAGACAGATTTCATCACATTTTAAACTCAAGTTTTACAATCCAGTTTTTGGTAAATCCATTCTTTCTGTTCTAGTCGCTTCCTAAGGGTTTCAAACATTATAGATTTATGTCATTAACTGATTACTAGATTAAATTACTAGCCTATTTGAGACTTACTTTGTTTTCCTTATTGAGGACCACTGGAGTGTGTGAAACCTACAAACAACATTCAAATCAAGACATCGTTTCATTAAAGCAGACAGTGATATTCTAGACTGATACTTTAAATTTATTTTAATATAATCTATGTTTCGCTGGAAACCATGAACAGAGTAAAATTTTCCCTTTAACTGGCTTTTTTTTTTACTTGATTACTAGATACTCTCTTGTCAAATGTATGATGAAAGTGAAAGTGAAGTCGCTCAGTCGTGTCTGACTCTTTGCAACCTCATGGACTGTAGCCTACCAGGTCCTCTGCCCATGGGATTTTTCAGGCAAGAATACTGGAGTGGGTTGCCATTTCCTTCGCCAAGAGATCTTCCCGACCCAGGGATTGAACCCAGGTCTCCCGCATTTTAAGTAGACACTTAACAGTTTGAGCCACCAGAGAAGTCCCTAATGTATGATTGGACCAGAGAAATGGATTAAATTGTTATTGATACACATTCTGGGGGGGCAAATTGGGGGTGCTTTGACTCTCATATGAGAGAATAGTGGTTCAAATTTCCCTTTCTTAGCTATGTTTTTTATTCTTGTATATGTAAATAAATGAAAACCATATATTAACAAGGTTGTTCAAAGCTGGGAAAGATCATCACCTCCATCATAAAGAACACGTACTCTTAGAGAACACAGTTCTACTCTGAAATTTTAAAAACACCTTTTAAGGGACTTTCCTGGTGGTCCAGTGGCTGAGACTCTGTGCTCCCAGTACAGGGGGCCTAGGTTTGATCCCTGATCAGGGAACTAGACCTTACATGCTGAAACTAAGAGTTTGCATGCCACTACTAAGAGATTCTGCATGCCCCAACTAATACCTGGTGCAGACAAATAAATAATTAATTTAAAAGGCCTTTGAAGATGTCCCTCATGTTGGCAGTATTCCAGAATCAGCTGGAGCAGAGTGATACAGCTTAATATAGAACACTGCAACCCTGAAGACTTGTGAAAGCCAAAATAGTGTCTACAGCAAATGAATGTATGATTAATGCTGATGGATCCAACCTTCACTGGGTGACATCTGTCAAGATTTCTTGAGGAATGAGATGTAGTTCTACAAAGAAAAGAGCAAATAACTAGTCTCTGAAATACACAAGCATTAACACTATTTTTTAATTTTTTTCTTTACCTGGAAGCAAAGATTCTGAAGACGTAACTAATCTCCAGTCTAATGTGTTTGATTATTGATCATATATTTTTTACAAAACACAGCAAGGGACTTAGTTCATTTTTTTTTAGTTAGCTTTTTTTGGCCTTTCAGATAGAAAGAAAACAGATACTTTGAATTGACCTGTGCTTGGCGATCACAGTAATAACTATAGATTAATGAAGCAGGAAGCACTTCATACAACTATCTAGATAGCTAAAATGATGAGGGTTCATTCATTCATTCAAAAAACATTTATTGTTTGTTCTATGACAGACACCATTCTCTGGAGGGATGTAACTATTGTTAAAAATAAACTAAGTCTGTTTCCTTCTGGAGTTAATATTTTAGTGTGTCTGATAGGCAATGAAACAGGTACATACAATATTTCAAGTGGTGATAAATGCCATAAAGACTGATAAAGCAGGTAAGGATAAGTGAGTAATGACATGATGGAATGAGATGGTGTTTCAGGATAAGAGCTTTTGGAGGAGGTGATATTTAAGCAGAATGTTGAGTGAGCCACACAAGTATATGAGGAAGAGCATTTCAGGTGAAATTAAAGGCAGAAAACAAACAACAAGATCTTGAGAATGAAATGCATTGAATTTGTTTTCAAATCAGCAAGGAAGCAGGTTTTACTGGAGTGAAATGTGAAATCAGGTCTCACATCAGACCTGATGTGAGATCAGGGAAGTAGCCAAAGGCAAGTTGGCAAGCTTTGTAGCCCAAGAAGTCTAGATTTCATTCCAGTGTCCAGAATGTCATTGGAGGGTTTCTAATAGGGATGGGCCATAATTCCTTAAATCACCTAGACTTTAAAAGGTAAAAGTGGACTCAGGGAAACTAGTTAGGAGAGGATGGTGGCTTGAATCTAGATGTGGTAATGGTAGATGAAGTAAGAAGTTGTGAAGTACTGCAATAATTTAGAAGTGGATATGAAGATATTTGCTAGTGGCTTAAATATGGAATGTGATTTTTTATTTAGGCCATATTTTGCAGTATGCCAAATTTTAGTTCCCTGACAGGGATCAATCCACTCCAGTACTCTTGCATCAAACCTATGGCTCCTGCATTGTGAGCATGAAGTCTTAACCACTGAACTACCAGGGAAGTACCTGGAGTGTAATATTTAAGATAAAAAGGAATCAAGAGTGATCTTATATTTTTGCCTTGAATGAGGAGACTGTTAACTGAGGTGTAGAGTCAGATCAAGGTAAATGGAAGATCAAAGGTTTTTAAGGGAAAATCAGAGTTAGATTGATGATATAAATATGTGTAAGCATTAGAAAAAAAGAAATCTCAAACTCCTAAGTGCCATAGCATAAAGATCAGATTTACACAAAAATCAGGAGATTTTAACATTACTTATGTTTCTAGAAGGGAATAGACTTGGGTATTGGGAAGAGATGCTTTCATTTTTTAAAAAATGCATTTCTATGCTTGTTCAAGGCTTTTTAAAAAATCTTGTTCATGTATTACTTTTATTTAAAAAGTTTGAATATATCAGTAAGAATTAAGTAGTTAAAAGAGAGATTATATAGAAAACAGAATGAAAAAGCAATAGCATTTAGCTGCTTAGAGAGGTTTTAAAACCATCCAACCTCTAAAACCTTTAATGAGCCTTAGAAGCAGACAGGTGCATCTTTGGCCCTCTCCTCTAACTTGACATTTGGCATCAACAACAACTTGCTCCTTAGTTTAAAGTTTGCTTTCTTTCCCCAGCTCTGCCTTATGCTGCTCCACTTGTAGTATGATATGCCCTGCCTCAGGCTCTAAAATGGCTTATATGCATCTATCTCAAAAGCATTTGTCATCTGTCCTAATCCAGTGCCTGCTTAAGACCAAAACCAGTTGGCCTCGATTAGTCAAATGAAGCCTGTTTGTTTGCTCTTTGAAGCTAGGTAGCAAATACAAGAGTTTTCCAACTTGCCATATTACCTGATGCTTTGGACATGAAATCAGTTAGCATAGTAGCTGTCATGAAGTCATTCTTTCTGTTTAGATAAGAAAGTAGCCAAAGCTCTCAGGTTGATTTTAACAGACTCCTATAGAGAAAGGATTAGAGTCTCTATTAATATACTCAGTCCCAGGATTCCTGGAGTATGGGCTATTCTACTGATCTTCTCCCCTCACATTCTTCCAATGAATTATCCTTCTTTCCACAGTGGGGTCTTATTTCAAGGGCGTTCACTAGCTCACTTATAATGTCAACTTGCTATTTTTAAAATGTGATCATCAAATCATTAATTCACTTTAATGTCAGCTTTATTGAGGGGCAATTTTGAAAGTACAATGCAACAAGTCTTGACAAATGTACACAGTTGTGAAAGCTTCATCACAGTCCAGCTGTAATCAACCCCAGCACCCTCCAAAAGGTTCACCACTGACCTTTGCAGTCATTCCTCTTCCTGACCTTCCAGCTTCTGGCAACCACTAGTCTGCTTTCTGTTACTATATTTTTGTCTTTTCTAGAACTTCATATAAATGGAATCATACAGTGTATAGTGTTTTTGTGGATGACTTCTTTCTCTTAGCATAATATGTTAAGATTCATCCATGTCTTTGCATGATTTAAGTCATTTGCTACTTTTTATTGCTATATCTCATTATATGGATATACCATATTCTATTCATTCATTCACAAGTTGATGGGTATTTGAATTGTTTAGCTTATATAAACTTATAAAAAGGTGCTTACAAATTTTTGTGTGCACATATGTTTTCTTTCATTTGGGTAGATACCAACAAGTAGGGTTGCTGAGAGTTGGATTTAAATCTACTATTACTATGTACTATTACTAATCTACACCTAACTATTTGTTTTTTATTTTCCCATGTGTTTCCAGCTCTTTCACCCCACCCTCTGCCCTTATTCTGAATCCTTTTGGAGTAATTATTTTTAGCATTCCATTCTGTCTTGACTACTGGTTTGAGAACTCCATGAACAGTATGAAAAGGCAAAAAGATAGGACACTGAAAGATGAACTCCCCAGGTCAGTGGGTGCCCAATATGCTACTGGAGACCAGTGGCGAAATAACCCCAGAAAGAATGAAGAGATGGAGCCAAAGCAAAAACAACACACACTTGTGGATGTGACTGGTGATGGAAGCAAGGTCCAATGCTGTAAAGAGCAATATTGCATAGGAACCTGGAATGTTAGGTCCATGAATCAAGGCAAACTGGAAGTGGTCAAACAGGAGATGACAAGAGTTAACGTCAACATTTTAGGAATCAGTGAACTAAACTGGACTGGAATGGGTGAATTTAACTCAGATGACCATTATATCTACTGCTGTGGGCAAGAATCCCTTAGAAGAAATGGAGTAGATCATAGTCAACAAGAGAGTCTGAAATGCAGTACTTGGATGCAATCTCAAAAATGACAGAATGATCTCTGTTCATTTCCAAGGCAAACCATTCACTATCACAGTAATCCAAGTCTATGCCCCGACCAGTAATGCTGAAGAAGCTGAAGTTGAATGGTTCTATGAAGACCTACAAGACCTTCTAGAACTAACACCTCAAAAAGATATCCTTTTTATTATAGGGGACTAGAATGCAAAAGTAGGAAGTCAAGATACACCTGGAGTAACAGGCAAATTTGGCCTTGGAGTACAGAATGAAGCAGGGCAAAGACTAATATTGTTTTGCCAAGAGAATGCACTGGTCCTTTTCCAACAACGCAAGAGAAGACTCTACACGTGGACATCACCAGATAGTCAACACCGAAATCAGAAGTTCTATACAGTGAGCAAAAGCAAGACTGGAAGCTGACTGTGGCTCAGATCATGAACTCCTTATTGCCAAATTTGGCTTTAAATTAAAGAAAGTAGGGGAAACCACTAGACTGTTCAGGTGTGACCTAAATCAAATCCCTTATGATTATACAGTGGAAGTGAGAAATAGATTTAAGGGACTATATCCAATAGAGTGCCTGATGAACTATGGATGGAGGTTCATGACAGTGTACAGGAGACAGAGATCAAGACCATCCCCATGGAAAAGGGATGCAAAAAAGCAAAATGGCTGTCTGAGGAGGCCTTACAAATAGCTGTGAAAACAAGAGAAGCAAAAAGCAAAGGAGAAAAGGAAAGAAATACCCATTTGAATGCAGAGGTCCAAAGAATAGCAAGGAGAGATAAGAAAGCCTTCCTCGGTGATCAATGCAAAGAAATAAAAGGAATCCACAGAGTGGGGAAGACTAGAGATCTCTTCAAGAAAATTAGAGATACCAAGGGAACATTTCATGCAAAGATGGGCACAATAAAGGACAGAAATGATATGGACCTAATAGAAGCAGAAGATATTAAGAGGAGGTGGCAAAAATACACAGAAGAACTGTACAAAAAAGACCTTCACGACCCAGATAATCATGATGGTGTGATCACTCACCTAGAGCCAGATATCCTGGAATCTGATGCCTCAAGTGTGCCTTAGGAAGCATTACTATGAAGAAAGTTAGTGGAGGTGATGGAATTCCAGTTGAGCTATTTCAAATCCTAAAAGATGATGCTACAAAAGTGCTACACTCAATATGCCAGCAAATTTAGAAAACTCAGCGGTGGCCACGGGACTGGAAAAGGTCAGTTTTCATTCCAATCCCAAAGAAAGGCAATGCCAAAGGATGTTCAAACTACCACACAATTGCACTCCTCTCACATGCTAGCAAAGTAATGCTCAAAATTCTCCAAGCCAGGCTTCAACAATACGTGAACCATGAACTTCCAGATGTTCAAGCTGGTTTTAGAAAAGGCAGAGGAACCAGAGGTCAAATTGCCACCATCCACTGGGTCATCGAAAAAGCAAGAGAGTTCCAGAAAAACATCTATTTCTGCTTTATTGGCTATGCCAAAGTCTTTGACTACGTGGATCACAACAACTGTGGAAATTTCTGAGAGATGGGAATACCAGACCACCTGACTTGCCTCTTGAGAAATCTGTATGCAGGTCAGGAAGCAACAGTTAGAACTGGACATGGAACAACAGACTGGTTCCAAATAGGAAAAGGAGTACGTCAAGGCTGTATATTGCCACCCTACTTTTATTTAACTTATATGCAGAGTACATCATGAGAAATGCTGGGCTGGAAGAAGCACAAGCTGGAATCAAGATTGCCGGGAGAAATATCAATAACCTCAGATATGCAGATGACACCACCCTTATGGCAGAAAGTGAAGTAGAACTAAAAAGCCTCTTGATGAAAGTGAAAGAAGAGAGTGAAAAAGTTGGCTTAAAGCTCAACATTCAGAAAACAAAGATCATGGCATCTGGTCCCATCAGTTCAATTCAGTTCAGTCACTCAGTCGTGTCCGACTCTTTGTGACCCCGTGAATAGCAGCATGCCAGGGCTCCCTGTCCATTACCAACTCCGGTCCCATCACTTCATGGGAAATAGATGGGGAAAGAGTGGAAACAGTGGCTGACTTTATTTTTCTGGGCTCCAAAATTACTGCAGATGGTGATTGCAGCCATGAAGTTAAAACATGCTTACTCCTTGGAAGGAAAGTTATTACCAGCCTAGACAGCATATTAAAAAGCAGAGACATTACTTTGCCAACAAAGGTCTGTCTAGTCAAGGCTATGGTTTTTCCAGTAGTCATGTATGGATGTGAGAGTTGGACTGTAGAGAAAGCTGAGCACTGAAGAATTGATGCTTTTGGACTGTGGTATTGGAGAAGACTCTTGAGAGTCCCTTGGACTGCAAGAAGATCCAACCAGGCCATCCTAAAGGAAATCAGTCCTGAATATTCATTGGAAGGACTGATTTTGAAGCTGAAACTCCAGTAATTTGGCCACCTGATGCGAAGAGCAGACTCATTTGATAGGACACTGATGCTGGGAAAGATTGAAGGCAGGAGGAGAAGGGGACGACAGAGGATGAGATGGTTGGATGGCATCACCTACTCAATGGGCATGAGTTTGAGTAAACTCCGGGAGTTGGTGATGGACAGGGAGACCTGGCGTGCTGCAGTCCATGGGGTCACAATGAGTCAGACAAGACTGAGTGAGTAACTGAACTGAACTGATTGGTTTATTAGCCTAAGCTTTCTGCTCTATTTTCTCATGGTTTCTCAAAGTATCTACAGTATGCATATTTTAAAGCTTATCACAGTGCTCATTCCAATAATAATATATCCTTTCACACATAAGTAATTAACAGTATTCTTCCATTTCCTCTCCTCTTTTGTGCTATTTTTGTCTTATACCTTACTTTTATATATATTATACACTCTACAATGCACTACTATTATTTTTTGCTTTAAACAGTCAATAGTCTTTGAAAGGATTTTAAAATAGAAGAAAATTACCTTTCATAATTTCACATTTTTTGCCCATATCTGGGCATCTTTATTTTTTGTGTGGGTCCAAATCTCCATCTGGTATCATTTTCCCTTTGTTCTTCCTGTAACATTTCTCTTGTAGAGTAGGTCTACTGATCATGAATTTTAAGTTTTTATTTGTCTGCATTCCACCTTTATTTTTGAAAGAGGCTTTTTTCACTGATATCAATCCCAGGTTGGCAGGGTTTTGTTTTCTCCTTTTTCAGTATTTTAAAGATGTTGTTCCATGTCTTCTGGTTTGCTTAGTTTCTGACAATAAGTTCCTGTAGTCCTTTTTCTTGTCACCCTGAATTTTCTTTTTTTGCCCCCTGTCTCTCAGGCTGCCTTCATCTGTCTTGTCATCTAGGCATTTATGATGTGTTTTGGAGTGGTTTTCTTCGTGTTTATTTTACTTGGGTTTTGTTTATATTCTTCAATCCATGCATTTATATTTTTAAAGAACTTTGGAAATTTCTCAGCCCTTGCTTCCTCAGTTTTTTTGTGCTTCGCTACCCACTCTGGCACTCCACACACATGTACGTCAGAACACTTGATACTGTCCTTCCTGGCATGTTGCTCTTTTCATTATTTTCTGATCTTGCTTCCCTCTGTGTTTATCATTTTGGGTAATTTCTATTGCTGTGTCTTCAAGTTCACAAATTTTTTCCTACAGGGTCTAATTTGCTTTTAATCACATCTAGTATAATTTCTACTCATATATTATATATTTAACCTCTAGAAATTTCATGTGGATCTTTAAAAATATCTTCCACTTCTCTCTGCATCATGTTCATGTTTTATTTTACCTCCTTGAACATGTAGAAAATATATTTTAATGTTCTTATGTCCTAATTCCATCACCTCTGTCATTTCTGGGCCTGTTTCTATTGACTGAATTTTCTCCTGGTTATAGGTCTGGTTATAGGTCTCTTTTCCCTGTCTCTTTGCATGCCTAGTAATTTTTGACTGAATTCTGAACACTGAGAAGTTTACATTGATGAGAGTTAAACGTAGTTGAATTCTTTTAAATAGTAATTTGCTCTGAGACTCAGTTAAATTACTGGGAATTAATTTAATCTTTTCAAGCTTGCTTTAAAACCTTGTTAGGATGTGTCCAGAGCAGCCTTTAGTCTATGTTCTAAGTTATCTCACGCCTAAGGTGATATCTTTCCAATCACTCTCTCCAGTGTCTATATATTAAAAGGTTTTTCTGCTCTGGCTGGTGGGAACACAAACTATACCCAGCTCTGTCTAAATCCCAGGAATTATTTAGTTTGCTGCCTCCTGATGGTTCTATCCCAAGCTATGAGTAAATAGTTTCTCTCACACATGTGCAGATCAGAACCCAGCCAAAAAGTTCAGGAGAGCCTTCTGCATATCTCCGGAGCTCTCTCTTCCTCTGTGCAGCTGACTCCTGTCTTGTAAATTTAACTGCCTTGACCTCCCAGAATTCTGATCCCTGTCTCTTCAGTGAATTGAGAACTCTGGGCTCTCCGTGGGTTTCATTCCCTGTGCTATGGCTTGGAAAATTCTTTCAGACCTGAGTCTGGGGCAGTTATAGAGGTCTCTTTGTTTGTTTTCCTCTATCAGAGATGACAATGTTACTCTGCCAGTTGTCCAGTGTTGAAAGGCATTGTTTCATATGGAGTGTTCATTTCTTAGTTAAGATGGAAAGTAAATTTGGTCCCTGTTACTCCATCATATTAAGAAGCCTAAATCCCATGCATCCTTTTACGGCTATAAAATAAAACCTACAAAGGTAAAATACAAAACAGGTCTTTATACTCTTTGCAAAACTCTGAAAAACTCAAATATACAAGCCTGCACACATATGCATGGCACTTGTGCATTTCATTATTTTAAAATTAGTATGTGGTTCCCTCTTAGTGTTTAAAAAGCAAAACTTAAGTGCTGCAAAAGATGAGAGCATTAACAAGAATAAGTAAAGAGAATCACAGATGATGGTGACGTATGGTTACCACGAGGGAAAGGGGAGAGAGGGATAAGCTGGGAGACTGGGACTGATATATACATACTACATACAACATACATATATATATATATGTATATACATACATACATATATACACACACATACATACAACATAAAACAGATAGCTCATAAGGACCTACTGTGCAGCACAGGGAACTCTTCTCAATACTCTGTGATGATCTACATGGGAAAATGATCTGATTCACTTTTCTATATGGTAGAAACTAACAGAAGACTTTAAATCAACTATGCCCCAATAAAAATTTTCAAGAAAAGGATAATGCTGACTTAACTGTGCAAGTGGTTAAATAGTTTTTCATTACTGAATAGCTGTTCACATTTCTGTAGTGCTCATCTCCAGAATACCAAGCCATAGCACCAAACCTGGTCTTTTTCTCTTTTTTCTGATCACATGATTAGACTATTTCTCAGCCTCCTTCAAGTTACGTGTGACTGCCAGTAGAAAATGAGAGGAAGAGGTAAGTACCATGATTAGGCCCAGGTCATGCAAACCTCCCATATACAACCCACTGTGTTTTTCCATCTATTGGGGTGTCCCTGAAAGTCACATATGGAAGATGGCAAAGCCACAGGAAGGAAGGAACCAAATTAGCACTTGCAGTTAAGTTATTCACCTCAGAAATTCCTGTTTTGACTTTATGTGAGCAAGAAAATAAAAACAAAACCCCTCATGTTAGATACTGATTTTGGGGAGAATTTATCTTGCTTATAAAGTGATCTATTATACCTCAGACATGCCATCCCTTAAGAGCAATTGTGGGCTTCTTAGGTGGCGCTTATGGTAAAGAACCCACTTGCCAATGCAGGAGACGTAAGAGACGCAAATTTGATCCCTGGGTGGGGAGATCCACTCCAGTATTCTTGCCTGGATAATCCCATGGACAGAGGTGCCTGGTGGGTCCATGGGGTCACAAAGAGTCAGACACGACTAAAACGACTTAGCACGTACAAAGAGCAACTGTAGTTTAAAATGTTTTTATTAATCATTACTTACTGAGAACATACAAGAATATTTTCTACACAAATTATAACAGGGTTAATTTTAGATGAATCATTAATAACGTAAGGAAATAAAATCCTCCTTTCCATAGAAACCCCTAGGTATTATCAATCTTAAAATAAACAGGAAAATTCAGATATATTCATAATCCTGTGGTTTGCAATCTGACTTGTGGTTCAAGGCAGAGGATAAGTTAAGCCCCCAAAGGCCCACCTAATCTTGTCAGAGAAGAGATAACCAGAGTGAAGAGTGTTTTTTTCTGTGCCTCCACCTCTACATTGCTACTAATGTGTCTTATCTTACAAATGGTATGCCAAAGCACCTCCTGTTTAAGATTAAAATCCTATGGGAAGTTTGAAAACTCCAAATTAGAGTTAAGCGGTCCTAATATTTTTCTAAACTCTCTCTCCAGTTGAACTTTGTGTCTAGGCCTCTGGTCCCACATTTTAAAAATGCTTTTGTAATATCAAGCACCTGTGTGTTTCTCTCAATCACATAGTAAAAGGCTCATTTCATTTTCAGTATTGGATCCATTCCTCAGTAACTAGAAGAGACATCAAATTCTAAGCTCATGAACTAGAGTAATCATGTAAGCTACTTTCTTACTCATGCTGAACACCACAAAAGACAACTTAGAAGAAAAATTACAGCCTTATACTTGGCACACATATACATGCACATAAGTGCTTTTAAATGTTGTTATAAGTTTTTATCTGACTATTCCTTGGGACTTGCAAGTGAAAAACAACTTAGTTACATAGGTTATAAAGTAAACATATCACACCAGAAGGAAAACACAGTTTTGAAAAGATATGCTTTGTAGATAAGGTTAAGTTCAGGATGTGACTTTTTTCTTTCAGGGGTTGGGAGGAAAGAGGTTGGAGGAAGAAAATGAGAGAATATGAATAAATTATAAAGGAATCACAGGGATATATATTTATAGAAATATATTTATTATATATATTACATATATATAATATATATATATTGTAATAAATATATTACAAAAATATATTACAGAAAGAAAGAAAGAGCACACTCAAAATTGTATCCTTCATATTGAATTCAAATTTTCTACAACTCTCAGATGGAGAGACTGAAATGCTAAATTAATCAACTAGTAACAATAGAAAATTATGTAATTTGGATTCCTTTGTAGTACATGATAATTAGCAAGGCTGAATAAGATATCCCTTCCCCAAATAACTGTGGTATCATTCATATAAATCAGCAGTTAAGTAGATTTTTAAATTTTAATAATTATATTTTTATTGAAATAGAGCTCATCTATTTTCAACTATCAGTTAAACAGTTGTATATGTTTATAATTTTATAAGGTAGTTCAAACAGGTGAGTATAAGATTAAAAAAACTCACCAGTCCAAGATGGGACCAACCACCCTGGATGTTGCTATTTAGCAGCATAGAAGCAAGATTTTATTTCTTTCTACATTTTCAGGCATTAAAGAAATTGAAATAATTCTATTGACTAAGTCTAATTGTTTTAACCTCTACTTTATACTGTCAAGCAATTCTTTCACTTTGAATTCCTTCTGTTATGAGAGGAGGAGATCTAAATGTTTCAAAATCTATTTGATTTCATTTAAAAAACACAAAAATGAGAGTAAACAGAGCTAATGAGTTTCCCTATTTATGAGTATAATTGTTTTCAGTCCAGTTCAGTCATTCAGTCATATTCAAGTCTTTGCGACCCCATGGATTGCAACATATCAGTCTTCCCTGTCCATCACCAACTCTCGGAGCTTGCTCAAACTCATGTCCATTGAGTCAATGATGCCATCCAACCATCTTATCCTCTGTCGTCCCCTTTTCCTCCTGCCTTCAATCTTTCCCAGTATCAGGGTCTTTTCCAATGAGTCAGTTCTTCGCATCAGGTGGCCAAAGTATTGGAGTTTCAGCTTCAACATCAGTCCTTCCAATGAATATTCAGGACTGAATTTCCTTTAGGATGGACTGGTTTGATCTCCTTGCAGTCCAAGGGACTCTCAAGAGTCTTCTCTAACACCACAGTTCAAAAGCGTCAATTCAATTGTTGTTTTAGAGATCGACCAAATCAATTATTGTTTTAAATAAATAAAAACTTTAGGAAACTGTAAATATATTATCTTAAATTCTTGAAGAGTTCCATTTTTTAATTTTTTGGTTGGGATTTACCTAGTCATTATGTTCCAAACAGCAATCTTTAACAGGCCATAATGTAAAGGAAATAACATGTCTTTTATTTAATTTGGACTTCAGAATGCTCACCGTGGAAGAACAAGTTCCATGTCAAAACTTCCTTATCAGTAGAGGGACCTGATTACCTTGAAATAACTATAAAAAGAACTAAATCGTAGGTTGTTGAAATTGGAGATGCTATTTCCAGTTGTATTGTATTGATCAATTATCAGTACAATTGTATTTCTGGGATTGTATTTTTGATTAATTATCTGCATGAATGCACAACTCCCAAGTAAAAGATATCTAATTTGAAAAATTAACTGTAAAACTTGCGTGGCAATCAAGCCTGGAAATAAAAACTGCAAAGTGGGTAGGAATAGTTGAGACTTGCATAAGAAGGAAAAAACTGAGTGCAATATTTCCATTTGGGACAAGGAACAAACTCAAAATACAGACAAATAGATGAACCATTTTAGAAGAAGGACATAGTGAATGAAAAGAGAACTTTTCCTTTTAAAGTGGACTGTGTACGTTGGCAGCTAAAGACCCTAAAGTATTCCTTTATTTTAGTAGATTTAGGTCACAACAGATAAGCACTAAAATTGGGTTTCTAGAGTGTACATTATTTGACTAAATTGAAACATGAATATCCATTGCTCAGCTGCTAAGTACTGAGGTTGACAACTTGAAAACTGAAGTTCAAAGACATTGTTTCTGTGAACATCTAAGACCTTTCATCTCAAGCATTAAGTTATATCATAAAGGTTATGCAAATAATGTCTTTACATTTTAAAGGAATAATTATGAAATAGTTTCGTCATGAGACAATCTAAGGATCTCAAAAGAACCTCAGTTCTTCACGGAAACACATAGATGCAGTATCATGTTAATCAGGGTTCCTCAGACAAACAAAACTATTAGGGTGTGTGTGCGTGTGTGTTTATCAAAAAGGAATGGTTCACATGATTATGGTCCCATGGAAAGTTATAACATGGCCTAAGTGTCAAAGTGCGTATGTCAGAATCCTGTCTCCAAACTTATTCCCTGGGTGGCCCTGGACAAGCCAATGCTAAGTGCTTCTAATTTTTGATTAGCAAATTAGGGATAATAACCTAAGTCCTTACTTCTCCTGTTTTTATTGTTGTAAAGATTAAATGAAATGGCGTATCACATGTAGAACACCTAGAAAAATAACTAGCACATAGTAGGAACTCACCAATAATACGCTATATTATACAAAATTCGTTGAAACAAAATTCTTCTTAAAAATCATTGCTTTGCATATTTTTCCCTTTTCTACTTGATTTTTTTCAATTTCATACACAAACCCATAGTTTTCCCTTACTTCACCCATTTTTCTAAGTGTTCAGTAGCACATATAATAAAACTTATGTTAAAAGGTTTTAACACAATCATAATATGAATATATCTTATATATATATATAAGAATTTACTTAATTAAAAAAAGTAAGAAGAGTAAAATATATTCATTTTTCTCAAATAATCTTATCCCAATTGAAATAAGTTAATAAATGTGACTTAATAAATAAAGAGATAGAAAATAGTCCTAGACATTGTTATAGTACAATGGGGACAAGAATTCCTTATGGTTTTAGAGGGGAGCAAGGATTCCCAGCCTTCTCCCCTCCTCTCCATCTCAGAAGAGCTAACCTGTTGGCAAAAGTGAATTTTGGGTTTGTTTATGTACAGTGAGGAGAATGAGTAAAGCAAACAGAAAGTTTAAAAAAAAAAAAGGCAGACAAGTGGGTAGATCAGCATAATAAAGAGGAGGGAGAGGGGGAAAGAAAGACGTGGGGAGAAACAAAATTCCTCGGGGTAAGTGTCCTGGGTAAGTGGGTAGTAGTGACCGAAAGTCTAGAGTTGCTATAAAAGTGCAGGATATTAATATGGGTAGCTGGCTATTCTTTTAAACTTCATCCCATCTTTTTCTGCTTTTGGTTCACCCCTTGTTGCATCCAACTCTTTGACTTTGCTGGAGCCTGAGCTCAAGTTTTGAGACCTTACTCTACCTGCATTTGTCCCCTCATTTCTTTGAGCAGGATCACGGTCATACTCCCTCCTGGCCCAGCGCGGTCACTGATCGGTGCTATTGAGTCACACCTCTGGCGTGACCCCAGAAACCATTTTCCTCCTATGGCTCCTTCTCTGGGGTGAACAGCCTGGGACAAAACAGAAGAGCTCAGACCTTACCAGCCAACCCCTGGCCCCTGGTGTTTGAGTGTCAGAGAGTAAGAACAAAGGTTAGTGGATGCTAATTACTTAATACATGAAATTGTTTTCTTTCATATTACTATGAGACAAGTAGCATTCAGGGTAATTAAAGGGGAGAGAAGCCGAGGGGCAGAAGATCATAATAGTTAAGTGGTGAATTACAAAGGCTTGTAAAAGTAACTGCTCCCAGTCAAAGAGATGCCTATAAAGAGAACCAACAGACTGTGGCAACCACGAAGGTAAGAGAGGCAAAATATAATTGGGACAGTTACAGTGACTTTGAGGTCTTGTTATGGCATAATGTCAGGACAGTCATGGAACTATCAAATATGATGATGGAGTATTAGATTTGATGGGTGCTGACACTAATATAACCAAGTTTGTGTTTGCCAAGGTCAGCTTGCTTCAGAGATGGTAATAACTTGCTGTATTGGAGTTATACTGGAGATGGAGAACAAGACAAGTTATTTGAGTCTCTCTAAATGTTTGCTGAAACCACAGGATAAAACTGCTTCCTCAGTAGGGAGAAAATGAAAATAATCACATCAATGCCTCTAAAGAAACATCCAAACAAGTCCTGATTTATGAAGAGTTACGTGATGGTTTTAAAAAGGTATAATGGCTTCTAAAATTTCCACAAAGGGAAGAAAGTAAAATTAACTCTAAATTGACTCTTTTTCAGGTACCATCACATAAAGATACTTCTGGACTTTTTAGTTGAAGACAGTTCTTTTTTTTTTTTTTTAATAAAGGAAATGATTGACAACTACTCTGTAAGTGAATATTTACTTTTTATAAACTCCTGCTCATGCCTAATAATGTCTCCTACAAAGTTCAGTAATCCAGATTGGGGGAGGATCAATTCCACAAACTAAGTCAAAAGTTCTGACAAATCAGGACCAGCTTTTCTGAAGTGCTGGTAATGCTTCAGTGTAACCTAAGATTCAGTAACCTGTGTGTTAGTTAAGGTAAAATCATCAAGAGTTTAAATCTTACACTTGAGTTCCAGATCTCTGACAGCAGCAATTTCATAATGGAGAGTCAGTTGCTGGGTTTAGCTTTGAGTTATTTCTTTCCATGATCTATGACATTCATAAAAGAATATCCATTCCAAAAGATTTTCAAAATGACATTTATTATGTGTCCCTATGTGCAAAGCTCTGTTGGGTTGTTTTGCTAAGGCATGTTTTTTAAAAATACCATTCTTCCACAGTGTAAACAGGAAAGATTTGGAGTGGGTGGATTAGCCAGAGGATGGAACCAGGGAAAGCATTTGGGGATGGAGACTTATTATGGAAGCATAAAGTGAGAGAAATGACATTTCTTGGCTCAGTTCCCAGTATTGTTTGCCAGACATGTTTTGCGTGTGAAACAAGCAGCAATCACACCTGATAGTACCATTTTCTAATCAACTGGTAGTACCTTTAAGGGAAATTAAAATTCCAAAGGATTAATTAAAATTAACCTTTGATATACTTGCCAAAGGCAAACATAAAGAACAGAAGCAACACTGAGGAGCCTCACTATTTTCACGTCTGTCATCTGTAATAAATGATTAAGCTTTGCCAAAAGCAAACCAGTTACTTGTCCTTACTGTGTTTTAAAGATTCAAATAACTCACTCTTAAGATAGCAACTGTGTCCCAAAACAACTGGCAGTGAGTCATGAAATGGTCTTCTTCAACCGAGTTTCAGTCATTTGAGCAGTGTTGCCAAATCATAAGGCTCATTTTCCATGTCCCTAAACCTCAATCCTGTTAAGTTAGGCTACAGGAAAAAAAAAAAAGGAAAATAAATTAAATCCAGCTGTGATCATTCTGCATACCTCTACATAACCCTAGAGATGTTTATGCGACTCCAAGGTTTCAAGGAACATGTTTTGAAAATCACTGCAATCTCTTTATTGTTTACACTGAAATTCCCAGGAAGAATTTGAAACTTCAATAACTGTGAGGAAAACAGGAAAAGGGGCCTTTGGTCAACACTTAACCTCTATTGTAGCTTTCAGTGGTAGAGCATCAGAAGAAATGACACCAGTTATTTGTAGGAAGAATTTGGAGAAGGGTGTTTTTACATTAAAATTTAACGTATTCTCTAAAATTGTTAGCTAAGTAACTAGTAAAGAAATGTGAGGGTGGAGGCACCTCTCCTTCTGGAGAAATGTAAGCGAGAACCTGCAAGTTTAATATGCTAAATATTACGTTAGTGAGGACAAGAATGTACAGTTTTAGACATGGGGAAATATTGTCTGTGTCTAAAGAAAATCTACATGAAGTAGCTTTTAAAAATCAAAAAGACTAGGAAGTTGGTTCAAGTAAAGCCCTGATCCTGATTCTGAGCTTCAACTCCATTCTTTTACCTGTTCCTTGTTTCATTCGCAAGCCCAGGCATTAATGAAGGGTTAAAGTGACTCTTCTAAATTCATCACAGGAGGGAGCTGAAACACCTAAGATTTTGATTTAAGGAACTTTCTAATTCATACATTTATAGCCAGGCAGGTAACTGTTCAATTAATTGGTTCTTCGTGTATATAACTGTTTCTGATCTTTAGTAAGTTAGAAGTCACCAAGAATCAGACTATCTTTCAGAAATGTTGTCAGAAATGTCTGAGATGTTTCCTTCTAGCTTTTTCTCAAACTGACGTGAGAGAAGGCGCTCAGAGGGAGGTTCCAAAACCTCTCCTTCGCTGCCATGGTTGCTGCTGAATTAGGAGGAGCTGCCGTAACCAAGGACCGTGTTCCTTATATGGACTTAAGTAGCGTGCTCTTCAAAGATCTGTGCTTGCTTGTATTGTGCCAGCTCAGCATTGGCTGTTCTCAAGGGAAAAAATTGTGAAACTTCACAAACCTGAGTTAGAGTTAGAGATCATAGCAGCCAAGTCATAGTTCATGGTCGAGTGTCGACAGTTTTGACACTCAAGGAACTCAGGATGAAGGGCATCTTATTGATACGGATTGCCAGTGTCAGAAAGGTGAAGTTCTGCCTCCTAAACCACCACACCCATTTAAGAGTTTTTCCTTAAAAAGAAATTGACTGGCAGTGAAGATTTGAAATGCGGAAGGGAAAGTTGGTGGCATAAGGTTTTAAAAAAAAAAATCTATACTTTGGAACAGAAGAGAAATAAAGCAACTAATTCAGAGCTGAATGAAAATAGAATTTGGGATGAAGAAAATCATAGGATGTGAAAATGGGGAAAAAATGGAAAAATTAGAAAAATATAACATAACCAGGTAATGCTGCAAACTTAAAAACAACAATAATTCAGTTTCTTACTACGTTTGCCTTTTAAGTATTAATTAAATTTGAAATATTTCTAATGACGGTCAATTTAATATTTTGTTGGCAACTTAAGTTCTTGGCTGAACTTCCTAGTGCTATTTATGGACATTTTCCCTCGCCTGCCTGTAAAAATACATCACTGAAATATTTTTAACAGCAAACCCTGTATGAGACAGTTTACTTTCGCGACCTGTCAGATACTTGTGGTTGCTCCTAAGTAGCCTCATTTGCAAACACTTGTTTGTGGATTATTTCCCCTCAAATTGGCGTCACCTAAAAAAACAGTAGTAGTAGTGTATTCATTAGGGATGTGCTATATATGGCTAAAACTTCACTTTACATGATTTCACACCACTGCAAGCATTTTAGTTACTTCCAGGAATAATTTTTAGATCTCAGTGGCCCTGAAGAAGGATCTGCTTTCTCTTTAATACAAACCAAAGCTGCTGCCATGTTATTTTTCTTTAATCTTCAGCACTGTAAGTGACAAGAACGGGAGAGCATAAACAAACAAATGAAAAAAGAAGTTACTTTTAAAATGAGCTATAGGGGAGGGAGTTTTAGAGAAGTATAAAATACCATTCTCTACCAGGAATACACCCACATTATATAGATCAGAAATGGCAACCGAGTTTCCTTGCATGTATTTATCATGGTCATTGATCACGTGCTATGGAGAATCACATTAAGAAGGGTTTAGAGGTTTAGTTCAGGCTCAACAAGAAAAAGTGTTCTGATTTGGAAATCTTCAAGAATTTTTTCAAAAATGTTAAGTTTAGAGGAATTATGGTTACATTTGGCAAGGAGAAATGTTCTAGCCAGTACACAGCAGAGATGCTTATCTCTACCCACTACTACTATTAGAATGCTACTAGTTTTCTACTGAATGAATAAACTCATTTTTTAAAAAATTAAAAATCTCTAAGACATTATAGTAGTTGTTCATAGCTTGGTAGTAATTAATTAAATAATTTAACCCCTGCTACTGCTAAGTCACTAGGTAAGATAAATTGAGCCATGGGAGTGAACTTGGAATTGATTATGGGAGAAGAGAACGAGTAATAATTTGTGGGCAGGAGACACTAGAAGCCTTCCTAAAATGTAAAATTCTTTATAGAGATTTTGGCTGTCTGGATTGCCAATGTCTTATCTAGGTCACTGATGAAAATATCTAATGGAACAAGGCTTTGGTTTGACACCTGCTAAACATTATTTATGTCTTAAGGCTGACATCAAACCATTTGTAACCATTCTATTTATAAGTTTCCTGAGCACCCTTTTGAGTTTCCAGATATAAACTATAGTAGTGTTCTCGGCACTTGGCAGGTAGATTTGCCTGAAAATACAGTTCTCTGAATTAGCATAGGAATCTTCTTTCATTACTTTCCTCTGTAGCTCCAGGTTGGTGGAAATTGGATGAGACAAAGATTGAAAGATTTCTATTTTAGCTCTAGAGCTCTAGCTTTAGTTAGCTGTGTCATTTTGTACAAATTGGCTAACCTCTTTGGACCTCAGAAATGAAGGTCATCCCAGATGAGTATTTCCCAACCTATCGGCCTCAAATTCCAGAATATCCTATCTACTGCCAAAGGCCCACAAATGCATGTACATGAGAACTTTTGAAAATGGAGGAAAACACTGTCATAGTTTTGAACAGGCTTCTTTCTCTCTTAGCTTTTAACACATAGACCCCTTCCTCTATATTTGGCAAGAATATTTGACAAGAGTAAGAATAATCACTTCTGTTTTACAGTAAAATAACCTTGAGGGATAGAAAAGTATAATTAAGCTCTCCCATATTATATGATGGCTTCATCATTGTAGTAGGAATTGACTGATATTGCTCGAGTAAGTTTATTTTCTTTAATTAAGTACCATATATGATCTTTATTATATTTGGTTCCTTTCCCTGATGATAATTAAACAGAAATGTGATTACATAATTGATTTGATTAAAATGTCCTTTGAGTAAGAGATTCCAATGAGAAACAGGAGCAGTGTTCAGTGAGCTACTTTTATAAAAGAAGTAATTTGACTTTTGCCAGAAGTGACTGGTGGGGTTTCACTGTCAGCTAACATGAGCTGCAGAAGCTTGGCTGTCTGCAGGGCTAGCTACATGCTGCCAGATACTCCTTTCACACTGCCAGGGGATACCTCATCTATGATGTCAAAACTCACAAGACAGTTGAGCTCAGAATGCAGGCTATGTACTCAGTAGGACACCAAAAAAAGTTGCTTGGGTCATACAAACAAACTGTATTTGGAACTGACGTCTTTGAGAGATCAAAATGCCATTGATATTTTAAAAACTTTAATCTTTACAAGTCTTCACAGGGAGAACACATGTAGGGAGCTACAGACACACTTATGTCAGGTGTCTTAACTGATGAATGCCAGGAATTGTGGAATTTCTTAATTGTATCTAGGAAGATACACATTTTCCATTTCCAAGAGATGGTAAGGTTAAAAAAATTCTAACCAGAAAATATGATATTCCATCCTAAAAGTGGAGGTTTAGCAGGATGACACATAAATTCAATGATTCTTTTCTTTCGGATCACAGACTTTATGCTGTAGGTGAGGGATACACTGTGTGTTTCCTTCAAGAGGTTCATGAACTTGTTTAGGCAAACAGTCTTAACTGTTGGCTGATTAAACAATATGTTTTATGTGTTTGTACTCTTATCTGTTAAATGTACTATTAGCAACTATTGTGGCTAATATAATCTTAATTTGTCAAAAGGTATTAACAACATTAGTGGCTAAGAGGTAAAGAAACCAGCTGCTGATGCAGGAGACATGGTTTGATCCCTGGGTCAGGAAGATCGCCTGGAGAAGGAAATGGCAACCCACGCCAGTATTCTTGCCTGGGGAATACCTTGGACAGAGGAGCCTGGTGAGCTACCATCCATGCGGTCACAAAAGCACTGGACATGTCTTAGCAACTCAACAGCAATGACGACAGCAACAACATATGTATATCTTTGTTTAATCTACTCATCTTGAGAGTTTAAGAATTATCACATATGCGTCAATGAAATTTTGCTTGTAAAGGACCCTCACTGTGAAAAGGTTAGGATCCACTGCCTTAATGGATTTCAGGTAGACAGCTGGTGGAGAGATATTTGTGGCCAAGGGGTTTTCTTGCTGCAGCTGCCTGTATGCTAGAAGAAAGAGCAAAGCATGTCTTGAGAAAAAGCAACCTAAACCACCATTCTACACGTCACATACTAAATTTTACTTGTAAGAATAAAGCTTAGTGTAAGAAGTGATTTCTCTCCCAAATCCAAGATGCCACCTTATTTCTAAATTATTGGACCAAAATAATAACAAAAACAACAGATTCCAGATATTATATACCTCTAAATCACTGGTACTTTAAAGTTAGTGAAACTAGATAACACCTATTTGCTGTAAGAGGGAAAAAATGATAAAGTACTAGCTAGAAGAAATATTTAACTGCTATAGTACTAGAGTTGGGGTTTTCCAGGTGGCACAATGGTAAAGTATCCACCTGCCAATGCAGGAGACGCAGGTTCAATCTCTGGGTCAGGAAGATCCCTTGGAGAAGGAAGTGGCAACCCACTCCAGTATTCTTGCCTAAAAAATTCCACAGACAGAGGAGCCTATAGTCTATAGGACTATGTGGACTATAGTCTATATGGACTATAGGCTATAGTCCATAGGGTTGCTCAGAGTCAAACATGCGTGAGCGACAGCACACACACCACACACAGGAATGAGTTAGGCTCAAGTGAAGCTGGTTATGGCAAGCGAGGTGGCTACCGCCCTCTAGTGGTTAGTGGTTCTCGCTCTCTCTCACCTCAAGTACCCTAGACACTTCACAGAGAAGTTTCCAGTTTCCTCTTACTCAATAAAAGCACTGCAAAAAAAAATGGAAAGATAGAAAAAAGTTTGCAATCTACTGCCATTCTCATCTTCAAATCCTAAGAGATTTTATCTCCCCAGGTTAAAGGCACACATATATATTCATACACATATAGTTGGGTTTTGCTGTTGCTCTCATAAATTTTTGCATTTAACAAAAAAAATTTCTTGAATATCTACTACAAAATCATTTACACACAAAAAAAATTATTCATAAAAAAGTATGAGATAATCCTTACCCTGAAGAAACTTTTAATATAGGAGAGGATATGACAAACATATAGAAAGAAAGCTGCGTGCCGTAAAGAAAGCTGAGCACTGAAGAATAGATGCCTTTGAACTGTGGTGTTGGAGAAAACTCTTGAGAGTCCCTTGGACTGCAAGGAGATCCAACCAGTCCATCCTAAAGGAAATCAGTCCTGAATATTCATTGGAAGGACTGATGCTGAAGCTGATGCTCCAATACTTTAGGCATATGATGCAAAGAACTGACGCATTAGAAATGACCCTGATGCTGGGAAAGATTGAAGGCAGGAGGAGAAGGGGATGACAGAGGATGAGATGGTTGGATGGCATCACCGACTCAATGGATGTGAGTTTGAGCAAGCACCAGGAGTTGGTGATAGACAGGGAAGCCTGGCTTGCTGCAGTCCATGGGGTTGCAAAGAGTCAGACACTACTGAGTGACTGAACTGATATTGATGTACAAACATGAATTTTTTTTTACAATAAAGCCAAAGAGTAATAATGTTAATAATGTTTTATTTACCAGAAAAGCAACTCTTTGATCTTACATACTTGACTCACTGGTCACTGAGATGATTTTCAGCATTTAGCAAAATTTTTTAAAAGAAAGTTATAATGGACAGGATGCCAGTGTTACAAAAATCAACTCAGGTTTATGTGTGATGGGGGAGAATGAGAACACAGTCCTAACTGTGTCTCTATTTAAACATGTTCTTACACTGTCATATTAAATTGTTGCTTTGCTTGTAAGAAGACAAAAGGCTGGTAAACCATTGTCTTTTTCACTCCTTTTCCAGGTCAATAAAAGGACATTATAGGACTAATTTTCACCCTAATGCCATACTCAGTAGTGAGCACATTGTCTTGTGCATGAGTATCCAGAAAACATTCAACCTCTTAGTACATTTATACCTTATGATTTCAGATTCCTTGCTCTCTAGGGATAAAGTTGTTTGTTAAGAACAGAAACGGGGGTCGTCTTGTTGTTGCTGTTCAGTCACTAAGTCATGTCCGGCTGTTTGTGACCCCGTGGACTGCAGCAGGCTAGGATCTTCTGTCTTCCCCTATCTCCTGGGGTGGGCTCAAATTCATGTCCACTGAGTCGGTGATGCTGTCTAACCATCTCATCCTCTGCCGTCCCTTCTCCTTCTGCCTTCAATCTTTTCCAGCATCAAGGTCTTTTCCAGTGAGTCAGTTCTTCACGTCAGGTGGCCAAAGTATTGGAGCTTCAACTTCAGCATTAGTCCTTCTGATGAATATTCAGGACTGATTTCCTTTAGGATTGACTGGTTTGATCTCTTTGCTGTCCAAGGGACTCTGAGTGACCAGTATCACAATTCTAAAGCATCAATTCTTCAGTCTTCTTTAAGATGCAGCTCTCACATTCCATACATGACTACTGGAAAACCATAGCTTTGGCTATATAGACCTTTGTCAGCAAGTGATGTGACTGCTTTTTAATACGTTGCCTAGGTTTGTCATAGCTTTTCTTCCAAGGGGCAAGCATCTTTTGACTTCACGACTGCAGTGATTTTGGAGCCCAGGAAAATAAAATCTGTCACTGCTTCTACTTTTCCCCTTTCTATTTGCCATGAAGTGATGGGACTGGATGCCATGATCTTAGTTTTTTGAATGTTGCGTTTTAAGCCAGTTTTTTACTCTCCTCTTTCACCATCATCAAGAGGCTCTTTAGTTCCTCTTCACTTAATGTTTCTATAACCAAGTTCAGTAAATTCCTATCACGTAAGTAAAAGGATATAATTTATACTCAGCATTGCATCTGATTGTGGACCCATGTTACAGCTCTATGTAAAGGCAGTCAGATAATACTGATGAAAGGTACTCTTACAGTTTAAAATTATTCCTAAGGATTTTTTGAAGTTTGCCAATGTATAGAATGAGTCTCTTTTAAATTTTAATAGGCATAAAAATTTTTTTAATTAAGACTATTTTTTAACATACCTGTAAACATATTGATTTAGAAGATAACATGACTTTGAATGCCCTCATACAAAATTCCTGAAGAACTTAGTTGATTTTATAGGATAAGTATGAACAGATCATATGATATCACAGGAACAATAACCTATGAAGACATTAATTGCATTAATATAAAGTTTGATATTCATATCAATATTGTTCTCTGTCCTGGGCAGGTATATATGAGATATTGTGCTCTTTTCTGGATATCAAAGTTTAATGATGTCAACTTAATCACAGAGTCGTCAGAAGCAGGAAATTTTGGAAGTTGTACTGAGAACAGCTGGATAAAGTGGGGCAAAGTGGGGCAAAATCACTAAAGATGATATTTTAGCTCATTTTAAATGTATGTAAGACTACAGTATAGAAGAAAGGGGAATGGGAAAGGAAAGAGATATTGAGTCTAACCCTATAGCTTAAAAATCCCACTGTTTTCTACATAAAATATGTCTCAAATTCGTACTTTTCTTTCTTCTCATTTAATACGTCTCCTAGATTTGTCCCAGTCTCTTTATTCTCAATGTTATTACTTTAATTTGGATTATTTTTTATAATTTATTTTCTTTTGGGCTTTGTTAGGTCCTTGTTGCCGCATGGGCTTTTCTGAAGTTGCGGTGCATAGGCCTTTCATTGTGGGCTTGTCTTATTGTGGCGCACAGGCTCTAGGGCATGCGGGCTTCGGTAGCTGCGGCACGTGGGCTCAGCAGTTGCAGCTTGCAGGCTCCAGGGCATCGGCTCAATAGTTGTGGTTCAGGGGCTTAGTTGCTCTGCAGTATGTGGGATCTTCCTGGATCAGGAATCCAATCTGTGTCTCCTGCATTGGCAGGTGGAGTCTTTACCACTGAGCCGCCAGGGAAGCCCCTAATTTGGATTATTATAATAAAAGTGTATCTCGTTTTTATAGCACACCCCAACCTCACCCATCTCAATGTTGTTACTAAGCGTTGCTTCTTAAAATATTATTGATGTTATGAAACTACAGCAATTCTAAATTATGGCTTTCAACGCCCCCATTCATAGTATAGGCTGAATTCACCTAGGTCTTATTTTCTATTATTTCTGATGGGCCGTCTACTCAAGTTTGTTCCTTCACTATCTGACAAATATGTTCTTTGCAAGCTCCACAACTTTGTTATATTTCTCATTTACCCACTCCAAACCCTCAGTCCATAAATTTCTCCCTATGCATCCAATTCTTACCCATTCTTTGAGACATCACAAGTCATTCTATCCTTGACATCTTCTTAAACTATTCTAACCATAATAATTTTATATCATAATTCTTATGGTGTATTTTGACTGATATTTAGTACATTTAAAATAAGGCAATTACAAAATAATACTTATTCCATAATATTGTTCATCAATTTCACTCTAATCAAATTTTATACTTTTGGGATAGATTTTGCAGGGATGACCCTGATTTATCCATGCCTCTTTGTATCCGTAGCCTTGGAGAGACGTCATATAATGACCCTGGACTTAGTCATTTGACACAATTTGGCCAAAGAGGCAGTAAGCAAGTGCAATGAAAGAAAAGATTTGAAAAATGTTGTGCACTGGGGCTTGCCTTCTCTTGCTGCTCTTTGGAATCCCAAGACCAACTGTGTGAGAGAGCTTAAGCTATCCTGGTGGAGACATGTGGCCTCAGTCATCCTTGCTCCCTGTTTCAGGGTCAATACCAACCGAAAGCCAGTATCAACTGCCAGACAACTGCCCTAGAGCCACCAGCCCCGACCCAACCCAGCCAACCTGCTGCAGCTGCATGATTGAACCCAAGTGAGACCAACAGATGAACTGGCCAACAGGCCCTGCCAACTCACAGAACTGCTAGTTTAAAAAAAAAAAAGATTGTTGTCCTCAATCATTACTTTTAAGGGTAGCTTGTGTTGAAGCAAAAGCTGCTAGATACAATAGTTCTTTATCAGTCAATTTTTAATTGAGTATTAGATCTGCTTTAGCATCTATACTGTGAATTATTTGAGAGCAAGAGCCATGAAGTCTTTTCTGAAATCTTCAGTATTTTAGCTAATTGATATTGCATAGACAATTTGATTAAAATTTTCCCTTAATAATTTTAATATTGTTTTGTTGGTACCATAAAGATGAAATTACCAATCCTTACACAAAACATCACCTGCATTTTCTAATTTTAGGTAGGATAAAATTGTTTTAAAATACAAAATTCATGATAAGTGTAACCTTGGATTGGAACTTAGATTTTTACAAAATTTCTATAAAGAATGTTACTGAGACAATTGGCAAAATCTGAATACAGGTTACATATTTGATAATAGCAATTTATCAATGCAAAATGTCCTCAGTTTTATAATTACATTATGGTTATATAAGAGAATGATTCAGTAAAAATACTGGTACTAAATTTACCAGTACTAAACAAGTATTTTACGTAGAGAGAGGCAAGAAGGGGATGAGACAGAGAGAGAAAACAGAGTGTGGCAAATTGCCAAGAATCTGGTGAGTCTTAGGTGAAGGGTAAAATGGGATTCATTATACACTCTTATACCTTTTTATATGCTTGGAATTTTTATTCAAAATAAAAAGTAAGAAAAAAAGAGGTAAGAGCTACTGCTCACCAAGTAAACATTTTTACTTATAAAAGATGCAGGTCACTATTGTTTAAAATGGAAAGTCTGTTGGACACTGAGAATAAGCTGACAGTCACTCTATCAACTCTGCCATCATCATTCATTATCCTAAGGAATTTGTTCTTTAGTACGTGATGAAGGATTGGAGAAGGAACAGCAGGCCATGTTCAATGAATGCTGTAGATGGAGTGGCCAGAAATAAACTTGGGGATTTTAAGGCTTACCAGATCTTGTAACAAATGCGAAATTTACCAGTAGATTCTAAAAACAAATGCTTTCCAATATTATTCCTAGAAGTAGTGTAGAGATATTCCTACCATTCCACTCTAAGAGTATGTCTCACTGCAGTGAAGAGCTGTTTACAATTAATAAATTATAAAAGAGGAGAGATTACACTACAGTTTTTTTTTCCCCCCCTTTGGGTAGGTGATTCAGAACTGAAGCTCAAACCATTTACTGATTTCCTAAATGTTCAGAGTCTTTTTTCTCTGCAGACTAAACTATGGAATCCCTAGGAATTTAACACAATGACCCCAGTTAAAAGTTATCTGAAATTCTTTGACTTCTTTACTCTTGTATATATGTACAAATAAGAAAAACCTTCATTTTCTGGAAAACTTCTGGAATGCTGCAGACTAATTCGATATATTTATTATTTAAGGGAAATTTTTTTTACAAGAGGAACTTTAATCTTTAATTACAAACTGTTAAAGATACTGTTTTATTGAAATACGAATGAAAACAAGCAAAACAATCTGAAATTAAACTCCAAATGCTTAGTTCCAAATGCTGTAAGAGGGTGACATTAGGCATTTTAGGCAATAATTTAAACATTTTTTTTCAAATTATTGATTTTAGTAAGAAGTATAGCTTAAAAGTTGAACTCATTTTATGCTTCTTCTAGATTGAACTTAGTTAAAAATAGTGGCCTTTTCCCTAGATATTCTTAAATAGAAACATTGAATTAAAACACAGGAATCTTAAGCTTTGCTGCAATTGACAATTTTGGGAATAAGAGATAAACCCATAGGCCGTTAAACAAAGTATTGGTTAAGTAAGGATCAAAGAGAGAAAACTCTGGTTAAAATAGAATTTTTTTCGAAAGTATGCTATGACTTTTCACTACTGATAGAAAAAATAAGTCCACAGCCAAGAAAAAATCTCCCTGCTCATTCTCTATCTACCCAGTATGCTTAAGTGCAAAGGCAAATGGCTCTAAAAGTACTGGAATCATTACTTAGTATCTGTTAACAAAATTATGATCAAGACCTACTGACATGAGAATTTCTTTAACATAGACAAATCCAATGCATGTAACTCTAGTAAGAATAAATCAGAGTTAGTATACGAAGAGTAAAGCTCTCTTAAGAAAGAAAATAGTTTCCCATTTTTATTTTAAAAATATTTATTCTATAACTTGAACTGCAGTAGAGGAGAAAAACAATTTCTCTTGAAATGCTCAAAAACCCAGCTTCTTATATGGCTTTGTGATTTGTTCACTTGTATAAATGAGATAACTGGGTCATAATGCTCATTATTTTAAGATACGTTTTACCTTTTCTGACTGTGCCCAGATACCACATACTTAACTATCCCTGGTTTAGCTCCATTCCTTAGCACTCCATCCTGTCACTGGTTGGAAGTGATGAAGTATATCCTAGTTTCTTCCTATTTATAGAACAGAGGCAATGACCAGAAATGACAAATGGGGCTTATGTTAGTTAGGGTTTAAGTGAAAGTCTTAAGTTCTAGGCTTGTATATAAACTTAATGAATGAGGAGTGGGCTCTTAACTAACTTCTCTTCTCCTTGCTTATCACTTTCAACTAACCAGTCATATATATATACTCAGAAACTGGCAAAGGCAAATTATCTTCTCTTACTTATTAAAAAAAACTTCTAAATAATTGCAAACCTCTAAATAAATGAAAATTCGGGCTTCCTGGTGGCTCAGTGGTACAGAATCTGCCTGCCAATGCAGGAGACATGGATTGATCCCTGAGTCAGGAAGACCCCCTAGAGGGGGAAATAGCAACCCACCCCAGTACTCTTCCTGGGAAATCTCATGGATAGAGGAGGCTGGCAGGTTACAGTCCATGAGGTTGCAAAAGAGTCAGACATGACTTAGCAACTAAACAACAACAATAAAAATGAAAACTAGCACATCCTTGTATCTGTTATTCAGGGAATTTTTTTCCTCCTTGCAGCCTGAATCATTAATTGTTCAGTTTTAATATTTTATATTTACTTAAGAAGAAAGAGGTTATCTATTATCCTCTTTAAATCTGTTTACATTCTTCAGGGCTTAGAATACCACCCTTTAAATTAAAGAATATGGTTCTATTCATCTCAATTATAAATCTTTAAAAGGTCAAGTTGGTCTCTGGATTATGTTTTTCATTCATTCATATAACAAATATTTCTTGAATATGTCATAGACAGGCATGTACTGGCAAGTAAAGAATACATATTGCTCACTCCTATGGGTTTGATATCTTATGCAGGATAAAACCAATTATATTCTAGTAATGCATAATTTCCACTTTTCAAAATGTAAATATGTGAAAAATAATAAATAACTTTCCCTATAGAGAAGCAAGAAATAAAATTTCTTATCACTTTAGCATAATATAATGAAGCAAAAGTGCAGCCTTTCTAGTTTCTCATGCATGCTTATCTAATTCTATACAAAGTACTCACTAAGTAGAGTCTGTATCATCTTCTTGCTATTTTAATAAATCTTTTCAAAATTTTTTCTGCCACTTCTTTTTGATTAGAATTTCTACAAAAGCTTTAAATTTTGAGGGACAAACCAAGCCATTACCTTTGATAGGGGTAATTAGAAAAATGTTAGTTCAATTTACATGTAAAGTTTTATTTAATTCTATTTTATAGAAATGCAACACTTGTTTTGAAAGGAAAAGGCATACTCATGATTTTATTTAGTGAGAAAACTCCCAAAAGAGAAATATAATTCAGTGTCTTGAAAAAATAAATCTTCTTAAAGACATGTTTAAAACAACTATATCTTCTTTGGTTCCAAGAGAATGACAGATTAGATGCAGAATATCCTTATGAGGGCTTCCCTTGGTGGCTTAGTGGTAAAGAATCTGCCTGCAATGCAGAAGACCTGGGTTCGATCCCTGGGTCAGGAAGATCCTCTGGAGGAGGGCATGGTGACCCACTCCAGTATTCTTGCCTAGAGAATCCCATGGACAGAGGAGCCTGCCTGGCTGCAGTCCATAGGGTTGCACAGAGTCGGACACGACTGAAGTGACTAAGCAGCAGCAGCAACATTGCTTATAAAGGCCCTGATGCAATCAGAATAATTGTGTCCATTGCCAGCATTAAACTAGAAGACTGGAAAGGGTCACCAAAGCTGGAGGACAAATAACAACATGTAGACCAGAGACAGCTAAGTCAGCACATCTCCTGCTCAAGTGTGTCTTTTAGGAACAAGAAAAAGCATAGTTGCTCACTCGTGTCTGACTCTTTACAACTCCATGGACTGTAGCCCACCAGGCTCCTCCATCCATGGAATTTTCCAGGCAAGAGTACCGGAGTGGGTGTTTATTAAAGGGAAAAGTTAGTGCCTGGAATATGAGACAATGTTATTTCTGTGTCTTCTATCCAAAATGTTACATGTAATATTGGGTATACCAGGTAAGGATCAGCAGATGCTAGCTCCATCTTTATGGTCATAGAAAACATAGCTGCTTGAATATTTTTATAACAGATTTTGTTTCAAATGACAGAGAAATACAAATGAAACTTTATATCTATTTTTACATTCAGTAGAAGTGTATTTACTTCTTAAAATGTGAATGCTGTTGATTAGAACTCTATTACTTCTATATATGTTTGTGTTTATGTATATATATGATAGATCATTGAGATTATTTAAACAATAAAAATAATACTAGGTTTATGAAAATAGAGCATAATATGCCCAAAGTTAGACTTATGTGCTTCATGTTTTTCCAGTAATATGATATAACTAAACTTCAATCCTGAATATTCATTGGATGGACTGATGCCGAAGCTGAAGCTCCAATATTTTGGCCACCCGATGCGAAGAGCCTACTCATTGGAAAAGACCCTGATTCTGAGAAAGATTGAGGGCAGGAGAGGGGGTGACAAAGGATAAGATGGTTGGATGGCATCACTGACTCAATGAATATAAGTTTGAGCAAACTCCAGGAGATAGTGAAGGACAGGGAAGCCTGGCGTGCTGCAGTTCATGGGGTCACAAAGAGTCAGACATGACTTAGCAACTGAATAACAATAGAAAAACCTCAATGGTTTTCTGTTTTATAGTGTCTTCTCTCCAAGTGTAGCTTAAACCCAAAAGGGAAATTGTAGGTTTTAAATGGTAAGGCCAAACTCCTTATTGTTTTTAATACCAAAAACCTTTGTTCAAAGCATGAACCTAAATAACATTTTGGAAAAGAGAATAAATTTATTATCCATTGTTATTCAAAATAAAATCACTATTTTCCAGACTAAATCTTAGCTAACATACAGATAATATTTGGATATTCAGACATCAGAAAGGAATTTTTAAACTTAAGTTTAAGAAAGGAAGATTTTCATATCTAAACCTTTATAATGAAATATAACTGGAACTCATAATACTGAAGAAATGCCAAGGGATGCTAACTATAAGGATCACAACATGATCCAAAAGCTCTAAGTTTAGGAGTCTGATATTGATTTATACTTATGTTGTTACTAACCACAAACTACAGGAGTGAATAGCTAATGTAATGCACTGAACAAAGGCATTTGTTGGTTTTATTAAGATTAAGCTTTGGACCCCATGCAGCCACATGGTTGTAATACGTTTCTTTAACTATGTCTCTATAAAGCTTTTGTTTGTAGGTATGACAGGCAAACTGCAAACTACAAATCCCTGGAATTTCAAATAGTAACTATTCCATAAATATTTGTTGAATGAATGTAAGTCCTAAGTAGCTAGATAGATACTATAAATGGATAGAGATAACTGAAACAATTTTAAATTGTATTTAATTTAAACAGTATTTTAAATCTGTTTATATTTTCTTGATTTCTTCATTCTATTTTGTGACTAATTACAATGAATTTGTTTCATCTTTTTTCTACTAGTGAAGTAAATTTTAATGTCCTAAAGACAAGTGCTTTAGAAAATGCATTATTAGCACTGCTTTTCCTTACGCCTTTTACTTAGGCTTCATACCAGAGCTTGCAAATTATTTTTGTGTTTGGATATTAACAACAATTCTATTGACAAAAGTAATCAGTATAAGTTCTATTTTATAGATAAGAAGAAAGATTCAGAAATATTAAGATAAACTTTCATTAGAACCAAAATCTTTTGATTCTCAAATAAGTTTTTTTTTTCTAATAACAATCTAAGGCAGTATTTCTATAAATCAATTGTAATATTTCTATATATGCCTCTAAGATTTTCTGGTCAGCCATAAGTGAGCACAATTCAGGTGAAAATTAGTAGATTTTCATAAAAAATAATTTTCTGAGTAATTAGAAAACAGCAAAGATATTTATGCAGGTGTTTTCTTAACCCAGGAATAAAATGTCTTCAACCACTCCATTTCTTTAAAAATTAAAGTTCAATTACTTACTATCTTGAGCTCCTCCTTCCTATGAGCTAGATAGCATGTTACAATGTTGACACATGCACACACAATACATAACACACACAGGAACGTACCATACAATTTCCCTGCTCTCTTACTTCAGAAGCTGGTCTTTTACTACATCAGGAAGAGGCGGATTAGTGTGTGCTGAACTGAGCATCAAAGGAACCTGATTAAGAAAATGGTACTGGGAAAAGAGATCTAATATTGTAAGCAAGCCTGTTCTGGGGCGTTAAAATTTCTGTTCAGGCTAACAGTCTGCAAGATGAGCAGGAAAGCAGAGATAAAGAATCAACAGTAGGTAATATTCATGTGATCCCTACAGGCATTCACTAGTGGGGACTAAACAAGAGTATATATGTAATGCAATTTCAGAAGGATATTTCCTAGTTTTAAATAAAAGTGAGGTTTTTAAAAGTTTAAATCCCCTATGAGAGATTGTTTAACTTACTGTGTTGTGGGCTTCTCACTCACTCAATCTACCCCCCTCAATTCTTTTATATATATTTCTTTCCTTCTCAAAGTTGAAAAAACCTATTTTTATAAAAAAGCTAAAAATCATTTCCTCACAACTGAAGAAAGCTAATCTAAAGGCTTGAGTTCCATAAACAAGGTATTTCTCTTTATATTGTGGGAGCAACTTAATTTCTAGTGATCAATTCTTAGGTAATGGTAACATCATATGCAAAGTTTTCCTGTCATGACATTGATTGATAGGATACTGTTTAAAATTCTAACTACATGAATATTCTGCTTAAGAAGATCTTGTGAGAGACATTTTTAATCCCCAGGGCTAGGAAAAGTTGTACTTGACCTAATCAACCAGAATATTCAAATTTTTGAATATTGGTCATGTATGGATGGGAGAATTGGACCATAAAGAAGGCTGAGAGCCAAAGAATTGAGGCTTTCGAACTGTGGTGCTGGAGAAGACTCTTGAGAGTCCCTTGGACTGCAAGGAGATCCAACCAGTCCATCCTAAAGGAAATCAATCCCGAACATTCATTGGAAGGACTGAGGCTGAGGCTGAATCCAATATTTTGGCCACCCGATGTGAAGAGCTGACTCACTGGAAAAGACCCTAATGCTGGGAAAGATTGGAGGCAGAGAGAGAAGGGGGCAGAGAATGAGATGGTTGGCTAGCATCACCAAATCAGTGGACACAAACTTGAGCAAACTCCAGAAGAGAGTGTAGGACAAGGAAGCCTGGCATGCTGCTGTCCATGGGGTCACAAAGAGTTGGACACAACTTAGCAACTGAACAATTATTTTTAATGATACTATATTTGTGTATATGTATGGTGGTGGTGGTTCAGTTACTAAGTCATGTCCGATTCTTGTGACTCCATTGACTGTAGCCCAGGCTCTTCTGTCCATGGGATTTCCTAGGCAAGAATACTGGAGCAGGTTGCCATTTCCTTCTCCAAGGGATCTTCCTAACCCAGGGATCAAACTTGCATCTCCTTCATTGCAAGTAGTCTCTTTACAGACTGAGCCACCAAGGAAGCCATTATATTCCATTACATGATGACTAATCTGTGGGATAATAATTATGTCCATTTTATAAATAAGGAAACTGTAGTCCAGACTTACTGTACTACTATGTTTCATATGAACTAACTAGTTTCTAGAGAGCAATACGTTCTTATTTCAGTAACAGTAAATGTTTAATAGAGACAGTCTCAATTTAGTTCTACAATCTGAGAAACTCCTTCAGGAAAGAGAACACTAAGCAGCTATTGACGGTAAGTTATTTGCCTTTCATTCCATCGTCACCTCCTACCTCTGCAAGTATGGAGCCCTGAAACTGCTGTTCTGTCATTGGCACAGACCCTCTTTCTCCAAGCATTGTCTCCACCTGACTTATTGCAACTCCAGTGTTCTCTAGCAGCCCAGTGGAGCAGTGGGTGTGGTTCTTCCAATCCTCATAAACTTTATTGAGGCAAGATTTGAATCCTTTCTTCTCCTCATTACATCTTCAAGATCATTATCCACCCCCTGTCTCACAGTAACCCTACTCCTCTGAGGCATACACACTTAGCCTTTATGACCTGATCATTATGTCACTATTATCTGTCTCTTGACCATTCTCCATTGTTCATCAAATACTTTGGCATCAGACTCACATTCTTCTTTCAGTTCCAGTCCCTGCCATCATTGTAGGTGGCTTTAATATTCAGTATTCTTTCAATACTCTGGCCTTTCACTTCCTTACCCTCCTCATCGCTATGGCCTTTTCTACTCCACCTCAACTACCTCTTCCCACAGTCACACTCTGAATCTTTTAATCAACAAAATCATTGATATTCCAAATCAATGACTTAGATATTGAGCAATCACAACCCCATCTCTAATACTTCTGACTTGCTTCTTCAATTACTTCCGCCATGGCAATTCCTTGATCTCTTTGGACTCTCCAATAAGAGACCAGTCCCTCTATCTGTATCTTTCCCTCTAGGTTTCATTTTCTTCCTTCATTTTCTTCAGTTTACTTTCAATGGTTGATAATTTTAAGAACAGTTTTGTCAATGCCATAAACTGTCTTATCTGTCTTATCTCTTCTGCCTGGCAAGAAATCCTTCCAGTGTGATCCAACTCTTTACTTTTTCCATATATTTATCTGTAAAACAGAACAATTGGGGGGAGAAAAAAAATCACAAGACACATTAGTACCGCCAGAAATTTACGATCACCAACTTCAACTGGGCTCTCAGCATGGCCCAGAAATCCTAGTGTGTTTCACCAGGCAACTTGCTTTCATATTTGCTTAACTATTTCACATTTCTCAGTCACCTAAATGCCTGTTATCCCATCTTCCCTTTCACCTCCTAGTATGAAAACAGTCAGCTCCTTGTTACTGCCCAACTCTCGCCTCTCTCTCTCTGCATTTTTACTGATGCATCTGAGGAGAGTTTTTTTCTCTTCTCTTGGCCAGTTTTCCATCTGTGTCCAAGAATCTGTCTTTTCTTGCCTTTCAAGGGCCTTACAGGGACTTTCCTGGTGGCACAGTGGATAGGAATGCAGGTGACATGGGTTTGATCCCTGGTTTGGGAAGATTCCATATGCTGTGGTGCAACTAAACCCCTGAGCCACAACTACTGAATCCTATGCACTTAGAGCCTGTTCTCCATAGCAAAAGAAGCCACTGCAATGAGAAGCCTGAGCACCACAACTAGAGAGTAGCCCCTGCTGTCCGCAACTAGAGAAAGGCTGCAGCAACAAAGACCCAGTGCAGCCAAAATAAAAAATAATTTTTTTTATAAAAGAACCTTACAGAACGGATTCTCCCTCTTCACCTGTGTCTTCAACCACTACTCTTAATGAGGTTTTCTCATCAACATTTCAATTTGATCTAATCTTTCTCAGCTTAAAAAATATACCCTTTCCTCAAATACATGGCACATTTTAATATTACCAATTTCAGTATCATTAAGCTGAAACTAAAATACTTTGGCCATCTGATGCAAAGAGCTGACTCATTTGAAAAGACCCTGATGCTGGGAAAGACTGAAGGCAGGAGGAGAAGGGGATGACAGAGGATGAGACGGTTGAATGGTATCACCGACTCAATGGACATGAGTTTGAGTAAACTCCAGGAGTTGGTGATGGACAGGGAGGCCTGGCGTGCTGCGGTTCATGGGGTCACAGAGTCAGACACGACTGAGCGACTGAACTGAACTGAACAGTCTTAATATTGGTACAATTTATAGAACTTTTTGAGGTAAAGCCTCATCAACTTTCCTTTTCCTGTGTGCTGGAATCGAATTGCATTGTGATATAGTTTAGAGTCAACTAGCACCCTACTGCCAGCAGGTGGCTCTGTGTCAAAAAGAGGAAAAAGGAAGCAAAAATACAAACTGTGAGAGAACAATCTAAGATTTGGACCCAAGTTCCTGTCATTACTACTTATTCTATTTATATTTTAATGGTTACCACAAGATAGCTTTCTGTCATTTCTACTTATTTTGTTTATACATTAATAGTTATCTGAAAGCTGTTTACTATCCAGTGAAGAAGAGGTTACCCATGAAGGGACAAACAAGTAAAACACTGAAATAGATCAACAGTTCTTTCAAGGAGATATCAAATGCGCTCCAGATCTATAATAAGTCGTCTTGGACTTGTTGCTTTAAAAAAAAAAATGTATGTATTTATTGACTGCATTGGATCTTTGTCGCTGCTAGTGGGCTTTTTCTAGTTGTGGAGAGTGGGGGCTACTCTCTCCACAACTGGTGTGCAGGCTGACTGCGGTGGTTTCTCTTCTTGTGGAGCACAGGCTCTAGGTGTGTGGGCTTCAGTGGTGACAGCCTGGTGGGCTCCACGGCTCGGTCTCACAGCTGTGGCACATGGGCTCAGCTGCTTTTGTAGCATGTAGGATCTGCCTGTAGCAGGGATCAAACCAACGGCCCTTGCATTGAAAGGCAGATTCTTAACCACTGGACCACCAGGGAAGCCACTGTATTATTGTTTAATTTAATTTTATGTATTTATTAATATAGTCAAAGAGAGAGGAGGGGAAGAAAATGGCAAGGACATTGAAAGAAGCTATTGGTTTACCTTGATTTTCTGTAGCTAGGGGCAGAAGGAAAGGCTTTGAATATTACTCACATGTCCAACAAATACATATACTATAAAATAAATATCTATGCATGCCACCTATCCCAGCAAATAGAACATTATCTGGCTCGTGAAGGTTATGTGAAGTTTCCTTTTTCCCAAAGGTGATGATGTTCTGATTTGCATGGTTATAATTTTTGTCATTTCCTTTCTTGTCACTAGAGTTTTGCTACATACATATACTACCCCTAAAATATTTATTTAACTTTTTATTTTGTATTGGGGTATAGTCAGTGAACAATGTTGTGACAGTTTCAGGTGAAGAGCAAAGGGACTCAGCCATACCGCATACAGGTATGTATTCTCCCCAAACTGCCCTGCCATCCATGCTGCCACATGACACTGAGCAGAGTCTATGTGCATACAGTAGTTAAAATATAACGCTTAGTTTGGTATAAATGATACCTTACTATGTTCATTCTTCTGTGACTTCCTTTATTATTAACATTTATATCTGTGAGGTTCATGAATTTTGAGGTATGTGTCCCATTGCATAAATAGACCACAATATATTATTGAGTCATCACATTTGATTAATAAAGAACTTAGACCAACTGAGTGAAACCAAGGGAAAGAAGAATGTAAAATGAATATTGGGAAAAAACTTATAAGTTTTGTCCATTGGTCAGTTGCAAAAATGGGAAGTTGCAGTAACCACCCATATTTCATCTTGTCTTATCAGATTTATATTATGTGTATACATAACCAATTACATTTTTCCCTTTCTTCCTCCCCTCTGTTGTTTTGTGTGGCATGGTTGGTAGTGGTTAACTTAACAAACTGGCTCATATAGGTACAGGGGAGGTAAAAAGGCTGCAAAGGGTATGAGGTTTTCCCTGCTTTGCAAGTTAACCTGACAGTTTCATGGATGCTGGTAGAAGACACAAGACATTGGATCAGAGAGGAAGGACAGTTTATTATTCACATCTGTAACAATAGCCAGAGAATTAGCAGGTTTTGTGCTGGTCCCTGTGCCTCAATTTTTACAGGACTAGTCAAAGAGGGTCAGATGACACCTACATATGCAACGGGTTGTGTTTCAGGAAAACAACCTGAATCTTTTTAATGAGCAGAAAACATGCCTTCTTTGCTCCAGAAGAAACCCTACTTCTATCTCCCAAGGCCATTAACTATATAAATTTTCATTAAAAGAATAGATATTATACACATTGTATTAAATTCTGACTCCCACTTGGGACATATAACAGAGGCATTTGGATACTTCTGAGGAAATATAATTGAGTGCTAGTGATATATCTATATTCACTAAGAACCTCTTTCCGCCTTCAGACATCTAAACACTTTAACTTAATAATGTCATTAATAGCAAAACACGCAGCCCAGAATCATACATTATATTGGTTATTGTATCTCTCTAGTTTCTTTCAATCTGGGGACTTCCCTGCTGGTCTAGTGGTTAAGAATCCGCCTGCCAATGCCAGAGACATGAGTTCAATCCCTGGGTCTGGGAAGATTCCACTCACCTCAGGGCAACTAAGCCTGTTAGGTACAGATAGTAAGCCTGTATTCTAGAGCCCACGAGCCGCAACTAGCGAAAACCTGTGCACGACAATGAAGACCCTGCACACAAATAAATAAATAAAATTTCATCTGGAGCTACTCTCAGTTTTTCCTTGACTTTCATGGCATTGACACTTTTGAATATTAAGGCCAGTTATGTTGTAAAATATTCTGCATATAAAAAGTCTTTCCTTGTAATTAAACTCAGGTATCTTTGGCGGGATTATGACAGAATTGATACTATGGTCTTCTGATTGGAAGAGAGGCAAGGAAAAGGAGGGAAGAGGAAGAAAGAAGTAGCATAAGTTTTGTAAAATTTAATGGGTGGAGAATATATTCTCTGAGACAAGGAGTTCCAGGTAAACTCAGAGTTTCTGAGATGTAGTTCTGACTTCTCCAATTACCAACCATGTGACCTTGGGTGATATATTTGACTTACTTGGAATACACTTTATAAAATAGGAACTTACTAGGTTCTCAAAGACATTAATAAGGTAATAGGTATGGAAAGTTCTAATAGCCAATATTAAACATGAGATTTTTACAGAGGCAAAAAATGTCATTAATGGCATAAATTATATAAAAACTCACTTGTAAAAACAGTAACAACTATAGCCAATGTATATTGTCTCATTAGGAAATTTGGAATTGGACATTACATGTTTAATTTTCCCTGTGTACACATACATGAACATGCTTACCTTGTCTGATTTACTCATATAAGAGCAGATGGTCAGAGCTAAGTTCTTATGCCAGGGACATAAAACAGTTTTTATTTTTTCTTTTGAATGAAAAATAAGGGCTTAAATACATGCAAAATGAACATAAAACATCATTGTTCTTAGAATACTGCGGTCACTTTCAATCCTGTTTGGTTGGCAGTTGAAATACTGGATTAGCCAAAAAGTTCATTTGGGATTTTCAACATTTTTTTTTGCCAAACCAATAGATTGACTATCTGAAGAGATTGATCTGGGGTCTCCTTGAAATAGTGCTCTAGCTACAGGGTGAAAAAATATTGGGGTAAAAACTGTCAGATCTTATAATATCTCCTTTTGAGTGATGAATAAGGCAGTATTTAATTGTCTAGAAGGTCTTAAAAGGCTGAATTGTTTTTCGACACCAGTGGAAAGGAGCCACATATATTTTCAATGAAGTAGAAGGAAACAACAAGAAAAATGTACTGGTGTGAGTAAAATTCTCAACTACCAAGACATTACTTTTCAAAAACAAAAACAAAACAAAAACAAAAACTTCCCCCTGCAACAAAAACACATGGATATCCGCCTGGGTGGAAACATACATCTGACTGTATTGACTCATAAAGGATTTTGAGTTCTTTAACCTTCTCTGCAGGTTCTCACTGCACTCACTGCAGGCAGATGGCAAAACACTTTACATTCTTAAGAGATATCCAAGGAAGGAGACTCTATAATGCCTCTCAGGAATTTGTTCAGTACTTTACAGCCTTTGCCGTCAGGAAACTATTCTTCATGTTTAACCTAAATCCCACAAGCCAAAGTTTAGACCCATTTCCTCTGATTCAGCCCTCAGTGAGATGGATAACAGCTGCTCACCATCTGCATAATATTCCTTTATAAATTAAGAGGGCTGAGGTCATTCCACAGTCTTCCCTTCTACTGCATAATGATCCCATTCATTTAACCTGTCCTCATATCACCTATCTGCAGATCTTTAATCATTTTAATTTATGTCTGTGAATTCAAAGTTTTTCATGTGTACAAGACACTTTAATATATGTGTCGGAGTTGGGAATAATGTCTTTTCTCTGTTACAACTAAGCCCTTAAGATCCTGTATCATAAAAAAAAAAAAGATCCTGTATCATATCCACTTAAAAATAATATGCAATTCTACTACATCATTAGTCACTGTGTTCTCTATGATTACTATCTTCTTTTTAGCTATGCCATACATTCTTAAATTTAGTGTATTTTTTATTCTTCTGTATTCTTCTGTATTTATGAACATGAATCTTTAAACTGAATTCCATTTTTTCTGGTTAGGACAAAATATATTATTTTCATGGCAAATATTCTAATTGAAATTATTGATGATTTTAAATATATGCTCTATATTCCATTAAAAAGGTGATCATCAAATAAAACATGAAAAAACAACAACTAGATTTGACATAAACACTACAAAATATCTGGCTTCTAGGTTAGTGGTACCTTTGAGGACTATTCTTATTTTCCCTAGGAAAATATTTCCATCAGACAAAAATAATAGCTAGGCAATCTTCGGGAGCAACACATACACACATTCCGTGTAGGGGGTTATCTGCATCACTGCTGCAGTGAGTTTGCTCCTCAAGCATGATTTTCTTTGCCTTCTGTGGACAGACCAGAAACGGCCCACTGTGAGCTTTTGCCATTTGGCTTTGGTGATGCTTGCCTGTCATGCCGCAGGGTTTTGTTGGAGTATCTCACTCCTGCTGTGTGCAACCAAACCACGGCTACAAGCTGTTGTCAACAAAATTCTTACCATAACCACAAAGAGCAGTACGTGCAGAAAACACATTTATAATCTGACTAGAAAAATCACTGAAAGGAGTTGACATTCATGCCAGATTGTACTTTTCTGGGGTCATAATTTCCATTCCCTCAGTGATCCTATTCAAGTCAAGATAAATTATACCTATTCTAACTAGTTTTGTCATCCTCGTCTGCAAAAGAGCTAGATTGGTCCCGCAGGCTATTTTTTCCACAAAATCATGCTGCTTATTATTCTTTTGTTCCTAAGGTGTTTGCCAATTGATTTTTTAATGATTAGATTTAGCTCTTTGGAGGGAAGGATTGTTGAACTTTTTAAACTTACAGTTTCTAAGGAGCATTTGGAAAGAAGAGGCAAAAATCTCTTAACTTTATAATTTCTAAAGAGTCTCTTTCTTTTTTAGAAAGACGGGCACTGCACTGGCTCTTACTGACAGAATTGACAGTTAATCAAAAAATACTACAGACAGGTATTTTAAAATCAAGGCAATAAATCAATTCTTGATTTTGTCTTTAAAAAACATATTGCCACAGAATATGAGACTTTCCATGGAAGTTCTCTGTTCTATTCCAAAGGCAGACTTACAGAGAATGTTCTGTTTTAAGGTGATCGTGAATTAGGTAACAGTTTCCCATTGCTCTGAGTTGAAAAATAGTGTGTGTCTCTTAGTTCATTCAGACCTGCATTTCACAAAATTACTTAAAACAGTCTTCAAACTTAACACTGTTGACTTATTAAAAAATGAAATCATAATTTGAGGTTACAAGATTCTAATTTAGACACATCTCATTTGAACTTATAGTTCTATTATAGAAAATCATTCATAGCAATGGTTTTAAAAGTTGTTTGCTTGCACATCCCTTAAAGGATTTCTATTTATTTATTCAACAAATATTTTTTGAGCGGGTTCTATAGACAAGTATTGTTCTATGTTTTTATAATCTATTAGTAAACAAAAACCCAAGATCTCAAAACAAAAACTCAAAAGAGCTGATAGTTTAGAAACAGACAGTAAACATAACAAAGAAATTAAATAGTACATATGAAGGTGATGTGTATTATGCAAAAAAAGAAAAAAATAGAAGAGAAAAATAGAGGCCAGGAATACAAAAGTAAAGGAAAAGTGTTAGGGAGCTGGTAATATTAATAAGATTTGAGCAATGCACTAAAAGAGGGGAGAAGTTGGCCAAGCAGGGGAAAATCATTCTAGACAAAGGAAACAGCTTATGCATAGACCCTAACATAGGAGCTTGCTGGGCAGGTTTAACGGTACCAGTGTTTCTGGAATATGGTAAGGAGTGAGAGCAAGGATAGTAGAAGAGAAATTCAAGCAATTGGAGGCCAGATCCTGAAAGGACTTTGCAGCCTTTATAAGGACTTTGGTTTTAACTCCTGGTTAAGATGAAGGGAGAGGGCAGTAGAGGATTTTAAGACAGGAATAACATGACCTGAACTACAGTGCTTCTTCCTATTTTACTGAGATACAATTGACATACAGCTCAGTATATATTTAAGGTGTACTACATGATAATTTGACTTACATACATCATGAAGAAGTTATCACAGTAAATTTAGAGAACACCCATCATCTCATACGGATACGAAAATTTTTAAAGGATCACGTGTTGATGTGTGGCAGGGGCCACCACAGTGCTGTGAAGTGATTGTCCTCCAATTAAAATAAATAAATAAATTAAAAAAAATTTTAAAGGATCTTTCTGGTTACTTTGTTGAGAATAGACTATCTAACAGCAAAGGTAGAAGTGGGGAGACTTCTAAGAAGGCTATTGAACAACTGAAGTGACCAATGATGGTGTCTCAGAAAAGGCTACTGAGAAGCAATCTGATTATGGACTTGTTAGAAGGCAGTCACGAGATCTCTAGGTGCATTGAATGTGCAACATGAGAGAAAGGAAGGAGTAAAGGATGACTTAGAGTGTGATATAAATAGATATATACAACATAAAATTTGTAGGTAAGTCTGGAGTTCAGGAGAGAATGGCAATGTACAATCAAGAGTCATTAGTAATATGATAGACTATGTTATTTAAAGCCATGAAGTTGAATGAGACCACAAAGGGTGTTTGTGTTGAGAACAGTTGAAGATCAAAGACTGGACCACATGACAGACCAACATTTTGAGGTTGGAGTGAAGGAAGAAGAAAAAACAAAGGAGACTGGAAAAGAGAGACCAGTGAGAGAAAAAGAACAAGACTGTATTTAGCCAAGAGGAAAATTTATATTAAGGAAGAAATATTAATCAACTACTATATTAAATCCTGCTGATAGATCAAGGAAAATGAAGCAGAATTAATCATTGGATTTAGTAACTGTGAAAGTCATTAATGAACTTTATAATAAGCTTTTGGTATAATGTTGGGTGACACCTAACTTTGTGGCACTTCATAGGTTAAGGAGAGAATTGGAGAAGAGGAATCAGGGGAAGCAAGTATAAACAATTCTTGAGGAGTTTTATTAGAAACAAGAGCAAAAAAAAAAAAAAAAGGATAGTGGTTTTCAGAGTAAGTGAAGTTAAAAGAGTGTATTTTAAAGAAAGGAAAAAAGCCTTAGCATGTTTGGATACTGACAAGAATTTTTGTGGAGTGTGAAAAATTGATGATGTGGGAAGGGGTGGAATTGCTATTAATAGTTTCAGGTCTTGAGTAGGAAGACAGAGATAGGAGCTATGTCCAAGTGGAAGAATTGGTTTTCCACAATAGCATGATAGCCATCATGCCATCAGATACCATCAGATGAGAAAGCAGAGTATATGGTTACATTTACTGGTGGGTGAATTTCTATGGTGGTAGAAGACTATGGAGGCATTGCAGTTACTGGAAATGACAAGGCCTAGTCTATGATCCTGAAAGTTAATGGCTAAAGTAGGAGGAGAAGAGTTTTAAAAAAAACCAAAAACCTGAATTCACTGACTGGATGAAATAAGGTGCTGTCACCTTTGGTATGCATTACTGATACTCTCTTTGTATATTCTCATTGTACTGCCCCTCAGAGGAAATATACTTTTTTTGCCTATAACTAGAGGAGAGAAAAGGAATTATCATTAAACAAAAAAGTCATCTACTCCTACTCTACAATATATATATAAATTCAGAACATTCTAACATGGGCCAAACCACTGTTTCTAACACCATGCATAGAAATATGTATAAGACCAGGACATATAAATTTCTACTATGGATTTATGGCGCTTTGCTCAAATGAGGCTTCATTGACAGCAATATTTTGGGCCTTTCTGTATTTGGCACTCTTAGAGATTTTTACACCTTGGCACAATGTACATAGCAAAATTCAGTATGGCTGAACTGTTCACCTCACTTTTACACTGTGAAAGGGAAAGTGGGAGAGGAAAATTGGCATGGCTCCTTGAGGCAGATCACTTTTAAGGAAAAACACATATGAAAGTTGAGAATAAGGAAATTGATGCCCTTAAAACTTTCTGTGTTCACGCCCACATAAGAAGTCTTCCTTTGCCCTAGTTTGCAGATCACCAATATAGATTACTGAAAATTTAAACAATTTGATTCATTAATATTCCATCTGGAAAAAAAAAAACCAAACCTGTCACAGTGTAATATATTCAAGATGAATGCTTAGTTCAATTAAAGCAAAGGACAAATAAACAAAAGACAAATTGAAGCTCTCCAGAAAGGAAAGGACTTTCTTTTTCTAAGTGAATAACTATATTATCCTTTAGATAACATTTTCATTGGATGTCTATTCTCATTTATGACACTGTATGGCACATGCTTGGCTGGACAGTAAATCAAGGATGGCAATAAACCCATCCTCCAGAGCAGGACAGATTCAAAGAAACTCACCCCAGCAGTAATGGCTGACAACACAGATTTACTCTTCCAGGAAAGCCTGTATCTGGGGGTTTCAACAGTCCTCAAATACAGTTCAAGCAAACATCCACATGGGCATTAGTACAAACTGAACTGCTTGGGTATCCTAACAGATTGTTAGAGTGTATGACACAGACTAAAGCAAGGCCATATAGAATCTAAGTCATATGGATAATCACCATCAGGGAAGCTTATCCATGGGTAGAGCTGAACCAACAATCTGTAACTTGACTGAGAACTCAACTTCTGCAGCTATTACCAAGGTAATGTTGCTCTGGAGAAGGAAAGGATGACAACTCTCACTGATAAATGGAGAATATCTAGTAGAGACTATTTGCTTCAATTAAAACAGAGACTTTTGGACATGCCAGGACATCTCTACCCTTAGCCAAACCAACTCCTCCTCTAGGAGGGTCTGGTAAGGGTCTAATGCACATTTCACTTCAAAGTAACTGATGGGGGCAGATAATGGCAAGAATCACCATGAGTTCAGCAACTCTAGGACATTTTACTACTTTTAAGAGCATCTACACAAATCTGAGAATTATTAATATATATGTTTGCAAAACATTTTATTCTCAATAAAGTTTATGTTTGATAGACTACTTACTTAATTTCAAAACCTCCTATGGTCTGTCATGTGGGTTAGAAATTGAATGTCATTGTTCTAATCTAATTCTTGCCCACCTTGTATTACCTTGCTTCAAGGAAGTCTCATTCTCCAATGGTCAATCTTGAAGTACATCATCTATATTCATAATTCTAAAACCAAGGTTTCTGAAAGATTTATAAAGAAATCTCTCTATATCCTGAAATGTGGTGGTGAGCACATGGGCTCCTTGTAAACTTGATCTGAAACTTTCAGCTCAGAAAAAGACAATATGAAATCTGTGAAAACACAATTTTATGAAATATTTAAAGATCTTTGTGTTATAAAGTGTTTTGTTTTCAATCCCAAGAACCTCTACCAAATTAAAAAAAAAAGTGTTTTGTCAAGAGTTCCCAGGAAAATTATAAAGATACCAAGAGCACTTAAAGATCAGAACATAGGTTGATGTGAATAGTGTGATATATAAGAAAAGATATTTCTTCAGTAAAAAGCTACAGTCTCATAAAAATGTTTTCCTTTATAGAAAAGAGTGAAGGTTATAAATAAAGTGCTGAGGAGAAAAATAATTTTCAGCATTTTCTTGTCTTAAAGCACCACCAGAGAGCTATAAAAATTTCTTTTGTATTTTCCCAAGCATTGGCAAGAATATTTGTGATTGGAAAAATGCATTTTCAAATACTCTTATGTATTTGTTTTGCCATATGTTTAAAACTAGGTTTCTAACTGTCTCCCTGGATAAACCCATGTGCTTACAACAGTGCTTATTTTCAAAGGAATCTTGGAGAAAATAAGAAAAATAACAATAAATGAATACACAGTTTTCAAATGTGGTTTTCAAATGTAAACAGATTTAATATAAATTGAAGGGCTTGGTTTATTTTCCCTTTCTTAAAACCTTCAAAAAAATTTAACTGTAAAAATTTCAAGGGTGAAACAGATCACCAGCCCAGGTTGGATGCATGAGACAAGTGCTCGGGTCTGGTGCACTGGGAAGACCCAGAGGGATCGGGTGGAGAGGGAGGTGGGAGGGGGGATCGGGATGGGGAATACATGTAAATCCATGGCTGATTCATGTCAATGTATGGCAAAAACCACTACAATATTGTAAAGTAATTAGCCTCCAACTAATAAAAATAAATGGAAAAAAAATTTAACTAAAAATTAAAAACATCTAGTCATATGTGTTAGCATTAAAACATATATGGCAGGTCCTCAAAGTATTTAAGCTTAACTTACAAATAGTGGTTTGTATAGGACAACCTGACTTAAAATGCTGAGAGATATTCTCATTTCCTTCCATCTATTGATCTTAAGACCTTTTCCTGCTCTCCCTCCACCCTCCCACCTGAATTTCCTTGAGGCCGGGTTCTTCCTATCTGTTCTCCCAGCACCACTTCCCTGCAGAGTCTGTGGCAAGAGATGCTTGAGGGCTAAGCAAGAAAGGAAGCCACTCTCCAATAGCCTGACTTGTCCTTCTCCTTGTTCCACTATCAGGCTCATATGGCTGCAGGATGTCCATTGCTAAGTCTAAGATCTCTGGCAACATATAGGGCCTCCATCCTATTCTGCCATATAGCTTTTATTCTAACTGCAATGGTGAAATGCCAAAAGGAGATGTCTGAGGAACAGTTTCAAATATTCCACTGAAATATACACCATCCTACTTCAATCCATTTTGAACAGTACCTAATTGGTCAACATATTATCACTAAGTGATCTTGTATTTCCTTAGAGTATAAGTAAAATAAGAGGCAGAAAAAAGTCTCTTTAAGTCCAAAAAGGTGCATAACTAGTAAAATTAAGAGTTGTAGATGGATTAGAATAATCACTTCAGATAAAATAAGAAGTGGTTATCTTGTACATTATTTCTTTCCTTACTTCCTTCATTGTCTTAACAAATATTTATACAGATCTATATATACCAGGCACAGTTCTCTATTCTAAGCTTATTTCTCTCTCTTTAAAAAATTTTATTAGAGTATAGATGCTTTACAATGTTGTGTTAGTTTCTACTGTACAGCAAAGTGAATCAGCTATAGGTATACATATATCCCCTCTCTTTTTAATTTCTTTCCCATTTAGGTTACCACAGAGCCCTGAGTAGGGTTCCCTGTGCTATACAATAGGTTCTTTTTAAAAAGTTTTTAAAATAACATTTCTTCATGGCAAATAGATGGGGGAAAAGTGAAAACAGTGATAGATTTTATCTTCTTGGGCTCCAAAAATCACTGCAGACAGTGACTACAGCCATGAAATTAAAAGACACTTGCTCCTTGGAAGAAAATCAATGGCAAACCTAGACAGTATATTAAAAAGCAGAGACATCACTTTGCTGACAAAGGTCCGCATAGGCAGTGCAATGGTTTTTCCAGTAGTCATGTATGGATGTGAGTGTTGGACCATAAAGAAGGCTGAGCACCAAAGAATTGATGCTTTCAAACTGTGGTGCTAGAAAGACTCTTGAGAGTCCCTTGGACTGCAAGGAGATCAAACCAGTCAATTCTAAAGGAAATCAACCCTGAACATTCATTGGAAGGACTGATGCTGAAGCTTCAATACTTTGGCCACCTGATGTGAAAAGCCAACTCATTGGAAAAGACCCTGATGCTGGGAAAGATTGAGGGCAAGAGAAGGGGGTGACAGAGTATGAGATGGTTGATTGCATCACTGACTCAATAGGCATGAGTCTAAGCAAGCTCAGAGAGACAGTGAAGGACAGGGAAGCCTGGCATGTGGCAGTTCATGTGATTGCAAGGAGTTGGACAGGACTTAGTGACTGAACAACAAAATATCATTTATTTCTTAACATGTACATAATAGGAAACCAAAAAAACACAAGAAGTAAGAAACAAAGTCACCATAATCACAAGCAGGATACCATTTGTTTGCGTCCTTCTAGGTCTCTACATCCATTTTTATGTTATTAAGATCATACAGCAATGTATCATGCTTTTTCACACATCATGAATATTTAATTTACCATTTCAAAGTCCCAAAGCTATGAGAAGCAAGAATTTTGAAAAGCCAGAATATACTATACCAACTCAATCTGGAAGGAAAAAAATGTAATCCTGCCTTTTTTGGCAACAAAAGTTTCAGAAAAGACATAAATAGTAACAGGTCTCTAGATAAAGATATTGGCAGAGTTATGATTAAAATGTTATGTTCCCTTAATGTTCAATTAAAAATGAGACATGAAGCAATAGAGTACACAAAGTATAATGCTTCTCAGGGGATTCATTATCTGATCTAAACTATTAAAGTATTAGCAAGGAGGTATGGTTTCACTGAATTACTTAAAAATGTATTCCTATAGTATAGCCGAGAGATGCACACACATCCATAGTTATCATCAAAATATGAATATGAACATGTCCACATATATCCTTACTTTCATACTTCCTTCTTCCTCTCTGCTGTCAACCTAATGAACAAGTTCTGACGTATATTTGTCAGACCTAATTAAAAAATTCCATGTCCAAGATGGTGCTTTTTCTTTTTTTAGCACTTATAACAAAGATATTTACAAACTAGTTTATTCACTAGTTCTACTTTTTCTCACACATTGTCACCTCAGGACATTTAGAAAGCCTAGATCCTGCAAAATAAAGAATGAACTTTATCCACAAAAAACATAGGTACTAAAACACACATACAGAACTATGGTTATAGCCTAAAACGGTCTTCTAGATATGGAGATATTAGCTAAGAGCCCTTCCCTTCACCCTTCTTACCTCTCCTCCAGCATTTCAGCAACTAAGTAAATTTCTAGCTCCGAGATGTACAGATCCTTCAAGACACAGCCCTTCCTAAAAACCAACAAAAGGACATTAAGGGATTATTTTACTATCTCTACTTTTAATAGACTTTTGGCATTAAGACTTGCTCATTCTTTACTACACAACAATTTTAACTAAAACACACCGGTAGAAAAATGGTTAGAAAATCTGAACTTGTCTAAATACTGATGAACACAGAACTGTTCTCACTTCACTTTCTTTCCTGTTCCCTTCTCCTCCCCCATCACCCAGTGATCAGCCAACTTACTCTCCAAGACTCAAATTTAGCAATTCAATTTCTCAAATAAAACCATTCCTATGAATTATTAGAAAAAATACTTAGAAGGTGTTAGTTTAACTCTCTACTTTCAACATAGTTTGTGTACTTTTACATATCTAGAAAGGCTAGATATTTCAAATAAGGATTTAAGTTTGTACACTATATATGCACCTAGTAACACTGAATAAACAGCACACAAGAGCTATAATCTCAGAGTGTCTTCTAAACAGGAGCACTCTGGTGAGAACACTTCCCCTTCTCTATCATCAACACAGTGGACAAAGGTAATATGCATCTATAACACTTAGAGGGGGATTTTTAACAATTTCACTTCCTTCAGTTTTCATAAGTCTTTCCTATGAATTTTAATACAGAGTGTACACAATGTATTGTTTGCTATTTTTGTCACACACTAGCAATCTCTTTCATATCTAGGAAGACTAGATGCTGTAAATTTGAATGGTTGTTTTTTTTGTACACTATATATACAGCTAAGTAAAACAAAATGCAGAGACATATGGCACAATGGCTAATTTTGCCTAACTACAAACATACTGGTATAAAGCCCTTTGTGCTTTCTCCCTGAACCAGCACAAATAAAATAACGGCTACTGCTCAGAGATGTGGTCTGATCATTTTGATCATCCCTATTTCTAAAAGACTATTTCCTGTCTTTTAGAATTTTAAAAGGATTTATCAAAGATGGAGAAGGAATAGGATGGGGAGACCACTTCCCCTCCCCGACAAATTCATCAAAAGATCATTTGAACACTGAGCAAATTCCACAAAACAGCTTCTGAATGCTGGCAGAGGACACCAGGCACCCAGAAAGGCAGCCCATTCTCTTCGAAAGGAGGTAGGATAAAATATAAAAGATAAAAAGAGAGCCAAAAGAGTTAGGGACAGAGACCTGTCCTGGGGAGGGAGTCATGAAAGAGAAATTTCCAAACACCAGGAAACCCTCTCACCAGCGGGTCTGTGGGGAGTTTTGGAATCTCAGAGGGCAACATAACAGGGAGGGGAAAAAAAAAACACCCACAGATTATGCGCCTAATTGCAACTCCCAATGGAGAAGCGGTCCAGATGCTCGCGTCCTCCAGCAGCAAGCGGGGGCTGAACAGGGAGGCTCGGGCTGCATGCTAAAGGTAAGGACCAGGCCTGAATGCCCTGAGGACAATCTGAGGGAGCTAATGTGAGACAGCAACCCAAACTGGGATAGCCAGAGAGAGAAAAAAAGAGAGAAAGAAATTTCCCATGAAAAGCTCTAAGGCACAACCTGACCCACTCACAGAACAAAGGACTGAGCAAATACCAGAGGAGAGCTAGCTGGCTGCAGACCGGCCCCTCCCCCTGCCAGAGGCAGAGAAGCAGGAGGGCGACAGCCAGAGCTGGCAGGCAAGGGGCAATCTTGGCACCAGAGACTGCATCCTCCACCAAACTGCGAGCAGGCTCCCAGTTGCTAACCAAGTCTTCCTGGGATCCTGGACAGTTGACATCTGCCAGGAGGGTCGCAGTCAGAGATCAGCTCCCCAGAGGAGACACATGGCATACCTGAGACAGTGTTCTCGCAGCACACCCAGGAAACCGAGCGGCTGGGACGGGGGAGGTGATAAGACGCACCGCTCCCCTGGGGAGAGTGCACGCGCCAAGCACCTGGTCACCTGAACTGCTCCGACCTGGGAAGAGCACAAAACGAGGGCCAACCAAGTCTATGCCTTTGTGGAGCACCTCAGAAACTGAACCTGAACCTGAACCTGAGCGGATTAGACCTGGGAAGTGCACGCAAACCAGGGCCTACTTTAGACAGTTCCCCTGCAGAGCAACCTGGAGCATGAGCAGTGTAGACCGGGAAAGTACATACGCCGTGAGCGGGGCAAACCCAGTGTGGCCCAGACACTGCGAGCGCTCCACACACACGCCAGTGATGTTTGTTTGCAGTGCTCCTCCCTCCCCGCAGCACGACTGAACAAGTGATCCTAAATAAGTGATCACCTTTCTCCCCTTGTGTCAGGGCAGAAATTAGACACTGAAGAGACTTGCAAACAGAGGAAGCCAAAATAAACAAAGAAGAGGGAACTGCTTTGGAAGTGACAGGTCCAACAGAATAAAACCCTGTCATTAGCATTGACTACACTGGAAGCGGCCTATAGACCTTGAGAAGTATAAGCTGGAACAAGGAACTATCTGAAACTGAACTGACCCCATACTGCCCTCAAGAGCTCCAAAGAAATTCCTAGATATATTTTACTATTATCATTTCACCGTTTTCTCAAGTGCACATCAAACCTTCTCCAGGATAGATCACATCCTGGTCCATAATCTAGCCTTGGTAAATTAAAAAAAAAAATGAAATCATCTCAAGCGTCTTTTCTGATCACAATGCGGTACAATTAGATGTCCACAAGTGGAGGTGATGGAATTCCAGTTGAGCTATTTCAAATCCTGAAAGATGATGCTGTGAAAGTGCTGCACTCAATATGCCAGCAAATTTGGAAAACTCAGCAATGGCCACAGGACTGGAAAAGGTCAGTTTCCATTCCAATCCCAAAGAAAGGCGATCCCAAAGAATGCTCAAACTACCACACAATTGCACTCATCTCACACACTAGTAAAGTACCACTACAATAAAATAACCACTGCAATATTGTAATTAGCCTCCAATTAAAATAAATAAATTATTTTTTTAAATAAGAGGATTTATCTACAAAACATGTTATTTCCCTACCTCTACTTTTAACATATTTTGTGTACTTGTAAACATCTTGAAAGACCAGATGTTTCAAATCTGGTCTTAAGTTTGTCCACTATATACACAGCAGTGTTGAATACATACATGTAACAATGGTTATATCTGAAAGTGTCTTCTACAAAGGAATATTCTAATCTAGAACCCTTCTTTTTTCCCAATTCCTCCTCTTTGCTATCCATCCAACAGTGGGCAAGTACAGGTAAACGTGTCACTTAGATATGATTTACAATTTCACTTCCAAATGTCCTTTTCAGGAGATGGCCTTTCACTGAATTTTAACACAAAGTATACAAAATGTGTTAGTTTGCTAACTACTTTTGTCATACACTGGCAACCTCTTTAATATCTAGAGACTAAATATTATAAAATCAGGACCCATTTGTCCAATATATACATAACATATACAGTAAAGTTAAAGGAAATATATGCAACATACAGAGTAATGGATTAGCTGAAATGTTCTAGTTCACAGTAGTAAAATCTCTTTTGCTATATTCCCTCCCACCTCCCTCAGCCCAATGAACAAGTACAGAGTATATTGTTTGGAGAGGAGGTTTAATTATTCCATTTCCAAAGACAAAATTTCTCAACGTTTGGTTTTTTTTTTTTTCTCTTTCTGGCCACACAGCGTACGGAATCTTAGTCCCCCAACCAGAAATCGAACCTGCAATCCCTGCACTGGAAGCACAGTGTCTTAACCACTGGACCACCAGGGATGTCCCTCTCATCCTTTTTTTTTTTTTCCTCTCATCCATTTTTAAAAGCTATTTACAAGAAGCATTATTCTGCTGTGGTGGTTTAGTTGCTAAGTTGTGTCTGACTCTTGTGACCCCATGGACTGTAGCCCGCCAGGCTCCTCTGTCCATGGGATTTTCCAGGCAAGGATACTGGAGTGGATTGCCATTATTCTGCTACTTCTACTTTTAAATACATCAAGCACTTTTAAATATCTAGAAAGTCTAGATATTTCTCAAGAACTTACTTGTCCAATATGTACAAACACTGTTAAATAAAATTGCACACATGTAACAATGGTTATGGGTGTCCCTGGTGGCTCAACATTAGAGAATCTGCCTGCAATGCAGGAAACACAGGTTTGATCTCTGGGTTGGGAAGATTCCCTGGAGAAGGAAATAGTAACTCACGCCAGTATTCTTTCCTGGAGAATCCTATGAACAGAGGAGCCTGGCAGGGTACAGTCCCCGGACTTGCAAAGAGTCAGACATGACTTAGTAAGGAAATAACAACAATGGTTAAAATCTGAGGTATCTACTAAATATGACCATTTTGACCTGAACCACTACCTCCCTCACTTGTTTCTCTCTACAATACAGCCATGTATTGTACATGGCTCTCTACAGAACAGCCATGTGTAATGCTTAGAGGTGGTTGAACAAATTCACATCCAAAAGTCATTTACAGAAGACAAGCTTTCCTATGAATTTCAACACAACGGGTACAAAATGCACTAACTTTACCACTTTTTCATACCCTAGCAGTCTCTCTAACATCTAGAGACTAGATGTTGCAAAGTTTGGACTCATTTGTCCATTATGTACACTATATACATGGCAAAATACAATGCACATAACACAAAAAATGGTTTTGTCTGAAAATGTCCAGGTACGAGCACGTTAGCATATTACCTTTTGCAATTCTTTCCCTTCTACCTCCTCCAAACCACTGAAAAAGTACTTGACAATAGTATACTGCTCACAGAGGTGGTTTTGTTACTGAAACTCAAGTCCATGTGCCCAATGCACAGTGAGGCCAAAGAATACCAAAACAACAGTTTGGAACTGAGAAAGGTTTATTACAGGGCCCTGCAAGGAGATGCCTTAAAAACCCCAAACTCCCTGAAAGCTTTTAGTAAAGCCCTTTTCTAGGAAAGGTGAAGGAGGGGTGTGGTGAGTTGTTGCAAACTTTCTGGTGTCAGATTCTTTGTTTTTGAGGACAGGTCATGGTCAGATAACAATGCTCCTGTAACTCTCTACCAAATGAAGTTTACTCTCTGAAAAGAGATGAAAGGGTCCCAAGGCACAACCTTCCCCCTCAGAGGTCCCCATCCGGGCTAAGAGGAGGCAGAGCTCAGCTGGCAGCTCCCTCAGGGCCAGGTCCCCAGACCTGCCCAGCTGTCATCACTGAGGGAGTGAGAAGCCCAACCCAACTGGCCCTCGGGCTCTTCAAGCCACCCAAACAATGGAGGGGTGGGCAGTCATGTCCTGCAGACTGCTACCCAGGAGACTGCCAGCTGCTATTAGCTCCAGCTGTTATTAGGTCACAGAGACAGGGATGGGGGAGGGGTTCACTCCTGCCTCGAGGCAGGGGCCCGGCCAGTGGGTGGCTTCCGCGAGGGCTCTGGAGCCCTGCGGGACACAGCCCCCAGCCTATTCCCTGGGTCCCCCAGCTCACCTGCTGACCCAAGGCCAGGTGAGCTGGAGGGCTTCGGTGGAGAAGGCTAAGGTTCACCTCTTACCTGACTCTCCGCTTGAGGACCACCATTCTGCATTCCACCGACACTTGACTGAAAAGCCCCCGCTAACGGTCACTCATCGACAGTTGGTCGCTTGGGGGCGGGGCCACGGTGGCATGGACCAATGGCTGAGCAGGGCCACTAATGGCCTTCCGGTAACTGCCGCTTGTTAAGGGGGTGGGGGGCAACGGAGCACAGCTACAGCCCGGTGCTAAGGGCTGTGCTTGGCGGCACCCTGTTACATTTCAACACTCAACGTTCCCCAAGACAGTACTTCCTATGAATTTGGGCAAAAAGATATTTACAAAGTGATATTTTACTACCTCTACATTTAACATATTCGTTGTTGTTTAGTCATGTGTGTCTGACTCTTTGCAACCCCATAGGCTCTAGCCTGCCAGGCTCCTCTGTCCTTGGAATTTTCCAGGCAAGAATACTGGAGTCGGTTGCCATGTTCTTCTCCAGGGGGTCTCCCATGACGCAGGGATCTAACATGGGTCTCCTGCATTTGCAGGCAGACTCTTTACCACTGAGCCACCAGGGAGGCCTGTTGGCAGAAACCGCCTGCCAATGCAGGAGACACAGGAGATTCCGGTTTGATCCCCCGGGTAGGGAAGTTCCCCTGGAGAAGGAAATGGCAACCCAATCCTGTATTCTTGCCTGGAGATGCCATGGACAGAGGAGACTGGTGGACTACAGTCCAAGGGGTTGCAAAGAGTCGGATATGACTAAAGCAACTTAGCAGTCAGTCCTTGCCACACAGGGAATTTGCAGTGATATGTAATCATGCATTCATGGGTACTAAGTCACTTCAATCCTTAACCAACTCTTTGTGACTCCATGGAATGTAGCCTGCCAGGCTCCTCTGTCCATGGGATTCTCCAGGCAAGAATGGAGTAGGTTGCCATGACCTCCTCCAGGGGATCGTTCCCACCCTGGGATCAAACTCTTGTAACAGCATCTACCTCCATTGGCAGGCGGGTTCTTTAATGCCACCTGGGAAGCCCATATAATCATAAGACAAAATAAAGATTATTGCTAATTATTATCAATTCTAATATCTGTAGCTTTTAAGATGTGAATACAGTGGTTTGTTGTTTCTTTGATTCATTCATAGTACCTTGTTTTCATGTGTATTTTCTATTTTTTTTTTATTGTGAGCCAATTTTCCTTGGAGCTTTACATGTGAGACTTCTTTGACAACTAAGTTTAATTTCCTTTCCTTCAGAGAGCACAACTATCTGGAATTGCTTTAAAGCAAACATTTTTTTGAGAGTGTGTTGGGGGGGGTACAAAGATGAGTTTAGGCTAAAGACTAGGAATTGTTAGAACTGAATGTGCCAGGTACATCTCTCTGTGAGTATAGCTAATTTTTCCTATGTCACCTGATTAGAATATTGTCTTTTAAGTATCCAGATTTCATGCCAAGTTCTCAGATCTAAATATCTACCATAGTCAGAACCCCAGTTTTGTCTCTTTACCACATGAGTGGTCCATTAAAACCCAGTGCTCACTTCCAAACTTCTTGTTGTTTTTGGCCTCTGAAGAGTACTTAATTCCTCTGCCAGCATTAATCAGTAATCCTTTTTGAAAGATATTTTATACAATATTGTGAGGTTTGTCCTACTAGAAAGGGTTTCTCTGAGCCTCTTCACACTGCCATATTTCCAGAAATAAAAGTCAAGTTTGGATATTTTACCTCAGAGACCAGACCTTAAAGTTTTTGCATGTTGTACATTGTATGCCTGTTTATGTAAACTGATGGATTATATATTTTAGACTATTCTAAATGAAGATTCCCCTGAAAGGAACTGTAAATTAAAAATATTAAAATGCAACTGCAGGCAGACAAAAAGAAAATTACAAAGTTGGCTCTTCTCCTGCCCTTCTTTGACAACTATGTTAGGGAGTAAAAAGCAAACAATAACCTAATTGGATATGAGAGGAGGAAGTAGTCTAATAAAATTAGTCAAACAATCAGTAAGCATATTTGAGACATGAATTTAAGTTGTTATGATTAGCAATAAACTCCATGCTAAGAGATAATTACATTTTAAGATATTAGATAATTATATTTAGGTAGTTTTATATGGAGGAAATACATATTTACATGCTTAATTCTCTTTAGGCATGTGTGCGTGGGTGCTAAATTGCTTCAGTCATGCATGTGTGAGTGCTAAGTTGCCTTAGTCATATCCAATTCTTTGCCACCCCATGGACCGTAGCCCACCAGGCTCCTCTGTCCCTGGGATTCTCCAGGCAAGAATACTGGAGTGGATTACCATGCCCTCCTCTAGGGAATTTCCCCAACCTAGGGATTGAACCTTCAACCCTTACATCTATTCTTGCACAGAGAGGCAGGTTCTTTACCAGTAGCACCACCTGCAAAGCCCCTCTTTAGGCATAGTTAATTGTGAAAAAAATCTTGGAGATCACTGCTATAATAAATTGTTTTACTTTTTTGTAGACGATAAAGAACTCCTAAAGGTTTTGAGCCAAAGAGTAATGTGATTATATTGCTATTTATAAAGATTAATTGTAAAATTTACAATGAATCTAAAGGAGCAATACTGGAGGCAAGAAGACTGGTTTTTAACGAGCTAAGTTAATGTTCAGCACAGATTCCTCTGTGTCCTCAAATATAGCTTGATGGTAATTCTAACAAACCTAGAAAGTCTGATTGGCAGTTAAACTGGAATTATCACCAGTTCAGTCAGTTCAGTTTAGTTGCTCAGTCACGTCTGACTCTTTGCAACCCCACGGACTGCAGCATGCCAGGCTTCCTGGTCCATCACCAATTCCGGAGCTTACTCAAACTCATGTCCATTAAGTTGATGAAGCCACCCAAACATTTCCTCTGTTGTCCCCTTCTCCTCCCACCTTCAATCTTTCCTGGCACCAGGGTCTTTTCCAATAGTTACATTATGTCAATGAAGTAACTTCTGTAACTGTGTTTGAAAAATCATGACCCAAAATAATTTATGTTGAAAAATTAATTGTGCTTCACAGTCATGGCCAAAAACAGTTGATCAACCATTCAAACAGAACTTGAAAAAATTGATTGTCAGCAAGTCTGGCACACAGTACAATTAATTGAATATTAATTTCACTTTCAGATTATAATTGCTTTTGCCAGTATACTGTGGTCCAGACTAAGAGAATGAAACTCCTTACAGAAATTTAGTAATTTTTTTTTTTGTTTCTATGTGCTATGTTTCATATTCATTCACAAGATTTCCTATTCCTGTTCCTTTTGAGGAGATTTAAGTCAGGAGATTCTCAATTTTCTCTCCTCTGAGAAAGTGCAGAGATCTTAAACTGCCTGGCACTATTTAGTCAGACAGAAGCAGTAACCTGTCATTCATATAGTTCTTGCAAGCCAGAAAGTAAAGGCCATTGCAGCTAATAGTGGCCAGTGCTAATTTACAGAGTATTTACCTTATTCCAGGCACTGACTTACATGCTTTTACTTGCATCATCTAATCCTCACAACTCTAGGAAGCAGGGTATAGTGCCTTTCTCATCTCACAGGTACAGAAACTGAGGTCAAGAGGTTTAGCATCAAGATCTGACTTAGGAGGAGGAGCCAAGATGGCGGAGGAGTAGGACGGGGAGACCACTTTCTCTCCTACAAATTCATCAAAAGAATATCTGAACGCAGAGCAAACTTCACAAAACAACTTCTGATAGCTAGATGAGGTCATCAGCGCCCAGAAAAGCAGCCCATTGTCTTCAAAAGGAGGTAGGACAAAATATAAAAGATAGTGAGACAAAAGAGCTAAGGACGGAGATCCGTCCCGGGAAGGGAGTCTTTAGAGGACGTTTCCAGACACCGGGAAACCCTCGCACTGGCGGGCCTGGGGGAAGTGTTTGAATCTAGGAGGGCAACCTGACTGGGAGGGAAACAATAAATAAAACCCACAGATTACGTGCCTAAAAGCAACTCTCAGCAGAAAAGTACCCCATACACCCGCATCCGCCACCAGCAAGTGGGGGCGGCACGGAGAGGAGCGGGCGGCATTGCTTGGGGTAGGGTCCGGGCCTGAGTGCCCTGAGGACAATCGGAGGGAGCTTTTGTGAGTTGCCAACTTGAACTGTGGGAGAGCAGGGAAGAGAGAGAAAATTAACCAGCCCGAACACGCTGCCGGCCGTTCGCAGAACAAAGGGACCGAGAAAGTCCAGAGAAGAGCTCGCAGACTGCGGACCGGCCCAGACCCGCCGGAGGCGGGAGCAGGTCGCGGCAAGACACAGGGCGCAGGCACCCGACTGGCGCGGGCGGGGACTGGGGCTGGGGACGCAGAGGGCAGAAGGCACACGCACCCGACTGGCGCCGGTGGAAACCGAGATTGGGACCGTGGAAGGGAGTGGGCACGCCGCGCCGCACCCGGGGGAGAGTGCGCCTGTCAAGCTCCTGGCTGCCTGGACCGCTCTGACGCGGAAGGCACAAGAGCGGACGCAGCCTTCTGTTCCGCGCTTTTGTGGAACACCCGAGGGCTGGAGCTGCGCGCTCCATATAGAGCAGCCCGGATCCTGAGCAGCGCAGACCGAGAAAGCAGCGCCAGCCCGTCCTCGCAGTGCCAGCCCCTCCCAGCAGCGCGACAGAACTAGCTACCTGAATAAGAGTCCACCTCCGCCCGCCTGTGTCAGGGCGGAAATGAGGCTCTGATGAAACCGGCAAACAGAAGCCAAATAAACAAAGGGAACCGCTTCAGAAGAGAGCGGTGCAACAGATTAAAATCCCTGTAGAAAACACCGATTACACCGGAAGAGGCCTGTAGATATCGAGAAGTGTAAACTGGAACGAGGAGATATCTGAAACTGAGCCGAACCGACACTGACCGCAACAGCTCCAGAGAAATTCCTAGATATATTTTTACTTTTTTTTAAAATTTTTTATTTTTTATTTTTTCTCTTTTATTTTCCTTTAAAATTCCCTATTACTCCCCCATTACTCCTTAACTTTCATTTTCATAGATTTTTATGATTTTTTTAATTAGGGAAAATTCTTTTTTTTTTCTTTTTTTCTCCTTTTTCTCTTCCATTTTCTATTTTTCTTTTTCTCTTATTTCTTTTAAAGTCCTCTAGTACTCCTCTACTACTCCTTAATTTTCATTTTCAATACACTATAACCTTACCAAAAAAAAAAAAAAAAGAAGCCCTATTTTTTAAACTGAACTTCATATATATTTTTAAAAATTTTTTGTGTGTATTTTGGTTTTTGTTTTTAATATAGTATTTTTAAGAGTCTAATCTCTACTCTAGATTTTTAATTTTTGTTTTTCAATATATGATATAAATTGTGAACATTTAAGAATCCAATATTCAGTTCCCATTTTTATTCAGGAGTGTGTTGATTATTCTCTCCCAACCTTGACTCTCTGTTTTCTGCCTCAGAACACTTCTATTTCCTCCTTTCCCCTTCTCTTCCCAATCCAATTCTGTGAATCTTGGTGGGTGTCTGGGCTACGGAGAACACTCTGGGAACAGACAACTGCGTAGATCTGTCTCTCTCCTCTTGAGTCCCCCTTTTTCTCCTCCTGCTCATCACTATCTCCCTCCTCCCTCTCCTCTTCTTCATGTAATTCTGTGAACCTCTCTGGGTGTCCCTAACGGGAGAGAATCTTTTTGCCATTAACCTAGAAGTTTTATTATCAGTGCTGTATAGTTGGAGAAGTCCTGAGACTACAGGAAGAGTAAAACTAAAATCCAGAGGCAGGAGACTTAAGCCCAAAACCGGAGAACACCAGAAAACTCCTGACTACATGGAACTTTAAGTAATAAGTGACCGTCCAAAAGCCTCCATACCTACACTGAAACCAACCACCACCCAAGAGCCAATAAGTTCTAGAGCAAGACATACCAAGCAAATTCTCCAGCAACGCAGGAACATAGCCCTAAATGTCAACATACAGGCTGCCCAAGGTGACACCTAACACATAGACCCATCTCAAAACTCATTACTGAGCACTCCATTGCTCTCCAGAGAGAAGAAATCAAGTTCCACGCACCAGAACACCGATGCAAACTTTCCTAACCAGGAAACCTTGACAAGCCAATCATCTAACCCCACCCATTGGGTAAAACCTCCACAATAAAAAGGAACCACAGACCTCCAGAATACAGAAAGCCCAGTCCAGACACAGCAATCTAAACAAGATGAAAAGGCAGAGAAATACCCAACACACAGCAATCTAAACAAGATGAAAAGGCAGAGAAATACCCAACAAGTAAAGGAACATGAAAAATGCCCACCAAGTCAAACAAAAGAGGAGGAGATAGGGAATCTACCTGAAAAAGAATTTAGAATAATGATAATAAAAATGATCCAAAATCTTGAAAACAAAATGGAGTTACAGACAAATAGCCTGGAGACAAAGATTGGAAAAGATGCAAGAAATGTTTAATAAAGACATAGAAGAAATAAAAAAGAGTCAATTAAAAATGAATAATGCAATGAATGAGATCAAAAACACTCTGGAGGGAACCAAGAGTAGAATAACGGAGACAGAAGATAGGATAAGTGAGGTAGAAGATAAAATGGTGGAAATAAACGAAGCAGAGAGGAAAAAAGAAAAAAGGATCAAAAGAAATGAGGACAACCTCAGGGACCTCTGGGACAATGTGAAATGCCCCAACATTCGAATCATAGGAATCCCAGAAGAAGAAGACAAAAAGAAAGGCCATGAGAAAATACTTGAGGAGATAATAGCTGAAAACTTCCCTAAAATGGGGAAGGAAATAGCCACCCAAGTCCAAGAAACCCAGAGAGCCCCAAACAGGATAAACCCAAGGCGAAACACCCCAAGACACATATTAATCAAATTAACAAAGATCAAACACAAAGAACAAATATTAAAAGCAGCAAGGGAGAAACAACAAATAACACACAAAGGGATTCCCATAAGGATAACAGCTGATCTATCAATAGAAACCCTCCAGGCCAGAAGGGAATGGCAGGACATACTGAAAGTAATGAAAGAGAATAACCTACAACCTAGATTACTGTAACCCAGCAAGGATCTCATTCAGATATGAAGGAGAATTCAAAAGCTTTACAGACAAGCAAAAGCGGAGAGAATTCAGCTCCACCAAACCAGCTCTTCAACAAATGCTAAAGGATCTTCTCTAGATAGGAAATGCAGAAAGGTGGTATAAACGTGAACCCAAAACAACAAAGTAAATGGCAATGGGACCACACCTATCAATAATTACCTTAAATGTAAATGGGTTGAATGCCCCAACCAAAAGACAAAGATTGGCTGAATGGATACAAAAACAAGACCCCTGTATATGCTGTCTACAAGAGACCCACCTCAAAGCAAGAGACACATAGAGACTAAAAGTGAAGGGCTGGAAAAAAATATTTCACGCAAATGGAGACCAAAAGAAAGCAGGAGTCGCAATACTCATATCAGATAAAATAGACTTTCAAATAAAGGATGAGAAAAGAGACAAAGAAGGACACTACATAATGATCAAAGGATTAATCCAAGAAGAAGATATAATAATTATAAATATATATGCACCCAACATAGGAGCACCATAATATGTACGGCAAACGCTAACGAGTATGAAAGAGGAAATTAATAGTAACACAATAATAGTGGGAGACTTTAGTACCCCACTCACAACTATGGATAGATCAACTAAACAGAAAATTAACAAGGAAACACAAACCTTGAATGACACAATGGACCAGCTAGACCTAATTGATATCTATAGGACATTTCACCCCAAAACAATCAACTTCACCTTTTTCTCAAGTGCACACGGAACCTTCTCCAGAATAGATCACATCCTGGGCCATAAATCTGGTCTTGGAAAATTCAAAAAAATTGAAATCATTCCAGTCATCTTTTCTGACCACAGTGCAGTAAGATTAGATCTCAATTACAGGAAAAAAAATTGTTAAAACTTCAAACATATGGAGACTAAATAACACGCTTCTGAATAACCAACAAATCATAGAAGAAATCAAAAAAGAAATCAAAATATGTATAGAAATGAATGAAAATGAAAATACAACAACCCAAAACCTATGGGATACTGTAAAAGCAGTGCTAAGGGGAAGGTTCATAGCATTACAGGCTTACATCAAGAAACAAGAAAAAAGCCAAATAAATAACCTAACTCTACACCTAAAGCAATTAGAGAAGGAAGAAATGAAGAACCCCAGGGTTAGCAGAAGGAAAGAAATCTTAAAAATTAGGGCAGAAAGAAATGCAAAAGAAACTAAAGAGACCATAGCAAAAATCAACAAAGCTAAAAGCTGGTTTTTTGAAAAAATAAACAAAATTGACAAACCATTAGCAAGACTCATTAAGAAGCAAAGAGAGAAGAACCAAATTAACAAAATTAGAAATGAAAATGGAGAGATCACAACAGACAACACTGAAATACAAAGGATCATAAGAGACTACTACCAACAGCTCTATGCCAATAAAATGGACAACTTGGATGAAATGGACAAATTCTTAGAAAAGTATAACCTTCCAAAACTGAACCAGGAAGAAATAGAAGATCTTAACAGACCCATCACAAGCAAGGAAATCGAAACTGTAATAAAAAATCTTCCAGCAAACAAAAGCCCAGGACCAGATGGCTTCACAGCTGAATTCTACCAAAAATTTAGAGAAGAGCTAACACCTATCTTACTCAAACTCTTCCAGAAAATTGCAGAGGAAGGTAAACTTCCAAACTCATTCTATGAGGCCACCATCACCCTAATTCCAAAACCAGACAAAGATGCCACAAAAAAAGAAAACTACAGGCCAATATCACTGATGAACATAGATGCAAAAATCCTTAACAAAATTCTAGCAAACAGAATCCAACAACATATTAAAAAAATCATACACCACGACCAAGTGGGCTTTATCCCAGGAATGCAAGGATTCCTTAATATCCACAAATCAATCAATGTAATACACCACATTAAGAAATTTAAAGATAAAAACCATATGAATATCTCAATAGATGCAGAGAAAGCCTTTGACAAAATTCAACACCCATTCATGATTAAAACTCTCCAGAAAGCAGGAATAGAAGGAACATACCTCAACATAATAAAAGCTATATATGACAAACCCACAGCAAGCATCACCCTCAATGGTGAAAAATTGAAAGCATTTCCCCTGAAATCAGGAACAAGACAAGGATGCCCACTCTCACCACTACTATTCAACATAGTATTGGAAGTTTTGGCCACAGCAATCAGAGCAGAAAAAGAAGTAAAAGGAATCCAGATAGGAAAAGAAGAAGTGAAACTCTCGCTGTTTGCAGATGACATGATCCTTTACATAGAAAACCCTAAAGACTCTTCCAGAAAATTACTAGAGCTAATCAGTGAATATAGTAAAGTTGCAGGATATAAAATTAACACACAAAAATCCCTTGCATTCCTATATACTAACAATGAAAAAACAGAAAGAGAAATTAAGGAAACAATACCATTCACCATTGCAACAAAAAGAATAAAATACTTAGGAGTATATCTACCTAAAGAAACAAAAGACCTATGCATAGAAAACTATAAAACACTGATGAAAGAAATCAAAGAGGACACAAACAGATGGAGAAACATACCGTGTTCATGGATTGGAAGAATCAATATTGTCAAAATGGCTATTCTACCCAAAGCAATCCATAGATTCAATGCAATCCCTATCAAGCTACCAACGGTATTTTTCACAGAACTAGAACAAATAATTTCACAATTTGTATGGAAATACAAAAAACCTCGAATAGCCAAAGTAATCTTGAGAAAGAAGAATGGAACTGGAGGAATCAACCTGCCTGACTTCAGACTATACTACAAAGCCACAGTCATCAAGACAGTATGGTACTGGCACAAAGACAGAAATATAGATCAATGGAACAGAATAGAAAGCCCAGAGATAAATCTACGAACCTATGGACACCTTATCTTTGACAAAGGAGGCAAGGATATACAATGGAAAAAAGACAACCTCTTTAACAAGTGGTGCTGGGAAAACTGGTCAACCACTTGTAAAAGAATGAAACTAGAACACTTTCTAACACCATACACAAAAATAAACTCAAAATGGATTAAAGATCTAAATGTAAGACCAGAAACTATAAAACTCCTAGAGGAGAACATAGGCAAAACACTCTCCGACATAAACCACAGCAAGATCCTCTATGACCCACCTCCCAGAATATTGGAAATAAAAGCAAAACTAAACAAATGGGACCTAATGAAACTTAAAAGCTTTTGCACAACAAAGGAAACTATAAGTAAGGTGAAAAGACAGCCCTCAGATTGGGAGAAAATAATAGCAAATGAAGAAACAGACAAAGGATTAATCTCAAGAATATACAAGCAACTCCTGCAGCTCAATTCCAGAAAATTAAATGACCCAATCAAAAAATGGGCCAAAGAACTAAACAGACATTTCTCCAAAGAAGACATACAGATGGCTAACAAACACATGAAAAGATGCTCAACATCACTCGTTATCAGAGAAATGCAAATCAAAACCTCAATGAGGTACCATTATACGCCAGTCAGGATGGCTGCTATCCAAAAGTCTACAAGCAATAAATGCTGAAGAGGGTGTGGAGAAAAGGGAACCCTCTTACACTGTTGGTGGGAATGCAAACTAGTACAGCCGCTATGGAGAACAGTGTGGAGATTTCTTAAAAAACTGGAAACAGAACTGCCATATGACCCAGCAATCCCACTTGTGGGCATACACACTGAGGAAACCAGATCTGAAAGAGACACGTGCACCCCAATGTTCATCGCAGCACTGTTTATAATAGCCAGGACATGGAAGCAACCTAGATGCCCATCAGCAGATGAATGGATAAGGAAGCTGTGGTACATATACACCATGGAATATTACTCAGCCGTTAAAAAGAATTCATTTGAACCAGTTCTAATGAGGTGGATGAAACTGGAGCCCATTATACAGAGTGAAGTAAGCCAGAAAGATAAAGAACATTACAGCATACTAATGCATATATATGGAATTTAGAAAGATGGTAACGACAACCCTATATGCAAAACAGAAAAAGATACACAGATGTACAGAACAGACTTTTGAACGCTGTGGGAGAAGGTGAGGGTGGGATGTTGCAAAAGAACAGCATGTATATTATCTATGGTGAAACAAGTCACCAGCCCAGGTGGGATGCATGAGACAAGTGCTCGGGCCTGGTGCACTGGGAAGACCCAGAGGAATTGGGTGGAGAGGGAGGGGGGAGGGGGGATCGGGATGGGGAATACGTGTAAATCTATTGCTGATTCATGTCAATGTATGACAAAACCCACTGGGAAAAAAAAAAAAAAAGATCTGACTTAAGTCTGAGGCCTTCTCTTGAGTCACACTTCCACAGTGGGACTTTGACTTCTGTCTCACTAGTTCTCAGAAGTCTAGACATGCCTTTCATAGGATCATCCACAGTTCTGGTTTGTTGGTTCCAGTTATTTATGAGCAGGGCATAGCTCTCACCTGCAGTAGAGCTGCATTGCCAGGACCGGGGGTTGTTATGGTTGTGTCATCTCACAGGTGGTGCTGAGAAGGGAAAACAAAAGTGTAAATGCATTTGTCTTTCACGCCCTCCTCTTTTTAACTCAGTTACCTCCACCTCTGAAAATATCAACACATAGGCTTTTGAAACATGTTAACTTCAAGAAAGGTGAAGGTGGAATGTTTTGCAAATCAACTAGGATTTTATAGTTTTTATAAATTATTTTCTGTCTTTGGGGAGTAAAGTTATGTAAATATTATTCAGTTTATAGTTCTCAGAAGAAAGATATCAAAATACAATAAAATTGCCAAACTAAGTGCTCATTGAGTCACATGGTCAATTATGAACCTAAGACATACAAAAAGATTACTGCAAGAGCAAAATGATGTACTTTGTTTAATCTATGAGATGGTGAAGCTAGGCTTCCCTTATAGCTCAGTTGGCAAAGAATCTTCCTGCAAAGCAGGAGACTTGGGTTTGAGTCCTGGATCAGGAAGATACTCTGGAGAAGGAAATGGCAACTGACTCCAGTATTCTTGCCTGGAGAATCCCATGGACAGAGGAGCTGGCAGGATACAGTCCATGGGATTGCAAGAGTCGGTCATGACTTAGTGATTAAACCACCACAAGTCAGGCGATTAAGGACAAGTTTACCATATTTGTCCTCACAGCATCACAGTAAGGTAAATAAATACATGTTCAACATCACACTGTTGGTCCTTCTTCCACATTATGATGCTCCTTTCCCCATGAGAGATGGAAAGTTGCTTTGCTTTTATTGCCATGGTGCTCAGAGACCATGTGTGTTGCTAAGGATCTCTGTCTTTTCTCTGGGAGAAAAGCCATAATTGATAGAAGAGTTCGAGTTGGAGAGATAAGAGAAAATAAAGATATTAAAAGGAAATGCCTCTAAAATTGATTTCTTTAAAAAAGATAAAAGAAAAAGGGGCCAGTGAAACAGACCTTGGCTTGAGTAAACATGTTTAATAGGGTAACAACGAGGGTGGTCACATTCTTGGTTAGTCATTAAGGATTTTGGAGGGCTAAGAATGAACAAAAGCAAGCACGACCAAGGAAATTAAGAAGATAATTTACTTTCCAGAAGGCACACACACACAATGTCAATGATTCTCAATCAATTAAGTACACTCAAACATGTAGATGCAGGGTCTAAAAGCTAAGGTTGTGTTATACAAAAGACTGAAGCTATAAAGTAAAGATTTCTGAACTACCCAGAAAATAGATGATAAAAATTTTAAAAAGCTTTTAAGGATCTAATAATGGTCCTTATTTTGGAAATAAAACAAAGTGATTATTGTATGTATTAGCTAAGTAATGTAAGTGTGATTTTTTCCCTCTATTTCACCCTTTAAGGATTATGCTCTCTGCATGTTCTCTGAGTGGGTTTTCTTTATTGAGAACCAGAGGTGAATGCTTTAATCATTATTGCCTTCTAACATGTGGACAGATCATATCTTATTTGTGTTTTTATCTCTTGAGCCTAGCACAGTACTTACCCAGGAGGAAGTGCTCAATGATATTTCTTTAATGAATGATAACTTTTTCATTATGATAGTTCTCTCAGCCAGAATGTTCTAAGGAAGTGTATTTCTTTTTATATATTCTTCATTGGATCCACTGGTCTTCTGAATCCAGAGGATTGATATCTTTTAACCAATTCTTCATAAAAAGTGGATTATCTTTGTAAAGGGTCTTTCTTGTTAGAGAGATCCTATAAGTTCTCCATGCAGATATGAGGACTTAAGGAGTTTACCAAATTCTGGCAGTCTACATGAATAAAGAGAGGAGGTATGGTGTGCTTATTCAGCCAAAACCATAATAACCATCTGAAAAATAATTAATCCCACAATAATTTTTTAAAAGAGGAAAGTAACAAAAGTGAACATTAAGACATAATTAATGATAGAAAAGCATTTTGTTATCTATTCTAAAGCCACATATTTTTTATTTTTTAAAAACCTTTTTATTTTGTATTGAGGTATAGCACCAATTAACAAACAATGTTGTGAGAGTTTTGGGAAAATAGTGAAGGGACTCAGTCATATGTGTACTTGTATCCATTCTCCCCCAAACCCTCCTCCTATCCAGGCTGCCACATAACATTTAGCAGTTTCATGTGCTGTTCAGGTGGTCCTTGTTGGTTATCTATTTTGAATATAGCTGTGTGTACATGCTCATCCCAAACTCTCTAACTTTCCCTTCCCTCGTTCTCTCTCCCCTCCTTGATGGCAACCATAAGCCTGTTCTCAAAGTCAGTGAGTCTGCTTTGCAAGTAAATTCATTTGTATCACTTCTTTTTAGATTCCACATATCAGGGATGTCATGTAATATTTCTCCTTATTTGTCTGACTGACTTCACGCAGTATGACACTCTGTAGGTCCATCCATGTTGCTAAAGCCACTTACTTTTCTTATAAGCAGCCACAGGATCTGCATGCCTGAATTCTGGATCAGTCATTTTCTAACTGGTAACCTTGGGCAAGTGACTTTTTCTGTGCTTTGATTCTGTCATGAGTAAACTAACTTTCTGGGGTCATTGGGAGGATTAAATGAGAAAATACATTTGAAATACTGAGACAATTGGATTGTCTCACTTATGCAGTAGATAGTCAATATTGTTATTATTCCTGAAATAGTAGTTTGGAAAAGTGAAGTCACTCAGTCTTGTCCAACTCTTTGCGACCCCATGGATGGAGGAGCCTTTAGGGATTTTCCTGGCAAGAATACTGCAGTGGGTTACCATTTCCTTCTCCAGTAGTTTGGATAAACTCACCATGAATTTATCCAAACTCACAGTGAGCATTACTCATTGCCAAAGAAAGCTTCTGAGCAAGTTAGTGCTTTACCATCTATGCACATTCTTTTTCTAAGGACTGAGAAATATGGCTTCACAGTTGAGTTCAGTCGCTCAGTCGGGTCCGACTCTCTGCAACCCCACGGAGTGCAGCAAGCCAGGCCTCCCTGTCCATCGCCGACTCCCAGAGTTTACTCAAACTTATGTCCATTGAGTCAGTGATGCCATCCAACCATCCCATCCTCTGTCGTAGCCTTCTCCTCCTGCCTTCATTCTTTCCCAGCATCAGGGTCTTTTCAAATGAGTCAGTTTTTCACATCAGGAGGCCAAAGTATTGGAGTTTCAGCTTCAGTATCAGTCCTTCCAATGAATATTCAGGACTGATTTCCATTAGGATGGACTGGTTGGATCTCCTGGCAGTCCAAGGGACTCTCAAGAGTCTTCTCCAACACCACAGTTCAAAAGCATCAATTCTTTAGTGCTCAGCTTCCTTTACAGTCCAACTCTCACATCCATACATGACTACTAGAAAAACCATAGGTTTGACTAGATGGACCTTTGTTGACAAAGTAATGTCTCAGTTTTTTAATATGCTGTCTAGGTTGGTCATAACTTTTCTTACAAGGAGTAAGCGTCTTTTAATTTCATGGCAGCAGGCACCATCTGCAGTGATTTTGGATCTCCCCAAAATACAGTCTGTCACTGTTTCCACTGTTACGCCATCTACTTCCCATGAAGTAATGGGACCAGATGCCATGATCTTAGTTTTCTGAATGTTTTAGCCAATCTTTTCACTCTCCTCATTCACTTTATCAAGAGGCTCTTTAGTTCTTCTTTGCTTTCTGTCATAAGGGTGATGTCATCTGCATATCTGAGGTTTTTGATATTTCTCCTGGCAATCTTGATTCCAGCTTGTGCTTCTTCCAGCCCAATGTTTCTCATGATGTACTCTGCATATAAGTTAAATAAGCAGAGTGACAATATACAGCTTTGATGTACTCCTTTTCCTATTTGGAACCAGTCATGTCCAGTTCTAACTGTTGCTTCCTGACCTGCAAACAGATTTCTCAGGAGGCATGTCAGGTGGTCTGGTATTCACATCTCTTTCAGAATTTTCCAGAGCTTGTTGTGATCCATACAGTCAAAGGCTTTGGCTTTGTTTTTTATTTTTTCTGGAACTCTCGCTTTTTGATGATCCAGTGGATATCGGCAATTTGATCTCTGGTTCCTCTGCCTTTTCTAAATCCAGCTTGAATATCTGGAAGTTCATAGTTCATGTATTGCTGAAGCCTGGCTTGGAGAGGAGCATTACTTTACTAGCGTGTGAGATGAGTGCAACTGTGTGGTAGTTTGAGCATTCTTTGGCATTGCCTTTCTTTGGGATTGGAATGAAAACTCTTTTCCAGTCCTGTAGCCACTGCTGAGTTTTCCAAATTTGCTAGCATATTGAGTGCAGCATCATCTTGCGGGTTTTGAAACAGCTCAACTGGAATTCCATCACCTCCGCTAGCTTTGTTTGTAGTGATGCTTTCTAAGGCCCACTTGACTTCGCATTCCAGGATGTCTGGCTTTAGATGAGTGATCATACCATCATGATTATCTGGGTCATGAAGATCTTTTCTGTATAGTTCTTCTGTGTATTCTTGCCACCTCTTCTTAATATCTTCTGCGTCTGTTATGTCCATACCATTTCTGTCCTTTATTGAGCCCATCTTTGCATTAAATATTCCCTTGATATCTCTAATTTTCTTGAAGAGATCTCTAGTCTTTCCCACTCTATTGTTTCTGTCTATTTCTTTGCATTGATCACTTTCTTATCTCTCCTTGCTATTCTTTGGAATTCTGCATTCAAATGGCTATGTCTTTCCTTTTCTCCTTTACCTTTCAGTTGCACCATGTGGGAGCAGGAGTGGGAGTGGGAGTGACTGTGAGGAAATACCCCACGTCCAAGAACAAAGGAGAAACCCCAGCAAGATGGTAGGAGGGGCGAAATCGCATTTAGAATCAAACCCCATACTCACCAGAAAGGCTCAGAGGGCTCAAACAAACCTTTTGCACACCAGGACCCAGAGACCCCACAAAGACTGAGACAGAACTGTGTTTGAGTGTCTCCTGTGGAGGTAAGGGCCAGCAGTGGACTGCCTCAGGGGCACGGGCTCTGGGTGCCACAGACCTGGTTATGGCATAAGCCCTCTTGGAGGAGGTCTCCATTAACCCCACCACAGAGTCGCCAGAACTTACACAGGACTGTGAAACAGACTCTTGGCAGGCACAAACAGAATCTCGTGCACTCCAGGACCCAGGAGAAAGAAGCAGTGATCCCACAAGAGACTGACCCAGACTTGCCCATTTGTGTCCAGGTGTCTCTGGCTGCAGGGCTGGGGGCACTGAGTGTAGCCCTGCATGCATGGGATCTTTTGAAGGAAGTCTCCATTATCTTCATTACCTCCACCATAGTTGGCCCCAGGTAAATAACAGGGAGAGAATACAGCCCCACAGAAAATTGGATTAAAGATTCACTGACCATGACCCCACCCATCAGAACAAGACCCAATTCCCCCCTCAGTCAGTCTCTCCCATCAGGAAGCTTCCATAAGCCTCTTATCCTTCTCCATCAGAGGGCAGACAGACTGAAAACCACAAACACAGGAAAGTAACCAATCTGATCACATGGACCACAGCCTTGTCTAACTCAATGAAACTATGAGCCATGCCACGCAGGGCCACCCAAGATGGACGGGTCATAGGGAAAGTTCTGACTAAACGTGGTCCACTGGAGAACGGAATGGCAAACCACTTCAGTATTCTTGCCTTGAGAACCCCATGAACAGTACGAGAAGACAAAAAGATAGGACACTGAAAGATGAACTCCCCAGGTCGGTAGGTACCCAACATGCTACTGGAGATCAGTGGAGAAATAACTCCAGAAAGAATGGAGACACAGAACCAAAGCAAAACCAACACTCAGTTGTGGATGTAACAGGTGATGGAAGTAAAGTCCAATGCTGTAAAGAGCAATATTGCATAGGAACCTGGAATGTTAGGTCCATGAATCAAGGCAAATTAGAAGTGGTCAAACAGGAATGGCAAGAGTGAACACTGACATTTTAGGAATCAGCAAACTAAAATGGACTGAAATGGGTGAATTTAACTCAGATGACCATTATATCTACTACTGTGGGCACGAATCCCTTAGAAGAAATGGAGTAGCCATCATAGTCAACAAAAGAGTCTGAAATCCAGTAGTTGGATGCAATCTCAACAATGACAGAATGATCTCTGTTTATTTCCAAGGTAATCCAAGTCCATGCCCCGACCAGCAATGCTGAAGAAGCTGAAGTTGAACATTTCTATGAAGACCTACAAGACCTTCTAGAACTAACACCCAAAAAAGATGTCCTTTTCATTATAAGGGACTAGAATGCAAAAGTAGGAAGTCAAGTAGTACCTGGAGTAACAGGCAAATTTGGCCTTGTAGTACAGAGTGAAGCAGGGCAAAGACTAATAGAGTTTTGCCAAGAGAATGCACTGGTCATAGGAAATACCCTCTTCCAACAACACAAGAGAAGACTCTACACATGGACATCACCAGATGGTCAATACTGAAATCAGATTGATTATATTCTTTGCAGCCAAAGAGGGAGAAGTTCTATACAGTCAGCAAAAACAAGACTAGGGGCTGAATGTGGCACAGATCATGAACTCCTTATTGCCAAATTCAGACTTAAATTGAAGAAAGTAGGGAAAAGCACTAGACCATTCAGGTATGACCTACATCAAATCCCTTAGGATTATACAGTGGAAGTGACAAATAAATTCAAGGGAATTGATTTGATAGAGTGCCTGAAGAACTTGGATGGAGGTCTGTGACATTGTACAGAAGGCAGGGATCAAGACCATCCCCAAGGAAAAGAAATGCAAAAAGGCAAAATGGTTGTCTGAGGAGGCCTTACAAATAGCTGTGAATAGAAGAGAAGCGAGAGGCAAAAGAGAAAAGGAAAGACAGCTTCACAACACTACACCAAATTAACTTTTCCCAGAGAGAACTGACTACTATGTTCTGGAAATAATGACATCGTTCTTTCCTTCCCAGAACTCCTCTTAAGTCCCTCATTTTCTCCATAAACAAAATACCTGGGAGATGAAGATGGGCTTGATTTAAAACCCCTCTGAATTCCAGAGCCTATCACAGTATCTGGCACTTGTAAAGGCTCACTAGACATTTAATAATGGATGATTGGACATCATCATCATTTAGCTCTCTTTTGACTGTTTCTCATTCTGCATTTTTGACTTGGTGTCCTACAGCAGACACATATGGCATGTGTTTTTGAAAATATCACTGTTTCCTCACCATTGTCTCTGGAATTTGCTTTTTTCTCTCTATTGCATCACAAGGTTCCTCTCGTCTCTTTGCATCCTGCCGATAGTCTTTACAGTCTTCTCTCCTCACTCCCAAGTCCATTTTCCTGCCAGGGTATTCTTTCTAAAATGCAACTCTAATCATAACACTTCTTTGTATAAAATCCTTCAATGCCATCCCCAAAATTTGGCTAGGATGTTAATTCTTTAGTATAGCATAGTGGACGCTTACCTTTTCTCCTCTGTTTATCTAGCCTCCTCTTTCCCACACTTTAGCTCACCCAGGCATCTCTGAACACGTCCTCCGCTTTCACAGACCTGAAAGTGAAAGCCGCTCAGTCATGTCTGACTCTTTGCGACCCCATGGACTATGCAGTCCATGGAATTCTCCAGGCCAGAATACTGGAGTGGGTAGCCTTTCCCTTCTCCAGGGGATCTTCCCAACCCAGGAATCAAACCCAGGTCTCCCACATTGCAGGTGGATTCTTTACCAGCTGAGCCACAAGGGAAGCCCAAGAATACTGGAGTGGGCAGCCTATCCCTTCTCCAGAAGATCTTCCTGACCCTGGAATTGAACCAGGGTCTCCTGCATTGTAGGTGGATTCCTTACCAACTGAGCTATCAGGGAAGCCACACCTGAGATTTTTTTTTTTTTTTTTTAATAATTGTAATGCTTTATTACTGACAGTTATTTACATAGTGTTTAAGGCACAATAAAAAATAAATTACAATACAAAAGTTCTCTTTAAGTAGAAGACACTGAACAATGGGGCTGTATTAACCCTTGAGCATTTAACCAAGACACAGAAACTACAAGTTTCGCTGGAAACACCTTCCATGAGTTTTTAACTACCTCTTTACATTTTATCCAGGCCATCTGTTTGAAGAAATATCCAGTTACTATATTTTGAAAGATTTAATATAGAGAAAAAAAGAAAATGTGAATGAAAGGTAATATGGACTTTAAATTTGATTTTTAGTTTCAAAACTGGGTACTAAAACCACTTTTTTAGACAGCATAAAAGGCAAAATGAGACAGGTATGAGAAGCATTTCAAGTTCATAAGTAAATTATACCAGGGTGGGTTTCTTTTAGTATTGGGGAAAAAAATCAAAGTTCATCATCTTTAAATACAAATAAACTGCTTTGAAACTCCAGTTTGTTAACAGAAATAACATTTTCAGCCTAGTTGGTGAAATCAAAGTATCAAGCTGTATTAAAACAAAAAATATATAAAAGAAAAAAACAATTTAATCTCTTCCAGTTCTCAGAGGTTTGTATAACACTAGAGAAAATTATCACCATTTAGGGTTGATTTTTTTTCACTAGCCCTAAATTCTTAAATTGTAATATACTACTTCAGAATCCTTCCATTTAACTGCTTAATGATTCCAGTCTACAAATGAGCATAGATTTTGCTCTGTTGTTATAAATAAGTGAATTGGAAGTGGGGAATATAGTAAGCTAAACAGTCATTCACTGCTTTGAAAAATCAGAGCTATGGGTCACTTATCAAGAGCACAGAAAAAAGGTGACAAGCATTTCATCCTGAGGTGGCATTTGTCAATCTATTAGCATTTATGTCACCTTCCCTAGTTATTCTGTGGTTTCGGCTTGTGCTACTGTAAACCTTGGGTCAACTGACCAAAAACAAACAAAAACAAAAACCTGCCATCTAGGGTATTGAAAGAAATTCAATAAAATAAGATGTGTCTCATACTTAAGGAGAGCCATAAAACTCAAACTATTCTTTAACAGTTTGAATTTAGGATTTTCTGTTAATTAATCAAAACTGTTGAGAGAATTAGCTCACCTTTTAACCAAGCATGTGAGAAGGAAAGAATAAAGATGTTAACTTTAGTAGCTAGAACACTGCTCTAAAATTAATATATCAAAGTAAACGAGACAGACAGTTTGGTTTTTATCTCATTTGAGGCCAATATATGTGAATATAAATCATAATCCACAAGGAGTGTTTCAGGGCAAAAATATAGCTTCTTAGTATACAAAACCTAGTGAGCATTTGAAAAATATTTGCACTCTGAAATTAAATAAAACCTTAGTAACAGAGCTGTTTCTGAGTCTGGTGCTATCTGCTCAAGAAGGGCCCTATGCTGGCTCCAGAGGAACGTTGCTCGTCTAGGTGGTTATATACTGCAGCGCTGGTTGGAAGACAGGTCACAACTGGAAAAGCCAAAGCAAAGCTTCCATTAACTCCAGCGTATCTTAGGGTTCTTGTTCTGGGAAATATTCAGCTTCCATGTAAGAATGTTAATCTGTGTATTCTAAAGAAACAGAAGCCTTTTTTTCCTGGTTGAGCTTTTCTTCTTCTTTTGGTTTTATCTCCACCACTTTATGAGCTCTTTCAGCCCGTCGCTTTTTCCGGAAATGCTGGAAGAGGACCACCACAATTACTATTATGACCATCAGTGCACAGGCGGAGCCGATGGCCAGAGCCAGGAAGTGGATCTCAGAGAAGCGAACAGTCTGCACGACGCTGAGCTGGATCTCCCCTATCAGTCCATCAACATCAGGTGGGTTCTTCACCTGACAGGTGTATGTCCCATTGTCATCAAACTGCAGCTTCCAGAGGAGGATGGAGACATCATACCGCTCAGGGTTGCCATCCCAGACCACTCGGTCCTTGAAACGCCCACTCATGGGTTTGAAGGGATCCACATGGTAGTAGAAAACAAACTGCTCAGGGCCCCCATCTCGAGGACGGAAATTCCAGGTCACCGTGAGAGCATCACCCACTGGGGCAAAGCTGGAGAAAGTGCATTTTAACCTGACATCTGTCCCATTGACAGCCTCCAGCACCCGGGGAGTGTAAATTTCCACAGCTGCTACTGGCCAAAGAGCTGTGAGCTGTACGCCAAGGAGAAAAAGCACAGCACGCGTAGGGCTCTGGCCATACACGAGGGAAACCCAGGCCTGGCCCCAGAGACCAGACCGCGCAGACGGAGCGCGCCAGCACCCTGCCAAGGCCGCTCCTGGCGGAGAGCGCGCCTCGGCGTTTTCCCGGGGGAAGCAGTCTGTCGCCTCACCTGTGGGAACCTGAGCTCCCGCGCCTGTGAGTCATTCCTGCTCTGCTGGTGCTCTTTGCTGGAATCGAGATTTTTATATATGCTGTTGTCACTGCTCAGAACATTCCCTCTTCTCTTTGCCAAGTCAACTCTAAAGTTCTGTATCATCTCCTTTGGGAAACATTTTCTACTCTCTCCATTTGGATTCCATTTTCCATGTGCTCACCTCTAACACATTCCCCATCTTGTAACTTTCTTTTTACTTCCCTGTACCCACAGTTAGACTGAATTCTTGTGGTCAGAATGAAAAGAGCACTAAATGGGAAGTCAGAAGTAGTAGCCTCTACTCTCAGCCTTGCTTTCAACTCTCAACTCACCACTGACAAATTATGAATGATGCTGGACCCCAGTTTTTATTGTCTTTATTAAGGTGTTCATCTAGGTTTTATTTACATGGGATCACAATAATTCCACAGAGAATCCTTTAAAAATACCTTTGTGATACCTTTTGTTCTATTCATTTCTGCAAAGTCGATTTTCATATTACAAAGCCACTTGGGCAAACGTTATTGACTGCCAGTCACAATCAACAAGACCAAGACCCAGCAACTCAAAGCAAAACAACGGAATCAAGGACACTCTTCTGCCCTTTGCCAAACAATTTTCACTAACTAAAATAAGTATTGTGAAGGCCAAAACCAAACCAAACAAAAACAACCGTGACTCTTATAATATACGAGCATAAGGTATAAAGAGGAAAAGTCAAGAAAGGAAGCTAGGTGCAGGCAGAAAATGTAACAGGATATGCTTGTGTTATAATTTAGGGATTAAAAGCAATACTTTTATTTTTTTATTTTTTTTAATATTTATTTATTTTATTTGACTCTGCCAGACCTTAGTTGTGGCATGCAGGATCTTCAGTTGCAGCATGTGGGATCTAGTTCCCTGACCAGGGCTTGAACCCCGGCCCCTTGCACTTGGGAGCGTGGAGTTTTAGCCACTGGACCACCAGGGAAGTCCCTAAAAGCAATACTTTTAAAGACAGACTTCCTGGATTCAAATTCTGACTCTTTCAACTATTAGCTGTAAGAATATGGAGAAGTTCTGAGCCTCGTTTTCTTTACTTATCAAATAGGTATAATAATAATAAAACATACTCTATAGTGATGTTGTGAGGATTAAATAAATTAACTCATATGAAGTGCTTATAAAATGCTTGGTGCCAATAATTTATGTATACTATAGTTACTTGTTGTTGTTTTAGTCACTAAGTCATGTCCGATTCTTTTGAGACCCCATGTACTATAGCCTGCCAGGCTCCTCTGTCCGTGGAATTCTCCAGGGAAGAATACTGGAGTGGGTTGCTGTTTCCTTGTCCAGAGCATCTTCCCAAACCAGGGATCGAAACTGCGTATCCTGCATCTTCTTCATTGGCAAGTGAACTCTTTATCACTGAGCCACCTGGGAAGCACAAGCCATAGATGTTAAGAGGAAATAAAGGACAATAACTTAATCAAACCACAAAATACAGACTCTGCATTTCAAAGCCAAACTTGGTATTCTGAAGAATTAATCTATTTAATGTGAGATCATCAGTACTGGTGGCTCAGCAGTAAAGAATCCACCGCCAGGGCAGGAGATGCAGGAGACACAGGTTCAATCTGATTGAAATATTGACCACAATCATCATGAATAGTGGCACTCTGCATAGCAGACAAGAGTATAATTGGAAAAAAAGTGAACCCTTCAGATTAGTATTACTGAGAATTGAAACATTACTTCTGCAACAAGCTTTTTTAATTTAGTTGGAAGTAATCAATTTATTATAATCAGAATCAAACATACATTTACATCAATAAAAATATCTATAACCAACTAGAATTGTACTAAATTGTTCATAACAAAATTATTCAAATAAAAACAAAGTCAAACCAAAATTTTTAGCAATATAATAACCTAGATTCTCTGCATAATTCCTTATGGCCTACCATGAAAAAAATCTTAGAAAACAACATTCTGGAGACAGATAAAGATTGGAGTCAGTTTTATATTAAAAACACATAGCTAGTTGGTTTAAGAATTATGCACTATGTATTTGACAATAATCTCCTGGTTCATAGGACCATCAACTCTGTGTTGAACATTGATCCCAATGGACTAGAATTGAAAATCATTTGAGCTGTGTACGTACCTTGGCCTGAATATGGATATTGAATCGTTAAACAGTTTTCCATACAAATATATTTATGTAAGATTTGGACATCAGATAAAGAACTCCAACATGTTTCAATTAAAAGTAGTCACATGGTATCTCTGGAGGAATTGTTTGGCAAATATAAACATAAGTATTAGATACATATGCTAGAAAGGCAATAGGCATTTTCTTGGAGCGAAGGCTATAACTTTAAACTCAAAACTGAACTCAATTTGGACAATGTATTTATTCATTTATTTTAATTAATCAGTAAGGACATGAGTTATATTTTATGTAGCCAATAAATGTTATCCTTCAAAACCAAGCCAAAGACACACAGAAAGACTTTGGCAGGAACCTAAGAACCGCGGGTATAGTAGTCACTCAAGAGTCAAACCAAATAACATGTGATGAAATTTCAGACTCAGTTTGGAGAATATTTTCAACTTTGGTTTTATTCAGGAGGAGTTTTTAAAGTATTTCTTATTACATTAAAATATATATACATAAAATTTACCATTTTAGTGTTTAAGTTTAGTGTTTAAGTGTACAGTTCTATGGCAAAAGTACATTCACATTGTTGAGCAACCTCAATACCATCCATCTTCAGAAAGTTTTCATCGTTTTAAAGGATGAGTAGCTTTAGAATATATACAGGTTTGGCTTTTACAAATGGATTCCCTAAAATGTCTTTTAAAAGAAACTTTTGATTACTTCATATTTCCTTAAAAGAATGTGCATATGAGTTTACCATACAAGTCCTATTTGTTCATTTGCTCATACTGGTCTTTAGTTTTCTAATCCTTGAAAGAGCCCTACTGGGGATAAATGCAAAACTGTCCTGATGAGCAGAAAGTTACCTTGGATTATACTTTCATCCAACATCAAGCAGTGTAAGAATTCTACAGTGTAAAAATAGTAATATCAATTATGCACATGAATGATCACTATTCCACTTTATTGAATAATTTTTAGACCTGCTATCATAGTGGTCCTATTTTTTAAAGCTACGTCTGAAGAAACTGAGAAAAAGAGAAACCAATGGCTTGATGTGAAGAATTCAGCTCCAACTCTCTTACCAAGCTAGATAATGACATCGTTCATTTCAAGATGACAGCTGGTCACTACATATTATGTGTAGAGTTCAGTTCAGTTCAGTTGCTCAGTCGTGTCCGACTCTTTGCAACCCCATGAACTGCAGCACTCCAGGTCTCACTGTCCATCACCAACTCCCGGAGTCCACCAAAACTCATGTCCATCGAGTCGGTGATACCATTCAACCATCTCATCCTCCGTCGTCCCCTTCTCCTCCTGCCCTCAATCTTTCCCAGCATCAGGGTCTTTTCAAATGAGTCAGCTTGTCGCATCAGTTGGCCAGAGTATTGGAGTTTCAGCTTCAACATCAGTCCTTCCAATGAACACCCAGAGCTGATCTCCTTTAGGATGGACTGGTTGGATCTCCTTGCAGTCCAAGGGACTCTCAAGAGTCTTCTCCAACACCATAGTTCAAAAGCATCAATTCTTCAGTGCTCAGCTTTCTTTATAGCCCAACTCTCACATCCATACATGATCACTGGAAAAACCATAGCCTTAACTAGATGGACCTTTGTTGACAAAGTAATGTCTCTGCTTTTTAATATGCTATCTAGGTTGGTCATAACTTTCCTTCCAAGGAGCAAGCGTCTTTTAATTTCATGGCTGCAGTCACCATCTGCAGTGATTTTGGAGCCCAGGAAAATAAAGTCAGCCACTGTTTCCACATCTATTTGCCATGAAGTGATGAGACCAGATGCCATGATCTTAGTTTTCTGAATGTTGAGCTTTAAGCCAACTTTTTCCACTCTCCTCTTTCACTTTTATCAAGAGGCTCTTTAGTTCTTCTTTGCTTTCTGCCATAAGGGTGGTGTCATCTGCATATCTGAGATTATTGATATTTCTCCCAGCAATCTTGATTCCAGCTTGTGCTTCCTCCAGCCCAGCTTTTCTCATGATGAACTCTTCATATAAGTTAAATAAGCAGGGTGACAATATACAGCCTTGACATACTCCTTTTCCTATTTGGAACCAGCCTGTTGTTCCATGTCCAGTTCTAACTGTTGCTTCCTGACCTGCATACAGTAGAATTAATAATGTTGATATAAGACTCCTTGAACTGGAGAAAAGCTTTGTGCTTTGAGCTTAGCTTGGGACAAGCATTATAATGTCACTGAATTGGCTATAGATTTGGTGAGATTATCTTGACTCTGAATATAATTTGGGGGCAAGTTCACAGAAATTGAAAATTCTTAGATAACATGAACTCTAACATCTACAGAGCTCAAGTGTATCAGGAAATTGAAGTTCCAGGCCACTACTACCTCAGAGAGTCTCTTAGGTCTGTAATTCTTGAGGGACGGGGTCTTATTGATCTTGTTCATTCCTGTAGCACTGATTTCTGGAATATTGCTGGTCACACAGAAGGCACTCAAGAAATATTTCTAGAATGAAAGAATAAATCCCCCCCCTCCCTCCCACAACACATCTCTTGATTCCACCAGCATAAGGGTACAAACGAGTCACATAAGCATTAATTATGAAAATTTAAGAGGCTCAATGCATCATCTGTCTGACCATTTTGTTAGTCTCCCTCTCCATGTATTTCCTGCAGTTTTTTGTAGATGTCCTTAAAATGTGTCTCATTTGTGTATAAGAAAAAATCTACTCCAGGTCCTCTGATCTCCAGGCCCAGGCTTCCTTGATGCTGCTGTCTGTGGCATAAGCAACTTCAGAGAGTGTCTCTTTCTTCTCATTGCTATGGCTAAACAATGGGAGAACGCAAGATGGCGGTGCCCTTGACAAGAGAGCTTGTCCTCATGCTTCTGTGTTTGAAAAATCTTGGGTGTGGCCAATGGCATAGTGTATATTTCAGTTTTCTGAGCACTGGAGCCATGTGACATCCCACAAACAGATAGGGAGGGTCCTTCTTTCACATCAACTTAATGTGACTATTGGTACTAGGAATCCACAAAGCCTATTTGATTTCCTTTTAGAGTCCACTAGTACAAACATGTCTTACTTGTACAAAAAGATTCTTAGTTACTGCTCTTAGGTCCTCTTCCTTGCCATTGCACAAGTATAAGTACACTGCATTTTAGCCAGACCAGTTTCCTTCCTCATGTTTTATTTAGGTTTTTCCCTCTTAGCTAAATTTTTTGTTTTCATCTTCCTCCATATTAATGTTCTCAAACATAACTTTGACTACCATTCTGCACTTTACAATTAATGAAGTTTTTTTCTTTCTTATTTTTTTTAGAATAAAAAATACAAATAGATTTCTTCCCATTTCTTAATGGATTGTCTTATACATCTTCCTGGGTGCATCTACCCTACTTTGGAGGTCACAGCCATTAGGAACTCTGGGCCCTGTTATTAAGCTAATGTCTTCCAGCCACAAATCTACCCATCTTTACTAGGCTGGAAGTGGACTGGGGTTGGTTGAATCAGCTTTCTCCTTGGCTAGCCAGTGGTCTATTAGGCTCTGTCGAGAGAGGATGCTAGAGGGAGACCTCAGCTGGAAAAGGAAGGAGAGATTTACTTTTTCCTGTTTCTTATTGTTGGCTGTACCTCTGAGTGTCCTGTAGCAACACTTCACCCTCAAAGTGGAAGTCCATGCCAGTAGTAGCCCTTGATTCCAGGCCCCAGTTTTTTTTTAAACACTCACAGGCCCAGCCTCACTGTGCCCCCTCAAGAACACTAACCCTAGTGCTAACCCCTGGTGTTCCCCTCCCCTATCCCCTCACTTAGAGATCTGGTACGTTCCAGCTCTGTGAGCTGGATGGGCATTCAGCAACATGGGCATTTGCTTCAAGCTTATATGTTTAAATAACCTCTTTCCCTTTATTCCTCCAGGCCAGAAGTGGTAACTACTTCCTGCATATGCTAACTCCATGGTATTTTAAGGTACTATTTTTGCCTTTTCAGTCCCTCAATCACTAGCAAATATTTTTATTAAGTTCTCTCTGTTAAAATAACTGGCGTGAGGTCTCCTGATTGAACTCTGGCTGGCTGTGTCTCTCTTTTCTGGATGACTTCAGTGCGCTTGTATCTGACTAGTCTTTCTAGTCTAATGGTTACATTGGATTCATGTTGATCTCAAAATACCAGGTTTAGCCATATGGTCAATATTAATCTCAAAATAACTGTAATGGTTAATTTTATGTGTCAGTTTAACTGGGCCACAGGATGCCTAGATATTTGGATAAATATTATTCTGGATTTCTGTGAAGCTGAGAGGTTTTGGATGAGATTAACATTTATGTTGGTAAACTTTAAGTAGTTTGCCTTACCTAGTATGTTGGGTTCATTCAATCAGTGGAAAGTCTGAATAAATAAATAAATAAAAAGACCAGTTTTCTTGAGCAAAAGAGAATTCTCCAGCAGGTGGCTTTTGGACTTCATGAGCAGCACTGGCTCTTCCCGGTTCTTTAGCAGATGGCCTCTGAACTGGAATTGCAGCATCAGCTCTCCTGGGTCTCTAGCCTGCCAGCCCACCCTGAAGATTTTGGACTTTGCAGACATGTATAATCTCATGAGCCAATTGCTTCTAACAAATCTCTTTAAATAAATATATATATATATATATGTATAAATGAATCCTATTGGTTCTGTTTCTTGATAGACCCTAATATAGTAACTATTAGATATTTCTTGAATATAAATTATTCTGACTTTACCTCTTGTGCACTCTGCTTCATTGGCTGGTTTATTGGAAGCTGTTACTTCTCTTGCCAACCTTGGCAACTATTTATGGGCAAAGTGCTCCTGGAATACTTTTCTTGAAAAAGAGCAGTATATTTTCTACATGTTATTTTATTTTAAAATTTCTCCCCCTCTTGTAATTTGCAGACAGGATCACATTGATATTTAGAGAAAAACCTCACAGCACTCTATTAGTCAGCTAGTGCTGCCATAATGCTGCATAACAAATTCTCAGAGGCTTAAAAACAAGCCTTTTAGCATCCTCACTCACAAGTCTATAGGGCAGCTGGGGTAGTTCTGCTTTAGGCTTTCTGTGTTTTCACTCTGGGACCACTGGCTACCCAGGGCATGATCTTATGGCAGAGCATGGGAGCACAAGTTTAGCAAATATCAAAAGCTTTATTTTCTTTTGTATTTAATGGCTACATTCATATGCGTTCACATGTGGAAGGGCATAGGAGCACAGGAACACACGCATCGTCTGCACATCAGAGGAAACCATCAACAAAACCAAACCACAAATCACCGAAAAAGAGAAGGTATTTGCAAGTTACATTTCCAATAAGGGGTTAATATCCAAAATATATAAAGAACTCATACAACTCAACAGCAACAGAAAAAAAACTTTAATTGGGCAGAAGACCTGAATAGATATTTTTCTAAAGAAGACATAGAGGTGGCCAACAGGCACATGAAAGATGTTCAATATTGCTAATCATTAGGGAAATGCAAACCAAAACCACAGTGAGATATCATAAAAAAGCAAGGAATAACAGAGCTGGAGAGGATGGAGAAAAAGTGAGGCCCTGAAACACTGTTGGTGGGAGTGTAAACTGGTATAGCCACAGTGGAGAACATTATGGAGATTCTTAAAAAAATTAAAAATACAAACTACCATATGATCCATCTATTCTACTTCTGAGTATTTATCTGAAGAAAATAAAAACATCAGTCTGAAAAGATATAAGCACCCCTGTGTTCATTACAGAATTATTTACAATAATCAAGATATGGAAACAATCTAAGTGTCAATCAATGGATGAAAGAGTGAAGAAGATGTGGTACATATATACAGTGGAATTCTACTCAGTCATAAAAAAGACTAAATTTTGCCATTTTTAGCAACATGAATGGATCTTGATTATTATATTAAGTGAAGTAAGTCAGATGGAGAAAGACAAATACCGTATGATGTCACTTATATGTGTAGTATAAATGAATAAGGCAAACCAAACACAAACGTCTGGATACAGAGAATAGAGTAGTATTTACCAGTGGAGAAGGGGTTGAGAGGAGGGAAAAATAGGTAAACGGGATCAACTGTATGGTAATGGGTGTAAACTAAATTTTTGATGGTGAGTATACTCTGGTGTATACAGGTAGAAATATAATGCTGCCTGCATGAAACCTATATAATGTTATAAACCAACTATGTCAATAAAACATAAGTAAAATAAAACTGAAGCCAAAAAAAGTCAATTTTTAAAAAATGGGCAAGACTACATGATAGTTCTTATACATGCCTTGTTGGATAATAAAGCCACAAATATAAGCAAAGAAGGATTAGTTTTAAAAGTAAGGATAGTGGTTACTTTTGAAGGGAATGAGTATGTTGAGGGGGAATTTCAGGAGATGACTAATAAAGTTCTATTTCTTGATCTGGTTAGTACTTAGGATCAGTTCAGTTCAGTTCAGTCACTCAGTTGTGTCCAACTTTTTGCAACCCCATGGACTGCAGCACGCCAGGCTTCCCTGTCCATCACCAACTCCCATAGCTTATTCAAACCCATGTCAATGCAGTTGGTGATGCCACCCAACCATCTCATCCTCTGTCATGCCCTTCTCCTCTCACCTCCAGTCATTTCCAGCATCATGGTCTTTTCAAATGAGTCAGGGGAGTTGGTACAGGGGCACCAGATCTGACAAAAACATCCTTGAATCTTGGTGTCTGGACATAGGAGATGGCAGAGTAGAAAGACATGCAGTCATCTTCTCCTGAACTCCAAAATTACAATTCAGTGCTGAACAATCATTGACAGGAGAATTTTGGATCCCACCAATAAAAGATACCCACGTCCAAGGGCAAAGGAGAAGCCTCAGAAAGATGGTAGGAGGGGAGAAATTCTGTTTAGAATCAAACCCCATACTCGCCAGAGACGCTCGGAGGGCTCAAACAAACCTTGTGCCCCCCCAGCACCCAGAGACCCCACAGAGACCGAGACAGAACTGTGAGTGTCTCCTGCAGAGGTATGGGTCAGCAGTGGACTGCTGCAAGGACAGGGGCTCTGGGTGCAGTAGACCTGGGTATGGCATAAGCCTTCTTGGAGGAGGTCACTTTAACCCCACCACAGAACTTACACAGGACTGGGGAAACAGACTCTTGGAGGGCACAAACAAAACCTTGTGTGTACCAGGACCCAGGAGAAAGGAGCAGTGACCCCACAAGAGACTGACCCAGACTTGCCTGTGAGTGTCCAGGAGTCTCTGGCAGAGGTGTGGGTCTGCAGTAGCCTGCTGCAGGGTTGGGGGCACTGAGTGCAGCAGTGCCTGCATGGGACCTTTCTTTTTTTTTTTTTAATTAATTTATTTTTTATTGAAGGATAATTGCTTTACAGAATTTTGCTGTTTTCTGTCAAACCTCAACATGAATCAGCCATAGGTATACACATATCTCCTCTCTTTTGAAACTTCTTCCCATCTCCCTCCCCACCCCACCCCCCTAGGTTGATACAGAGCCCCTGTTTGAGTTTATACAGCAAATTCCCATTGGCTCTCTACTTTACATATGGTCATGTAAGTTTCCATGTTACTCTATCCATACATCTCACCCTCTCCTCCCCTCTCCCCATGTTCATAATTCTATTCTCTATGTCTGTTTCTCCCTTGTTGCCCTGTAAGTAAATTCTTCAGTACCATTTTTCTGGATTCCATATATATGTGTTAGAATACAGTATTTATCTTTCTCTTTCTGACTCACTTCACTCTGCATAATAGGTTCTAGGTTCATCCACCTCATTAGAACTTACTCAAATGTGTTCCTTTTTATGGTTGAGTAGTATTCCATTGTGTATATGTACCACAACTTCTTTATCCATTCATCTGTCGATGGACATCTAGGTTGCTTCCATGGTCTAGCTATTGTAAATAGTGTTGCAATGAATAATGGGATACATGTTTCTCTTTCAATATTGGTTTCCTTGGGGTATATGCCTAGGAGTGGGATTGCTGGGTCATACAGTGGTTTTATTCCTAGTTTTTAAAGGAGTCTCCAAACTGTCTTCCACAGTTTACATTCCCATCAACAATGCAAGAGTGTTCCCTTTTCTCCACACCCTTTCCAGTATTTATTGTTTGTAGACTTTTTGATGAGGGCCATTCTGACTGGTGTGAGATGATATCTCATTGTAGTATTGATTTGTGTTTCTCTAATAATGAGCGATGTTGAGCATCTTTTCATGTTTGTTAGCCATCTGTTATGACTTCTTTGAAGAAATGTCTGTTTAGGTCTTTTTTGCCACTTTTTGGCTGGGTTGTTTGTTTTTCTGGTATTGAGTTGTATGAGCTGCTTGTATACTTGGGGAATTAATCCTTTGTCAGTTGTTTCATTTGCTATTATTTCCTCCCATTCTGAGGGTTGTCTTTTCACCTTGCTTATAGTTTCTTTTGCTGTTGCATGGGACTTTTTGAAGTGCCTGCATGGGACCTTTTGAAGGAGGTCACCATTATCTTCATTATCTCCACCATAGTTTGGCCTCAAGTCAAACAACAGGGAGGGAACACAGCCCTGCCCATAAATAGAAAGTTGGATTAAAGATTTACTGAGCATGGCCCTGCCCATCAGCACAAGACCCAGTTTCCCTCTCAGCCAGTCTCTCCCTTCAGGAAGCTTCCATAAGCCTCTTACCCTTCTCCATCAGAGGGCAGACAATGAAAATGACAGTCACAGAAAACTAACCAATCTGATCACATGGACCACAGTCTTGTCTAACTCAATGAAACTGTGAGCCATGCTGTGTAGGGCCACCCAAGATGGATGGGTCATAGTGGAGAGTTATGACAAAACGTGGTCCACTGGAGAAGGGAATGGCAAACCACTTCATTATTCTTGCCTTGAGAACCCCATGAACAGTATGAAAAAGTTAGGATCACATTTACGTTATAAAAGGCCTCCTAGATGGCTCACTGGTAAAGAATTCACCTGCCAATCCTGGAGATGGAGGAGTCACAGCTTGATCCCTGGGTCAAAAGGATCTCCTAGAGGAGGAAATGGCAACACAGTCCATCCAGTATCCTTGCCTGGAAAATCCCATGGACAGAAGAGCCTGGCGTGCTATGGTCCATGGGGTGGCAAAGAGTTGAACATGACTGAGCAACTGAATGTGTGTGCATTACCTTATAATAATGCACTCAGATGCACATTTTTTTCTGTGTGGTTTTCTGTACATATGTTTCATTTTACAAAAAGAAAAAGAGTTTAAAAGTAAAAAACAAAACAATAATAGCTATGAGATGTTTTTACTCATAAGAGTGAAAAAGAATAAAATAATTAGCATTAATCCTATTAACTGGGGAATTAGTTTGTGCAACCTTTCTAGATATCAGTCTACAATTGGTATTATCATTTAAAATACACATAACCAGTTACTCAACAATTCCTCTACTAACAATTAACAAAGGGATCATGTAAAAAATTATGTATAAAATACTTACTACTGGAGCAAAGAAAAATAGCCAAACAAATTGAAGAAAAATTTTTGGTCTCTTCCTTTTGCCTGAATACTATCACTATACACATGGCAGAGTAGCTAAATTGATCATTTCATCCATGGCATAAAACCACAAATTTTGCACAGTGACAGAGTATATTAAATTTACCAATAAAGTAACAAATTTCTACCACTAACATGAATTTGTTTTACGCACTAAAAATGTGCTTTTACTGTGAAACATTTAAAAAAAATCTCTACAGGAAGGAAAAAATGAGATTGAAAATATAGATAAAGCAGAAAAAAATGTAAAGAGAAAGGTTATCAGGCAATTCATTTTAACAAGCTTTTGGTGTTTCATTTGCAGGTCTTTGAAAAGGCTGACTTTTACAGCCTTTTACCCAGAACTTGCAAACCTTAGCTCTTAAAGATACACTTTATCAGAAGTCTTTAGCAGACATTATGAAACTGGAGTGAAAGGAAAAGATGTCCAGTGTAATTGATGGTTGAGCATTGTCCTGAAGTTTCCAGTACAAAATGACCTGAGGTAATCCAACCAGGCTTATAATTTAGAGGTCTTCCCAGTTGGGCAAGCATGCAGTGGGGTGGTGGAGGAAGAGCTTCCCTGTTGCTGTGAACAAGTTAAGGAGGCTGGAACAAGGTCAAGGGCCTCAGCCCATCCCTAACCTCACCTGACTTAACGCCTGCCTGCACTGCCTCTCCTCTATTTGCATATGACCTTCACAAAGGATTTTACCACGCAGATTTTCCCCATGTTTACTATTGTTCTGGATAGACTTTTCATTTTATTCAACCTGCCTAAAAATGCTGGATGAGGCAGATGGACAAGAGATATGCTGTAAAGATTTCCCTTCCAGATCAGCCCACAAATCCACGTTCTCACCGACTCTACTCAATTCTCCATACCCCACCTCAGCTCAGCTCTCCTGAAGGATGGCTCTGCCCAACTCTTCCTGTGCAGAATCAATATGTGAATATGCAAATTGACATTTGAACAACCTGACAGAGGTTGGTAAAGAATGCAAAAAAAATTAAGCTAATATGTAAATGAGTATAAATCACATTAGGTACTTTGGTCTTAACTGTTCACCACAGGAAAACTTCCATCAGAGGATGAGTTTAGAACTCACTAGGCACAGAGAAAAACAAGCGTCAGAGGAAATGACTAACAAAAAAAAAGATAAGAAACCCTGGGTAGGATTGACCCACGTTGTTCAGTTTAATTTTCATTTCTAAATTTAATTTTGTTTATTTGCTGCTTCAGAGAAAACATAATACTTAAAAGTATTTACACCAGTCTTAACATTTCAAGTTCATCAATCTAATTAAACAATGAAGCAATTAGAAGTTCTAAATTTGCAGGAGGACTTCCTTGGTGGCAAATTTGGAACTTTTAATTACTTAGTGACTAAACAGCAACAACAACAAAAATTTACAGGGACCATTCCACTACACTTATTTCTTTATCTCAGAGAGTCTTCCCTTTGTTCAGAGTGATTGTAAACCAAAATTTTTCGAAGAATTTAGGGATAGCAGTATGAGCATAAGGCTTGTAATCAACAGCACTGAGTCTGAGTACTAGGACCACTACCTAATAGCTGTTTGACGTTGGATAAATTGCTTACTTAATTCCTGTAAGGCTTAATTTTCTTATCTGCATAATAGGTCTAATAAGATCTCCATTACAGATCTGCCATGTGCCTTAAACAGCCCTACAACTATCGCTATCATGAAAGAAACATACTAAGTACTCCAGTTGATTGCAATATTCTCACTTTAATTTTTCAGAAATTATTTTCCAAAGTTCTATATAAGAAAGTAATTCAATACTTAGAATACTTGATTTCATATTTCATACCTTGCATAGTCTCTGTTTCCCCACATTTTTTCCCCTACTTTTTAATTTTTTTAAAGATAGAAGGGTTGGTTGATGGGCACTGGTGGTTGAGAAAGAATAAGGCAACTAGCAATCTAATGCTTTCCCTGCTGACTTTTGACCAATCTCCTTTTTTTCTGCCCTGAATCTTAAGTTCACTTTTGTGGGTTCTGTGTTCCTAGTGCCTTATGGGTTCTTCAGTTTTACTGGGATGATGTCTTCTCAGTATATGTCCTCCTCCCCACCCATAGGAAACTTAAGTCGTAACTATGACTGGTGGTGGTGGTTTAGTCACCAAGTTGTATCTGACTCTTGCGACCCCATAAAATGTAGCCCACCAGGCTCCTCTGTCCATGGGATTTTCCAGGCAAGATACTGGAGTGGGTTGCCATTTCCTTCTCCAGGGGATCTTCCCTACCCAGGAACTGAACCCAGGTCTCCTGCGTTGAAGGCTGATTCTTTACTGACTGAGCTACGAGGGAATGGATTTAATCAAGTGCCACTCCTCTAACTTACTTCTTGTCTGCCAAAATATTTTTTGAAATGTTTTCTGTATGCTTGACTCCCTTCATCTCTTTCTGAATATACCTTTCATATACTTACACTGTCATTTACTGTGATATGGGGATATAAACATATTTTGCTATTATGTCATGCTTAACCAGCTGCTTGAAAGAACAAGTTTGGAAATTGGAATATAGGATTCAAACTAAAGATGTGAATAATGAAAAAGAGAAAACAATTTTTAAAACTCCAAGTAAAGGATGTATAAGAATTGTGATTTTTCAGTTTCTGAAAAGGAGATCAATCCATACATTTAATTTGAGCCTATCCATCATACAACTTTCAAGATAATGCACGAAAAAGCTTCAACACTTTTTTAAAAAGTATTTTCTTTTATGGTGGTGGTGGAACACTTACTTTTTTTTCTTTAAAAAGCACATTTTTTGGAGTTTTGCTATCCTTATTCTTTGAATTTATAAATAAGACTTAATGCATAGGATACAAAGAGTGAGAACTAAAACTTAACACTTAACTGGCTTTAAGTTCAAACTTCACTTTTTGAAATTCATAGGGTGTTAAAAGTTGCCTTTGACTTCAGTAAAAGATAAAAGATGACTTAGATTTTTCTTTTTAAAAAAAGACTATAATACTTGGTGTTTTCTAAAACTGAAAGAATGAACCATGAACAGCGACTTAATCTTGGTAGCTGATATTCATCTGAGCCCCATTTTGCTTGAGCTGTGTAACTGAAGACTTTGCTGTCATCTGGAGCACTTATCTCTTATCTGCTCTTTTAAATTAAAAGATGAGGAGAACGTTAAAATTGAGGTAGAAGCACCACTACATTTGAAGAAATAAAAGATAAAGATTTGATTCTGAACACTTACAAAAACATAGCAGCCTATTAACTTGAAGTTTAAGTCAATATAACAAATAGTTTCATATGAGTTTCTATTTATTTATAGAAAAGAAAGTTTCTCTATTCAAATTGAGCCTTACCAAATGTCTGCAATTAGCAAGCCTCCATTAACCTAAAATCTGCTCCTTAGTCTGGTCTTTTGGGAAATGGAATTAGGTAACTCAATATTTCATGAACCACTAAAAAACCAAAATATAAATTTATTAGAGCAAACTGAAAATACACTTGCCAAAGAAATCACAAAATTATTGTCAGTTGTTTAGCAAATCCTCTTTCCAAGTGTTGCATCAGTTATAGAAAACTGGGTCCTTTTAACAAATAGCATAAGCAGTAGGGGGATAAATTTGCATGGCAAAGAGAATATTTGCACCTGTCTATCAAAGCACCTTTTATCTAAGATAGTGATGGAAAACTGAAAATTGTCTTACAAAGTTTTTTCTTTTAAAATGTTCTTATGAGACACCCAAAAGCACATGTTATATATATATATAAAAGAAAACAAAACCGTTCTAAGAGAAATCTCATGGTGCTGGTACTAGTGTTTGATACCTGTTGGTTGCGCGAGTGCGTGCTCAGTCACTTCAGTCATGTCCAACTCTCTGCTACCCCATAGACCAAGGCCCGGCAGGCTCCTCTGTCCATGCGATTCTCTAGGCAAGAATACTGGAGTTGCCATTTCCTTCTCCAGTGACAAAGTATGAAGTGAAGTGAGTGAAGTGAAGTGAATTCACTCAGTCGTGTCCGACTCTTTGCAACCCCATGGACTATAGCCTACCAGGCTTCTCCATCCATGGGATTTTCCAGGCAAGAGTACTGGAGTGGGTTGCCATATCCTTCTCCAACATTTTGATTGTGTAAATGTTAACTGGACGATAATCTCATGTTAATTATTCATTTCTTTGTGCTTTTGATTTCTTGATTAAACAGAAGTATTTGATTAAGGCTTGCCCTCTTTGAAAGGGATAGAATTTTGAGAGGAAAACAGATGGATTTTGAGGAAGGAAGTGAATAGCCAAATGGTCAAAACCACCACTCCTCCAAGCAATTAAACAAAAACATTGTAATCACAGGATAGTGGTGTCTGACATTCTTACATGGGCCATAGGGACCGTTTAATATTTAGGAAGAATTCAGTTCTCAGAATTACACTTATCTATCTTCTTTTGGTTGTGAGACCAATCTACAGATGTCCAATTTTTTTTACTATTTATATTGTTGTTGTTTAGTCGCTAAGTCATGTCTGACTCTTTGTGACTCCATGGACAGCAGCCCAACAGGCTCCTCTGTCCTGTGATTTCCCAGACAAGAATATTGGAGTGGACTACCATGTCCTTCTCCAGGGGATCTTCCTGACCTGGGATCGAACCCACATCTTTTGCTTGGCAGGTGGATTCTTTACCACTGAGCCACCTGGGAAGCCCTTTATAAAAATTCTTACAAACCCCAGGCCTTAGAGACAATTCGGGATCTTTTCCTTCAGACTACAGTGGTTCATCCTAATCGAAGCCTGTAGCTTGCTACGAGCTATTGAAATGGTTTATATTAACACGATGTACATACTGCCAGGAAACATACCATTTCCAGCCTTCGTGGGCTAGGTCCCAGCATTTAGCAACTTGATGAAAACAATGAGGTTTTCTCTCCATATGGCTCATGCTCATGAAGGACTGAAGTACTCATGTAGCAAAACTATTTTGGAGGCCAGAAAAATAATTTTTAGCATAACTTTGTTCATTGTTTTCTGGATCTGTTAATTTGCTGTAGATGAAAACTGCTTCTCCTTTGCTTACAAAAACAGTGTTTATTTTCATATTCTTGTATAAGTCTGTGTTCCAAGAATTGAAGCTTCATCTAATTTCTGTAGTCATCACTTAGAATTTTCCTTTCACTGGAGAATTCTCTGTTTCCTTTGTAGACACAGGACAGCAGATGTTAGTTGTGTCAGCAAAACCAAGATTTCCTTTGTTCTAAGCAATTTCCTATTTGCAATATAAGCCAGTCTGAAAGATTCTGCTAGAAATCCTATGCACTTGATACAAAGGCATGCCAAATCAGTTTCTAGAATGAAATGGTAAAAAAAAAAAATGCTTAGCAGAAAGAATTTAGATCAGAAATTTGTTTGATATGTATGGCCAGGCTAATGTATAGTTAAATAATCCTAAGAAACAGTGTCATCAAATGATAGAAGCCTGGTAGAGTAAGAAATATAAATGACAAACAAACCATAAATAACAAACAAATGCATAAGTAAGATACACATAAATATTTATAAACTTTATTTAATTAATATAAATAAATACATTAGAAACATAGATTTATATTTATATTAAAAATAATACAGAAATATATTTATCATAAATAGAGTTTTATTATTTAATTCAGCCTAGTGATATATTTATAAGACCACCTATTGCAGCGATTAATAACAAAGACTCTGAAGGCACATTAGCTGGCTAAAACGTTGGCTCTGTTGCTTTGAGAATTTGACAAATTAAAACATTAGTACTAGGTAACTGATTAGCACAAATATCAGCATTTGCTATTATTAGTTCATTACAGAGTCCTGGAAATTTTTTGATATATTCTTCTCCAAAATCTCATTTTGCTAAATTTCATGGGAAAAACACACTTCTTTGCATTAATATGTTTTCCAAATGTATTTTAAAAATTCAAAAATACAAATCATTTTAATAGATACAGCCATACTAAGTTCTAGCAGAGGGTTTACTCTCACCAAAACACTCTTCCTAAATTACACTCCTGCGTGTGTTACCTCAGTGCCTCTATAGAGGCGATCCTTCCCATCCTGTGACCTGGGATTATCAGAGAGCGTGACCTTCCTTTGATCTGAGTATCTTGTCGGTGTTGCTAAATTTGAGGACAAAATAGCTTGTGCCCTTATAATCTACAGTCCATGAACCTTGTGTCCCTTTGGACTTCCTGTTTATGTAAGAGGGGAAATGTCTTCAGGGAAAATTATGTCATCAAAGAATAGAGCAGAAAGTGAATTTGGAGGTCACATGGCTAACTTTTCTTTTCCTAGGACTGACATTCTTAGAGGAGATGAGCCACTTTTGGGTAACAGGACAGGGTGAAGGCAGAGGTGGGGTTTAATGCCTGATCCTTCCTCCTATTGTGTGTGTTGTAATGATACAGAGGGGACAGTAATTGAATCTGGAAAATTCTTGAAAAACAAGTTAACTTACACTGTTTTGATGCCTATTTTCCTCACTCTTGATAGAAGAGTAAACATGCAACCTCATGAATATGATTCAAATATTTAAGGAATTTTACATCTAGAAATGCTTTCATGACAAGCCTTTGTCAGTAATGTAACTACACTCAAGTTATGTAACTATTTATGATGTCACTTTGTGGGCATTAAATGAGATAATACATGGCAAGCCCTTTGTTCAGTGCCCGGCCCACAGGAAGCAATCAACAAATATTATCTATTTATATTATTTTCTTGTATCTGGGAATCTTCTTTCAGCCAAAAGTCTAGGCAGAAAAACATTTACTCACATTCTTGGTGATAATTACTGTATTATTCTTCACAGTACCTGAAGCGTCAGGTAAGAAAAATAGTGCTGTCCCTGTTGAAATCTGGGAAAACACAGATACCAAAAATTTGCAAGCACATTTCAGTTACCCAAATAGGTTAGGAGCAGAAAAAGAAACATATTCTTCATTTCCTGCTTTCTTAATCCCAGGTTTAAATACTTCAGTTTTAGATGTTTTCAAATTCTCAAATAACTGATTATGAAAAGGAAATTTTTTGATTAAGTAAAATATAGAAGTTGAGAAGGAAGCTCTGTGGGCTTCTCCTGGAGACTTCCTTCTTTTTCCATCAACAGTACAGCTAGAAAAGTAGAAATGGGTTTGATTGACCACTTCCCCTTTACCAAAATAAAAAAAATAAGAAGGAACTAACGTGAGCTATTTTTATAATATTATATTTATTTTTCCATTATTGAAGAAATATGTAATAATCACTAACACTTACCAGGCAGTAACCACTTGCCAAGCAATGCAGAGTTACTTGAATATATTAACCTGTTTAATCCTTTCTACTCTGATAAGAATAATTTTTTATCATCACCATTTGTTTTACAGAAGAGGAAACATGCTGAGACAGGGTGAGGATCTGCCTAAGATTCCAGAGCTGGAAAGCAGTGGAGCTGGAATTCCAATACCAGGGTTCCAGCTGGCAGTACTCCAGACCAGAAGTCTCATCAGTACCCTGAAAGACCACACTACTGTGTAGGTTGGAGAATGAGGAAAATAAAACACTGGACTCTGAGTTAATACTGGGTTTTAAACAGCAGTTAGGAGCTTGATAATTTTATCAGTTGGCTTCTAACTTGGGAGTAATGGAGAAAAGGAAGGTACAAATTATAATAGTCCTTCTAACGATTGTGTGGACAAAGTGTAACAAATTGCCACATTTATTCACAGTTACATCTCATGCAGTCCAATCTAGATGCACAGGGTGTCCATAAAGGGCACCAGGCATGAAGAAATAATCACCCCACTGGGGGCAGGGAGCTGTGAGATAGTGATCTACACAGGGTTTTCATCTTGCATTTCTCACATTTCCCTTCTCTCTATTCAGACAGAGAGTTGACTTTGTGTTCATTCTCATCCTCAGGAGAGGATGAAGCATCATGACACATGTATATGGAATTTAGAAAGGTGATAACGATAACCCTATATGCAGAACAGAAAAAGAGACACAGAAATACAGAACAGACTTTTGAACTTTGTGGGAGAATGTGAGGGTGGGATATTTCAAAAGAACAGCATGTATGCTATCTATGGTGAAACAGATCACCAGCCCAGGTGGGATGCACGAGACAAGTGCTCTGGCCTGGTGCACTGGGAAGACCCAGAGGAATCGGGTGGAGAGGGAGGTGGGAGGGGGGATCGGGATTGGGAATACATGTAAATCCATGGCTGATTCATTTATTTATTTTTTTTTTCTTATTTTAAAAAATTAAAAAAAAATTAAAATTATAAAAAAAAAATAAAAAAATAAAAAAAAACAACATCAACAAAAAAAAAAAAAAAAAAAAAGTTGCCCTGCAACTGCTTTTCTTCCCGGCTCTTAGTTCTAAAACCTAACTATAGCGGATGCAAGAATTCATCAGCATAGACTCTTGAGGGAAACTGATCTCCTCTTCAGACACTTGCTATTGATATTAACAACTGCTAATACTCACAGATCTCTAACTGTACATCAGGCACTTTTGGAAGCACTGTGTGTTCATTAAATGCTTTCAAAACCCTATGAGGGAGTTACTACTAAGATCATAAGAATGCTCTGTAAGGGTGATGATTTTTGTCTTCTTTTGTTTACTGCTTTACCTCTATCACCCAGAAGAGCACCTGGCAGAGATTAAGTACTCAATAAATATGTGTTAGAGTAAATCTCCATCTAAAGATGAAGGGGTTGCGGCGCGGACAGGTTAATAACTTGCCCAAGTCCTACAGTTTGTAGTAGGAGATTTTGCAGTATTCCCACTTGGGTTGGGGACAGAAGAAGAGATGGGGGAAATCTGTGGTTCCTGAGCAGAAGGACACTAGGGTCCTGTTGTGCTGCCCAGGAGGTGGCAAGACCACATTGAAGGGATAGTTGTGTTGGCTGGTGGGCGGCTGGAACCTCAGGTGGCATCGTAAGTGACTAAACTGCCACCTTTGGGCAGAATGAGGATAAGGAGGCAGAGAAGCAGCAGGGCGCTGCTAGTATGAGCGCTACACACACAAAGGCAGCGGGCAACCCCTAGGACAGCCTGTGCTGATCAGTGACCAAGGAGCAAATGGCCACCCCTCCCCTGAGTGGTGACTTGTTCTCTGCCAGCCAAGCCAGCCAAGCAGAATGGGTTGTTAAGCAAAAAGTCGTTCCAGAAAATAAGCAAAGTGCTATTATTTTTGCATATTTAATGTTTTTTTCTACTGAAGTATTATGTAGGGAAAGAATATTAAATGTGTCATCTGAAGGCCTAGGCTTTCATTCTAGCTTGTCCCATTCCAAATTCCTGGCCAATTTATCTAATCTACCTGCATCTCTGTTTCTTCATCTCTGAAATGGGGATTAAAAATAATCAAGGTGAGGACAAAAAGATTTTTTAAAAATGTAAGCTAAAACTCAGTGAAAGATAATTAAGGCAATGTGTTAATTTGGACTGCTTCCATTCCATTTGCACTTGATTTTGAGTTACATATATCATTTTGGCAGCAACAGGCTATACTTGTCTGTGTGTGTCTTGTTTTTTTTGTTGGGGGGGGGCGGTGCTGCACTGGGTCTTTGCTGCTATGCACGGACTCTTCATTTGTGGTACGTAGGCTTCTTCTCTAGGTGTGCTGCACAGGCTTAGCTGCCCTGAGGCATGTGAGATCTTAGTTACCCAGTGAGGGATCAAACTGGCAACCCCTGCATTGGAAGGAGGATTCTTAACCACTGGACCACCAGAGAAGTCTTGTACTTATATCTTCTTAATTAGACTTTTTATAGGTTAATATATATTGGCAGGTCACAGTCCATGAGTTCACAAATAGTTGGACATGACTGAGCATGCATGCACATATATATATATATTTTCATTTCTATGTTTATAATAAATGGATATGAAAACACTTCAAAGTTTAAAACAGAAATAGGGAATATTAAATGATTGATAGGTCACTATTGTTGCCTTCTGGAAGTTAAAAACTAGACTGTCATTAAAATGTTTCATGGATAATCTGCAGGTTCAATAATATCCAGACAGGTATATTTCACTGTAACTTTTCACTGAGCTGTTCTAATATTGTAGCTGGAATTAATTTCTGCACTAAAGACTGAAAAAATAAATTTCTAAAACATTTAGGCATTTGTTACTAATCTGTTTTTAAGATTCATCAACAAGACATAGGTGTCAACTTAAAAAAAATGTATATGTGAGAGTTGTGAGTGAAGTTTTATTCGGGGCAAAATGAGGACTATAACCTGGGAGACACAGATAGCTCTAGGAAATTACTCCAAAGAGGTAGAGGGGGAAGGTCAGCATATATGTGATTTTGATGAAGGGAGAGTACATGTGATCAAGCACATATTTTTTGCAGAAACTTTCTGCTAGTCTTGTGAAGGTTACTGCTATTCACAAGGAGTAGTCACCGCCAAGAAGGATGTTAGTGCTTTTCTGGATATGAGGAAATAAAAAGAATCTATCTGAAGACCTGTTCTGCCAGTATTCCTAGAGAAGAAAGTGCCTCATTTCTGCTCTCCAGCTTGAGTTCCTTTCAGGCGAGAGTTGAAAATCACCTGCAGCAGCAGCACATGACTTAATCCCTGTAGCTGTAGATGGCAATTGCCAATTTGTACTTGCCATAGGGAAGTCTTTCCCTCCAGTTTTACTTTAAACAAAATGACCCTGAAACCAAGCAAAGGGCTCATGTACACACAGCATGGAAAGCCAAACTCTGACAGTGGAAGTTTGCAGCAAAGGAAGGCTTTATTGCAGGACATCAAGCTTGGTCTTTCGTCAGGCTTTTATTTTTTAAGGGAAAGAACCAAAAGGCTGGGATTAATTATTGGTTTGTAACACTTCTGTGACGTTTCTTAATTGTAGTTTTGGAAGTTACAGGATGTCTCTGGCCAGGTGGTCCATGCTTGGGGGTCTGTTAGCTCACCTTGCCCTTGAGAAACAACCTGGATTTGTGGATTAATTATGATAACTTATTTCACTTATATTCAGAGTAAATCATGAGAAATGCTGGGCTGGAAGAAGCACAAGCTGGAATCAAGATTGCTGGGAGAAATATCAATAACCTCAGATATGCAGAATGACACCACACTTACGGCAGAAAGGGAAGAAGAACTAACGAGTCTCTTGATGAAAGTGAAAAAGGAGAGTGAAAAAGTTGGCTTAAAATCCAACATTCAGAAAACTAAAATCATGGCATCCGGTCCTATCACTTCATGGCAAATAGATGGGGAAACAGTGGAAACACGTGACAGACTTTACTTTTGGGGGCTCCAAAATTGCTGCAGATGGTGACTGCAGCCATGAAATTAAAAGATGTTTGCTCCTTGGAAGAAAAGTTATGACCAACCTAGACAGCATATTAAAAAGCAGGGACATTACTTTGCCAACAAATTTTCGTTTAGTCAAAGCTATTGTTTTTCTAGTAGTCATGTATGGATGTGAGAGTTGGACTATAAAGAAAGTTGAGTGCCAAAGAATTGATGCTTTTGACCTATGGTGTGGAGAAGACTCTTGAGAGTCCCTTGGACAGCAAGGAGATCCAACAAATCCATCCTAATATTCAGGAAATCAGTCCTGGATATTCATTGGAAGGACTGATGCTGAAGCTGAAACTCCAATACTCTGGCCGCCTGATGCAAAGAACTGACTCATTTGAAAAGACCCTGATGCTGAGAAAGATTGAAGGCAGGAGAAGAGGATGACAGAGGATGAGATGGTTGGATGGCATCACCAAATCAGTGGACATGAGTTTGAGTATGCTCTGGGAGTTGGTGATGGACAGGGAAGCCTGGCATGCTGCAGTCCATGGGGATGCAAAGAGTCAGACACGACTGAGCGACTGAACTGAACTGAACTATGATAGTGATAATAGCCATCTTGGTATACTAAAACTATTATCAACAACAACAATCTTAGTCATCTGACTCTGGTTGGTGAGTGTTCTGTTAGGACAATATTGAGGTCAGAGGGGACAAGAAGGGGAATTCAGTTTTAAACCAAGAGATTAATTACAAACTCAGTCAAGGACCTTGGTTAGGGGGATTTAGTTTCAGCCCTTGTAACAGTGCAAGTGAAATATACTACCAGCAATGAGAATTTAGAGCACCTCTTTAAAAAAATGACTTGTGGGGAAATATACACTGGGACATTCATCCATCAAATATCCATCAGTGCTTATGATGTGCACTCCTGTTGATACTGAGGACACCACAGTAAACTAAAACAATGATATGTTGTTTATGGAGCTCACATACCCCTGGGGGAGGATGAATACAAACAGATTAAATACATTGTGTTGTCAGACACTGTGATGAATAAACATAGAGCAGGTAAAGGATGAGATTGTTTGAGGAGGGTTCTGGGGAGGAGGTGGTCCACCAAGGACTAGCCAAGGACTCACCAAGGAGAGCTAGTGAGGTAAGGAGCAAGTTGTGTATATATCTGTAAAGAGGGTTTACTCACTCTCAAATTTTATTTTTCTCTTGGGACCTACGGTTCTCTTTTCTTTTCTTTTTTTTTTAAAAGGCTTTAAAGATAAATGAACATGTACCAATAGACACCTATAACTTTGACTTTACTAACTGTATGCAAATAACTCAGGTTATTTATACAAGAGATCCTATAAATTGCCAAGAATAACTGGAAGTCTTTATACTTTTAGGCGGGCACATTTCAACTAAGAAATGAAGGAAGAGACTTAGACGGAAGTAAGTCACTTCTCTCATTGGCTTGTGATCTTACTCATCATATAAACCCAAATGCAATCATATACACGAGCATAGAAGATACTAGAAACTCCACAGAGACACAGCCCAGGTAAGTAATATGACTGAACTGTACAGAGATTAGAGATGATATACTCTTCACTCTTCATTTCAGGTTTATTTTTATTACTGTCATATTCTGTACGTGTCTGTCTTATGCCCTGTTTTTAGATTGAACTGTAAAATTGTTAATTCTTTATTTGGAAGCTTCTATCCATCAAAATTACTCCCCAAATTCTATCCCATTTTCAAATAATACGTTTAAATCTTTAAAGTGCTTAACAAAGTATTTGAATCTTAGCCTCCTTTGCCAGAGAGTTGAATTTGGATATTGTCATTTTTCTAGCAGAGACATTAGAATTTCTGAGACTGTTTTACTGGGTTCTTACAGCAGTATACAGATTAGAATAAAGACTTAGTTAAAATTAAATGGATTTATAAAGATAGTTTGTATTTTCAATGACTGCATGAAAATTGCTTCTGGGATTAAACATTTCTGTATTTTGTTGTTAATCGTCTGAAATGTACCAGTGTTACATAAAGTAAAAAACAGCTACAAAACTAGGAGAAAGAAAGGAAATACCCAGTGTAGAATTTTGAAAAAGCACTACTATTTTCTAAGTAAAGTATTTCATTTCTAAACAAGTTTAGCAAATATCAAAAGCTGTATTTTCTTTTGCACTTAATGGCTACATTCATATGAGTTTTTATGTGGGTAACTAATACCTACCCAGGGTATTATTTAGTCATCCACCCCTATGTTTTTTAAGAATCTTTATATCTTATTTTTCAAAAAGAAACTGAAGTAAGCTTTTTGTTTACCTGCCGAATCAGGAACTTCCCATGACTTGGTGTGGAGCGCGAGAAAAGTAGCAGTTAGTTTCTAGGTGAACAGGAGAATCTTAGGCATGATCAAACTTCTTCCTTCTTGTTTCTAAACCATTTCAGGAAATAAATGCAGCTTCCCCTAACACAGAGTGACTAAGACAGGGCTCGGAGATGAAGCTAGCAGGAAATAAGTGACCAGCATGACACTGGAATTTGCACAGGCCCATTAGATAATATTCAAATCTATAATACACCTGGGTGTTACTTCTATGTATCATGAGAAGTCAGGGTCTAATTATGAGTATCTTTCCTCTTTTGTCTCCCAAACATTTTAGCCTACTCCTGTTATGAAGCCCACTGTAATATCTTGTGTCATATATCTGAGGTTCTGTCTCCAGACTCTATATGCATCTCCCTATATCTAGTCCTGAACAAACATCACATTACTGTAATTACATGGCTTTTTATATTCTCTCCTCTATTCTTTTAAGTTTTAGGGGACTATTTTAGTCCTTTGCATTTCCATTTGAAGTTTAGGATCAGGTTTACCTTTAGAGTTTCTTGGATTTTGAATATGGGCAATCATTTGATTGCAAAGAAGGACAATTTTGTCTCTTCCTTTCCACTCCTTATGTATGTTTCAAGCAGGTTCCTCCAACCTCCCATCCTGTGTAGAGGATTTATTCCCTTTTATCCTGAAAAATATTCTGGGGGCTTTCCTGGTGGCTCAAATGGTAAAGAATCTGCCTGCAATGCAGGAGACCTGGGTTTGATCCCTTGTGGGTAAGATCCCCTAGAGGAGGGCATGGCAACCCACTCCAGTATTCTTGCCTGGAGAATTCCATGGACAGAGGAGTCTGGCTGGCTACAGTCTATGGGGTCGCAAAGAGTTGGACATGACTGAGTGACTAAGCATTCACTTTTTCATTCTGAAAAAAGCTAAGGTCTAGGCTGCCTAATGCCACTAGCAGAATTCCAGATCCTGTTCACTGCGTTTCATTTCTGTTCATTTGGTCCAGGCAAAGTTTCTCTCACTCTTGATTCTAACTTTGTATCTTCTTTTTATGTAACTTTCACTTTTTATGTCCCTGTAGCAGAATAGGTTTTACCAAAGAACACGATCTGGAGGATTTGAGTCCAATTGAATCACACAAAGCTGGACTCTTCCCCTCTGCTAGGGGGAACCATCCCTCTCTCTCTTACCCCTTCTCACCCTCCTCCTTTCTCTTTTCTTTTTCAATAAATACTATGTACTGAGCACTGTATTAGTACTTTTGTTGTTCAGTAACCAAGTTGTGTCCAACTCTTTGCAACCCCATGGACTACAGCACACCTGGCTTCCCTGTCCCTCACCATCTCCCAGAGTTTGCCCAAGTTCATGTCCATGGAATTGGTGATGCCATCCAACCATCTCATTCTCTGTCATCCCCTTCTTCTCCTGCCCTCAATCTTTCCTAGCATCAGGGTCTTTCCCAATAAGTCAGCTGTTCACATCAGGTGGTCAAAGTATTGGAGTTCAGCTTCAGCATCAGTAATTCCAATGAGTATTCAGTGGTGATTTAAGATTAACTTGTTTGATCTTGGTACTTTACACACAATATTTTCATCACCACCTTACAGGTTAGGAATGTAAAGCCAGGAACACTGACTTGCCCAAGGCCATTCAGATAGTAAGTGGTTGGGTCACTCCAGAACCACTCACTCCCTTCCATCACCTCCTCTACCCTGAACTTGATCCTCACTGCATCCCGTGGTGGGGATGGGAGGGATGTGTTTTAATTTCATCCTTCTAGTTCATTATCCTTATGAAATAAGGGCTTTAGCAAAGGGAGATTATTGTTACAGATATACTGCTAAATGCTATCAGGGAAAAAATATGTTTTTCTACTTTAGATTTTATTGTAAATTTCCTTATGTTTTCATTGGCCATGAAAACATTTACTTGGAATTCCTCCTGTTAGCATTTATGCAAAAGCTTATAAGATATAGAAAGGATTTTTAGAGTCAATATATGCTTCCAACAGTTTTTATCTTTAGTACTTATTGGTTTTGTGTTATAAAACGTGCACATATATCTTAAAAAATAAAAGTCTTCAAGTTTGGAGTTTTATAACTGTAAAAATTAAGAAACCAGACTTTTGCTTGGTAGAAAATATAACTATGCAAGTAACTACAGAAATGTGATGTTCAAGTAAAGCTTCATTAATGAGTTATGACTGTTGAAAGGATGTTCTTGAAAGCAAGATAAGCATTTGTCAGATGTTCATGGGCCTGTGCCAAGTTTTAGATTTAAAGATATATTTGCAGAGAAATATAGACAGCTACCAATTCATGCTAGGAATTTTTAAATGTCTTCTTTACTTGAATTAAATACAAAATAGTTTGACTTTGCAGAATTAACAACAACCCCCTCATTTTCATGCAGAATTATGTGATATTTGACCAAATGAGAGAAGATTATATTTAATTTAAAATGTTGATCCTATGGATAAATATGAATCTATATACACATATAATGTTTATAAGAAATTCATAATTTCCTCAGGAGCATTGACCAATAGCATAAAAATCAATTAAAATAGCATGAAATTGTCAGGGAATGTTTAACAGTAGGATTTCTGTGTGCTGTTTCCTATCTCTCTTGAGCCCTCTGTTCCTTATTAGTCCCTGTCAGGAGCAAGAGGAGTGGCAAGCCACTCCCTGGACTGAGATCATAGAGATGGGCTGCTTGCATAGGATTTCCTTTATTACCCTTTCCATGTGGTGAAAGGGATTACCTATGACCCCCTTTTGATATGGATTGCCTTTTGGCCTTATGGCCTCTATTGCTTCTTGTTCCCTTGGTAACTTTAAAGCCTGGTCTTTTGATCTTTATCTGAAGAAGCTACCTTGTAATACGGTACATATACTCACACAGAATTCAATAAAGCACCCTTGTTCCACCAGAGACTTGGGTCCCTGTGTCCTTCTCTTTCTCTCTCTTTCCCTCTCTATTTCTGGCTGATTCCCTGGAGTGCGGAAGCCGACTGCATAACCCAGGGAATATTAGCCTCTTTCCTTCTTTCACTTTCTTATCATCAACTCCAGACCACCAGGTTCTGGTCCATTAAAGGACCTCCAACAAGGGGCGCCGGAGCAGGGGCCTGGTATACGCGGCACTTCAGATGGAGTGACTCAGGGACTATTGAAGCTGGTAAGTACAAGGACATGGGTCAAACGGCTGGAAAGCCCCCTCACTTTTCTACTTTACTTCATCATTTATTTAAAGTCCAGGGACTGTTGGTTTCGTACCAATGAGTAGAGGCTTGCCTTCGAACAATAGTTGAACATAATCCCTGGTTCCCTGGTGAAGGCAGTTTTGATTTAGAAATTTGGCACCGGGTCAAAGAGAAGGTTGAATGAACCGTCAGACAGGGAAAAAATATTCCAATTGATTTCTGGCCCCTGTGGGTTCTCATTAAAGCTGTAATTCTGCCATTTCAAGGCAATTCTAGCCCTCCTGATATTTGACAACAGACAGAATGCTTATTACATGAATATGAATTAGATGATGAAACTTTACAAAAGGCTCAATTAGAACAACATAAAATATTTCAGAATTTTCCTACAAGCCCTGCCCTGGCTGCTCCAAATGCTCCTCCTCTGTCAACAGGCGTGAATCCAAAAATCTCTCTTTTTCTTGAACCCAATGATTCTGACGACTCTCCTGAGACACTTTGTGACACCAAAACTGGCAATACTTTTCTAGATAATAATGATAAGTCCTTAGCACAAACTCATATTTGCAAAAAACTGCTACCTACTCACTCTCCTTCGTGACAGAGGCTCTTTGAATTGCTGGCTTTGCAGTCACAAGTCTCTGAAGCCAGTGGTTTGTCCACCTTCCTAGTTTTAAGAAATGCTAATGCTCACGGGCAAATAATACCTTAATATGATGGTGTTAGCCTTTTTCACATGCAACAAATGAAAAAGGCTGTAACTATGTATGGTCCACATTCGTCTTTTACTAGAGAAATTCTAAACGCTATGGTGTCTTCTATTGGAACCTTTATTCTCTCTGATTGGTGAACTTTAATAAAAGCTCTCCTTAAACCAGGAGAATATCTTCAATGGACAATGTGGTTTCAAGATATAGCCAGAGATCATGCTGACAAAAACGCAAGAGTTGGTGCTCCCCAAAACCAAATTACTTTTGAAATGTTAACTGGCACCGGACAATTTGACGCTATAGAAGCTCAAATACAATGCCCTCCTTTGTTGCATGAACAATTAAAAACAGTGGCCCTTGAAGCTTGGGATAGAATTACTCCTCAAGGGGAACCTACAGGTAGCTACGCTAAAATATTGCAAGGACCTAATGAAACTTATGCTGGATTAGAAACTAGATTTTTTTTTTTTAGCTAGATTAGAAACTATTATTTCCTGTACTGTAGTCGGAGGAGAAGCTAAAAGGCAACTAGAGAAATTACTTGCTTATGAAAATGCAAATCAGAAATGTCAAAAGGCTACAGCTCCAATTGGTGAGACAGGGACTATTATTGATTATTTGAAGGCTTGTTGCAATCTAGGATCAGAAACTCAAAAAATGCAAATGCTAGCTGAAACAATGGCTGCTTGCTTTAAAAAGGGAAATGAGGGATGTTTTATATGTGGGGATAAGAACCATTTAAAAAAGGGCTTGCCCTAAGAAAGCTAATAAAAAACCTCCAAAAGTCTGCCCCCACTGCCACAGGGGAATGCATTGGGCCAAAGAGTGTAAATCTAAATTTGATATTGAAGGAAAAATTGACTCTTGGACTAACTCCTACTTCCAAAGGTCCCTACACTGGACTGGTCTATAAAGAGGACTGGCTGACCTCAAACTCACCTTAAAACGATGCTCAAACAGAGGACTCAAGAGAGATAGGAAACAGCACACGGGAATCCTACTGTTGAACATTCCCTGACAAGCATCCCCCACAGCATCGGGTCTGGAACTGTAACTCTGGTGATTGTCTTGGCAATTTTATTTGTTGTTTACCGTTGCCTTTCTGCAAAAATTGTTAAAACTAAACAAACTCAAATGGTCAGGACCTTTTTTACAAATTGTCAGGGAATGCTTTAACAGCAGGATTCCTGTGTGCTGTTTCTCTCTCTCTTGAGCCCTCTGTTCCTTATTAGTCCCTGTCAGGAGCAAGAGGAGTGGCAAGCCACTCCCAGGACTGAGATCGTAGAGATGGGATGCTTGCATAGGATTTCCTTCATTACCCTTTCCATATAGTGAAAGGGATTACCTATGACCCTCTCTTGATGTGGATTGCCTTTTGGCCTTATGGCCTCTATTGCTCCTTGTTCCCTTGGTAACTTTAAAGCCTGGTCTTTTGATCTTTATCCTTAGAAGCTACCTTGTAATATGGTATATATACCAACACAGAATTCAATAAAGCACCCGTGTTCCACCAGACTTGGGTCCCCGGGTCCTTCTCTCTCTCTCTATTTCTGACTGATTCCCTGGAGCGTGGAAGCCGGCTGCATAACCCAGGGAACATTAGCCTCTTTTCTTCTTTCACTTTCTTATCGTCAACTCTGGACCATTAAAGGACCCCAACATGAAATGCTTTTCAAATAAAAACTCCAATTAAGAACAACAATTCCACTCTGAAAGCTATTTTTGTTCTTTTGAGATTTGAAACAAATAGACCAAGGAATCCTAACAATTACATTTTGTATCCTGCATAAAAGTGGACCCTTTGATTATGTAAAATGTTTTTTCAGAAGGAAATGTATTACTTTACATTTTTATCCACTATTTTTTTTGTTCTCATATCGTTTCCACTATTGCTAAGCTCAATATTTCCAAGAAACTTGGAAAACAACCTCATTGTTCTGATGGGCACTTCATTTAGTGCCCCAAATGTGGATTTCCTATATGCATATTTCATCCCAAAGGAATCTGGGGCTGTAAACCTTGGAATTTTCATTAGTTGACTCTAGTGAATTCTTTAGGGAACATTCCCGCATACTGATGTGTGGTATGTCCCACATTTCACCTGGGTGGGGACTAGGCTAGCTAATGGACGTGGACAGGACACAGACTGTTATGACTCTGTCTCTTATAAGGAGTGCCACCTCTACAGCATCTAGGTATGAAAAAACCTGGGCCTAGAGAAATAGATTCGCTAGGAATTGCCATCACTGTTTCCTGGATCTGGAGGGGGTCTAGATAAACAATCAGTTATTCCCCATCAGCATCCCCACAGAGAGACACTTGAGATCACATGTACTCGGGATGTGAGCTAGGCAATCTAGATTTTTATGATCTGTGTTTTATCTTTTATGTGAAGTGATTTCAGATGGAACTTTGCATTCCAAATTCAGCCAACTTTTTATCTAATATTCCATTAATATCTCTGAAAGACTTCCTTAGTAGAGAATAAACTATTTAAGCTTGGCACTTTAAATAAATAAATGCTATTTATTATTTTTATTTAATTAAATTTTTGTGTGTTGTAATCATGGTGTTTATTCTTGAGTAGAATGAATTCAAAGTTACTAACAGCTAAAAATTCAGTGTCCAGCTTTGTGCTAAACGCTTTACATGTGTTACCTCATTAAATCTCCAAATCCATATTAGTATCTCTATTTATAAAAAGTGGACTTTGAAATTTGAAGATACTACTATGTTGACTCACCCAAACGCACACAGAAACTATGCGGAAGAATGGAACTTCAAATGAAAATGTGTTTCAGTTGCCTAATCATTATAAGATTGCAATACATTCTACTACTAGTGCTTAAAATTACTAAATGTTTACAGACAATAGAAATGAAATTGTACAAATCACAAAAAACGCACAAAATTATGATGACCTCCATCTAACCAATATAGCCTATTTGAGCAAACTTCCTGAAATGTAAGAAACATTTGTGTCTTTCTTAGCTCCTCTGCAGAGGGAATAAAGACATATGCTCACCATCATCCCATCCCAACAGAGGTCCCCAGTATGGGGTCTGTTTGTATGTGGAAGCAACACAATAGAACTCAGCAGCATGGATGCAGTAAGAGAAGAGAGCAGTATTTCCCCTAGTCTTCCCTTCCTTCAGGAAAAAGCAACGGGGGAGGGAAGAAAGGGGATGACAAATTGACATGCTGGTTTACATGCCTCTTGCGTGTACCCTGCCCTTGCAATCCTTGCCCAGCTGTCCCCACAAACTCAGCTGTGTCACCAAAGCAAACAACAAAGCAGATGTCAAACACCATTCATTACAAGTGTCTAAAGGGAGAAGGAAAAAAAAATCCTAAAATGCAAAGTTTTTGACTCCATTCTCCAAAGTTTACTCTCTGATATCTTTTTATAAATAAAACCTGGATTTGGTTATTTCACCGAAATGTTCCAGCTAGTTCTTAAAGAGAGGATCTTATTTCTATTAAATCTTCCCCATATGTTATTAAGATAATGATTTATAATTCTGGTTTTGAAATATCCTCTAATGTCTCTGGTTATCTCAGACGATGCCATAAATTTTTCAAAAAGTCCTTCAAGAAAAATGTTGAAACATCTCTAAAGAGCTGTTAAAATAATTCCTCTATTTCACTCTTTCCAGAATCACACCATGCCAAACTACAAACTCATTTATTTTAATATGAGGGGGAGAGCAGAAATTATTCGTTACATATTTGCATATTTGGACATAAAATATGAAGACCACAGAATAGAACAAGCTGATTGGCCTGAAATCAAGTCAAGTAAGTAGCATAAATGTTGTTAATGGAAATGTACGAAGAGGAAATGTTTCTAGAACCTTTTGTTTCTCCTTGGGGAAAAGAAAAATATCAAGGTTTTTAGATCTTATGTAGCTTTACATTAAGAAACAGCAGTTCAGGCAAGTTAAATAAATGCTATGTGACCCAGAAAATTTCCTATTTGCGGTGAAATCACACACTTGACAGAGGGAGCAGATCAAAATAACTGAGCATAAAGCTCTATCAGAAGAGCTGAAATGGAGGAATAGAGAAGTTAAACTTTTGACCATTGGAATTGACTGGGTTTGCTCAGCTATCAATAGCATTTGGACAATGGATCAGATAAGCTGCTTTAACAGAAAACCAAATGGCTTAAAAAACAAGGACATAAATTGTATCACATAACTGAAAATCCAGAAGGCCAGGTTTCCAAGGATGGCTTTATTCAGTTTTCCCTCTCAGTGCGTTGGCTGAGTCATGCAGCTGGTAGCAATATGTTTGCTGCAAGTCCAGCCTGGCAGTGTTGAGCAGCAATCTTGAGAGGTTATAGGAGAAAGCTTAACATTGCTCCCTTAAGTGTTCCCAGGAGAAGGAAGAAAAACTTTCCCAGGGGACCTCAGCAAACCTCTCATGTCTCACTGGCTCAAGCTGGCCCATGTGTCCATCTCTGAACCAGCCACTGGCAAAGGGGGTAGGAAGAACCTTAGAACTATTGATCCATCTCTGAAGTAGGGGATGGAAACTGTTTTCATCTCTGAAGATGCCAAGATAGTGTAGAAAGAAAACAACTTAAAAAAATGTACCATCAGGATGGGGAATACATGTAAATCCATGGCTGATTCATGTCAATGTATGACAAAAACCACTATAATATTGTAAAGTAATTAGCCTCCAACTAATAAAAAATAAATGGAAAAAAAAATGTACCATCCTCAGAGAAAAGAGAAGATACTCTATACAATCTAAAAGGAATGTTCAGAGACAAAATTTTCTTCAGTTAATGTCTGATACAAACAGACAAATAAAATGATGAAAAATAAGTAAATCTTCCAGAAAACACAATAGGGAAAAAATGAAAAATAAGAGGAAAAAGATAAGGACAATTGAGAATCAGTCAGTTTAGGAGGTGCAACATTTCCATGAAATCCTGGGAAGGGAGAACAGAAAGTAGAGGGGAGGAAAACTTTTAAAAGAAACTTCCTTATACAAAACTGAAATGATCTCCATATGGCTTTCACATATTGGTCTTGGAATTACCATTTTAATCAGGGAGGACAATTTTTTTTTTTCTCTCACATTTGATTATTTGAAGAAATTTAGAATCTTTAAAATATCATAGAGAAAAAGCCATTGCTGTGTAGTCAGTTCAATGAAAATGCTCCGAAGATAAAGACTGTCTTTGGCTGAATCTGAACTGAGTCCCTAGGTAACTCATGCGCATGTATCTCTGTTTAGATATCAACTTTTAGAACTTCCTTGATTGTTTCTCTGATCATTGTGAAATTAAGTCCAACCTTCCCTGACTTTACTTCTTTATTTAGACACTGATTCCTATAGACTATCTGAGACATGCAATCACATATAGGTTCAAGGGACAACTGTCTCCTCTTCCTGAAGAGGAGATTTATTTATTTACTTCCGCTGGTTTGGGTCTCCTCACCACCCAAGTAGAACAAGCCCCTGCTAGACTCTATTTTACGTGCGGCACCTATGGGGAAACACAATGTTCCAGGCATAAGACCAGCACACAGTAGACTGGGACCATCACTCCTGGCACAAGTTGAGACATTTTTCTAAGACATTTTACCAAGATCACAGTAGCTATTTTGGCAGCTATAGCACACTGAGGCTTTATGATCAGCATCACTAAATCTCTTAAAGCTTTTTGACAGGTGTTCCTGTTAAGTTACAACTCCACCACCCTGAAATTATTTTTTTTCTGGAACCAAATAAAGGACTTCGTATTTGTCTTCTTAAATTTCTTCTTGTTAGATGCAGCCCTGTATTCCAACTGTTGGCAATCATCCCAAGCTTGGCTCAAAGGCTTCCAGTAGCTGAATGCTTACCATCTCATAAGAAAACACATTCCACTGTTAACAGTTCCAACAGGAAAATAATTATTCTTGATCTTGAGTTAAAATCTGCCCTTTAAAAATTTCTTTTTGGAAACAGAATTCTTTTGGGTTCTGGTTCTGCATTTTAGAGATAGTTAGAATAAGTAGCATTTTTCTTTCCACTTGATAGTTGTGCCATATTGGAGACAGCGTTTATGTTCCACTGTTTGTTCTCTCCTTCAAGTGAACAGTGTGAAGTTCTTCAGCCAATCTTCATATAATGTGATTCTCAGACCCCTTTCTAACTTGGATACTATCCTCTGGGTTTGCTCTGATTTTTAATATCTTTCTCAAAACATGGCTCTTAGAACCAAAAACAGCTGAGCAAGAGTTCCAACTGATCTCAGTTTGGATCTCACCTTTAGCAGGTGTGTGATCTGGGCTTTTTATATAACTTTTCCTCATTTGTAAAATGAGTTGGTAGTTAATACCTACTTCACAGAGCTCTTGTAAGTACCTGAAGACCTAATGGGCATGTTCAGTATTTAGTGCAATGACTAGCACAAGGGAAGCAACCCCCAAAATGGTAGGCATGTTATTTACTCTTCATCACATAGTATGCTTCAGATAAGGCATCAAAATTTGTGTCAGCTTTATTTGGGACTTTGTTTTGCTCACCGAGTCTCTCAAACACCTAAAACAGTAGGAGTCATGCTTAATTAGGTAAGTATTCAAAAAGGTTTTTATTCTCGGTGTGAACTGTAGTTCATCTTTCACTATTTAGTGCATATGAAAGACACTCAAAGGCTGATGCTAGCAGTCGAGTTAGGGTTGTGGGATTGTAAGAGGCACTTTATTCTTTTCCCTCACTCCAAAATAATTTTATGTCCAAACCTAAGGTGGCTCAGTGGTAAACAATCCAGCTGCAATACAGGAGATGATGGTTCAGTCCTGGGGTCGAGAACATCCCCTGCTGGAGGAAATGGCATCCCACTGCCAGTATACTTGCCATGGACAGAGGACCCTGGCAGGCTAGTCCTTAGGGCTGTAGAATCAGACAGGACTGAAGCAACTGAGCAAGCAAGGCGCAGGTTGGGAAAACTGTGATTAATTCATATGGCAAAGTGCATGCTGTTCAAAAGATGGTGCTTTATTGATTTAGAAAGATTTAAAATTCCCCCAGGCTGCACGGTGCAGACAAGCACGGAAAACAGGAAGTAAAAAAAAAGAAAAAAGGAAAGGTATCATCAAATAAAAAAAAAAAAGTGGTTTACAAGCATTATATACATTATGATTCTATATTTAAATGTATGCATGTGTGTTTAGTTGCTCAGTCGTTTCCAACTCTGCAACCCCACTAACTGTAGCCTCCTAGTCTCCTCTGTCCATGGAATTTTCCAGGCAAGAATACTGGAGTGGGTTGCCATTTCCTACTCCAATTTATATGTATATGGGAAAGCAATTAAAATATTAAAATGGTTATAATTATATGATAGAATTTTTATCTTCAACTTAGGATATTTCTATAATAAAGAATAACAAATTACTTTCTGAAAAGATATAAGTTCGGATAAGAAAACAAAGTAGGATTTACAGAGAAATATTAATACGCCTTTTCTGAGCCTGTTCTATATTTGTACAAATATGCTTGTTGCCTTACTATATACTTCAAAGTCCCTCATCAGAATCAGAGTTTGGCTAAATTCCTTACCATAACACAATTATCAAACACTCCATATTCCTCAGACTATGGTTTTAAAGAATAATTAATATAATCTCAGAGGACTGAAAAATTAATGAGACTTTAAAAGAGAAGTTTTTTTTAAAAAGTTACATAGTAAGTATGTGAGGTAATATATATAAGCATTGATGTAAACCTGGATTTTAGACCCAGTTCTGTCAGTAACTCTATAGCAGTTCTTCTAACAACTCATTTTTCCCTCTTTTAAAAAAAATTTGAAGTATAGTTGCCATACAATAGAAGTTTCAGATGTACAATATAGTGATCCACAATTTTTAAATGTTATAGTCCATTTATGGTTATTATAAAATATTGGTTATATTCCCCATGTTGTACAATAGATCCTTGTAGCTCATCTTATACATAATACTTTGTCCCTCTTACTTCTCCACTCCTATATTGCCTGTCCCCTCTTTCCTCTCTCCACTGGTAACCACTTGTTTGTCCTCTGTATCTGTGAGCCAGCTTCTTTTTCTAACAAGTTTTTTGGGTTTTCTTTTTTGTTTTTTCCCAATTATTTTTATTAGTTAGAGGCTAATTACTTTACAATATTGTAGTGGTTTTTGCCATACATTGACATGACTCAGCCATAGATTTACATGTGTTCCCCATCCTGAACTCCCCTCCCACCTCCCTCACCATCCCATCCCTCTGGGTCATCCCAGTGCACCAGCCCCGAGCACTTGTCTCATGCATCCAACCTGGACTGGTGATCTGTTTCACAATTGATAGTATACATGTTTCGATGCTGTTCTCTCAGATCATCCCACCCTCGCCTTCTTCCATAGAGTCCTGCTGGGAGCCGCCGGGATGCACCCAGTCCATGACAAGGTCATGGGACGAGAGAGGAACCTGCAAGGCAGCTCTTCCTCACATGGGGCTGCCCCGGGGGCCCAATATGTCCCCTCCGGAGCTGCCGGGATGAGAAAGGAACCTGCAAGGCAGCTCTTCCCCTCGAGGTTGTCCCGGGGACAAGGTCATGGGACGAGAAAGGAATCTGCAAGGCAGCTCTTCCTCTCGAGGTTGTCCCAGGGGCCCGGTATGCCCCTTTCTTCCTTCTGTCTTACTGTTGTTGGGCTTTCTATTAATTTTTGGAAATGATAATATATAGTAATAAGGCCTTGCTGGAAAAGTCCAAGCCTTTTTGGAAATGCTCAAGATTGCTCTGGCTCAGGACACGACCATAAACATTAAGTTATAAAAGAAAAGGCCACAGGTATAGTTTGGCTGCTTGCTTAAAAGATTATAATGTTCTAGAATAGAAAAGAGTAGAGGTATTTAGATTTAGAAGTAGATATACTGCTTTGGTTTACTTGCTCCTTGGTTGAAAGGGTTTTCACTATTGCTATTTCCTTGCTGCTATTTGTTCATTGTTTCCCTTTCTTTAAACAACATGGGATATTATGGGCATTTTTGTAAAATTAGAAAATGGGGTATATAGGATTTTAATAGAAGATTTATATTAACCAGTTTTACTGCCATTATCTTACTATTAATAGAGGTGTTTTTGCTGTTTAATAGTTAATCATTGTAAATTGAGATTTTGTGGTTTCAGGTAAAGAAAAATATCAGGTTTTTCTCATGGTACTATTTTCAGAAATGTCAAACATGTTACTGTGACCCTTCCCATGTATTGTTTTATTGTCCAAAGAATTTACACTATACCTGAGATTTGTGGAACATTGTTTTTGTTAGAGTGAGAATGTTAGGCCATTGAGGCAAGAAGAATACGTATGGGACATTTAAGTATAAACCCTGTAATCGGAAACGTTCTAGATGAATGCTTAGGGGAAAAACATGGAGAAAAAAATATTGATGGAAGCACAAACCAATATCTGATGTAATATGTGGTGACTTAAGGGGGAGGTAACATTCATCCTATAAAAACTGAGCTATCCTAAAAATAAAAAAAAGTTACCTCTTCTACGCAACCTTCTGTGTCTGTCTGTCTGTCTTCTTCCTCGCCGACGCCACTCATCCCTTGGGTATTCCTGGTCCTGCCAGGGCTGGACCTTGGCAGAGTCCAAAAGTCTGTTCTATACATCTGTGTCCCTTTTTCTGTCTTGCATATAGGGTTATCGTTACCATCTTTCTAAATTCCATATATATGCATTAGTATACTGTATTGGTCTTTATCTTTCTGGCTTACTTCACTCTGTATAATGTTTCATCCACCTCATTAGAACTGGTTCAAATGAATTTTTTTTTTCATGGCTGAGTAAATATCCCCTTGTGTATATGTACCACAGCTTCCTTATCCATTCATCTGCTGATGGGCATCTAGGTTGCTTCCATGTCCTGGCTATTATAAACAGTGCTGCGATGAACATTGGGGTGCGTGTGTCTCTTTCAGATCTGGTTTCCTCGGTGTGTATACCCAGGAGTGGGATTGCTGGGTCATATGGCAGTTCTATTTCCAGTTTTTTAAGGAATCTCCACACTGTTCTCCATAGCGGCTGTACTAGTTTGCATTCCCACCAACAGTGTAAGAGGGTTCCCTTTTCTCCACACCCTCTCCAGCATTTATTGCTTGTAGACTTTTGGATAGCAGCCATTCTGACTGGCGTATAATGGTACCTCATTGAGGTTTTGATTTGCATTTCTCTGAGAATGAGTGATGTTGAGCATCTTTTCATGTGTTTGTTAGCCATCTGTTTGTCTTCTTTGGAGAAATGTCTGTTTAGGACTTTGGCCCATTTTTTGATTGGGTCATTTATTTTTCTGGAATTGAGCTTCAGGAGTTGCTTGTATATTTTTGAGATTAATCCTTTGTCTGTTTCTTCATTTGCTATTATTTTCTCCCATTCTGAAGGCTGTCTTTTGTTTGTTTGTTTGTTTTAACTTGCGAAATGTAGAGATTCCACTAGAGCAGCAGCCCCCAACCAGGGACTAGATTCAGGAAGACAATTTTTCTATAGACCAGGGTGGGGGTGGTGATGGATTTGGGGTGCTTTGAGTACATTTATTGTGCACTTTATTTCTATTATCATTACATCAACTCTGGTCACCAGGATTAGAGGTTGGCGACCCTGCCCTAGACAGGCTCCCTGGTAGCTCAGAGGGTAAAGAACTTGCCTGCAATGTAAGAGACCTGGGTTTGATCCCTGGGTTGGTATGATCCCGTGGAGAAGGAAATGCAATCCACTCTAGTATTCTTACCTAGAGAATTCCATGGACAGAGGAGCCTGGCCCCAGGCTCAGTCCATGGGGTCATAAAGAGTCGGCCAGGACTGAGTAACTGACAATGTCCCTTACAGAATAAATATTCAAGAATTCTGCAATGTTACTGTCATGCTTTGTTTCCACAATTATCAGTAAAACAAAAGTATTATGACTTGATTTTGTTCTGGAAGTTGATTATTTGCTTATTTTATTTTAAGCTCTTCCATTTGGCAAAATCCCCATTTTGGAAGTTGATGGACTTAAACTTCACCAGAGTCTAGCAATAGCAAGATACTTGACCAGGAACACAGGTAATATATTCTTTATGTTTAAGGTTCTTGATAGCTGAAAAAATGCGTGGCATATATTTACTATTCATTAAGCAGCTCTATTAGTGAATGAGATTAAACTATACAGTGCAAGAGATAACGGGGTTAAATGCTGAGTTAGTATACATATACCATCTCTATCAGTTTAAATTTCCCCGAGTTCCCTAGACAATTAATTTTATCTTATATTGCCCAGTCTCTCCTGCCCCACAGCTCCTTGTTCTCAATCCCTTCTTGGAATATAGCTGAAAAATTAGACAGACATATATGAACCCAAACTTTTGCTAGAGTGCCTATCATAAGTTATCAGAAATTAACAGGAAATACATGAGGCATCAGTTCAGTTCTGTTCAGTCGCTCAGTTGTGTCTGACTGTGAGCCCACGGGACTGTAGCATGCCAGACTTCCCTGTCCATCACCAACTTGGAGCTTACTCAGACTTACCCATCAAGTCAGTGATGCCATCCAACCATATCATCCCCTTCTCCTCCCACCTTTAATCTTTCCCAGCATAGGGTCTTTTCCAATGAGTCAGTTCTTCGAATCAGGTGGTCAAAGTATTGGAGCTTCAGCATCAGTCCTTCCAATTAATATTCAGGACTCATTTCCTTTACGATTGACTGGTTTGATCTCCTTGCAGTCCAAGGGACTCTCAACAGTCTTCTCCAACATCACAGTTTAAAAGCATCAATTCTTCAGCACTCAGCTTTCTTTATGGTCCAACTCTCACATTCGTACATGACTACTGGAAAAACCACAAATTTGACTAGATGGACCTTTTTGGCAAAGTAATGTCTCTGCTTTTTAATATGCTGTCTAGGTCATAGCTTTTCTTCCAAGGAGCAAGCGTCTTTTAATTTCATATAATATACCATGTCATTAACATACAAACTCAGGTTGTTTCTCAAGGGCACGGTGAGTTAACAGACCCCTGAGCATGCACCACCTGGCCAGAGACATCCTGATTCTCAAAACCACCACACCTTCATTATTCATTTATCTCTTGATGGACTCTTAGGTTGCTTCCTTATCTTGGCAATTGTAAATGACGCCGCTATGAACACTGGGGTGTATGTATCTTTGCAAATTACAGTTTTTATCTTTTCCAGATATACGTCCAGGATTGGAACTGCTGAATCATATGGTAGTTCTATTTTTAGTTTTTTAAGAAACCTCCCTGCTGCTCTCCACAGTGACCACACCAATTTCCACCAACAGTGTAGGAGGGTTCTCTTTTCTCCATATCCTTGCCAACATTTGTTATTTATGTTCTTTTTGATGACAGCCATCCTGACTGGAGTGATGTGACACCTCATCATGGTTTTGCTTTGCATTTCCCTGATGTTTAGTGATGCTGTACATCTTCTCATGTGCCTATTGGTCATCTGCATTTCGTCTCTAGAAAAATGTCTGTTTGGTTCTTCTGCCCATTCTTTAATTGCATTGTCTTTTTGATGTTGAATTGTATGAACCGTTTATATATGTTGAGTATTAATCCCTTATAGATCATATCATTTGAAAATATTTTCTCCCATTCAGTGGGTTCTTTTCATTTTGTTAATGTTTCCTTTGCTGAAATGCAACCAATTCAGCATGCTTCTACACAGAAGCATTTTAAATTGACACCAATGAGAATATATTTAGGAAGACCAATGATTCCTTAGCAAAATGTTGATCAAATGGCAGGAAAAAAAAAAACAAACTATCTCTATTATTTTAAACTTACAGTTTCTAGAAAACAAACACATGCTCTTGACAAAAAACTATCTGCACAAGTAGGAGTAATTCTTTCTATAAGATAAATGATAATATATGTGTAGGTTGTTTATTGTAGTATTGCTTGTCCTAGCAAAAGACTGGAAACAAGCCTAATCAGTTGAGGCTAGTTAAGTAAACTGTGGCACTTCCACTTAAAGGAATCCTATGTGCCTGAAAAAAGGGCAAGGATGCCCTTAAAGAACTTGTAGGAAAAACTAGGATATATGGGGAGAGGTGCATGTTGAGTGGGATATGTATTCTTATTTTCATTAAGAAACAATGGAATAATATAAGATAAATGAATGAAAATGGTAACCAATATGATAGGTAGGTAAGGAGCAAAATGAAGTGAATGGGACCAGAGATGGAAGTTACTTTTCACTGGATACTGTTTTACTGTACACTGTTCAGAATTTTTGAACCATATGAATATGCTGCCTTTTACAAAAAAGCTTTACAATGGTAAATTAAATTGAGTATCTTCTTGGGCATAAAATGTCCTCTCTCTATTCCATAGATTTGGCTGGAAAAACAGAACTTGAACAATGTCAAGTGGATGCAATTGTGGACACACTGGATGATTTCATGTCTCGTTTTCCTTGGGCAGAGAAAAGACAAGATATAAAAGTAATGTGATCAGTTTGCTATTAATCATATCTGTTTGCCAAGTGTTATGTTAGGTGCTTTTAAAAGTTCCTTTTTATCACAGTAAAACATACCTCTAGTTTTAAAATATCACGTTATCGTAAAAAGTTTAAAACAAAGTACTAGAGTGATTCCCACCCTACCTCTTTGTATTAACCCTTCCTCAGGTGCAGCCCTCATTTTAACACTTTTAGCTGTTTCTTTAGGATTTAGACATCTCCATATAGGATATGTAAATATGGCTTTCTCTGATTCACAAATTTTAGATAGTTTTGATAGACTTAGAAGACTAATGAGAATCTATCTCCTATGCAGTCATTCTGATTCCCTTCTCCCAAACTCCTAATATTAAAATTTTGTGGTGAAGTCGATAGTCATTACATTAGAATGTCTATGAAAAGACTGTGCAGAACTGTGCATTGTGGGTATACTTTGATTATATTTCCTTTCTCACTTTCCTCCTCAAAGTAGTAATTACCTTTTTTCATTTGCTTCTTTTTCACTTTTATTGCTGAACCTTCCCATACTACCCAATGGCCTGCCAATATTGTATTCCACAGAGTCAATGATATCAGATAATCTGTTGTTTCCATTATTTCCTTGGAGATTTCCAGCCAGAGATTGCCATTCTCCTTTGTAGAGCTGTCTAGGTTTTTGCACAGCTTTCATCATTGGACTTCCCTTCACTGCCATCCCAGCAATATCTTTTTCTTGAGCTGGAGTCCTGTTTCCTGGATGCTTTCTTCTGTTTTTATTTACTCCTTTGTTTACTTGAGGCACATCCCCAGTATTCATATCTTTTACCATCAAGGCTTCTTCATTTTAAATATTGGAAACTGTTATCCTCATTTTCCAGATGAAGAAATGGAGGTTCAAGTAGAAGTGTAAGTAACTTGCCTAAGGTTACTTAGCTGGTAAGTGGTACATGAAGAATTCAAATCCCAGACACTGTGGCTCAGACGCCACGTTCTGAGCCACTGAGTGTAATGTCACAGGGCCAGCAGCTACTCAAAACAGCTGTGCAGGAGTATTTGTTACGTACGTGTTATAGCTTAAGTGAAGTGAAAGGGTTAGTCGCTCAGCTGTGACCGACTATTTGTGACCCCACGGACTGTAGCCTGCCAGTCTCCTTTGTCCATGGAATTCTCCAGGCAAGGATACTGGAGTGGACAGTCATTCCCCTCTCCAGGGGATCCTCCCCACCCAGGGATAAAACCCGTGTCTCCTGCATTGCAGGCAGATTCTTTACCATCTGAGCCACAAAAGAAAAGCTACAGCACAGAACAAATGGCAGTTTTATCAGTTTACTTAAGCATATTTACTTGGAGAAGGAAATGGCAACCCACTCCAGTATTCTTGCCTGGACAATCCCATGGACAAAGGAGCCTGGTGGGCTACAATCCATGGGGTCACAAGAGTCGGACACGACTTGGCGACTAAACCACCACCATCACCATTTATTCTAAATACCATTTGTTTGATTAGGACCCTTTGATTTAAACAGAGATATTTGGGACATAAAAGTATTCACATTTACTGATTCCTTGATATAAATGTAAGGTGTGTGGGGAGACACCCACACATGCATATATATATACACACATACTTGACTAACCAGAGCAAAGTCTTAAATAAAGGCTCAGCTTTATGACAGAAACACATTTGGGCTCTGGAGTCAGACTGCCAGGCTTGAACCCTGATTCTCTTTTCACCAGTTGTCACTTAACTCTCTACCAAATTTTCATATTCAATGTCTGCAAAGTAGGGATAGCATACAACCTACTTCGAAGTATTAGTCGCTCAGTCATGTCCGACTCTTTGCAAACCTGTGATCTGTAGCCTACCAGAGAATCCCTACCATGGGATTCTCCAGGCAAGAATACTGGAGTGAGCTGCCACTTCCTTCTCCAGGGGATCTTCCAAACCCAGAGATCGAACCCGGGTCTCTTGCATTGCAGGCAGACGCTTTACCCTCTGAGACACCAGGGAAGCCCACTTGAAGTATGTTGCGGGGATTAAATAGTAGAATAAGTATCCATGGCTAGGTGGAAAGTGTTTACTAAATATTAGTTATTAATAGTTATTAATAGTATTATTATACACTTCAGTGCTCATCATTTTTCCTTTTATTTGTCAGACATGACACCTACATTTCACATATCCTTATAAATGTAGAAACAAGCAGATATATAATCCTCAACTTGGAAAAAAAAATTATCTAAAGGTTTTTGTCCCATGTTGGCTTGCCTTTCTCTATTTCTCTACTTTGTACCTTTCTGTGATTGAGGCTCCATAACAGAAGCAATCTACCAAAGTAACACGTCTTTGAACATTTATGATGAGAGTAACTTTACCTTTGTGTTAGAATAAGAATGCTTTTACATACTACCTACCACAAAACAAAACAAAACAAAACCCAACATTCACAGGACATAATACAAGTTTGTGAATAAATCATATGAAGGGACAATGTGTTGCAGAATTATTGCAAATAGCCAGACTATCGGATTATCTGATTAGTAAAGTAGGACCTGACCAGAACACAGTGAAAAATAACACAGTTCTTTTGTATCTTGTCACTTAGTCTCTGTAGTGGTTGCATTGCTGCCACCTTGTGGTCAGGTAAAATTTTCAAAAGCAGACTCCTGAAAACAGTCAAGATTAAAAACAGTCAAAATGGTCCTCTTTATTATATGTGCTTCAAACAAAACCTATCACATTTATTTAATTATAAATGTATCGGTGATAAAAATTCCATTTCTAATTTAAAATTTAAGAAAGTTAAACTTACAGGCAAAATTTGTCTCTGAGTATTGGTCACACTGAAAATCCTTGAATTTATCACTAGAATTTCTGTGTTTATACAATGCATTTGTTTCAGTTTTCTCATCTGAAGAACAAGGCAGGGGTTTGTGGGTGGGGGATGAAGGGTAAGCAGGACTGAAGGAACATCAGTGGCCCATTTCCAAAACTAAATGATTTTGATAAGTGTGGATTTTAAAATGGTACTTTGGAGAAATACACAAACCTCCCTAAATCCTGTAAAGGTTGTTTGTGTACACAAATCTACATAATAACTCTAGAGAAGGAGGTAGGAAATTTCTGAGTCCATCAAGTATCAGAATGGCTATTGAGGGTTTATCAGAAAATATACTTTAAAAAGGATGTATAACAACATTTTTGGGCTTCCCTGGTGGCTCAGATGGTAAAGAAGCTGCCTGCAATGCGGGAGACCTGGGTTTGATCCCTGGGTGGTGAAGGAGGGCATGGCAACCCACTCCAGGTATTCTTGCCTGGAGGATCCCCATGGACAGAGGTGCCTGGTGGGCTACAGTCCATGGGTCACAAAGAGTTGGATATGACTGAGTGACTAAGCACAGCACATAAAAACATTTTATCTTCTTCAGGTTATTCTGGTGAATATTCTTTAAAATGACTCAAAACACAAATGGCTATGCTGTTGAGCAATCTATATTCCATTAGACTGAGATGATTCTCACCACAGACAATAAGAGAACCGAGGCGAAAGGAGAAGTCAAGAGTGCAGAGATAAGATTTTCATCCAGCATTGCATATGCCAAGCACAGGTGCCTCTTACACTGTGGAAATGCACAGAAGGAAAAGCAGCAGAATTACCCAAGTGAGCACACAGGCGTTTGTGGAAAGTTGTACGGCATCTACATCCTGTTCTCACTGAACTCCCTCCTCTCTCCAGCTATTCTAGGACAGCCAAGCTGGCTATTGCCTCCCCGACTGATGCTGAGCTAAGCTAAGTTGTGGGAAATGGCACGTTTCTGGGTCTGGTGCCTCTCAGCTCACAAATTTTGTATAAGGGGCTAAAGGACTCCCATTATTTTTAGAACCATGAATACATTTACCATAGAGAGAGAACCATATGTATAAACGTGGTACAGAGCTGGGGAAAGCATATAAAATCAAAATAATGACAAGCTTCCCAACCTTCAGTTTGTGATATGTGACAAACATATGTAAAGGGCTAATGAAGCTTTTATAAACTGTACTCCTCAATATGAGGCATTATATTATAATAATCTGTACTACCTAGCTAAGTCACAATAGTAACTCAAGTGAATTGATGAAGGAGTTATCCACTATTTTGCATTAATAAAGGCTGAATTTTATTATGGGTCATTTATGAATATTGATGATATATGCATATTTTATAGTATTTTTGAGTTTAGTTTACATTTCATATCCACAATACAAACCAGCCCAATTTTCATATATAAACAAATAAACAATTCTTACCAAGAAAGACGCCATGAATAAATTATTCGTTCTTCAGAGATTTAAGTAAAAACAAAGATAATTATTTAAGTGGGTATATTTGTTCATTTTTTCCCCAAGGATATTATTTGCTTTGTAATAATATCTTACATATTATATCAAAAGGGGACACTTCGATGATGGATTTTATAGATGATATTCAAGGCAGAGAATCTCACTCTAAGGTACAATGTTAAGTCAAAGAGAGGAAATTCATAAAGGCCCAAAAGCACAATACTTCTGTTAAGTGTAAGACTGCCAAACTGGAGGAATCTAGCCCAAGAAAATACAGTTAATTTCTTTACCTTTACTTACACTATTTAACTTTAAAGGGAGTGAGCCCAAAAAGGTGGGAGGATTTTAGAAATGTAAAAACATAATAGAATAATTTTCACTAACAAAAATCAGGATTAAAAACTATGAAAAGATTTTACTGATGAATGATTTAGTCATGATAAGTGAAAAAAACCATAAGAACTGATGACAAAAATGTAATCGATTTCCTCTTCAACTCTTTTTCTTCCTATTATCTTTAGAGTGATCTTTCCTCTCTCCCCTAGAATCAGATATTTAAGGAGCTACTTACATGTGATGCACCTCCTCTTCTGCAAAATTTGGACACATACTTAGGGGAAAACAAGTGGTTTATTGGTGACTCTGTGAGTATGTTTTACATCTTAAAAAATGCATGTACATATATATGGATAAATAAAAAACTATAAAAATGTATTGAAAAAAGTGTTACCCATAGGGAAGAAGTAGGTTAGAGAAGTAGGAAGTAGGTTAGAGAAGTAGGTTAGAAGGACAAAAGCTAAACTTCTTTGAATAAACCTTTCTTGGTGATGTTAACTTTGGAAAAACGTACTAAAGTATATGTTATATAACACTAACAAAAATTTAAAAAGCTATCACTGACAAACCACAGCAAAGTGAAACAAATGAACTTGTGTCAAACTGGTGAATACAGTACGTGGAGAAATACCTCTGTACTCTATTAGTAAAAAACTAAGAAACATTATCATTGGTAAAACACAGTGATGTGACTATATACATCTCATTATAAATATTTTCTCAGGGCAAACAATATTAATCATATACCAGTTTCAGTTCACAATGTACTTTATTTTAGGGTAAAGAGAAAAAGCATTCTGTGTCTTTTTCTTGAAAAAATGACTGACTTACTTGTCCTGGGCAACCCTAGGACCCAAATCCTTGTCTCCAAATTCTAAAAGTAACTAGTTTCTTGGAGAAACAGCTCATTCTCAGTTTGGGACAGGAAATGTAAAACATGAGCTGGGAATACTTTGTTATACCAGAACCAAACTAATTATTAAAAAAAAAAAACAACCCAAAATTGGGAGTTGTGTCAACAGGACCCAGCAGGCAACTTGTAGACACTCTCACTGGCCAAAGATGAGCAAAACTGTCTAACACAAAACCTTTATAATTAAGTGCTGAATGTCTCATGTAAGTATTGAACACTGTAGTAAAAGTGAAAAACAGGAAGGTTGTATGGGTAGAGAATGGTTGTTAAGTATATCAGCTGTTTACCCTCCTGACACATGGTTCACTGCCACGGCCCAGCATCACAGCAGAGTTCTATACGGCATATCACCAGCCTGGGAAAAGGTCAAAATTCAAAGTGTGGTTTCTAAAGAATATGTATCATTTTTGCACCACGATATAGTCAAAATTGTAAAGCTGAACCACTGTAAGCCAGAGACAGACTGTCTATATTCAGAAAACTGAAAAACACAAAGTGTGTGTATATGTGTGTTGCAGGGGTGGGGGGGTGTTGAATAAAGCATTTATCCTGCCATTCTTATGCCAATTAAACCTCAAGATAAAAAAAAAACAGATGGGACAAAGTTTGTATTCATAAGTTTTTTAGTTAATAAGTAAGGAGAGATTAAAATAAACCATCGCTATCTTCCAACCCATGATGAATCAATGGGTCTAAGCACTGATTATCAACAATTGTTAATACCACAAAAGAGAGAGTACCAGATATTATATGGGTCTGCTAATAGAGGAGCACACCGTCACCTATGAAGTAGTCTTGCCAAGAAAAAGTTCAAATCTAAATCTGATTGAGAAGCTGTGTTAAGTTGGGGCGCCGGCCTTCAACGAGACACCATTCTAGGAGACAAGATATTGCTTTTTGCCACACTTTGGGACTTACTCTAGTTGCTATCTGCTGAGTCCTGAAGAGACAGAGAAGCAAACTTGCCATGTCTTTTGTTCCTTTCTCTGCCCTCTTGATTGAACAATTTCTAATGACTTAAAAATATTTTTTCCTCTGCTTTTTATTAAAATTTCTTCGTAATCTATCTCCTGACTCCATCTCTCAGCACTTTCTCCCTTCCTCCAAATATTCCAAACACTCTGGTGTTTTGTTTTTCCCTTAGATACAGGTCATACTCCTGCCTGAAAGCCTTTACACTTGCTCTTCCTTCTGCCTGAAATGTTTTAATTCCCAAATCACTGCACGTCTGGACCTTTTTATCATTCAAGCCTTAGCTTAATTATCACCTCTTAAAGACTTCTCTCTCTAACCACCTGAGAACCTCTCTCATCACTGTCTTCATCATTCTTATCACTTCACATGGATTTTTTGTTTCTTAATTGAAGTACAGTTGATGTGCAACATTATATGTTACTGGTATACAACATAGTAAGTCACAATTTAAAACTTATACTCCATTTATAATTATTACATAATATTGGTTATATTCCCTGTGTTGTACAATAGTCCTTTATAGCTTATTTGATACATAATGGTTTGTATGTCTTAATCCCCTCTCCAATATGTAAGAGTAGGAACAGGGAACACTTTCTACCAGTGTCCATGTGGTAGAAAGCTCCCATATATGGCTGCTGCCAGTTTCTCTGTTCCTAGCACGAACATAGAGGACAAGCATGAGCCACAACTTCCCTCTTGCATCTCTGGAAGACTTTTCAAGACCAGTGGATAAATCTGCCCCAGGCTCCTATCAAAGTGCTGATTTTGCCCTGGATCCTGGTGTGAGATCTTGTGTGCTCCCTTAAGAGTAAAGTTTCTATTTCCCCCAGTTGTTTGAAAACTTCCAAAATCAAACTCCGCTGGTCTTCAAAGCCAAATACTCTGGGGTCTTGTCTTCCTGGAGTAGGACCCCTGGGCTAGTGGCCCTGACTTAGGGCTCAGAACTCACTCCTGTGGGAGAACCTCTGCAGCATGTTTATTCTCTAATTTGTTGACTATCCCCAGCAAGATAAGGGACTAGATTAATTATATTATGAATCTGCCCCTCCTACCTGTCTCACTGTAGTTCCTTCTTTGTCTCTAGTTGTAGATCTTTTCTGGTAGATCTGGTCTTTTTCATCGATGGTTGTTCTGCAGACACTTGTGATTTTTGGTGCACTTGTAAGAGAAGGTGAGATCAGGGAGGCGAGTTTTCTACTCCATAATCTTGGCCGATCCCCTGCATCACACTTTCCATGTTTGATTGTCTTCCTGCTTCTAAAGTGAGAACTTCATCAGAGAAGGGTCTTGCATCACATCTTGCTCTCTAGTCAATCCCAGCACTTAACCTGTACAGGGCACATAGTAGGTACTTCATAAATATTTGTTGACTGAATTCTGAATCCTCTAACCAATAAACTGTCCTTATTAATGTTGAAGATGTTAAGTGAGCAAGTTCATAAAACACTAGCAATCTGCATTATTAAATCCCAAACAAAAGCAAAACTAAGAACAGTCCATATTTAAACTTCACTCTTTGATTGACATTTATATGGAGCCAAAGTAACATCATCCAGACTAGTTTCTAGTCATAAAGGAACAAGTGTACAAATTAAAAATAAAAACAAACAAAAAAGGTATACAAGAGTAGGACTAGGCTGTCATTATCCTACCGTACAGTGTCCAGTTATACTAATGGTCAGACATATATTATACATCTTCTGATGTGATCCAATATAATGTTATGTTAGCCAAAAGTATTTAACTTAAAGCCATGTACTCTCTAAAGATAACTTGTATTCTATTCCTTTTCACTCTGCCATATAAAGGAACACGGTAAAGATGAAATAATTATAAAAATTCTGAAGGCAGGACATTGTGCAGAACTACTGTGGAATCTTCAATAAATAATTCAATGATATGGAATAAAGAAGTGGTGGGGGGGAGTACTGTTCTGAATTGAGAGTTAAAGGATATAACCAAGTGAAACACATGGTCCCAGAATGGATACTGCTGCTTTGTCCTATAAAAGACATTTGGGGAACGATGGAAAAGCATTGATAGGGTATTAGATAACATAAAAATGTATTATCACAGAAAGGGGAGATTGAATCAAGTTACAAAAGGCTATGTACTATAATATTTTATTTTAGTAAAAATACACACATAGGCATAGAAAAATAACCTTATACCGAAGTGTTAATATGAGTAACCTCTGGGCTTGGGAGTATGGTGTTATCTGTAATTTTCTATCATATACACATTCTGCTTTTGTAATTACAGACTATTCTGAATTAAAAAACAAATTTTTTTTTTACATTAAGAAATTAGGCCTTTTATGTTCCAATGAAAATTTGTTTCCTTCAAACTAGGTAACTTGGGCAGACTTCTACTGGGAAATTTGCAGCACCACACTTTTGGTCTTTAAACCTGATTTGCTGGACATCTACCCCAGGCTGGTGACATTACGGAAGAAAGTCCAAAGCATTCCTGCCATCGCTGACTGGATACTGCGAAGGCCCCAGACCAAGCTCTAGATAATACCAGCCACCTCCAACCTTTATTCTTCTTTACAGCATCACTCTCATCAGATAAGAAGCTACATCAACATGCTGCATAATGTGCATACACTACCCCCTCAGCTCCGTTAACACTTTCATTTCTGCCATATTCTGCTTATTAAAAAAAAAAAGGAGGAAAGGGGATTAGAAAAAAAAAAGACTTTTGTTTCCGGTATCTTTTTTTCTCCAGAAGAGCTTCACATTATCTATAGTTTACAATACAGGCAGGCCATGCTTTGCACTAGTTCTGACACACATGAATTTCAGTCACAGTGGTTTAGTTACATATTTTCCAAAAAAAGAAATGGTTTGGATTTCAGTTTCCATGGTGTATTAATGAGTAATTGCATAAAGTATAAATTTTGCTGCTAGCGCTAGCGCTTCAGTCCACAAGTCACTATGTAAATAACAGACAGATATATGACCAACCAAGCCACTTCTTTCACGGTCTATTGGTGACTGGTCACTGCACATCTGTCATTTACGCACAGACAGCAAACTGTGTAGCTGCGCTGCCTGCTTGTTTCTCAGTGATGACACCCACTTGACATTTTATAAAAATGGATAATTGAAAAAGGGAACTCACCCACAGCAAAGGAAACCATTAACAAAATGAAAAGACAACCCTTAGGAGAAAATACTTGCAAATGAAGCGACAAATAAGGGATTAAATCTCCAAAATATACAAAAAGCTCATGCAACTCTGTCAAAAAACTAACAACTTAATCAAAAAAATGGGAAAAGATCTAAAGAGACATTTCTCCAAAGAAAACATGAAATGGCCAAAAAACACATGAAAAGATGCTCACCATCACTAATTATCAGAGAAATGCAAATCAAAGCTGTTGCTTCAATGAGGTATCACCTCACAGTAGTCAAAATGGCCTTCATCAAAAAGTAAGTCTATAAATAATAAATACTGAAAAGGGTATGGAGAAAAGAGAACCCTCTTACACTGTTGGTGGGGATGTAAACTGTTACAATCACTATGGAGAACGGTATTCAAGTTCCTTAAAAAACTAAAACTAGAACTATCATATGATCCAGCAATCATATACACCTGGGCATATTTCCAGAGAAAACAATAATCTGAAAAGACACATGCACCTGTTGTTCATCACAGCACTATTTACAATAGCCAGGGCACTGAAGCAACCTAAATGTCCATCAACAGAGGAAGGGCTAAGAGGTGGAACATATATATATAAGAGAATACTATTCAGCCATAAACAGAATGAAATAATGCCATTTGCAGCAACATGGATGGACCTAGACATTATCACACTATGTTAAGTAAGCCAGAAAAATATCATGATATCACTTATACGTGGGATCTAAAAAAGATACAAATGAATTCATTTACAAAACAGAAACAGACTTACAGATATTGAAAACAAATTTATGGTTACCAAAAGTGACAGTGTGTGTAGGGGGGGAATAAACTAGGAGTTTGGGATGAGCATACATATACTACTATATATGACAGATAACCAACAAGGACCCCTACTGTATAGCACAGGGAACTCTATTCAATATTGTAATTACCTATATGACCAAAGAATCTAAAAAATATATGTATGTATAGCTGAATCACTTAGATGTACAGCTGAAACAACATTGTAAATCAATTCTACTCCAATAAAATTAAAGTATTAAAAAACAAAAGAAAAAGAGAACTCACCAACAAAGATGAAAGTGCAGTAAAGAAAAGTGATAATGCTGGAGTGAAATTCAAACTGAACATAAATGGAAAAACGCTCTTCAGACGCAGTCTGAAGAACTTGGTGAAGGCAAACTTACTGACATAAATGAGGAAAGTGGTTGTGACAAAGATGAAGATGTCCTGGAGGAAGTGAGACTGGTGAAAAATCCTTCACATTAAAAGAACAGAAGATGAAAAGAATGAGAAGCCAAGCCACAGATAGGAAGAAAATATCCATTAGTAGGTTAATGGATAAGAAAACTGTGGTATACCCAACAAGAGAACATTTTTCATTGCTAAAAAGAAATGAACTATCTAGCCATGAAAAGACATGGAGAAAACTTATATGGATTTTTAAAGCAGTAAGACTATTCTGCAAGATACTATAATAGGTTCATTTGTCAAACCATAGGCTGTACATCAAGGGTGAACCTTAGTGTAATCTATGGACTTTTGGTGATTATGATGTCTCAACGGAGGTTTGCTGATTGTAACAAATGTATCATTTTAGTGTAAGATGTTCAAAGTGAGGGAAGTTGTGCTGTGTGGGGACAAGGGTACATGGGAACCCTCTGTACTTCCTGCTTAAAATTGGCTATGAACCTAAATCCTCTCTACTAAACTCAATGTAAAAAGAAAAAACAACGGGGGTAGGAGGAATTATTTCGTAACACTGAAAGAGCAATGAAATGCTGGAAGCTGACTGAAATCAAGGATTATGACTATTTGCCAAGGTAAAAAAAACCAAAAAAATTCTTGCCTGCAAGCTTTATAGGAAGGTACTGTTCAAACTACTTTGATAAATTTTTTACAAAAACTAAATTTTCTCAATGTTTCTAATATTTTACAGTGCACTAAATACTAGTTTTCCTATTTTGTTCATTTACTTATACATTTATTTTATGCTGACAAAATTTTTAAAGGTCATGGAACAATCATTTTTCCTGAGGATTATTTTACACTTTCAACTTGAAGCATTTTTATAGTTCTACATGACTGTATAAGAACTACCCATATAAACAAGCCATTTATATAGAAATCTTTCAATTAACTGTATATTTGGATTATCCCAACCTATTTTACACATAATTATATTGAAAAATAACATTTTAGTTCAATATACATGTTAATATTATTGACTTGTCTAATCTTATGTCCTATCAGCAAACAGACTAAGAAAACAGATAGCCTTATCCATGAAATGAATGGCAGAGCAAAGAGAATATAGTTGAGAAGCAAAAAGTGGCGACAGGGTGTGGGAAAAAAAGAAAGAAAAGGCAAGTTCATCTAAGTGTGATCTTGTTTAAGGTGCTTCTTCTTCGTAACAATGTTCTATGAAATCTGAGGGAAAAAATTACTGTACATATTATTAAGACTTACACCGAGAGTCAGAAAGAGAAAGATAAATATATTCTAACACATATATATGGAATCTAGAAAACTGGTACTGAAGAATTTATTTACAGGGCAACAATGGAGAAGCAGACAGAAGAGAAGAGACTTGTGGACGTGGAGAGAGGGGAGGAGAGGGTGAGATGTATGGAAAGAGTAACATGGAAACTTACATGACCATATGTAAAATAGACAGCCAATGGGAATTTGCTGTAGGTCTCAGGAAACTCAAAACAGGGCTCTGTGTCAACCTAGAGGGGTGGGGTGGGAGGGAGATGGGACGGAGGTTCAATGGGAGGGGATATATGTATACCTATGGCTGATTATGCTGAGGTTTGACAGAAAACAACAAAATTCTGTAAAGCAATTATCCTTCAATAAAAAATAAATTAAAAACAAACAAACAAAAAAAGAGTTACACTGAGACACAAAGCGTATTTCTCAAGTATCTTGCTTCTTCAGATTACTTTTCTTACTGTTAGTAGCTGTTAAGAAATGACAATAGGTTATAAATAACTTCTCATTGCAAAGTCCTCATATATGTCATCAGGGCAGTCTAGAGGAAAAAAAAAACTGTCCTTCACAGAAGAAATTCAAATAATACTCTAGATAATAAAGGTAGAAACTTTTCTTCCCTCTTATGTATATTGATTTTCCTCCACATAATTATATTCTAACAAGCTTTAATGAAAATAGAACTTAGTAAGTGATAAATACAACATTTATATAAATTATGGAAACTCTATAATGAGTTCCACTGTTTACACATATTGTGATTCAATAGAAAATGCAACCATAGCAGATTTTGCAAGGAAATATTTCAGTCATAGCATCACCATAACCTTTAGGTCATCTTTTTTTCACTGAAAAGAACAACATATTCCATTATCCCACCCTGTATTTAAACATCTCCTCACTGAGCAAGTTAGCAAGGGTGAGAGTACATGAATTAATCACAGCAGAAATGAACTGCCTATTATAATTAGTAAGAAACCATACCTTTTGGGAAGTTAAAACAATCAATTCCTTAATTTTATAGACCATCTAAATATTTTGCTTAAGGTCACACAAATGGAAACCAAATCTCCTAATACTCTTATCTAATCATTATACAATAACACCAACAATGAGGAACAATATTAATGTTTCAACACACATATCTATTGGTATAAAGTTACAAGACTGTGGGGTCAGAACTAAGAGTTATAAAAACACACTATGTCTTTATCCCTGTGTGACCTGTATTAAAAAATCATACGGTGCTTCAGTTGGCCAAACATTACTCCAACAACTGTGGCTTCATATGCTCTTTACTGATGATGGGTTTCGAATTTTACTGCTATCAGTTCAATGAAAGGACTAATGAGAATACATCCAAAGTAATCATTCCAGTTTACTGAGAAGAGACAATATTAAGCACATAATACCATTTGTGCTCAATACAGAAACTACTACAAAATGTATGATATATACAACTTATGATCTAATTGTTTTTATTAAGCCAAAAACGTAACAGAGCTTTACAGGGAGAACCCAACTACATTTAATTAAACATAAAAATATGGATTAAACAACAACAAAAGAAACAGCCTATTGCTGAAGACACATTAATACAAGAAAGTCACAAGGAACCCATTTAAGATTTTTAGAGGGTAACATTCTCAACAATATAAGTGATTTGGGTATCATGATGTAGAAGGAGGCAGTGATACTACTTGCAGAGTCCTTTCAATCTTTCACTTTCAAGACTGGGTAAGTCTACTGAGTCATGAGTTTTCAGGGTCTATAATATCTGAAGAATCACTATAAGAGCCTCATTAGCCTTCAACTGAAGAGTTCTATTACTCTAGAAACTTAGAAAGTCAGGATGTTGTGAAAGTATAATCTTCAATAATGAACAAATCTTTGATTTATAAATAAGTTTATTTATAATGATATTTACATAATAAAACAAAACACATGAAACTCACAAGTTATACAAAGAAACTGATGCATAATAAAAACAGCAATATAGACCAACAGGCAAAAATTTAAAGAAAGATTTAATAAAGAGTTAAATATCAAGTAGACAACTTTACTTCTAAATTTCACTTTGTCACCCACACTGAATTGGAATTGAAGAATGGCCCTTTCTTCAGGAGGTCCTGTACTGGAAATTCTGCAAAGTGGTAAATTATATTTTGATAAGAATTCAAAGTTAATGACCTATTTCCATGCAGTACCTAATGCTGCCTTAAAATGAAGTCACAGTCTGCTTTGAAGTGAAACAGCCTGCTAATCTGTTCTGCCAGGCTAGAAAAATGTCACCAACATTTTGCTGATATGTGGAGATGTGACAGGAATAGACTACTATTTAGAGTAGAGAGAACTGGAGCAGAAATGACTGGGCAACAGTTTCAAGAGAAGCAAAAGCCAGGGGAGGGAAAATAATGAAAACATGCACAAGAATAGGTAGACTAGTAAGCACAGTTAGTGCAGTTGGGAAATGAACAGAAGGATTTACTTCATGGAGCAAGATAAAGGCTTCTTCAGTTACTATTCACTGGAAAACAACTTAGTGCCTAGCCAAACAAATTTGTGTTAACAGAAGTACTTGGGAGGACCTGGGCGGGGGGGTTAGTATATGGAATGCCACCTTTAAATTCAGGTTGAGTTCTTGTTGATAGTGGTGAACATCTGTTTCAAATAGCAATAAAATGAAAGCTATATAATCTATACAGCTGCATTCTTTAACATAATAAAAAAAACTTCAAATGAGACGAGCAAAAACAAGACATAAGCATTGTCAAATAAGGCACATGTAAAAATCTACACACATTATCCAGTGAAAGACAATATATATATATATTTGGAGGTAGAAATAATTACAAAAATACTGACATTTCTAAAGCATTAGCGTATTTGTTACAAACAATCACCAACTAATCCCCATTCAGAAAACTGTTTTGTAAAATGATTATTTAACATCTTCAAGACTACATATTTGTGGCTTTTTTTTGAAATTTCACATGTGAGCATCTGGAGAATTCAGTTAGTGGCAAAAAAGTTGTCCATACTATGAGAAATGTAATATGGAAATTATAAAAAGTTATAAATGTTCATAAACCCCACGGTCATCATAATGTAAATGTCCTTGAGTGCACCAAGTTGATATTTCCTCATCAGTCAGGAATTAACAATTCTCATTTCACAGGCCCATTGATGTTTTTAGTAATGTGGCTATATCTGCTGGCATACTTCCTTCGTCACCTGCAGGTCAGAAACTGGTGTTAAGAGTTTGATAAAAAATATTTCATGAAGCATACTTCTTTCCAATTTTCTTTACTTTTGGTGAATCCTTAATCATCTTTCAAAGCCCAGTTAGATTCAGTGTTACTTCCTGTTAAAAACTTTCCCAAATTCCTACAAATATTATTAGGGCTACCTCCCCTGTGCTCATGTTCACATTGCCAGCAGAGCTGTCTACAGCTTCTGTTTCTGATTTGTTAAAGATATAAAGACATACATATAGATAGCCTGGATCAAATCCTACTTATTCACATAGTATTTACTCCTCAGGTTCACTAAATAAAAGCATATATGTAACAATCTGAATGTGAAAATAAGGACAAAACTCACAAATCCAAACAGAAATAATTTCATCTAAACTTATTTTCAGTCCAAAGATACAATCATTGACTTAAAGAAAACTTCAATTAAACAAGACCCCAGTATCTAGACACTTATCCAGGTGTCTCTCTTTCTCTATCACTCATACAGACCCCAGCTATAGTCTAAACTTAAGACAATACTTTTACCTACTCTTCTCCCTTCAGTAAAAAAATATGCATAAGATGACAAACCACTGTATAAACTCTCAGGAAATTCACTGACATGCTTGCCTCTAAACCTGTCCAAAGACTTGAAAACAGTCCATGAAATCCAAATTTAACATCACATAAAAAAGTAAGATACAGAAATAACTGGTCATACAATAAAAAATAAACTTTATGAGGAAGCTGGGTGATAAGAGTGGGAAGGAGGCTTTTATTTGCCCTTTTATATCTTAGGAATCTTGAACTATGTGGATGTATCTACTTTTTAATAAAAAATTAAAAACCATTCTCTTCAAAAAGATGGAGGAAATGGAGAGGGTTCTCCTATTTGATGATTGTTTCTAATATCCAGTTGCTCTTTAATTTGAAATTATTCAATTTTTTAATAAATGCATTTTATTGTACTCTAGAGTAATGAGTATTTTGCTAGTCAAAATGAAATGAATATAAATGTTAGAGTTCTTAAGAAAATATTGTGCCATGTGCTTTGGATTCATAAATATTTCTAATATAGTAAGTAAATTATAAAACTGCAGATAAAAGTATGGACCCGATTTTATTTCTGGAATATTTCTGTGTCAGAGACTAGGAATGGAACACACAGAATTTTTCAGAATCAAAGTGGTTTTATCAGTTCTGGCAAAATGATCTTAGTTGTTGGAGTACTTTTGACACAAGTATGCTTATCTTCTGTGCTATCCATAATCTGCATACCAATCAAGGACTCAAACCATCTTTGTGACTCCCTGCTACTGCTAAGTTGATGCCTTCCCATATTAATAAAGTTTATGCTGACAAAAAACTTACCTTCATCTACTGTGGTCATATCTTGTTCTAGTTTCAATTTCTGTTGATTAATTTTTAGCATGGATTCTTCAATTGTCCCTTGGCCTATTAATTTTATAACTAGTACTTCTCTAAAGAAAACATAAGATATGTCCACTGGTTACTTAATATAAAATTATTTGATATATATCAACTATTAAATACATAAATCACTTAAGAATGTAGTAAGAATAATTAGAAAATTGTTTAACATATACATCCATAAATTTAAATTCTTTTATTCACACTATTTGAGACTGACATTTTCTGAGCATGTCACTTTCAAACATCCTTATTGATTCAAGAGATAAGAAAAAGATATCTATAAAAATTGCTGGTATAACTGTATTACAACAAACAATTCTGAGTTCAGGTAGGTATTTCATTTTAACAAAGAACATGCTTTGCTTATCAGGTTCCAAGAGATATAGTTTAGTACAAAAAGTATGGAAGTGTTGTAAAGTACAAAGATTACATAGGAGGTTTTAGTTCTACAACAAGTACTAATAAATATTTGGTTCATAAATGAACTTAACAATGTCTTTTGGAAATACAGTAAAATACCCCACAAAGACTGATTGTTTGCTGTTTACATTGAGAACAGAGCTGAATTATAGGTATTTTCACCTCTTTATGTAATGTGAGCAATGTCTAATTTAACCTTCACCTAAAATACCTACAGCTCACATAATCTATTTCCTATGAGGTAAGAAGGAAGCAACTTTATCACATTACCAAATCTGTCTGGCTCTTACATGGTTTAACAAGAAGTTATTTCAATTACTAATCTTTTTCAAAGGGGCTGGGTGGGCCATTGGTAGGACTTCATTTTCATTAGCTGCAGAACGATATGGACTGGGGGTGGGAGGTTATTCTGTTTTATTTTTTAGGCTGTACCATGTAGCTTGTGGGATCCTAGTTCCCCAACCAGGGATTGAACCTGCGCTCCTGGCAGTGAATATGCCTAGTCCTAACCACTGAACCTCCAAGGAATTCCCTGCTCTAATTACTAGAATATGAATAGGTTACATAGTGGAGTTCATATCCAACACTGTTGGTATAAAATACCACAGGAGCCTTGCTTTGCTGAAAATATAAAAACAAACAACGAAGGTAGGACATCTGACACATCATATTCTAATATTCTATAGAAATTAAACTGGCATTTGATTAAAAATAAATTTCAACTGCAAACACTCACTTCGTCTGGCCTACTCTATGGCATCTATCTTCTGCTTGTTTGTCATTGTAAGGATTACAGTCAATGTCATGAAGTATAACAACATTTGCTGAAGTCAGGTTTATTCCTAAGCCACCAGCTTTTGTTGACAGCAGAAACACAAAGATATCCATATCGGTATTAAATTCATCAATTAGATGAATCCTATAAGATAAATATATAAGGTTAAATCTCACAAAAAGGTTTATAATGAAAACTGAAAGCAATCACATCACATGGAAAATAAACTTCAAGATGTAAATATATGCTCTTGGCACTCTAGTTATTTTTCTTTTCTATACCATTTATCTCCCTACTATTAATAATTCTTACTTTTAACTATGCAGGTTTGATTAATTCCTAATTAATTTTGTCTTTTGTGAAAAGATTCTTGGCTTTTCTAAATTCTGATACGGCTTTGTGATCTTTAACCTTCTTAGAGTCAGTCAGCTATGACTCACAGACAATATATATACCTGATGGACCACGCATTTCAAGATTAAACTATAATGGTGTATTCTCTTTAGCATTACTTCTCTTCCTACTCAATGCAGGAAAAAAAAATTTACTCTGGCTGATAAAAGAATAAACCAAAGACATAATGCAGTTTAAACACACTAGAAAAAGGACTGCTTTTAAGACAACCAAAACCCCAAACTTACTCAACTACCCTCAAAATAAGAAAAGTCCAAGATTTTAAGGTAATCTTGGTTTAAAGATAATGTGCTCTAGACTCAGAATGATTTTCAAAGAGAAAAGCACTGAAACACATATAACTCTACTAGTTGTTTCAAAATATATTTGAATATGATTCAGACCAAAAATTAAATTTTCCTCATCTTAAGGTAATGAATGATCAAAAGTAACCAAACATAAGACTCCAAGGAACATACAACTCCATGAAAACCTCTAGACATTTAAAATTCTAACATTTACTCTTATTTGAGAGTAAGGTAGAGAGATTTTCTGAAACCAAAGTATACCTACCTTTCAGAAATCTGAGTCTTCCCATCTAATCTGAGGTACCTATGCTGATGATGTTTTAAGAGAACCTCTAAAATATCCAGCATCATGGTAAATTGGCTAAATAATACAACTCTATCACCCTGTGGAAATACATATATTAGTTAGATACATAAAAAATAAAATTGTAAATATCTAATGAAAAACTGCTTCTTTAATAATAATAATCAAGTAATCATAGCTAAATTTCTTATTTTAGATTGTATATAAATTATCTTCTAAACTTTGAACCTAAAATTGATTTTTAAGACTAATTAATGGGAATAGCTACAAAAAAATACTAATTAGATTGTGATCTTACAAATCTAAGCTATTTCACATGTAAACATTATGCATTAATTTATGTTAATGCTCACATATAAGGATTAATTTATGTTACCATTGTATCTTCAAAATACTAAGTTTGAAGCAATTATATAGAATGTCACCTATGAAATAATGACAGTTTTATTTTAAAAATCAATATAAATATATTCTACTAACTTCTATTAGATGGAGGAAAAGTAATCAGGAAAACATGCCCAAATACATCCAAAAAATGCTCAAAACACTAATTTCTAGAAGAATGTAGAACATGGGCTAAAACCTCAAGAAAGTCAAATCATGCCAGAACTATTTCAAAGTAGCTGAACTAATTGGGAAAACATATAAGGGAGAAATATTCTTCTTTAGTACCTTCTGCTTCAATTCAGACAAGATGCATCCTAAAACTCGAAATTTTCCAGAATCTAAAATCAAGTCCATGTCTAACTGGAAGTTATTAATATGTCGATACTGTTTACAAAGTACATGTAATTCAAAGTCTGTCATAACTTCCATATCTTCAAAGATCAGGTCAGGGTTAGCCTCACAATGTGTAGGTTCCTCAAAATAAAACAGAACAAAACAATATACACCTCAAAATGAAGGTAATTTATAATATGATTAGAACAACCTAATAAAATTGTTCAGATCAGATAAAACATCTAAGTCATTAGATATTTCAGTGCAACAGATTTGGCAAAGGAAATTAATATTTATTTTTTAGCTATAATACAGATAAGTTCTTACTGTTTTAGAGATAACATACTGATATATTTACAGCTGAAATAATGTCTAGAATTTGGTTCAAAATAATCCTGGGGAGGATTCTAGGTGAAACAAGAGAGAGCAGTCTCATTCCCGATGATAACTGTAGAATATGGGTGAAGGTTACACAGGTAGAAGCTTTCATTATACAACTCTCTCTACTTTTACATGTCTAAAATTTTCCATGAATTTAATATAAAACGTTACAGAAAACATGGAAACAAAAGCACATGGCTATGTTAGAACAAAACTTTATTTGTAAACATAGCTAGTGTCATATTTGGTCTTACGGTCACAGTTGGCTGACTCTTGATGTAGACTGTCAATCCTTGGCTCTTCTGTCTCCTAACTGTTTTCAACTTTGTCTTAAAAATGTTTTTCTTAAATATTTGGTTAAAGGGTTAATATCCTTATTAGGTTCAATGGTCTGACTTTTAGACTAACAATGAATCTCAAGCTTAATAGTGCTAATAAAGCATACTGTTATCATACAAAATCCTTACCTTTAGCATAAGCTGAGACATTTCCTTGAGTTTTTCAGCTGTGTAATATTGGCGATGTAATAAAGGATGATTGGCCATTTTTCTCAATTGCATCATGACATTGCACATTTCTGTATTTTTTTCTGTGATCCAAAAAGTACACATTAAAAAAAAAACAAGTTGATGGCTGTTTGCTGAAATATATCTCAATGCAAACAAAAGGTTTTAAAACTATTTCTTCAAATTCAAACTTAAAAAAAAGCAAATCCCATTATATGATTAAACAAAAAAGGAGTTCCAGTACAGGATTATTCTTTACATAAAATTGTGAAAATAAGGTTATACCCATGTTATTGATAGACTTTTTCAATCTGTTGAAGAGACTCATATAAAGTTGTTCCTGCTTCTCTGACATTGCACATAACTCAATTCGATCTTTTTTGGGGGGCAGCTGCTTAAGAACCTGGGAAAGGAAAACAGTTTAAGCAGATCATTCAAATAAAGAGTAAAAAAGATTTTAAAACCAATCATAATAAAAATACACAGATAAGAGTTACCTCTTCTTTTACTCTTCTGAGAATAAATGGTTTTATAATTTGTTTTGCATGTGCTATTCTCTCCTTTTCATATATACTTTGCTCATCTGCTGATTTCTAAGTAAAGTAAGAACATGACATTTTAAAGTTATTACACAACATGAAACTTTCCTTCACTACATTCTGAGTTGTTTCCCATAGAAATTCAATTAATTCTAGATGGAACTTGAATTCTGGGCTGACATATAGTTCTTAAGACTCCACATGTACTTTCAGGTTTTGTGACAAATCATGTACTCTCCGGAGGTAATGAAATTGAACTGCACTAGGATAGTGTTCAGAAGAAATTAACTCATGAGTCATTACTGATTACACAGACAACTCTCTTAAAAAGATATGTGTGTATTTAAGGGAGTTTGGGTGGAGGTAAAGAGAGAGATAAGTAGAAACTTGTATCTATTTGTGGAAAATGGCCCCCAAAGAAAGCTAGCGCAGGTGATGCAAATCATTAGTCTACACAAACAGGGTAGTTCCTGGCCAAAACCTGTTAATTTTGGAGAAGAGGAATTTTATACCAAGATTTTAAAGGAATCCTCCATATCCTATGATCTGCTATGGCCACCACGTGGAAGGGAATACATTAATGAAATTAGAAAGGCAGCTGGCAGGAGAAGATTATCAGAAAATTCTCACAAAATACATGTGATTTGTGAGAGTGTCAAGAACCTATATAAACACTGTTGTGCTGGAAAATTAGAGTTCCTGAAAACTATACTCTCACTTTTTCTAAGTAATGGGGAAAAAATTAACCATATTTTCTTGTAAATAAGATTTCTTTATTGTGACTTTTAATTTATGGAGTGTTAATGCAAAACAAATCTCCCAGTATATGAATTTTTGGGATATTCTACCTTGCCCAGCTTTACAGTTTACCTATTAAAAAAACGCTAATTTATCTAATTTTAAAAAAGAAGATGATACAATCAAACTTTCTCCACATATTAAATATCCGAGCTATCCACTGATTTGAAATGATGATTCAGAAAATCAGGATATTAAAAACCAAAACTTTTAGACAATGATTATAGAAGCCTCCAGTTTATTTCCCATTGTATTTTGGCTGACTTCCCAACTCATCCAAATACAGGGATATCAACCACTTAAACTTATTTCATAGGACATATGTCCAACGAAAACAAGAAAAAAGACAAAACAAAAAAATGGTTCTGGTAAAACACAAAGTAAGACATTTGAAAAAAAAATATGAATTTATGCTTACTGTCTTAGAAGAAAACATTCTTCGTATTTCACTGGTGCTACTACTGAACATGTGTGGCATAACAAAATTCAACAGCGACATGAGTTCTAACAGGTTATTCTGCACAGGTGTGCCTGTGAGCAGCAGACGGTTATTTGCCTATGAACAAAGGTAAAGTTTAGATTTAGTGTTGCCTTAAAAGAAAAAAAAGATCTATATACTTTTTAGTTATCTCCCTCAGTGGAGGAGAAAAAAATTAAAACCATTATTAGTAATAAAATATTCTGTGATGAAAGATAAGTAATTCTAAAAAATTATCATCTATTGTACTTCAAGGTAGAATGTATAAAACATTCAGTTTATAAGTGGGTAATTCATGTTCCCACATTACTTTTCTATGAAGCAATGAAAGAAGACAGATTACAGCTGATATCCATAAAGTTTATCCTATAGTACAAAGGTTGGCAAACTGAAGATCACGAGCTAAGAATGGTTTTTACATTTTTAAAGGGTTTAAAAAAAAGAAAAGCAAAAAACAAGTGATAGTAGCTGAATGGCCCATGGAGCACGAAAAGTTACTTATCTGGTCCTATGCAGAAAAAGTTTGCTGGTCCCTGATGTAAGATACCATACACACACATACACAAAATCTGAAACTTAATCATACTTGGAAAAATTCAGAGAACATTCTTACATTAATTGTCATAAGGTGCTGGTAGCGGATGGAGCCCATATTCTTCAGCATATGGCCCTCATCAAAAATTGCATAATTCAGTTTCAGCCGACGAAATAGACTACGATCATCAGAACTGCTGATGGCACAGTTATACCTGTCACCAAAAGAAAAAATCAGTCTCTAAGAATAAACCTTTAAAAGCATGGACTTATGTGAGATTAATGTTTCAAAAAATTATTTTTATTTATATATTTCTAATAGCCAGTACCTAACACAGCTGGTACTCAAGTAAATACTGATGCACTTATATCCAATACTTATTGATGTACATGTAAGTGTGTACGTGTTAGTCACTTAGTTGTGTCAGACTCTTTGCGACCTGATGGACTATAGCCTGCCAGACTCCTCTGTCCATGGAATTCTCCAAGCAAGATTACTAGAGTGGGTAGCTATTCCCTTCTCCAGTGGATCTTCCTGATTAAGGGATCAAACCCAGGTCCCCTGCACTGCAGGCGGATACTGTACCATCTGAGCTACCAGGGAGGATGATGTACATGTAACCAAGTTACAAAAGCTACAAAATGCAGTTAAAAGACAATTTATATGTTGGAATTAGACAATCTCTACACATCTAGGAAGAGGCCAATTTGGGTACAATTTATATGTGATCTGCAATTATCACACATTGTGCTTTATGAATTGTTATATTTTAAGAAGCAGTAGGAAAAAAAATGTGAAGCTAAGACATTTCTGTTAAGAACATAATGTGCTGTGTTTAGTTGTTCATTATATTAAACTGGTAGAGTTAATCCAAGAAATAACAAGTAACAGCAGCTTAGCAGCAGCAGTACAAGACTACATATGAAAATGGAGTCTCTTTTATTAAGAAAAGATGATTTCTGGATGAATTCTTTTCATCATGGTCTCCTACAGAATTAATTAAAAAGTGTTATTACGGTACTATATACCAAACTGAAAAATGCCTAAATCTTCAACATAACTCATTCTATTACTTTTGATGCATAGTCCTTAGCATAAATTTTATTTCATTTTACTACGACTATTTTAAAAACATTTTAAAAAAAGATTTGGGGGCTGTACAACATTTTTTTTCTTCCAGTTTTTTTTTTTTTCTCAATACTTACGTGGTCACAATTACATTGTATTCTTCATATCTGCTATGAATGTTGTATCTAATCTGTTTACGTTCTTCTTGAGAACCTAGAATTTAAAGATGAAACATACAAATTGATTATATTTATTGTACTTAACTGTATGTTAAGATTTTAAAGAAGCTTCCAAAGTTAAGAGAAAAACGACATATTCTTACCATAGTAACAGAGCACCTTTAAAGTGGGGCACCATAAATTAACTTCTCTTAACCAGTTATCTATGAGACAAAAGAGATATTACTTGCATATGTTACAACAGGATATATGTGTGCAATGAAATGAACACTGAAGTCTAACAAGATCTACTAGGAAATTCTTCTTTTATAAAGTAACAGAAGATGATTTTGAAAAATCACAGACTCTTCACAATTTTATCCCTGATGATTAAAATGACGAAGATTTTCAGGTGGCATCAAAATAAAGAGCAGAAGCCCAATCATTATATTTATAGATGATTATTAATTTCTAATTTTGAGGTTTCTTTTTTTGGGGGGGGAAGGGGTTACGTTCATACATACATTCTCTGACTCCAGTCTACAATCAATTGAAAAAGAATGAAACAGTAATTTGAATTGGGATGAATTGCATATTTCTCACTTAATAAATGTTTAATTATAAGTTTAAATCACTTAGCTTCCCTTAAATTAGTTACTCATGAAAACAACCTTTAAAAGTATTACAAAAACAAATAATCTTTTCAAATGGTACTTTAACTCTAATAATTTATAAGCTGAATAACTAACTTATACTGGAGGTCTTTTCTTTAAAAAGACCTCCAGTATAACACACATATGCAAAGGGAGAAAAGTTATAAGGAAACCACAGAAATGAACATTCACCTCCACAAACTAAGAAATCTCACACACACACACACAGAGTTTTTCTTCCCTTCATACATAGAACACACCATTTAGTCAAGTAAAATTGTCCACAGTATTACAAACCTATAGTTGATGCTGGAACAACGATCAAATGAGGACCTTTATTACCCTCCTGATAGAGGTACGCCAGAAATGCAATGGCTTGAATAGTTTTTCCCAGACCCTAAAAAGAAAATGTTTAAAAGAAAACATATTAAATGTAAAAACAAATGAAAGACCCAAATAAATACTGGGAAAATGAAAGAAAAAAGAATATTACTGGTTTTATTTATGATTCACCACAATGCAACTCTACTATATTCTTAGTTCTCAAGAGCCATAAAACAGATCATAATCGCCAATTGATACTGCAACTTAAAGAGTGCGATGCACTTTAACTGCTAGCTAGTATGTGATACACACTAATATGAAAGACCTCTGCTTGCATATAAAGGATATAATTTTGGTAATTGTTAATATGAAGGAACCATTTAATACATACTGGATTGATGGAAAATGGCGTTCCATTGACTAACTGGAGTTGAATTTATACCCATCCTATTACTTAGCAATTTTACGCCTAAGAATATATTCAAGAGATATGAGAGCATATGTCCATGAAAAATCTTGGGTAAGAATACTGATGCAGTTTTATTATAATAACCATACACTGGAAATAATTTAAACTGCCAGGAGAGTGGATAAAAAGCAACCACCATCACCAAACCACTGATACATGTAAGAGCATGGATTAATCTTAGTAATTTTATTACGTACCAAATGAACCAGAAACTGTTTAAACAGTATATATTGTATGGATCTATTCATATAAAGTTCAGAAATCAGAAAAAAAAAATTATTGTACTGTGATAGGTGTCAGAATAGTGGTGGTTTTATGACTAAAAAGGAGCATAAGGCAACTTTCTGGGATGATGGAAATGTTGATCAAGAGGCAGTCACATGGGTGTACATACATGTAAAAAGTCACTAAGCTGAAAATTTGTATGCACATCAATAAAGTATTATATTAAAAAAAGGCTGCCGCTGCTGCGGCTAAGTTGCTTCAGTTGTGTCTGACTCTGTGCGACCCCACAGATGGCAGCCCACCAGGCTCCCCCATCCCTGGGATTCTCCAGGCAAGAACACTGGAATGCGTTGCCGTTTCCTTCTCCAATGCATGAAAGTGAAAAGTGAAAGCGAAATTGCTCAGTCATGTCCAACTCTTCGCAACCCCATGGACTGTAGCCTACCAGGCTCCTCCGTCCATGGGTTTTCCAGGCAAGAGTACTCGAGTGGGTTGCCATTTCCTTCTCCAAAAAAAGGCTAGAGAGGAAGTATAGCTCCTCAGGAGAGCTAAACATTGCCAACTGTTAGGAACTGAATTGCTCCCAAACCCCCAAATTTACATGTTGAAGTCCTAACTCCCAATGTTAAGATTTTTTGGAGATAAAGCCTTTAAAGAGATAAGTTAAATATAGTCATAAGGGTAAGGGCCCAACCCCTATCTTTAAGAAGAGACTGAATGTGCCCAGAGGAAAAGCCATGTGAGGACACAGTAATGTCTCTTATCTACAAACCAGACGGTAGCCTCTGGTGAAACCAAACCTGCCAACACTTTGATTTTAGACTTCCAGTCTCCAGAACTATGAGATATTTCTGTTGTTTAAGTCTCCCTGTCTTTAATACTTTGTTAGGGAAGCCCTAGCAGACACTACCTTATCATAAATATTGTACTTTACAGGATACAAAAACAGTTCCACATAATATATCTCATTTGACACCAAATATAATTTTATGATATAGGAAGAACCTATGTTTTATTAACTTTAACCTTGAGAGATTAGGTCATTTGGTAAAGGTTAGACAACCCATGAAAGACAAATGTGGACCCAGAACCTAGATTTGATTTCCAAGTCCAGTTTCCACAACTGTACTATTCTATATTCTATATATACCTTCTAATTATTTTTAAATCCCGAATATATTATTCACTTTTCTAAACCACTTCTGTGTTTTAACAAAAGTATGAGATATATGTGGGAACAGTCTTAAAATACTGAAGATTATTTTACTAGAAGTGAAATAGAGGACAAGGATTATTATCTTTGTTAATTTTTATTTTGTAACTCTACACAGTGTAAAAGAGCTGACTCACTGGAAAAGACCCTGATGCTAGGAAAGATTGAGGACAGGAGGAGAAGAGAGTGACAGAGGATCAGATGGTTGGATGGCATCCTTGATTCAACAGACATGCGTAAAATCCAGGAAATAGTGAAGGACAGGGAAACCTGCGTGCTGCAATCCACGCTGTCACAAACAGACATGACTTAAGAGACTGAACACCACCCCCACCACAATTTAATACAATAGATATTCAATAAACATTTTCTCCACTGAACATGATTCATTTTTAATAAACACTTTTTAAAAAGTATAGCTGGAGGAAAGAAGGTAAAAGTTAGATTAAAGGTCAAGTTTCTACATGACAATACTTGGACTATTGGCTGTAATGAACTTCCGAGATCAATTTTAAAGGCAGCTATAGAAAAGCACATACACTAAAATATCTTTTAGTAAAATATATATATGTATATGTGTATATATGTATGATGCATTCAAACACATCTGCAGAATAATCTGGAAAGATACAGCAAAATAAATACTTATTTTAAGGTGCTAGGATTATGTGTGATAGTTTTTTTCTATGTATTTTTATGTAACATCTAATTTTAAAAACATATTTATTAATTTGATGAGAAAGACAAAAAACCTATTTTCATATCCGAGAGGAAGTAAGGAGGCTAAAACTCACATAAGCAATAGAAAACTGAGAAGGGTAAGAGGGCTTATACTTTGCTAAGAGCAGTAAACTAACAGGGTCGAGGGAAATTTTCATTTTTTAAATGACAGCAAGGATGTCTATTAATAACATATCCTAGAAATAGAGTACTACTTACCATTTCGTCTGCCAAAATGCCATTAAGTCCATGTTTATGTACCAATGCCAGCCAATTCAAACCAACCTTCTGATAGGGCTTGAGTGACAAACTGGTAAAAAGAGAGTTACCGAATGTTACAGATTTATAATTCTATCAACTTTCTCTACTAGTTTTCTGAGACGCAGTTTAGGTTTACAATGCACACAAAAAGGAAAGTACCTAGGTGTGGTCTTACCTTTTAACTTATTGTTATTAATAAAAGCTATTGTCACTTAAGAAAATGAACCCAAAACATAATATGTTTTAAAAAGTCTCTCAAATTTTATTCTGTATTTACTGATTTTTTTATCCTGGCAATAAGAATTACAAAAAGTATTGTTGTATTCAGTTAAAATGTAATGTTATAAAATTAATTACATAAACAATTAGACTATTAACTATGGTAACATATTACAAAGCTAACATTTATATTAGAAAAATATATTCATATGAATGAGTATTAGCACACGAAGGAACTTAAAATATCAGAACAAAAACATAAGCATAATTTGCTACTTTGCCAGGCTGATTTAATAAACACTTTCTGAATGAATGCCAGTCACATTTAATGTCACTGGTATATATAATTATAGAGCATGTATGCATTGTGTATTTATGTTTGAACTACGTATAAATGTAAACTTGCTAGGGGGGGTCAATTAAATACCAATGAATAGAAAACAGCAGGCAAGTGTCAAAATGTTATTTAATTTGTGAACACATAACAGATTAATCCCTGGGATTAACTTTCTTGAAAGGTAACATGGAAGGGTTACAGTGGACGAAAACAACAGGTTTTTCTGAAAGTTCAGGTTGTTAAAAACTAGTCTTTACTGAACATCTACTATATACACAGAGACACAAAAATATCACTTTCAGGTATCACCTCATTCAATCTTTTAGTATTCCATAGAGGTAGGCTATTATCATTTTAACAGATGAAAAAACCTGAGGCTCAGCAATTTGCCTGAGGCTGCATAACTACAAAGCAAAATCTTATGGCTAAAATTTTAACTCAGAAAGTCTCTCTCATTCAAAAGCATATTCTTATACTCTCGAGGGCAGCTTAAACCCCACATTAACATGAAAACTTAAGACAAGGCCATGCTCCTCATTCTACAGCTTTTGTTCTGTCTCTTTAATTTCTGTTACACATATCCTATCTGCACATAGGGAATGTGTCTTGACACAGCAATGGGTATGATAAATGGTTAATGGGTCAAATTCTGAAATCGAGACACTTTAACTAGAACCGGGGTCAAACAGGTAAGGTAGAAAGGTATCCATCTTAAATCAGAACCTATTCTTCAACTGTGGGGTATGCAATCTGCAAAACATTTCTCATCTGAAAAAATTAAAAGTAGAGGTAGAAAAAAGTCAGCAGTGTTGCTGAAGTCTTTACAGCTCATTTCTTAAAATGTCTTTGGTCTTCTTGGCCAATACTATTTCTATGCCATTACAAAAGTAATAATAAGTAGAATATACTATTGAAGGTATTTCAATTTTCCAGATCCAAATAAATTCTACTATACTGGTAGTCAGAATAAATGCTAATACTGGATTCGAGACACTCTACTATGGGGTTTACATGCATTATTACTTTATTTAACCTACATTATAAAGTAGGTACTATTACTATAATCATCTCCATTTACAGATAAGAAATCCTCCCTGGGATTCAGAGAAGTTAAGTAACTTGCCTAAGGTCACAGTTATCCAAATCTGTGTCAACAGTGGTAGAGCTGGTATTCAACCCAGGTCTGATCCAGAGCTCTGCCTTCAATCACTGAACAGCAAACAGCAAAGTTTTCTCTCTCTGACCCACCTACTCTACAGTCAGGACTTCCTATTTTTAAATTGAACTTTCTATTATGTTTCTGAGTCATTCCTAACATCTTAGTCATCCCCCACAGATCAAGGTTCACATTCCATGAAAATGATGAAAAACTCGATAAGGTAGGCACATTACATCAGTTATAAACACATGCCAAGAGCCAATAAGCTCTCTCAATGTAAACTGACCACAAATACCCAATAAATATTTTTAACAAACAAAAATGACTGAATGTATGCATCACTAACACATGTTGAGAAAGGAGTCTATTAAAATATCCTTAACTATACATAAAATTTTAAAAAGTGATGAGATTTTGAGAACCATCTACTACACTGAATTTTCCATTCAAATACAATTGTTTCATCCACATTCATAAAGCAGCTATAGTTGTTCTGATCATGACATTAAATACCTTTATTGAGTACATGTATGTGTGTATTTGCTCTTCTGCTCGATTTATCTAAATTACAAGTAACTGTCTGTTGCAGCACTGCTGCCCATAACACAAATCTTTTCAGAAAGCAGAAGGATCACTGAAAATGCAGTTTTGGCAAACACTTTTCCAATTCACTTGTTAAGACAAGTTTTAAAACAGGGCAGCTATAATCTTTCTCTGTCAATCACTAATATTTAGTTGCTATACAATTACACTTCCCATTAATCTTAACATTTCAAAGTTTTCTAAAAACTTTTGACTGCATATGAACCCCAACCACAAGTTTACAGGTTAAGAATATAAACTGCTCAGGGTTATCTGAATGGTAAGAAGTATAGCCAGGGCCTTGTGAGGTGGGTAAGTGATCTCTTCTCAGTAAGGGACCATAACTATTCTGCATTGCAGGTTTTCTTACCTCCCAATGATGAAAAAAGTGATTTTAAGATTTTCTGACGTCATGAAAGAAAATGAGGCGGCATGTTTAAAGTTACTTGTTTTGTTAGGGGGGAAAATCCTTTCAGATATAAGTTACTTTGATTTCTTTTCAGAGGGAAATTAAATTGGGTTTAAATTTCCTGTCAGAGAAAAAATAGCTTCAAAATTATTTTGAAAGGTGAGAAAGGCCTGAAATAGAAAACTGGAGTATATACAATGTCCTAAATTTAAGTGTAAAATGCAGAAGTAGAGGGCTAAACTTTTTGCAGTAGTTCATATGAAACAGATCAGGGACTCTAATTGATCAAAAATTTATATCCTTTAAGTATAACATGAATGCTGAAAACACTACCACAATAATAGTTTGTACTAATAGCAGTATCCAAACTACTAAAATATTTATATCACAGGACTCTGAGTTAGTTGTATTATGTGTGCAGTATAGACTTGCATTTGACGTCACTGTCAAATGGTTTCACAGCAACTGTTTAGGAAGAGGATATAGAATCACCCTGTCAAGTTGAAGATGAACAAGATCAGAAGAACCTTAGTAGATTTAGCCCATAAAAAGACAGGACACACATGATTAAATATTATTTTACACTGAATATCTTTTCAGATATCTTTTCAGTTAGAACAATATAAAGCTGACAAAATGCTGATTAAATGCTAAAGGTTGAGAGGTGGCTACATTTATGATAGGAATAAAACAGGAGTAATGCTGAGGTTTTTTTTTTTTAACTTTTCCCTCACTGCATTATTATATTTTAACTTAAGGCAACTTTAACTTTGATGTTTTAAAATAAAGATTATGAATGTTAATGGTTTTGAGATACATATGAGAATTTTTTCTCTTGCTAGGACTTTAACAGTGTACTATATAGTTAAAAATATGTCACAGTTACACTATGTCTGTATTTTATCTCTAAAAGGTTATTTTTCTGTTATAATTCTGATAAATTCATAATAGGAAAATAGTTAACATAATTTTGCTTCAAAATAAACTTTACTACAAAGAATTCATTCTGTTAAGCAAAAGCACAACAGGTTATTCATCAGGAGTGCTTAATATTTTCTTCTGTGCTAATAAATCCTTTCCTAAGGCAAGGAAAGTACTTTAAATGTTTCTATACTAAGCAGCCATTATGCTTGGCCAGTATACCAAGTAAAAATCTGCAAATTGCTTGTGCAACTTACAATGGTTAAAACAAAAGCCAAGACAACAAATTTCACCCCCTAAAAGTGTATCTAAATAAACTCAAGACTATCTGTACAGGTTTTCAGAAGTTGTACTTTGGACTAGATCCAATAAGCACCTAAAAAAAATTAACTATTTTTCTCATCTGTTCAATATTTCATAAAAAAATCTTCAGTCTAATCGAAAGGATAGCTTTAATACCTGGTCATACTATTTACAAGTGACAGGACTTTGTGGACGTGGGTTTAAGAGAGAAATTTTTTAAGTGATGCAATAAAGCACTTGATTTTTTAAAATCCAAATTATGATAAAGTAGACTCAACTGGGTAAGCCTTGTAGAGTGAAGAACTCCCCATATCCAATGCTGTAGAACAAGAAGGAGCAGCTCCAACTACACTTTTAGGAGATGAATTTGCTGACATGGTCATAGTTCTTTCTATGCAACAGAGAAAAGAGCTTCTTTGTGGGAACTGCATCACGTTTCCCTACACCATCCCATAGCACCCTAGAAGGGCACAGAAAAGATTGTAGCTTACTATTAAAGGCCAGTAACCATATCTTGATTTTTTTTTTCATATTTTGATTTTTAATTAACCAATGATCAGCAAATATGCTTTGATCACTAACTTAGTAAAATATCAGAAGTATATAAAATCACCAACAAAGGTAATTAATTTTAATGAGGCCCTGGTGCTAATCTTATTATATACCTACCAGAAATATTCCAAAAAGAAATAATTCATTTAAAAAATTACATAACACTGCAGAGTATGGATATATCATAAATAATTCTAACTAGGCTCTGACCTTAGAAACCTCAATTGTTTTCATGTTTCTGCTTCTGTATGTATTATCACAGTAAACAATTTTATACCTTGTTTAAAATGGAAGCATTCTGAACAGTTCTAAGTTTCCAGACAACTTAAAAATAAACTTTTAAAAGAAGTTCAAAACAAACCGTCCGCCCACCATATCCCAACATCATGCAAAGTAGGGATGTTCACAATCACAAAATGCTGTGTTAGTATTTTCTGGTTGTTGGACAATTTTTTTTAGTGAAAATACTTTAGTAGCTTATTTTTTTGCAAGAATTCTGACAAGGTATTTTAATGACAGCAGCAGGTGGGGGAATATACTTCTTGTATTTTTTCTTTTTTTATCCTTTTTCCTTACATAATCTATTTAATAAAAGTATCCTCATTTTTTGTGTTTCTACCTCAAAAATATTTAAAAATTTGGGCTTTTGAAAGCATTTAAAACATTTAATCACATACATAGGATATTTTAATCATTTCATTCATGATTAAAAAGAAATTGAACTAAGACAAATTTTTACATCGATACAATTGAGCAGTTGACTCTTTGAAGCCCTCAATTAGTTAAAACCACCTTTTCAGGTTCTATGACTATAAGAAATTATCTGCCATCACAAGGAAAACATAGGTTATGTAAGACCATAATATTTACTCCCTCTAACTTACAATGTGATAATGGAGGAAAATATCCTGACTGAGGAGAAGGGCAGTGGAGATCAATGGAAAAGAATTCACACACCACTTATATACCATTTTAGGTAACCCTGGTTTTTCCTTTTAACATTAGTTTTCCTATCATTTCCATGGTTAAGTTTCCTAGGCACAATGTAGAAATAAATTTAAAAAACGTACATAACTGAGATAAAACAATAAATAGGTGCATACAAGTGTTACCTTTGGTTTAGAATGGAGGGTTGCTCTGTGTTCCATCCACCTCCATTTCCAGTGAGCATGGTAACTTGTTTTGTCAGTTTATTTGAAATGTCTTCACATTTGTTCATAAGCCTTATAACTACATCCCTTTCTTGAATCAGTGTTTTACAGTGCCATATCAAATCTTCTGATAAGCCATTCGTTTTGGACATCTTTGTGAACTATGGCATGAAAAGAAAAATAATTAAACAGTTCAGATCTACAGTCAAATGGAGAGTCAATCTCAATTTCTTTCTTTGTGATGAAAAAGTTTCTTAAACTTTTATTAATGACCTTCCTACACCAAGTGCAAAGACAACCAGCATTTTCATTCTCATATTTTCTCTTTGATAAATCTGCCATCTTAAACTCATCATGTTGAAATAAAATACATCTTTCTCTTCAAAATACACAATCCCAAGCTTGTTACTTTGATTCTAGTAGCTGTTCTCTTATGGGAGAAACTCTAACGTAACTGTTAATGTCTCCTATCAGTCATTTTTTTGCCTTTAAAACTCGATTCATGTCTATTACCAAAGGTAACGATGCCAAATGTAGTAACTGCAGACCGGATCTCTTATTTTTGTTACATCCTATGAATATGACATACAGTCACATGACTATAAGATTAATTTTTCTGAAACATACTTTTCCCTATCTAGCATCAAAGTACAACCCCTCAAGCTTTCAAAACTTTAATTATTGATATTGTCCCTTGATATTTTACCCTAAACTGAGACTAATACTTGGAAAGATACTGGCTGAATCAAAAGTTAACTGTGATCAATTCAACAGCTTGATTAAACTTAAAAATAATATCAACTTTAATATAAGACTTGGATAAATGGCTTTGTGTGAAAACTCAAGAGTTTCTTTCAAAATATATTCATATTTATTTTTCTAAAGGAGATATTGACTACTTCACAATGTAGAAGTTTTAACAGAATTAGAATTTTTCCACATAGCTGAAAAATAATATACCCTGAAAATCTGTAAAAAAAAAAAAAATTTTTTTAATGTAAAGGATTAGAAAAAACCCCAGTAGCTATTTGAAAGCTGTTTGTTTGACAAAAAGAAAAATAAACAAAATTCAGAACAGAATAAAGCTAACTAAACTAAAACCATCTTATCAAGATAAAACCACACGATTTTGACTCATGACATCTTACTTGGCATATTTTCTCAAGTTGTAACAAGAATCTCATTAATACCTCCAAATAATCCCAGTTATCACAATATTTCTAAGTTCACAGAGACACTCAAGCAATAGAAATTTAGTAGAGGATATACTGAGAAAATTTCATTAAAAATAGTTTATATTAACACAGTTTTTATATCTAACTTAGAGTAAGTTGGTAAGAAATGAAACTTTTAATCTGTTCCAAAGCCATATTATTACTTTACTGCAGGAATAAAAGACAAAACAAAGATTCAGCATGCCAAAAAACAGCATTGTGAAATACAAAGTTATTTGCATACTATATTTTCACAAGGATAACAAACATTCATAATCACAATGCAACCTTCCATTTGGTACTTTCAGGGAAACGATTTACACATAAAGAACAGGATATGTAGGAATCAGTGCCTTGAAGATTTTAAGGAGGTTCTATTAGAACCACAGTTTTTTTTTTAACGGAACCCCAAAAAACAATCTCATGTCTATTGTTGGGTATGTGTTTGTGATATGTATGCGTGAGAGAGAACAAACAAGAATAGCCAGGAAAAGAAAAACAAAAGGAACATAGAGTGTGTGCTTTGTATGTGCCTGAGACTGCTAGGTAAGACTCATTAAATCCTCACAACTGCAAGATCAGTCCACCAGTTCTGGATGAATAAATCAAGGCTCAATTCCCAAGGTTACAAAGCAGGATAAAAGACTCCAAAGTCTACACTCTTTTCACTAAAAACTAGTAACTCCCCAAATAAAACAAAATAAACAAAACTGTGAAAGTTAAAAATCAAAAACCCTTTTTTTCTGCAACCAACTGCCATTTATTTTGTGTTTTATTTTTTAATAAAATAGCGATTTTATTTATCACTGCCCTGGCTGGTGAACATACCTGGTATACAGACATATTCCCTGTTCTCATGTGGTTTACAGTCATTGGGAAAGACACACAACATACAATTTTAAGTGTTAACAACTGGTATTACAAGTTGTTCAGTCACTAAGTTGTGTCTGACTCTCACAAGGAAAACAAAACAAAAGTTCATGGGTATGATATAATCCAGGAAGTCCTTTCAGAGTAATAAGGCCAGAAATCGCAAAGAACAGTTTTGACTCAAAAAAGATCAATTTAATATGTCAGAACCTAGAGAAGTAAGAGATAAACATACATTAAACAAACAACTAACCAAATATTACCAATTCCTGATGAAAGAACACATCACCAACCATTTAATAGTACTGGTGGGAACATCTAATTCTAATTTTGTTACTAATTCCACAGAAAATATAACCAGAAAAGCCCAGACTGGGAAGCTATAGAACAAATGATACAGTTTCTTCACCAAAGATTACAGGAAGGGTTGGGGCAGGAGGGAGGGAAAGAGGCAGAGGAAGGTGGTGGAAGATGGGGAATGGAAGAGAAGGGAGGACAGATGAAACAAGCTCCAAGCAGGTAACTGAAACTGGCGATGAGTACACAAAGGTTTGCTACACTATTCTAATTTTTATGTCTGATATTCTTGTAGGGGCAATGATGGGGTGTGCAAAACGCAAATCATTTCACAATGCTGTAACAGTCTGATTGAGACTTAGTGGACTTGACATTTTGGATATTTTTGAAGTCAAGGTTTCAAAACTTAACTCCCTGAGCTTCTCACACTCTTTATCCCTCTTTCCATACAAGACAACCAACATTAGAGATGATCCAAATTATTGCTGTTAGTTTAGAATTTAGATCTAAGTAGTGATACACTGTCAATGAATGTAAGACATCAGTTTCATTTCTCATCAGAAAGAGAGAAAAGTTTCACTGTTTGATAAATTGGCTAATATTAGCTTTAGTAATAAGTAATAGTAAACGCAAAACATCTCTCTCATGTAAATGAAGACTCTAGGGAGCAGTTCAGTTCTGGTAGAGTGGTTCCAAAAACCAAAACTTCTACTTTGTTGCTTCAATATCCTCAGCATGTGGTTCCCAACATCACACCAACAGGAAGAAGAGATCCTTTAAGGACTTTTTTCAAAAATCACAGTATACTTCTGTTATATCTCACTGGACAGGAATTTGTCAAGTTACCAAAGGGAGGCTGAAAAAAGTAGTCTTAAATATACTGTGGGTAATGTCACCAGTCATAAACCTGTTTTAAAGCACAGAGTGGGTTAAAAAGACAGAAAAACAATTTGATTCAAAAAAGTTTGACTCAATATGTCTAGAAATGACACTGATGGATGAGTAGAAAACTATAATGGTTTCTTAACATTTCACTAATAATATATTGTGGGTATCTGCAGCTAACGTTTTTCAAGAGACAGACAAATGAACAGGCACTTACTTTACAATCCTTAGACTGCTCCACTGGTCAGTACCATAATTACAGCCCACTTACAGATGAAGAAATAGAGGAACAGAGAGAGAATTTGCTTCAGGTCATGTAAGCTGCTAGAAAATGTCAGAACTGGGATTTAAAACAAGGCCATTTAGCTCTCGGAGAAGCCAATGGCACCCCACTCCAGTACTCTTGCCTGGAAAATCCCATGGACGGAGGAGCCTGGTGGGCTGCCGTCCATGGGGTCGCTAAGAGTCGGACACGACTGAGCGACTTCACTTTCACTTTTCACTTTCACGCACTGGAGAAGGAAATGGCACCCCACTCCAGTGTTCTTGCCTGGAGAATCCCAGGGACGGGAGCCTGGTGGGCTGTCGTCTATGGGGTCGCACAGAGTCGGACACGACTGAAGCGACTTAGCAGCAGCAGCAGCAGCAGCAGCAGCATTTAGCTCTCTATTATTCAATCACTTCCTAAGTAGGTATTTATAAAACCAAGGGACTAAATAAGGAAGCATGAAACACAAAGAGAGAAAAACAAGTTTCCTCAGGATGTCAGGGAAATCAGACCCCAACGTCACAACTGATCATTTGACCTATAAACAACCAGTCCAAACCAGAGCACGTCTTAGGACTCCAGAAGACTTCTTCAAGGAGACAAAACTGATAAAATATCTGAAGTGTTTAATAATTGAGGGGAAATTTAGACAACTGGGGAGAGTCTAGAATTGAAGTATCAAGTATAAATACAAAACGAAGAAAAGAGAAAAATTAAGACAGCTAATAACTAGGGAAAACAAAATATTGAGCAAGGGGGAAAAAAGCAATCATACTGTATATTACAAAGTTCAGTTATGAAAGGCATTTGCATAGTTTAACGAAGTAGATACTAAAAAAAAGATTTTCAAAATTATCACATGCGTAACATATTGCTAGGCCTGGGAAATGGGCATGTGAGACAGACAGTGAGGAGACAGCTAATCCTACCACAAGGCTGTAATGTCTTGTGTGATGTCAACAAATAAGGCCTGCAACTGAAAAATTTGGAAAAGCATTATGTTTATATTACCTAGAGATATAAAAGTGATAAGAATCAGGCAAGATGTGGAAGCAATTACTTGCAGTACAAGAAATGGGCTAGGAAGCGGATGGATATGGATTTTCAGGGAGAACAAGGCTGTAGAATTATTTAACCTGTTTATCTAAATATATGCATAAATAATAAACATTTAAAAATCCAACATTTAATTTCAATTTCAAAATATTTTCATCAAGTGTGTGTGGAGGCAGGGGAGATGGGCATCTCCCCTTAAGAAAAGATGTAAGAAAACTACTGTTATGTCACTGCTCTGAAGACAAAAAGCATTTAACAATCCTGTAAGTTACTTGGCTTCACTAAAACAAGATTTAAGAAATACAAAGTACTCTGTAAAAGCAGGATCTACTAAGAAATCTAAAGTTATTGATTAGCATAAAAATATGACCCTAATTACATAATGTGGAATATATAAACATACACATAAACAGATGGATGCTCAATAAATCTTAAGTGGCGACTATATTTGGTAGAATTTTGGCTAAACTTGACTTTCTTTTTTCTTCTTGCATGTACTGTTTCAATTTTAGACAAAAATTCTTCAAAAAAAAAAAAAAAGGATAAAGCTATTTCTTTCAGAGGGAAAGAAAAAGTAATTGATACTTAACTGGATAACTTCATGAAAAAAAAAAAACATGGCCCTGATTACCATCTCTTTGATTAAAAAGTGTCCCTTTAAGGCCTTTAATGTTTTTACAATAGTCACAAAGGGGAGTACCTATCTCCGGCCACCACGTGTCGCTCTTACAGCACGGGTGGCTGAACCTCTCTAGAAGGGGAAAACCATTTCAAAGCAGATTTAATTCCCCACCTGCATAAAAAGTGGGACAGCAGCTTACAAAGTACTCAAATGCATATGTAATTTCAAAATAAATATTTATCAAACTTATACAAATGAAAACAAAGCCTGAATACAGCAGTCTTACTCATTTTACTGAAGCCACGCTATCAGGAAGTAGTACACATTACAATGCATCGAGTGACAAATTCACAGACATTTTACAATAACCACCAGGAAAACAAAGCAAAAGAAAACTTGTAGTGTAAGTTACTAGAGGGTGGGAGCAGCACAACGAGCAGCTTGGCGTTTCCACATGAGCTTAACCTTGTTTGCTTGGTTAACAGTCAAAGAGAACTGCATTTATGCTGCTCTAAATGTTACAGAAGTAAATGCATACATGAAAACGTTTTAGGTTGAGTTATTTACACAGAGTTAGCTACTCATGAATTTTCAGTTGATCAGTATACACTACTGTTCTGATTAAAGTATAAATGTGCAACATGTAAGATTATCATAGACATAATAGTATCTCCACCTTACTTTGCACAAAGCTAAATAAAAATTCAGTAAGCGGTGGATGAACTGGTGCCATCAGATGTGTGAAATCTGGCAATAAAAACCCCAAATTTACCACATTAACAGTACATGCTTTTAAACTAATAACATTTTGGCTGGTTATATTCCCGAAGTCTACATGATTTAATGACGTGGCTTCTCACCATAAGCACATACTTTACTGCTATTAAGCAGAAAAATAAGAGAAATGGAAAAACTATGAGGATAATCTGACAATCTAGATTTTGATTTTTAAAAAAGATATAAAGCTGCAAACCTAAATACCCTCACATAATGCACTTATTTTGTTAAAAAAACATAATTTTCCTCATGTAAAATAAGGTGACTAGAATATCTCAGAGTATTTTTTAAAAGTGTACTTCTCTGACAATAAAGTCATATCATATTGTTCAACTTTACAACTTTTGTTTTAAAAGACACTAAGATAATTTTCACATTCAAATTAATTTTATAATAAAATAAGACAATGAAATACTAATGATTACATTTAACCCATAAACGTCATGGAGGCTGTCATCTTGGCAAAAAATCATAATTAAAATATATGTATACTCGATTTATTGGCTCAGTTTGCACTATAATGAAATATCTAATGAGTTTTTAAAGTTCTGCCAAATTTTCCAATCCTTAAGACTAAAATAAGCTTCAACAATAATGTCTAGTTTACCAGACATTTGTATACTGCTCTTAATATACATAATGCCTTGTAATTTTCACTTAAGTATGACTGAGGGACATAATTAAAATTTCAACTAATTCTCATAGGAATTTCTAAAAATAGTAGTTATGAAAACAAAGGTAAATGCTATTTATTTTGCTTCTTTTTGAAGTAGCTCACAGGTGTGTTAGCAAGCCTCTCTGATTAATAGGGAAGGAGTAAACTATAACATATGCATTTTCTTTTTTTTTACCAAAATGTACATAATATTGACTTTCCTTTAATAACTTTAAGACGTTAAATTGCTCTTTAAACTAGTCTCATTCAAAATTCTAAAGTAATTGAAAGGAGAAGCTTAAAGTCCTAAACAAATTAAAACACAAAGCTCATATACACTGACTTGCTAATATTAACTGTTCATTTCCCAAAAGTTACATTTACTAACTTTTACTAACATTTACTAACTTTTCCCAAAAGTTACATTTACTAACTTTTTTTTTTACTAAAGCACTGTATATGCTAAACTCAAGTGGCCAAGTTTGCTTTTTAACTGCTATATAAAATAATCAACATAAGATTAATGGCTAGTGAAAACAGTCTCTGTATTCAACTCTAAGAAAGGGGGCAAGATGCTTTAGGAGGTTTAAGTAGATAATCTCTAAATTCATGTCAAGACTAATTTAAACTATGCCAATTAATTAGTAGGGGAAATATGCTTTCTGCATGCTAAGTTGCTGAATATTTTAAAAGCATCTGGGACATATCACTCTGGTATAATTTACTTTTACTGTAAGATATGTGGGCAAGTGGTTACAGTGACTAAAATACTGGCGCAGATAATTGCATTCCTTATTAAATAAATCAGAATCCCAACAAGCCTGAGCAACCCAACTCTGCAACAACATAGGAGACCATTCAAGATTAAAAGAAAGAAAAGGAAGAAAAGAAGAACAAGAAAGCCCTTCAGCAAATACTTTAACAAATAAATCACTTAGGCAAAGCCAAACAAGTTTGAAAGGGCCTGCTTTGACAGATGTTCTCCGTAAAAGCAAAAGCTTTAGGCAAAATGAATCTCTTTATTTATTTATTTTCAAAGTCACAGAATATTAGTAATGTTGTTTCTTTATTTTTCAAATATTTTAATTTTTCAAAAAATGCTATTTACAGCCATTGTTCAGGTACCTTCCCCCACTGCCACTTCAAGATACTCATCAAGAGAACTTAGGTTCACACAGATTTGACCAAGTACAAAATTAATCACAAAGCAACTTAACTCCCTAAGTTAATAAAACTTAAAACTTTATAAAGCATCAAGAGTTACTTCATATTCTAGAGCTATTAAAAAATCATCCATATTGCTTTCACAGCAGGGCTTGTTTAAAATTCATGTTCGAAAAGCCCACATTTTCATAAAAGATAAAGCAAAATTTAAAAGACAAGAGTTCTTATTTTTCTCTGTATGAATAAGATTTGCTGACTGTTGACATTTATAAAACTCAAAATACAGGTATTTTAGATAAAACTTGTTTACAGGAAACGAAATCCCAGAGAATGATCATGCAAAGTGTACTTACCAATGCTTATGCCTTCCCTTCACCTAACGCTTGAATTCTAGGCTTCCACACACTTTTCTATCTTTCCACTTAAAAACGCTGCAGCCTGCTACACTCCATAAAATGGCCGCGTTGTTTAACCAAGAAAAGCATGTTAGAGATTGAGCTGTCACTTTTAAAAGAAAAAGAAAATAAACAACTGCTTCTTTTGTGGTGAAGCATAAAACACTTAGGCTGGCATTTTGAATCATGGAGCTCCCCTGGATGTTGCTATTGCTCTTCAAGTAGTTGTAAAATTTCTGCCACATTCTTGCTTTCTGCATGGTGTCTCAGCAGTAACAGATCAGAACAGGCTAGCAAACAACTCCTTCCTTAATGGTAAGCTCTAATTTCTTCTTCTGCAGTTAAATGAACCAAGTTTCTATGCAAAAAAATGAGTGACAGTATGCCCAGCCAATCAGCTTGGGGTTTTTCAGGAAAATCACCCCCTAATTCATTCAAAATTAGGTCATATGACACTATTTGAAATACTATTGGCTTAGAATGATAAGTGATGTTTGACTCTACACAGGATAAGGCCACCCCATCTATGCTTCCCTGGGCTGAAGACACCTTGACTATGAACGGTACAGTGAAAACACACACATACACACATACAGGGAAAAAAATGTAGCCTTACCAGAGCTTCCCAACTATTAAAGGGCCGGAGTTCTGTTATCTTCTGAGCCTTTTTCTGAGAACACTGAGGAATCAAAGTAAGTTCACCAATTGAAGCATCTTGAAGGAAGTGAAGGATTTTACCTTTATAGCCATCCTCCATCACTTCTTCACCACTACTATAGTCCTCGTCTAGCGAACTACCGACATCAGAACCTGAATCATATTCAGAGTCTTCAATAACTCTTTTAGGATTAAATACATTTTTTTTACGTTTCTTGTTAAAACCATTTTGTGGTTTCATGGAGCATTTCTGTTTCAGTTTTGTTTTAGCTGCATTTTTAGGATAATTTTGATTTCTTGAAGAAACCTCTTTTCCATTTGGAAACTCACTCGGTGAAGCATATTGCATATCTGAGTACAAAAAGAGACAAAAATAACTATATTAGAAAGATGTAAATTAAATATAAAGATATAAGACTTAAAGATTTCATATAAGAAAAATATTTACAATGGTATTCATGTGTTTTTCAATACAGAATTCAATCACAATTTATTGTTAAATCTTGATTTTCCTTAAAGAGAAATACTGAAGTAGAACTTGAAATTATACAATGAATTATTAGTTTCAAAAACAGGTGATAACTTCTTTCTTAAAATGAATTAAATATAAATCCTCATTTTCTATCAAAGATCCTGAGAATATAAATGGCAGCTGCATATACATAAGACACCCATGATGGTATTTAGCAGTCCCATCCCCAGGCCAAAACTGATGGTGTTAGAAAAACAATGCTCATCCTAAATTAAAACTATCCATTTTATAATTAATTTTCCCATCACCCATCTCCACTATTCTAGGTTCATCTTTACTAAAAGTCATTTAAATATGCTATTAAAAAGCACCACCACTTTATCACTGATTAATCTATTATATTCCATGGATTTCTATGAAGTCAGTGATTGAAGGTACATTTATTTTACATACTAGTAAGAAATATGAACCATTAATCTATAACCATTATTTTATTATCTAGAATGTTTTACTTACTCAAAGAGCTTTGAGACTTGCACATTTTCATACATTCATTTTTGTACATATATTAAAAAATAAGAAAAATAAATTGAATTTCTTCACATTTCTTCACATTCATAATCCTTTTCTGAATCTTATTTCGGACTCAGAACTGATGATACTGGTGGCTTTCTTTTCTCCACACAATACCATTCTCTGTGCATTAACAGCACTGCTGTACAGCATTACCTAAAATAATTCATTAATAAAAACAACAAAAAACCTACAGCCATTGTGTTGGGCTTTTAAAAAACTGGCTTTGCAATTAAGAGCTAGTCTACTTGATTCCTACTTAAGAATGTTACTAAACATGTGTGGTTCAACTTTGCCCCACTATTTCTCTACCCTCTAGTTCCTAAAGTTAAAAATATTCCACTATGGGATCAGTGCCTTTCTTCCATGCCAGCGACACTCACCTTATAAGTTTCTGATACTGATGCTTTTGATATTCATGTAGTGTAGGTGAGAACATCTATCTTACAATGATTACAAGGAATACAGGGAACTGGTTTCTAATATCTCTTGCAATCCCATTCTCTGGCTATTAACTAATAAGTTTACTATTTTCTTACATACTGAAATATAATATATTGGGAAGTATGAATTTTCTATAATAATATAGAACAGATAATTACCTTGGTCTTCTGCAAATACTTTTAAAGATTCTAAAGCCTCTGTGTACATCCATTCATGTTCCTTGAGTACTTCCCTTAATTCCTAGAAATAAGTCATTGATCTTTTTATTAAAAATCTAGAATTAACGACTTGTTGAAAAGAAAAGTTTTATACTTTAAACAATAAATCACTTAAAAACTTAAAAGAATTCATATCTGATGATTTCACACTTGCTTTTATGTTGCTCTTTACAAATGCTTTCTGTATATATAATTTCACTTCTGTAAATATACAACAGTCTTTCTTCAAAGGGAAGGAAGCTTGACAGTTTTTGCATTTCTACTCTTGCTATGGAATACTCTGAATACCAGAATATCAAAAAATGTTTGCTCAGTTAAACTTCAACATGCAGTTAAGCTTTTTCATAAATTGATAACTTCAAAATGCAATTTGAACATATGTAAAGAACCAGTATAGCAACAAGACTTTCCTTTAGCTCATCAGAATTTAGCAGATGTGCATATACTTGAATAAATCAACACAGGTATAAATGTATTCCCACTGTGAAACAAATAACGTGTTTCCAAGTACAATATGATAAAACAGAGGCTCTTTTAGTAATGGCATGCTTGGCATGGGTCTTTACTGAATCAGAAAGTATTTTTACTATCTAGCAAATAAACCAAAGATTATGGAATATCAAGGCACTAAAATGCATTACTACACTTTAAAATTCTTTACGAAAAACCAAAGGTTGAGAATATGAAAAAAACTAAAAGAAGTGACTTGGGATTATAGATGACTTTGCATTTTATATATGAGTTGACAACTATTACTACAGTTATACTTGTTATGCTTACACAATGTTATCATTATAGCGTTGATATTATAGTATCAAAGAGGCAAATAAACAAGGTAAACAAGTTATACAAATATATTTTATAATATTGATAAAGAGTTAAATGAAATATAACTAAATATAATTAGAAAAATGTAAAAATCACTCTAAGCTTTTCACATGGTTGACCTCAAAGACTGTTTTGTAATACAAACAGCACACACTGATTAAATACCTATACATGAGTACTCACCTCTTTATCAAAATTGGGAAATTCCTTTTGCAATTTCAACACAATACTTTCCTGCTTTTCCCAGTTACTGCTAGATTCTGCAGATTCATTTGACTCTTCTCCCTAATGGGGACAAAAAAAAAAAAAAGAGAACCAATTTAAGAGATCAGGAAAAGCAGTCTTAAGACAATCACATTTATACTTTGACTTGATTTGAAAGCTTTCATATTCAATCAAGAAGAATTAAAAAATGCTTCTTTCTGGTCATGTGAAAGTTGACAAATTTACATCTCAAGAATAAAACTATTACTGGTTATAGATCACTCAAAGACTCTGAATTTTTCAGGCAAGAATACTGAGCAGGTTGTCAAGTCCTACTCCAGGGGATCTTCCCAACCCAGGGACTGAACCCATGTCTCTTGCATCTCCCAAAATTGGTAGGTGGATTTGTTACCACTATGCCACCTGGGAAGCCTACCACCCTCAAATTCTGGGGTCCCCACTTTCATGAATTATATGGGGGTCCAACCTGAAGCATGCTGCAAATTTTACTTTAAAAAAAACAAAAGATAAATGGCTGGACATTGCTGCCTCTGAGAAAGAGGTACAACACTTTAGTTGGCCTCTTGGGATGCTGGAGGCAAGGTACACTTCAGTTCAGTGTATGCTGCTCTGATCTGTTTACGAAGAATCCGTAAGACTGTTAGGAATGGGGCCTAGAGTAAGAGAAGGCTTTGGAGTAGGTCCAGGATGCAAGGCAAGTGCTTTGCCAATTGGGTTTTGTGACCAGCGAGTAGACGCAGTGCTTCTCAAAGAATCTGTGGCTCATGAGGATGCTGCATAAAGTCTCTGGCAATCCCCGACAGGAAAATCACGGCAGAGACCCATGTGGCTTCAAAGAAAGGTCATGTCCTCTTCTGCTGACAACTACAGTCTGTTCCACTATAACATGACACATCCATTTCCAAAAATTATTGCACCATGCAAAATCATGAAAATAAAAAGCCACTGGGTTGAAAAAATTGTGTTAGAGGTATCACGTTCAAGAACTTCATTAGTGACCCACTGAAAAAAAGAAGGAAAACTTAAAAGGATAGTGCAATTTTACACATTAAATGATTAAGAAATGCATAAATACTCCAATAAATATGAACTCAAGTCTGTCTGGAATGTTAGCATTGGAAGGGCTATAGCTTATGAGTTACTATGAAATAGTAGATGAAGAGTTATTTGAAAATGAATGGCAATGGAAAGACATGCCTCACTGTCCTTGTGTCATCTCTACTGTATGGCTGAAAATATAAATATTAAGCAAATAAAAAAATAAGCAAATAAATGAAATCAATAAATTTCAGCTACTTTGCTAGCCTCCTGTTCTCATATTAAAAGTGCCTGGAAGGTTGAAGATTCAACTGCATGCCATGCACAAGTCTCCTACTGTGTTTAGCATTAAAACCAAATTTGTATCTTCACATCAGTACAACTGTTTTCAATAATGTTTAAAACACGGGTTAACACTGCTAATCTGTCATGGTACAGCTTTTCGATTTTCACTGTCGCTGTCCTCAACATCATCTACATCTACATGGTATCAGCAGGAAGTCTTTTGTGGTGAGATAAGCAGGGTGGGACCCTAGCTCTTCAATATCCTCATTTTCTATCTCCTCAAATCCAATCTGTTTTCCTAAATCAACAACTTGCTGTGAATTTAAAACATTTCTCTGAAGGTTCAAGTTCTTCAAAATCACTGTGAAGTCACTGTGAAGAAAAATTTTACACAATACATAATGCAAACACTCTTTTGTCATCAGTCTAGGCTTCTAAAAATGGTGGCAATGACTACTCCAAAGTTAAGTTTCTCAAAATTCTAAAACCATATTTGTATCCTCACCTTCAATTACAATAATTAGTATCTTAAATGCTCACTTTAAATAGTAAGTCATAAATGCTGCTAACACATTTTTACTAAAACACTGTATCAGAGAGTGGTTTTTGGAGGCAAAAGAGAAGACACTGGGGTTGAGTTTAGCTTCTATAGAGGGACAGGCTTGAGGATTTACAAAAATTTTAAAAGCTAAGTGTTTTCATTTGGGTTCTGTTTTTGCAATAATTCTCTATAACAAAGAAGAATTAAGTAAATATATCAATGCAGATTTGGCCGGTCCATCCATTTTTGCTACAGCTATAGTGAACTCCAAGACTGACTTGAACAATTCTCTTAAGAGGTTCAGTTTGTTAAGTGATAAACTACCACTGGGCTTCCCTGGTGGCTCAGTGGTAAAGAATCTGCTTGCCAGTGCAAGAGAAGTGGGTTAGATCCCTCGGTTGGGACGATTCCCTGGAGAAGGAAATGGCAACCCAGTCCACTATTCTTGCCTGGGAAATCCTATGGGCAGAGGAGCCTGGTGGGCTCCAGTCCATAGGGCTGCAAAAGAGTTGACACAAACAACTGGCAACTAAACACCAATAACACAACTACCACTGGCTTCAGCTTCAAATCTCTATCTGGAGTTGGTGCTGAATATCACAATACTGGTACTTTTCAAAGCTTTAAATTCTAGAGTACATTTCCTGTCTTTCAGATTTGAGTCCTTTGATGCATGTGTTCATTAACAGATATCCATTTCATCAAAATTAAGAATTCAATTCAATATACAAGCTGCCTTGTCAGTTTACTGCTGCACCACTGCTGTAAAATTCTTTTGTAGTTTCCTCATCTGCACTCATCACTTGGTGTGACAGCTGATGGCCTCAGAATTTGTGACATCACTTAAAAATACTAAAGCAACCACTACTGACACTAAGAGAAGGCAGGATATGGTAATTTCCCATTTAAGATCGTTATTATGCACATATAAAGGTACACATGAAAATGGCTGTTTCGGATTTCTTCATGCTTTGGTCTTTAATCCAGATGTTGAATCATTTTCCCTTTCATTTCTTCATGCCTCTTTTTATTGACTTCACAGCATTTTAAGGTGGCCCAGCCACATACTTGCATTATTTGTGGCACTCTGATGGTCCACAATGTGGATTCCTTTATGCCTGTATCTACATGTTCTCATTTCTTTCCAGACATTTGTTTCAAGCCTCTCCTCAATACTTTCTCTTTTTTTATACATTGCCTGGTATTTTTTTTTTTTTTTTTGGCCATATCCCACGGCATGTGGCATCTTAGTTTCCCGACCAGGGAGTGGACCTGTGTCCCCTGGCTTGGGCAGTGTGGGGTCTTAACCACTGGACAACCAGGGAAGTCCCGGCTTGGCATTTTTGAACCACAATGTTTAAATATGTTTGAGATGTTGAAAGAGTGCTTCCTTCAAAGAGAATACTTCACAAATGTGAAAGAAGAGCAAAACACACACTTGTGAGAAAACAAAGATGGTAAAATGAGGCAGTTAGTAGATGTCTAAGGTATGCTCACTTCCTTCCGAAGTGGCCCAGGTCAGCTGGGTGCAGTTTTCTTAGTCGTCTACCTTGTGCTTCTCATGGACAAACTTGTATAGAAACAACACAAAATTCAGGTAATACACAAATTATTCTCTAATATATTCACTGCACTGAAACAAGTTACCATTTTTAAAACAGAATAAACTGATCTCTCTTTGTGAAACAGTTCTTGGCTTGAAAGGGGGGGGGTCCTGACAAGACCAGAATGGTTGACATGGAGTATCAAGTGACCATGAGACGTGAACTGTTATGTGACCTGGGTGTGTGATCTACCAAGACTGTATCTGAGCGTGAGCAGCAGCATCCCATCCTCAAGTGGAAAAGGTGATGGTGTATTTGAGACTGGACTTAAGCAGGTTCAGGAAGCACAAATAAGCTGCATATACAGGTGTCTCAGACTCCCATGTGACTGAATTCTGCTTTACTGTTGCCCCTCCATCAACAACATCTACTGCACTATGGGAAATTCTTCATGATGAGATAAAGTGGGAGAAAAATCTTAAACTTGTTTTACAAAGAGTTTACATAATTCTTAGTTAGAACCAACTGAAAGTGAACAATATAACAAAATTCCACTTAAGACAGCAGTGCTGTACACAACTTTGGGTAGTAAAACTTACTGTCCATTTTATATAGAAAGAGATGACCAGAAGTACAGATAAATGATTTATCACAGACAGTAGCTCAGAAGAACGAGAGTGGAAAATCAGTGACCAGAAGTCTGGGGAGGAGGTGCATTATTGAACTTGGAAGTTTTTCTGAGAATAAAATATAAGGGTAAGAGCATCCCATATGAATGCTTAGCAAAGGATGTCTAATGTATAGGAGTTTTTAATAATCATGGGGACAAGATAATTCATTCTGTGAACCAAAATAAGATTGCAGCCACTTGGATGCAGGCTCAATGTGTCTATACACAAGCGACCATGGCAACATAGACAGTCTGCGCATGCAGATCAATAAGACTTTCTCACACCAAGATTTATCTGGCTATGGCTACTGGTGAGGACTTGACCTGCCAAGAGCAGAGGCCAACAATGAATTCCCATGACAGTGAGACCCATTCCTTGGAAGATTCAGTCAACTGTCTGGTGGCAAGTTGATGACATTTAATCCCTTTCATCATGAAAGGGACAGTAATAAGAAATTTACTGTGAGTATGGATTAGCCTTTCCTACCCACCTGGATTTGGCAACAGCAGTTATAGATTGAAATGTGTCCCTCCAAAGTCTTCTGTTGAATAATGGCCAGTACCTCAGAATATGACCTCATCTGAAGACTGGCTCTAAGTAATTATTATTGAGGTAATCAAGTTAAAATGAGGTCATTAGGGTGGGCCCTAATCCAATGAAGAAGAGGAAATCTGGAGATAGACAAGCACATAGGGAGCATACACTGTAAGGATAAGGCTGAGTTCTACAGGTCAAGGAACATCAAAGACTGCCAGCAAACCACCAGAAGCCAGTCACAGAGGGATGGAACAGCCTTTAGAAGGAAGCAACCCTTCTGATATCTTGATCTTGGACTTCTAGCTTCCAGAACTGTGAGACAATATATTTCTGTTGTTTAAGCCAATCAGTTCGTGGTCCTTTGTTACAGTGCCCCTAGGAATCCAATGGCATCACATGCAGATATATATAAAAAGCTTAATCACACTCTGACACAGCAATCAATGCTTCTGACCAGGGGAGCCAATTTCACTGAAAGAAAAGTACACCAAGGGATTCATGCCCAATGAAATTCACTGATCTTACCATGTGTCTCAATGCCTAGACGCAGCAGGCTTACAGAGCAGTGGTATCACTTAATGAAATTTAGAATGTGAATTTGTTGATAACACCCTACAAGGCTAACGTGCTACTCAACAGACATAAAAGCAAAGTGAATGCTTTGAATCAGCCATCAATAAATATGATACTATTTCTTCCATGGCCATTATACGTAGGTTTATAAACTGTGGGCCTAATCTCTTATACTAGTGGTTATTCAAACCTAAAACTCAGAATTTTTACTTCCTACCAAGGAAAGAATACTTCTATGGAGGGACACAACAGCTGTCCCATTAAATTAGGGTGGAGACTAAATGAGGCAAAGAAAGGGGTTACTGTGTTAATTGGGGTGACTGACTTTGATTGCCAAAAAGAAATTGTGCTGTCATGAATGCAGACACGGAGGAGTATGTCTAGATTCATTGGGAGGCCTCTTAGTAGATCTATTCCATAAAGTAAAAGTTAACAGAAAACTACAATAACCCAGTAAAAGCATAACTACTATTATATTTAGATAAGCAGTTAAACATCAAAGGAGTTGTCTACAGGAATTATAAGTAGTTGTCACTGAGGAGTTTGAAATGGTGCTGGTGCTAATGAGAGCTGTTTTATGTAAGCATTGTACAATCGTATGTATATACATATACATTTTACAAGATAAAATTTGAAGTATATTTTTCCCAAAAGTTACTTTACCACACCACTAGAATATTTTTAAAATCAGTTTTATAACTCAGAGATAAGCAATTAGTACTGCTGTGAGAGACAAGACTGATTCATTGAGGTGTACTTTTAGTATATTCAGATTCAACACAGTCTGTGCGTAAGCAGCTAATTTTGATGCTGCAATTCAAATGTAACTCACGTGATCCAGTCTCTTCTTTTTCATAGATTGATCATCATTAAATTCATCTTCCTCGAATGGCTCTGAAGAAGAAGATAATTTTCTTTTCCTGGGTCCACCACCTTCTAAAACAAGACAAGGACATGCAAAGTTCACACCGATATAGTATAAGAATAATTAATGTAAAAACAAGGGCAAACTACACTTAATAGACAGGTCTCTTGATATCAGGACAATATTATTTCTTTGACATATGACATACATTCAGTAAATGTTAACTGCATTGAAGGAAAAATAAAGAGGGATCCTTTTCAGAGTTTCAAAAGTAGAAATCACTGTAATACTATACGTATTTATAAACTATCACATTATTTAATGCTAATGATATATATCTTTGAATTGACAAGTAATTCTATAGTAGAAAGAAGAGATTCTCCTCAATGACTGAATGTTCAGTAGTGAAAAAAATTGAGCCCATCAGCTTATCCAAATAACATCAAATAACTGTCAATAATTAAGTATCTACTATGTACCAGGCTTTGCAGGGGCTTTTATAAACTGCTGTTTCATTTACTTTCCACAACAAATCTACCAAGTAAATATATACTCATTTTACCAATTAGGAGGAACTGAGAAACAGAAATCAAGAGATGAATGCTTTTAACCTAAAAACAAGACAGCACAACACAAGAGTGTTGTATGATAGTAATAGGAAATGTGCACATTCTGTCACGACTGATAGAAAAACTCAATCTACATGATTTGGAAAAGCTATGTCACTTATGTTTTACTTTGTATACATTCATATACTTCTTCAGTACCTTCACTTTCAGAGAGCAAATTCCAGAGACATACTGCAGTACTTGTATGAAAGTGTTTGCTGAAAGCTTACAAAGGTTTAAGATTTCAGTATTAATTGTATCAGTACCCTAACTATGCAGTTAGAAATAAAAGTTGTAGGAATATTCAAAATAAGTACAGACACAACAGCTTTTAAGCTATAAGCATGAAAATGTCATAATATGACTATAACCAAATTGAATGCAATCAACATTTCAATGTGTAATAATTACATGCTTTAAGTATGCATGCTTAAATTTTTCCCCCTTTATTTCATAAAGTAAACGTGCATTTTGCATACACCAACTAACTGCCGGCATCCATTCTATCATCACCCACATATTTGCTGGGGTTAAGTGACTACCATTCAGTTCAGTTCAGATGCTCAGTCATGTCTAGTAATTAGGCATATTACTAATGACTACCATTCTAATATTATGAGTTTCAAACTAGATGATTACACCATGTCACCTAGATATGTTTAACCCTTTCTTAAAAAAAAAAAAAAAACAGAAAAGTATATTTAAAACATAAAAAGTAAAACATGAAACTGCAAAAAAGAAAATATGAACAAAGAACACTAACAGGCAATTCAATAAGGGAAAGAGAAAGAAAAAAGATGATCAACATCATTAATAACTAAAGTCAGGGAAAATACAGTACGCTTTTTTCCATCCTAAGATTAAAAGGAGTAGTAAAAGGAAGTCATAGCATACTGCAGGCAGTCACATTAAAACATTATACACTGTTATAGCCTATCTGGAAGGCAATCTAAATAACACACCTCAGAATTTTACATGTGTGTGTCTTTCAGTTCAACAATTCTTTTTCTAGGAATTTACTCACAAAACTGAGGGAGAATGCTTACTTACGCATACATAAAAATTTTTACCTAAGCATTTAAGTGCACGTCAATAAGCTATTAGGCAAGTCAGAATACACTGTTATAAAGAACTGAGTAGACTTTTAGAAATAAATATGGTTACCAAACAGCAAAAAAAACCAGAACCATAGTCACATAAAAATGTTTTTACCTACTCTTATATTGACACATATATAGAGAACTGGGGCTTCCCTAGTAGCTCAGATGGCAAAACATCTGCCTGCAATGCAGGGGACCCAGGTTTGATCCAGGGTTGGGAAGATACCCTGGAGAGGGTATAGCAACCTACTCCAGTATTTTTGCTGGGGAATCCCATGGACAGAGGAGCCTGGGGAGCCCCAGTCCATGGGGTTGCACAGAGTTGGACACGACTGAGCGACTAAGCAGAACATACAGAGGTGGAAGAACTAGCTAGATTCCTGATGACATCAGTAAAATCATATTTTTACCATTTAAAGTAGGGTAAAAACTTTGGATACATATTTTTGTCTTTATAACATAGTATTCATAAATGAAAACATTCAGAAGGCAATGTAAAGAACATACCTTTATTGTTTAATATGCAGGATGATACTGCATATAAAAGACTGTATTTTGTGGTAAAACCAATGTCCAACATCAGAATTTGGAGACTCTTTGTAGATTTATAGAACTGTCCAAGGCATTTAAAAAGACCCTCTGTTGGTGAGACAAAGCTGTCATTCTATACATTACCTCAAGAGTGTACTATACCGAAGATGATTGATATGACTATCCATTCTAAGAAGAAGCACGGAAGTTTACTTAAAAAAAACAAGAAAACCTTAATTTCTTCTTTCCTTATAATTTGCCATTTGACAATATCTTCAAGAAAAAGAAATAATATCAAAGTCTAGTACAACAATGACAAGTAAAACAACTCCACTAAAGTTCAACTTTAATAAGTCCTGTAAACTACATGTGGGCAGAGGTTTTGTCCATTTTGTTTCAGCATGTACCCTCCGTGCCTAAAATAGCATCTGGCATCCAGCAGTAGATACATACTAAGTATTTGTTTAATGAATAAAGCTGAATAATACAAATTGCTCAAGACAAAAAAAGACCACACATTGCTGTGGAATAGTTATTTAACAAAGTTTTCACTAGAAAGATTTTGAAATATGAGATATTATGAGGACAAGAAAGAATATGTAAAATTTCCCAAACCCATTTAGCAACTCAACAAATGTTAACAGGGTCTACAATTTTTCAGAATTTTTACAGTAGGATATAGTAATGAGGACACAACTTTCTCTTGTACCATTTCTAGTATCAGATGGCCCTTAAGAACATAAATGTTAATATGTACTATGTACTCACTATCCGTCACTCACTATAGTAAGAAATTTGCAATAACTATCATTGTTTCATAACAACCTAAGAATTTCCTACTATTACTATACTATTTTACTGCTACTGAAAGAGAAAACTTAGGCAACACCACCCAAGGTTACACAGCCAGTAAGTAAAAGAAAAGGAAGAATCTTAATATTCACTTTGGGTAGCAGCCACACACCACACAATACCATTCCCTTGCTCAAACTGGTGAAAAAGAGAGATTTAAAATATTTCATGTGGAAAACAGAATATTACTCTGCCATAAAAGGAACGCCTTTGGGTCAGTTCTAATGAGGTGGATGAACCTAGAACCTATTATACAGAGTGAAGTAAGGCAGAAAGAGAAAGCTAAGTATTGTATTCTAACACATATATATATGGAACCTAAAAAAATGGTACTGAAGAATTTACTTACAGGGCAGCAATGGAGAAACAGAGAATAGACTTGTGGACATGGGGAGAGGGAAGGAGAGGGTGAGATGTGTGGAAAGAGTAACAGGGAAACTTACACTACCATGTGTAAATTAGATAGCCAACGGGAATTTGCTGTATGGCTAAGAAACTCAACCCTGTTGGTACAGGGGCTCTGTACCAACCTAGAGGGGTGGGATGGGGAGGGAAATGGGAGGGAAGTTCAAAAGGGAGGGGATATACGTATACCTATAGTAGATTAATGTTGTGGTTTGACAGAAAAGAACAAAATTCTGTAAAGCAATTATCCTTCAATAAAAAAATAAATTGAGGAGAGGAGCCAAGATGGCGGAGGAGTAGGACGGGGAGACCATTTTCTCTCCTACAAATTCATCAAAAGAATAACTGAACACAGAGCAAACTTCGCAAAACAACTTCTGATCGCTAGCTGAGGTCATCAGGCGCCCAGAAAAGCAGCCCATTGTCTTCGAAAGGAGGGCTGTATAGTTGGAGAAGTCCTGAGACTACAGGAAGAATAAAACTGAAATCCAGAGGCAGGAGACTTAAGCCCAAAACCTGAGAACACCAGAAAACTCCTGACTACAAGGAACTTTAAGTAATAAGTGACTGTCCAAAGCCTCCATACCTACACTGAAACCAACCACCACACAAGAGCCAATAAGTTTTAGAGCAAGACATACCACGAAAATTCTCCAGCAACGCAGGAACATAGCCCTGAACATCAATATACAGGCTGCGCAAGGTCACACCTAACACATAGACCCATCTCAAAACTCATTACTGGGCACTCCATTGCTCTCCAAAGAGAAGAAATCAAGTTCCACGCACCAGAACACTGACGCAAGCTTCCCTAACCAGGAAATCTCGACAAGCCAATCGTCAAACCCCACCCACTGGGTTAATCCTCCACAACAAAAAGGAACCACTGACCTCCAGAATACAGAAAGCCCACTCCAGATACAGCAATCTAAACAAGATGAAAAGGCAAAGAAATACCCAACAGGTAGAGGAACATGAAAAATGCCCACCAAGTCAAACAAAAGAGGAGGAGATAGGGAATCTACCTGAAAAAGAATTTAGAATAATGATAATAAAAATGATCCAAAATCTTGAAAACAAAATGGAGTTACAGATAAATAGCCTGGAAACAAAGATTGAAAAGATTCAAGAACTGTTTAATAAAGACCTAGAAGAAATGAAAAAGAGTCAATTACAAATGAATAATGCAATGAATGAGATCAAAAACACTTTGGAGGGAACCAAGAGTAGAATAACGGAGGCAGAAGATAGGATAAGTGAGGTAGAAGATAAAATGGTGGAAATAAATGAAGCAGAGAGGAAAAAAGAAAAAAGGATCAAAAGAAATGAGGACAACCTCAGGGACCTCTGGGACACTGTGAAACGCCCCAACATTCGAATCATAGGAGTTCCAGAAGAAGAAGACAAAAAGAAAGGCCATGAGAAAATACTCGAGGAGATAATAGCTGAAAACTTCCCTAAAATGGGGAAGGAAATAGCCACCCAAGTCCAAGAAACCCAGAGAGTCCCAAACAGGATAAACCCAAGGCGAAACACCCCAAGACACATATTAATCAAATTAACAAAGATCAAACACAAAGAACAAATATTAAAAGCAGCAAGGGAAAAACAACAAATAACACACAAAGGGATTCCCATAAGGATAACAGCTGATCTATCAATAGAAACCCTCCAGGCCAGAAGGGAATGGCAGGACGTACTGAAAGTAATGAAAGAGAATAACCTACAACCTAGATTACTGTATCCAGCAAGGATCTCATTCAGATATGAAGGAGAATTCAAAAGCTTTACAGATAAGCAAAAGCTGAGAGAATTCAGCACCACCAAACCAGCTCTTCAACAAATGCTGAAGGATCTTCTCTAGACAGGAAATGCAGAAAGGTTGTACAAACGTGAACCCAAAACAACAAAGTAAATGGCAACGGGACCACACCTATCAATAATTACCCTAAATGTAAATGGGTTGAATGCCCCAACCAAAAGACAAAGATTGGCTGAATGGATACAAAAACAAGACCCCTATATACGCTGTCTACAAGAGACCCACCTCAAAACAAGAGACACATACAGACTAAAAGTGAAGGGCTGGAAAAAAATATTTCATGCAAACGGAGACCAAAAGAAAGCAGGAGTCGCAATACTCATATCAGATAAAATAGACTTTCAAATAAAGGAAGTGAAAAGAGACAAAGAAGGACACTACATAATGATCAAAGGATCAATCAAAAAAGAAGATATAACAATTATAAATATATATGCACCCAACATAGGAGCACCATAATATGTACGGCAAACGCTAACGAGTATGAAAGAGGAAATTAATAGTAACACAATAATAGTGGGAGACTTTAATACCCCACTCACAACTATGGATAGATCAACTAAACAGAAAATTAACAAGGAAACACAAACCTTAAATGACACAATGGACCAGCTAGACCTAATTGATATCTATAGGACATTTCACCCCAAAACAATCAACTTCACCTTTTTCTCAAGTGCACACGGAACCTTCTCCAGAATAGATCACATCCTGGGCCATAAATCTGGTCTTGGAAAATTCAAAAAAATTGAAATCATTCCAGTCATCTTTTCTGACCACAGTGCAGTAAGATTAGATCTCAATTACAGGAAAAAAATTGTTAAAACTTCAAACATATGGAGGCTAAATAACACGCTTCTGAATAACCAACAAATCATAGAAGAAATCAAAAAAGAAATCAAAATATGTATAGAAATGAATGAAAATGAAAACACAACAACCCAAAACCTATGGGACACTGTAAAAGCAGTGCTAAGGGGAAGGTTCATAGCATTAAAGGCTTACATCAAGAAACAGGAAAAAAACCAATTAAATAACCTAACTCTACACCTAAAGCAATTAGAGAAAGAAGAAATGAAGAACCCCAGAGTAAGCAGAAGGAAAGAAATCTTAAAAATCAGGGCAGAAATAAATGCAAAAGAAACTAAAGAGACCATAGCAAAAATCAACAAAGCTAAAAGCTGGTTTTTTGAAAAAATAAACAAAATTGACAAACCATTAGCAAGACTCATTAAGAAACAAAGAGAGAAAAACCAAATTAACAAAATTAGAAATGAAAATGGAGAGATCACAACAGACAACACTGAAATACAAAGGATCATAAGAGACTACTACCAGCAGCTCTATGCCAATAAAATGGACAACTTGGATGAAATGGACAAATTCTTAGAAAAGTATAACTTTCCAAAACTGAACCAGGAAGAAATAGAAGATCTTAACAGACCCATCACAAGCAAGGAAATCGAAACTGTCATCAAAAATCTTCCAGCAAACAAAAGCCCAGGACCAGATGGCTTCACAGCTGAATTCTACCAAAAATTTAGAGAAGAGCTAACACCTATCTTACTCAAACTCTTCCAGAAAATTGCAGAAGAAGGTAAGCTTCCAAACTCATTCTATGAGGCCACCATCACCCTAATTCCAAAACCAGACAAAGATGCCACAAAAAAAGAAAACTACAGGCCAATATCACTGATGAACATAGATGCAAAAATCCTTAACAAAATTCTAGCAAACAGAATCCAACAACATATTAAAAAAATCATACACCATGACCAAGTGGGCTTTATCCCAGGAATGCAAGGATTCTTTAATATCCGCAAATCAATCAATGTAATACACCACATTAACAAATTGAAAGATAAAAACCATATGATTATCTCAATAGATGCAGAGAAAGCCTTTGACAAAATTCAACACTCATTTATGATTAAAACTCTCCAAAAAGCAGGAATAGAAGGAACATACCTCAACATAATAAAAGCTATATATGACAAACCCACAGCAAGCATCACCCTCAATGGTGAAAAATTGAAGGCATTTCCCCTGAAATCAGGAACAAGACAAGGGTGCCCACTCTCACCACTACTATTCAACATAGTGTTGGAAGTTCTGGCCACAGCAATCAGAGCAGAAAAAGAAGTAAAAGGAATCCAGATAGGAAAAGAAGAAGTAAAACTCTCACTGTTTGCAGATGACATGATCCTCTACATAGAAAACCCTAAAGACTCTACCAGAAAATTACTAGAGCTAATCAATGAATATAGTAAAGTTGCAGGATATAAAATTAACACACAGAAATCCCTTGCATTCCTATATACTAACAATGAAAAAACAGACAGAGAAATTAAGGAAACAATACCATTCACCATTGCAACAAAAAGAATAAAATACTTAGGAGTATATCTACCTAAAGAAACAAAGGACCTATACATAGAAAACTATAAAACACTGATGAAAGAAATCAAAGAGGACACAAACAGATGGAGAAACATACCGTGTTCATGGATTGGAAGAATTAATATTGTCAAAATGGCTATTCTACCCAAAGCAGTCTATAGATTCAATGCAATCCCTATCAAGCTACCAACGGTATTTTTCACAGAACTAGACCAAAGAATTTCACAATTTGTATGGAAATACAAAAAACCTCGAATAGCCAAAGTAATCTTGAGAAAGAAGAATGGAACTGGAGGAATCAACCTGCCTGACTTCAGACTCTACTACAAAGCCACAGTCATCAAGACAGTATGGTACTGGCACAAAGACAGAAATATAGATCAATGGAACAGAATAGAAAGCCCAGAGATAAATCCACGAACCTATGGACACCTTATCTTTGACAAAGGAGGCAAGGATATACAATGGAAAAAAGACAACCTCTTTAACAAGTGGTGCTGGGAAAACTGGTCAACCACTTGTCAAAGAATGAAACTAGAACACTTTCTAACACCATACACCAAAATAAACTCAAAATGGATTAAAGATCTAAATGTAAGACCAGAAACTATAAAACTCCTAGAGGAGAACATAGGCAAAACACTCTCCGACATAAATCAAAGCAAGATCCTCTATGACCCACCTCCCAGAATATTGGAAATAAAAGCAAAACTAAACAAATGGGACCTAATGAAACTTAAAAGCTTTTGCACTACAAAGGAAACTATAAGTAAGGTGAAAAGACAGCCCTCAGATTGGGAGAAAATAATAGCAAATGAAGAAACAGACAAAGGATTAATCTCAAAAATATACAAGCAACTCCTGCAGCTCAATTCCAGAAAAATAAATGACCCAATCAAAAAATGGGCCAAAGAACTAAACAGACATTTCTCCAAAGAAGACATACAGATGGCTAACAAACACATGAAAAGATGCTCAACATCACTCATTATTAGAGAAATGCAAATCAAAACCACAGTGAGGTACCATTACACGCCAGTCAGGATGGCTGCTATCCAAAAGTCTACAAGCAATAAATGCTGGAGAGGGTGTGGAGAAAAGGGAACCCTCTTACACTGTTGGTGGGAATGCAAACTAGTACAGCCGCTATGGAAAACAGTGTGGAGATTTCTTAAAAAACTGGAAATAGAACTGCCATATGACCCAGCAATCCCACTTCTGGGCATACACACTGAGGAAACCAGATCTGAAAGAGACACGTGCACACCAATGTTCATCGCAGCACTGTTTATAATAGCCAGGACATGGAAGCAACCTAGATGCCCATCAGCAGATGAATGGATAAGGAAGCTGTGGTACATATACACCATGGAATATTACTCAGCCATTAAAAAGAATTCATTTGAACCAGTCCTAATGAGATGGATGAAGCTGGAGCCCATTATACAGAGTGAAGTAAGCCAGAAAGATAAAGAACATTACAGCATACTGACACATGTATATGGAATTTAGAAAGGTGATAACGATAACCCTATATGCAGAACAGAAAAAGAGACACAGAAATACAGAACAGACTTTTGAACTTTGTAGGAGAATGTGAGGGTGGGATATTTAAAAAGAACAGCATGTATGCTATCTATGGTGAAACAGATCACCAGCCCAGGTGGGATGCACGAGACAAGTGCTCTGGCCTGGTGCACTGGGAAGACCCAGAGGAATCGGGTGGAGAGGGAGGTGGGAGGGGGGATCGGGATTGGGAATACATGTAAATCCATGGCTGATTCATATCAATGTATGACAAAACCCACTGGAAAAAAAAAATAAAAATAATAAAAAAATAATAATAATAAAAAAAAAAAAAGAAAAGAAAAAAATAAATAAATAAATTGAAAAATTTCATGTTGATAAAGTAATATCATCTTTGGAATCCAAGCAGGGGGTTAATATGAGTTAGATAATTGCAGAAGAAAGATAACAGACCCATGAAAACATATTATGGTATTTCTATTTTTGTATATAAGTAAAAAAATATCCACTTAGGAATATGGATACATATTCACACTGCTAATGAAATCATAAATTGGTATAACCTTTAAAATTAACACTGAAGTACATATTATATTTCAAAATGTGCATGACCTTTGACTCAGCATCCTGGTTTCAAGTTTAGGCTACAGAAATAAAAACAGAAAGGTTTACTTGTAAAGCTACTTTCTTTTGTACTGTAGTAATGAAATAATGTAAACATCAATGCTAATTAATAGTCAGATCAGTCACTCAGTCGTGTCCAACTCTGCAACCGCATGGATTGCAGCACGCCAGGCTTCCCTGTCCATCACGAACTCACGGAGCTTGCTCAACTCATGTCCATCAAGTCAGTGATGCCACTCAACCATCTCATCCTCTGTCATTCCCTTCTCCTCCGGCTTTCAATCTTTCCCAGCATCAGGGTCTTTTCTAATGAGTCAGTTCTTTGCATCAGGTGGCCAAAGTATTACAGCTTCAGCATCATTCTTAGCAATGAATATTCAGGGCTGATCTCCTTCAGCATGGACTGGTTGGTTCTCCTTGCAGTCCAAGGGACTCTCAAGAGTCTTCTCCAACACCACAGTTCAAAAGCATCAATTCTTCGGCGCTCAGCTTTCTTTATTGTCCAGCTCTCACAGCTTTATATGACTAATGGAAAAACCATAGCTTTGACTAAACGGATCTTTGTTGACAAAGTAATGTCCCTGCTTTTTAATATGCTGTCTAGGTGGGTCACAGCTTTTCTTCCAAAGAGCAAGCGTCCTTTAATATCATGGCTGCAGTCACCATCTGCAGTGATTTTGGAGCCCAGGAAATTAAAGTCTTACTGTTTCCATTGTATCCCCATCTATTTGCCATGAAGTGATGGGACCAGATGCCATTTCAGTTTTCTGAATGCTAAGTTTTAAGCCAGCATTCTCACTCTACTCTTTCACTTTCATCAAGAGGCTCCTTAGTTCCTTTTTGCTTTCTACCATAAGGGTGATGTCATTTGTCTATCTGAGGTTACTGATATTTCCCGCAATCTTGATTCCAGCTTGTGCTTCAACCACCCTGGCATTCTGCATGATGTACTCTGCATATAACTTAAATAAGCAGGGTGACAATATACAGCCTTGATGTACTCCTTTCCCAATTTGGAACCAGTCTGTTGTTCCATATACAGTTTTAACTGTTGCTTCTTGACCTGCATACAGATTTTTTAGGAATTTTCCACAGTTTGTTGTGATCCACACAGTCAAAGGCTTTAGCGCAGTCAATAAAACAGAAGTATGTATTTTTCTCGAATTCTTTTACTTTCTCTATGATCCAACAGATGTTGGCAATTTGATCTCTGAATCCTCTGCCTTTTCTAAATCCAGCTTGAACATCTGGAAGTTCTTGGTTCATGTACTGTTGAAGCCTTGCTTGCAGAATTTTGAGCATTACCTTGCTAGCACGTGAGATGAATGCAATTGTGCAGCAGTTTGAACAATCTTTGGCATTGCCGTTCTTTGGTACTGAAATGAAAACTGACCTTCTCCAGTCCTGTGGCCACTGATGAGTTCTCCAATTTTGCTGGCATATTGAGTGTTTCAGTTTCACAGCATCATCTTTTAGGATTTTAAATAGCTCAGGTGAAATTCCATCACCTCCACTAGCTTTGTTCATAGTGATGCTATTAAAGCCCACCTGACTTTGGACTCTAGAATGTTTGGCTCTAGGTGAGTGATCACACTGTCATGGTTATCTGGGTCATTAAAATCTTTTTTGGATAGATTTTTTGTGTATTCTTGCCACCTTTTCTTAGTATCTTCTGCTTCTGTTAGGTCCACACCGTTTCTGTCCTTTTTTGTGCCCATCTTTGCATAACATGTTCCCTTGGTAATCTCTATTTTCTTGAAGAGATCTCTAGTTTTTTCCATTCTGTTCTTTCCCTCTATTTGTTCGCACTGATCAGTTAGGAAAGCTTTCTTATCTCTCCCTGCTATTCTTCGGGAACTCTGCGTTCAGATAGGTTTAGCTTTCCTTTTCTCCTTTGCTTCTCTTCTTTTCTCAGGTGTTTGTAAGTCCTCTTCAGACAACTATTTTGCCTTTTGAATTTCTTTTTCTTGGGGATGGTTTTGATCACTGCCCCCTGTACAATGTCACGAACCTCCATCCATAGTTCTTTAGGCACTCTATCAGATCTAATCCCTCGAATCTATTTGTCACTTCCACTGTATAATTGTAAGGGATTTGATTTAGGTCATACCTGAATGGCCTAGTGGTTTCCCTAGTTTATTCAATTTAAGTATGAATTTGGCATTAAGAAGTTCATGGTCTGAGCCACAGTCAGCTCCTGGTCTTGTTTTTGCTGACTGTATAGAGTTTCTCCATCTTTGGCTGTAAAGAATATAATCAATATGACTTTGGTACTGACCATCTGGTGATGTTCATGTGTAAAGAAACAATAAATTAATCCTACTGGTGTCACAGAGGAATGTTGTGGAGATATTTTGTAATTAGATAAATTTTTTATTGTAGTAACAAGTTATCCATGATAAATGATCAAATGACTTTTCTTAAAAATGCAAACCAATACTACAATTATATCTTTTTTTTTTTTTTTTTCAATTTGTTTCAATTGTTTATTAACGGACCAGATTACAAAAATAATCCTGGTAGATACCTTAGTTCATCCTTCTAATAAGCCTGTTGATCTGGTCTTCCCTGTTGCCAGCATCTCCACCTTCTACAAAATGGGTGGTCTTTTTCTTCATTCCACCTCGTGGAGAAGACAATTTAAAGGGCCACAGGAAGTTGTTTGCTTCTTTGAAACGTTTTCCAACGGTATAGATCTCATGAATCAGATCCTCCATGCAGATGATTTCGTATTTCCCAAGAGATCGAGCAATCAATGCATTGTCTGTCAGGGCAATTCGCTTTTTGTTGATTTTGCCATAACCATGCTTGTAGATCAATTCATTTACAGACTTCAGATTTGGGTACCCCCATGCAATGTATGGCTCCACAATTCTCAGCATGTTAATTGATGCCTTGTTGAGCTTCACAAAGGTGCCACTGAAGATCTGCCGGAGGCGAAGGAGCTGCAGCACCTTTCGAACCTTTGGGCTCACACTGTTGATACCTCTGATCCTGATGACAAATGCCAATTTGGGTTCCGTGGGTACATAGAAGTTGCCAGCTTTCCGTGCCATCCTAGCCATTCGAATTTCGGTTCTGTACATCTGCCTGTATTCCTTGTGGTAATGCTTAGCTTTTTCATAAATAAGCTTCCTCCTTGCCTTTCGAAGCATCTTTTGGGCAAACTTCTTTCTCAGGCGCTTGATCTTAAGCTCTGCGAAATTCTTTCGCTTTTTCTTAAGGGTTTCTGGCACAGCAGGAACCTTCTTTTTCTTCTCTTCTGCACCCTCCATGGTTCCAGCCGGGAAAGGTACAATTATATCTTGTAATCTAATGTGTATTTATTATATAATAGTATATAGGCTTGCTTTCATTTTTAGTTTATTTAGTAGTGGGATTATAGGTTAGTTTTACTTGATGGGTACATACAAAAAAAAATCTAGGCAGCATTTATTGAAAAAAATTGGAGGTGCTTATATAAATGTATTTACTTAGTATTCTAAAACTGGACTATAGCATAAATGTTAGTACACAAAGGAATGCTGATTACAGGCTAGGATTTCCTTAAGTTCCTGACTCTCATTTAGATAAGTAAAACTACAATGAATTAGAAAGGACACTTATTAAAGAACATATATCTCCCAAAACTTCACTGTTAAAAGAGATTTGATCATAGAGGACAAGCAAAATTACCAATGAGACTGTCCCCTCCCCTTTCTTGGGAGGAGGTAAAGAAAATGCAACCTAGAAAGTCCAGTTCCCAAATTACTGTAAGACCTCAGGTAAGTTAGTCACTTAACCTTAACCTTCTCATTTTTTTAAACCTTAATCTTCACTGTTTTCATCTAAAACCCCTGAAGCTATTAATAATTCCTAAGGTTCCTGTAAGAATTCATGAAGAAGCTTGGTAAATTGATGAGCAATAAAAATGAGAAGATATGTATACCTTCAACATGGCCTGAAACCAAGTCAGGCTTACCTGCATCACCGAACATCAGCAAGGCAGCAGCGATTGCTCCGTCCATAGTGCTTGTTGAGTCAATCAACTAACAAAATGAGAAAAGACTGTTTTAAAAATAAGACTTTAAGAATTATTTTACAAACTTACCAAATATTTAAGAACCAACATATTAAATATACAAGTGGAGAAACAGCTACATAATAGCTTAAGTTCAGTAAGTCAGATGATAAATTTTCGGGATATCTGGTCTGTCTAAAAAGTCTCAATTTATCTATCTTAAAATTTAATGGATTTAATTATCACCATTATAAAAGAAAAAATAAAACATAGCCAACATATGTACAGTATACTCAAGGTTTTTGTTATTTTAATGGTAAGACTGGGCCCTGAAGTCTCAAAAACTTCCTACCTATGAGTGAGTCCAGGTACTGGGTGGGTGTGTGTGTGTGTGTGTGTGTAAGAGAGAGAGAGAGAGAAAGAGAGGAAAAGGGAAGGGAAAGGAAGAGAGGGAGAGGGGAAGGGAGGGAGGGAAGGACAGGCACTGATAGGCATTTAAAATAAGCTCTGGAACTATTTTTTAAATCTAGTACTTTTCAAGTGGGATAAAGGACTCTTGAAATACGCTCTATTTCTAAATTGCTAAAAATTAAACTGCCTGAATTTATTCAAGAACATATTACTATACAGCTTACGTAATTCACACTTTCAGATTTCAGAACTCCCATACTTTTCTCTTGCCATAGCTTCCTGTACTTCTGAGTTATTTGTTTTAAAAAGATCTTAATTTTAAAAATAACCTATTTTTGTATTAAATTAAAAGCCTCTAAACAAAAAAATAATGTTCTTTTCTATACTAGTTTTCTTCCTCTTGGATCCTCCGATATCTTCTAAGCCTTTCCTCATTTTCAAAATAGACAAAGCATATTCTTACCAAGTGTAGGACTAAGTTTATATTTCATAGCTCCTTGAAATATTTTATATGGGTCTAAAAGCCTCTGAAGAGTAATTCATAAATGTTATCTTTAAATCTTTTAAAATGATGGGAGATCACTTGAAATCCAGATTAGTTCAAGGGAGTGCTTTGCTTTGGAGCAAGTGTTAGGCTAAATTCCCCAAATTTCAAATACTAGTGAAATAAACACACAAAGTTTATGTAGCAATTCAACTTTACCATTGTAATTATAAAATTAGAGATAAATGCTTCTATAGGGAATAAATCCCCTTGAACTACATGAAAAATTGGCACTCAAGCTAAAGTATTTTGAAACTGTGATTTATGTTGAATATTTTAATACTCCACCATGTTTATTATGTTGAATGTTCTTTCCAATACTTTCAGTGTTGCTACTAGAGCTACATTCTCTCCTTCCTTTCCTGTGGGGAAAAAACTCATCAGGAAGCAAGTAACACTACTTGCAGGGGAAAAGTAGACTCAAGATACCATTCAAGTTTCACTTAGCTAACAGTAGGAAGGTTATCAGAATGATTTGGGGGAAAAAGAAAGATTCATACTAAATGTATCAGAGAACAAAGGAAATAATATAAACTTAAAAAAGTTCAAACAAGCAGGCCTAGATCACTTCTGTTTCGGACATGTTCTGTTTGACTTGAATGGTATTTTTGGTTTTGTCTTTCTTTAGTTACCATAAAAAGGAATGAAATATGATACAACATGAATGAACTTCAAAACTGTATACTAAGCACAGGAAGTCAGTTATAAAAGATCACATTGGGATTTTCCTGATGGTCCAGGGGTTAAGACTGCTTCCACTGCAGGAGGCACTGGTTCAATCCCTCCTTGGGGAAACAAAGGTCCTAAATGCTGTATGATCAAAAAAGAGAAAAAACCACGTATGGTATGTTCCCACTGACACAAAATGTCCATAATTGGCAAATCTATAGAGAGAGAGATTAGTGGTTGGCTACGGAAAGGAAATGGGGAGTGACTGCTAATAGGTACAAGGTTTCCTTTTGGAATGATTAAAATGTTTTAAAATTAGATTATGGTGATGGGTGCACAACTCTGTAAATATGCTAAAATCCAAAAAATCAGGTGATCTTTACAGATTTAAACTATATCTCAATAAACCTCTTAAGTTGATGATCAACACCAAATAAAAACTCAGCCTTTTAGCTTTATTTGAAAATCTGAATTATCTGATAAAAACAGGCTGTCACTGATTTCACATGGTCATAGCCTATCAAAGCTAAGCAGCAGCTACCTCTCTTAAAAAGGGTATGTGCCAATCAATACCCACCACTTCAAAGTTCCCTGCCCAGCCCATAGAGATATGGTGCCTTCCATGGCTTAGCTTGGGAGAGAGATGCTAGGGATGGTGGTGATAAAAACAAAGGTGAAAAACCTATGAACCTGTAATTAAATGATTCCCTGAAGCTCGTTCAAATACTAAGTGGCAGAGCTAGGGATAAACTATTTACTAATATTCAGAGGTTTATTCTCTATCTACAACTTAATTGAACGGTAAGTTTTTATTTCCTCTTATAAAAAGAGAGATAGATAACTGTAACAGTAAAACTACAGCCACTTATTTTATTTCTATAGTTCAATCAATATTTCTCAGCAAGGGTGCCATTGGCAGAACTCCTCTCTGTTACACAGGAGTGTTCTTGGTACTGTAGCGTGTTTAGCATCCCTGGTCACATGGCACTAAATGTGAAAAGCAACTCCTTGTCATTACGGGGAAAATAAGGAAAAAAGCCTCTGGATATTTCTATGTTTCTTGTGAGAAGAGAGTTATCCCCATTTCAGAACCATTCAAACTCAAAAACCTTCACAACCTATGTGAGATACAGAGAGGCTCAAGTTATTATATTACTTATAGGTGAATAAACCTCACCTAATGTAAGATTCAACGAGTAAATCTCTGGCATCTGCCTTTATTAAATGAATTATCTTCAAACATAAGATATTTTTAGAAGAATGACTATCTACTGAATACAGCACTGGATACAGGAGACATTTTAAGCATCATTACAGCTGTAATAACCAATTTCTAGAAAGGGGTATAACCTTAAGTAAATCACTGTCACTTCTTTGTGGAAAAAGTTCCTTCAGGGTCTGAAGTTTAGCATCTTTAAGGTCTTCCAATTCCGAAAGGTCTTCCAATTCTGAAATATCATTATTATTTCTAGTGGCCATGGTAGGAAGGCCTTGGGACTCCTCATCTTCAGATGGCTCAGAACTAAAAATATTTTCAGAGGGAAAAAAAACAGTATTTTAATGTATTACTAATGTTATCTCATTATAGGTGTATATATGTGTACATATAAAATACATTTGCAGTTCTTTTCAATAATAAATGTAATCTGTATCTATCAAAGAATAAAACAAGTTGTTTTTTTTTCCACTTCAGTACAGTTGTGCATATAAATATACATTCCGAAAGTCAGCATACTTTGAACATATTTCAAATTCTCTGGGCTAGGATAGAAAAGAACAGCAAAAACTTGAACCATTTCATTAATATACTCATCCACTGCATACCCATCTTCTCTTTCCTACTTTTTTTACCTGTACTCTGAATAAAAGATGGGTGTTGTCATGTTGTTCCTGAAAAATTATCATGCATACACTAATAAAAATATAAAAGGATTTTCATGGTCTACTAGGTGATCAGAATCAAAATGTTAAAATCAATATGGTCCATTCAATATTAGACTGTCTACCAAGAACAAAACGCTTCTTTAACAGACAGGGAGCATTTGTTTTATACAAGGCTTCATCCAACAGCGACTAACTTTAATCTCATTACATTTCAGTTCATATGTTTATCTTATATAAAAGACACTGTGAGCCAAATTTCATTCATGTTTCTCCCAAACAATAGAATTCATTTTGAAATTTTGATTTTCTACCACAGTAAGCATTCTGAAGATCAGAAAGCAGAAGTATTAACAAGTGGGTAGAAGTTACAGAGATCAGAGATAGAAATATAGTCAAGTATATTCCCAGTGCGAGAGAATGCAGACTTTGCTATGCAGCTAATTCTGTTCTTGGACAGCTCTTTTAGACACATATCCAGGACCTGCATTTTAGTAACTTCTCTTTACTTAGTTCAGCTGCACCTGTTAGGATACCAGTTATGCCCAAGAATCTCCTGAAACATATAAAAATGGACTGTGAAGGACCAGAAGTATGTATTTTAACAAACTTCTGGGTTGACTTCTTGAACCTTGCTCTAAAAAACTTCTCTAAAGTAACAAGATTAAATAAATCTCTTCCTTTAATGAAGACAATTACATGTATCTCCCTTTCCATTACACTCAGATTTCTCATTTCTTACATACTCAACTCTAAATTTTCACTCTGACTTACTACATTCACACTCCCTAACTGGTTTTTCCCTGAGTTCACTGAGAAAATGAAGCTTTCAGGTTGGAATCCTTTTACAATTTTTGCACTGTATAACCACTTTAAATGTCCTTTAAATGTGATGTCTGACCATCACACCCTTAAACTAGTGATCAGATTCACCACCATTCTGTGGGACAAACTCATGTGCCTCTTGATGTAGGAAGTTTTCATGCTGACAATGAATCTTATCAAGCCTTCGACTTAATGTCCAATTTATAGGAGATATAAAAGACAAAGAAATAAATTCAGTACAATCATGAAGAAGCAACCAGAAAAGTCTGTTTTGTCTAAAGACTCGACTTCTTCAGTAAGTTAAAATGCTTTAAAAAGAGGGGAGGGCAGTGTACTATTTTAAGATCAAAGGATAGTTAATTCAGAGTCAGGACAGTCAATGTTCCTTATTTGGATTCTGATTTGAAAAACTAGCTACAAAACACATGAAATCTAAATATAAACTGGAGATTATATGATGTAGAGAACTGCTCACTGATAGTAGTATTTATGTAAGTGGGATACATAGCAAGTACTAAGGGGAGAAGTGTTGGGGTATCTATTATTTACTTTAAAATACTTCAGCTAATAAAAAAATAATGCAATGGGAAAATAGTAAGAATTATTAAATGTAGGTTGTATATATACATATTCATTAATTATTATTTGAGTACGACCAAAGCTTTAAAAATAAAAGAAAAAATCTCAAAGAACAAGAATGACCATTTTGTGTTCTTTTATCTGGTCTCAGATCAAGTTATTTATTCCCTTCTGTTTACACACACTCTCCCAGCTAAGTGATTCCAGGCCTAATGTCTACAGGAATTAACTGTCTACTATCTCTTTAAGCTCTTCCCTTCAATCCTATGTGTTCAAGATTGCATTTTTATTTCCTCATCTCTTATATGGTTCTCAACTTACTGTTATGTATCTTCTGCCCCACTGCCTCAGAGTAATGGTTCTAAGGGCAATAATATCCTCTAAAATGTCAAATGTGATTTAAAACAACAACAAAACCCCTAAATCTTTCATTAGTTTTCTGTTCTTCTGTGGTCTCAAAACACTGTTGTTCTTTGAAAATGCAGCCCCACCCCCAACCCTCATCCATGGGTACTGCAGTATCATTACTTCTGATTTTCCCTTTACCTCTTAGCCTGTCCTTAATCTGTATAGAAGGCTTTCTTCCTTTTTTTACTTTTTTGAATCCCAGTATTATCAAGGATTCTATCTTCAGCTCCTTCTTATCTATTAATGTTTCCGGAGAGACTTCGATCAATTAATTGGCAGAGTTTCTACTATCTCTATCTGTTCAGTTCAGTCACTCAGTCAGGTCCAACTCTTTGCGACTGCATGGACTGCAGCACGCCAGGCCTCCCTGTCCATCACCAACTCCTGGAGTTTACTCAAACTTATATCCACTGAGTCGTTGATGCCATCCAATCATCTCATCCTGTCCTTAGCTTCTCCTCCCGCCTTCAATCTTTCCCACAATCAGGCTCTTTTCAAATGAGTCAGCTCTTTGCATCAGGTGACCAAAGTATTGAAGTTTCAGCTTTCACATCAGTCCTTTCAAATGAATATTCAAAACTGATTTCCTTTAGGATGGACTGGCTGGATCTTCTTGCATTCCAAGAGAATCTCAAGAGTCTTCTCCAACATCTCAGATCAAAAGCATCAATTCTTGGTGCTCAGCATTCTTTATAGTCCAACTCTCACATCCATACATGACTACTGGAAAACTATAGCCTTGACTAGACAGACCTTTGCTGAAAAAGTAGTATCTCTGCTTTTTAATATGCTGTCTAGGTTGGTCATAACTTTTCTTCGAAGGAGTAAGTGTCTTTTAATTTCATGGCTGCAGTCACCATCTGCAGTGCTTTTGGAGACCCCAAAAATAAAGTCTGACACTGTTATACTGTTTCCCCATCTATTTGCCATCAAGTGATGGGACTGGATGCCATGATTTTAGTTTTCTGAATGTTGAGTTTTAAGCCAACTTTTTCACCCTCCTTTCACTTTCATCAAGAGGCCCTTTAGTTCTTCTTCAGTTTCTGCCATAAGGGTGGTGTCATCTGCATATCTGAGGTTACTGATATTTCTCCCAGCAATCTTGATTCCAGCTTGTGCTTCCTCCAGCCCAGCATTTCTCATGATGTACTCTGCATATGAGTTAAGTAAGCAGGATGACGATATACAGCCTTGACATACTCCTTTCCCAATTTGGAATCACACCATTGTTCCATTTTTAACTGTTGCTTCTTGACTTGCATACAGATTTCTCATGAGGCAGGGCAGGTGGTCTGGTATTCCCATCTCTTTCAGAATTGTCCACAGTTTATTGTGATTCACATAGTCAAAGGCTTTGGCATAGACAATAAAGCAGTAAGAGGTTTTTTGGAACTCTCTTGCTTTTCTGATGATCCAGCAGATGTTGGCAATTTGATCTCTGGTTCTTCTGCCTTTTCTAAAACCAGCTTGAACATCTGGAAGTTCACAGTTTACATATTGTTGAAGCCTGGCTTGAAGAATTTTGAGCATTACTTTATTAGCATGTGAGATCAGTGCAACTGTGCAGTAGTTTGAGCATTCTTTGGCAATGCCTTTCTTTGGGATTGGAATGAAAACTGTCTTTGTGCCAGTACCATACTGTCTTGATGACTGTGGCTTTGTAGTATAGTCTGAGGTCAGGCAGGTTGATTCCTCCTGTTGCATTCTTCTTTCTCAAGATTACTTTGGCTATTCGATGTTTTTTGTATTTCCATACAAATTGTGAAATTATTTGTTCTAGTTCTGTGAAAAATACCGTTGGTAGCTTGATAGGGATTGCATTGAATCTATAGATTGCTTATCTTTTCCAGTCCTGTGATCACTGCTGAGTTTTCCAAATTTGCTGGCATATTGAGTGCGGTACTTTCACAGTATCATCTTTTAGGATTTGAAATAGCTCAGCTGGAATTCCATCACCTCCACTAGCTTTATTCATACTGATACTTCCTAAGGTCCATTTGAATTCACGTTCTAGGATGTCTGGGTCTAGGTGAGTGATCACACTGTCATAATTATCTGGGTCGTGAAGATCTTTTTTGTATAGTTCTTCTGTGTATTTTTGCCACCTCTTCTTAATATCTTCCACTTCTATTAGGTCCATACCATTTCTGTCCTTCATTGAGCCCATCTTTGCATGAAAAGTTCCCTTGGTATCTCTAATTTTCTTGAAGAGATCTCTAGTCTTTCCCATTCTATTGTTTTCCTCTATTTCTTTGCACTGATCACTGAGGAAGGCTTTCTTATCTCTCCTTGCTATTCTTTGGAACTCTGCATTCAAATGGGTATATCTTTCCTTTCCTCCTTTGCTTTTCACTTCTTTTCACAGCTATTTGTAAGCCCTCCTGAGACAGCCATTTTGCTTTTTTCCATTTCTTTTTCTTGGGGATGGTCTTGATCCTGGTCTCCTGTACAACGTGAGGAACTGTGTCTGTAGTTCATCAGGCACTCTATCAGATCTAGTCCCTTAAATCCCATAGCTCCACCCATGAACAGAAAATTGCATTAAAGATTTACTGAACATGGCCCGCTCATCAGAACAAGACCTAATTTCCTTCTAAGTCAGTCTCTCCCATTAGGAAGTTTCCATAAGCCTCTTTTCCTTCTCCATCAGAGGGCAGACAGATTGAAAACCACAATCACATGAAACTAAAAAATCTAATCACATGGATTAGATTCTCTAATCATGAAACCTTGTCTAACTCAATGAAACTGTGAGCCATGCCATGCAGGGCCACCCAAGATGGACAGGTCATGGTGGCAAGTTCTGACAAAATGTGGTCCACAGGAGAACGGAATGGCAAGCCACTTCAGTATTCTTGCCTTGAGAACCCCATGAACAGCACGAAAAGGCAAAAACATAGGACACTGAAAGATGAACTCCCCAGGTCAGTAGGTGCTCAATATGCAACTGGAGATCAGTGGAGAAGTAACTCCAAAAAGAATGAAGAGACGGAGCCAAAGCAAAAACACCACCCAGTTGTGGATGTGACTGGTGATGGAAGCAAGGTCCGATATTGTGAAGAGCAATATTGCATAGGAACCTGGAATGTTAGGTCCATGAATCAAGACAAATTGGAAGTGGTCAAACAGGAGATGACAAGAGTGAACACTGACATTTTAGGAGTCAGCAAACTAAAATGGACTGGAATGGGTGAATTTAACTCAGATGTCCATTATATCTACTACTGTGGGCAAGAATCCCTTAGAAGAAATGGAGTAGCTATCATTGTGAACAAAAGAGCCTGAAATGCAGTACTTGGATACAATCTCAAAAATGACAAGCCATTCAATATCACAGTAATTCAAGTCTACGCCCTGATCAGTAATGCTGAAGAAGTTGAATGGTTCTATGAAGACCTTCAAGACCTAGAACTAACACCCAAAAAAGATGTCCTTTTCATTATGCAAAAGTAGGAAGTCAAGAAATACCTGCAGTAACACCAAGCAAATTTGCCCTTGGAGTACAGAATGAAGCAGGGCAAAGGGTAATAGAGTTTTGCCAAGAGAAGGCACTGTCATAGCAAACACCCTCTTCCAACAACACAAGAGAAGACTCTACATATGGACATCACCAGATGGTCAACACTGAAATCAGGTTAATTATACTATTTGCAGCCAAAGATGGAGAAGCTCTATACAGTCAGCAAAAACAAGACCGGGAGCTGACTGTGGCTCAGTTCATGAACTCCTTACTGCCAAATTCAGACTTAAATTGAAGAAAGTAGGGAAAACCACTAGACTATTTAGGTATGACCTATATCAGATCCCTTTTGATTATACAGTGGAAGTGAGAAATAGATTTAAGGGACTAGATCTGATAAACAGAATGCCTGATGAACTATGGTCAGAGGTTAGAACCACTATACAGGAGACAGGGAGCAAGACCATCCCCCAAAAATAAAATTCTCTCCATCAGTGGTTCTCAAAGGGAGGCTGCTTTCCCCTGAGAGGACACTGGCACTGGTTGGAGACATTTTTGACTGTCTTGCCTACCGAGGTGGCCACTGGCATTTAACTGGCAGAGGTCAGGGATTCTGCTAAACATTCTAGAGCACACAGGACAGCCCCTCATAACAAAGAACCACCTGGCCCAAAACGCCACCAGTGTCAAGGTTAAGAAACCCTGGTAATTAAAAAGGCCCATGCATTGATTGTAACTGACTGTAACTATGGAAAACAGCACACTACCAAAGAGTTGTGAAAAACAATAAGGATTTTTATGAGCTTACATGATTTCCAGGATATATATACATACTGCTAAGTTAATATATCTCATCTATGACAGAGGATGAGATGATTGGATGGTGTCACCGACTCAATGCACATGAGGTCGAGCAAAGTCCAGGAGTTGTCGGACAGGGAAGCCTGGAGTGCTGCAGTCCATAGGATCACAAACAGTTGAACATGACTGACAGACTGAACTGAAGTTAATAAAACAAAGAATAAATGTACACATACATCTGTACATACATATTATTTATTCATACACAGCACAAGATACAGAGTGCTAACTTCTGTGTAGCAAAGAAGAAAAAAAAGACACATAAAAAAAAAAACCAAAGTATGATGAAAAACTAACTGGTTAGTTCTGAGGTGGGAGGAGGAAGACGCTGGTAGGAGAAGGGACAGGAAGTTAATACTTCTCTGTGCTTAGATGCTCAGTCGTGTCCAACTCTTTGCAACCCCACGGACTGCAGCCTGCCAGGCTCCTCTGTCTATGGGATTTTCCAGGCAAGAATACTGGAGTGGGTTGTCATTTCCTACTTCAATTCTTCTCTAAGCACATTCTATGTTGAGTTTTGACTTTTGGAACCATGTCAATATTTTAAATATTTGAAGGTAAAATTTTTTCTAAAAACGGACAAGGGGAATAAACCCGAAAAGGAACACAAACAAAAATTAACGTACTGAACTACACTTAAAGTGAACAACAAAGAAATATTTCAATAAATAATCTAAGTACTGTAACCATACACCTTCACCTAAAGACAGCATAAAACTTACAAATCTTAAACTCTTAGTGGGCTTAATAGTCAAGCAGTATGACAACAGCAATTCTGAAACTATTATATGTACACTGGGTGACTGAACAAATTAGCAAATGTAATGATACTGGTAGAAACAGAATTCTCACTATCAGAGAAGGAAATACAGAGGAGAGGCAAGGGAGAGTCTTACAGTATTAGGTCAGAAGAAAATATATTATTACAAGCTTACGATTTTAAAAACAACAACAAAAACCCCACAACATTCTCTTTCATATCCTAGCCCATTCTTGCTGCAAGGGCAATGACAATCCCGTTTCACCCAACAGCAAAGAGAGAACACACATCACCCCCAGATTTCCAAATGCCATTCCTTTAAAAAGGTGCTACTTGAAGAAGTGGTGAATTCTAATTTCAGGCTTGCAAATTCAACTTTGGCCCATCAATTTAGTTCAGTTCAGTTCAGTTGCTCAGTCGTGTCTGACTCTTTGCAACCTCATGAGCAGGCCTCCCTGTCCCACACCAACGCACGAAGTCCACCCAAACCCATGTATATTGAGTCGGTGATGCCATCCAACCATCTCATCCTCTGTCGTCCCCTTCTCCTCCTGCCCTGAATCTTTCCCAACATCAGAGTCTTTTCAAATGAGTCAGCTCTTCACATCAGGTGGCCAAAGTATTGGAGTTTCAGCTTTAGCATCAGTCCTTCCAATGAAAACACAGGACTGATCTCCTTTAGGATGGACTGGTTGGATTTCCTTGCAGTCCAAGGGACTCTCAAGAGTCTTCTCCAACACCACAGTTCAAAAGCATCAATTCTTCAGCGCTCAGCTTTCTTTATAGTCCAACTCTCACATCCATACATGACCATTGGAAAAACCATAGCCTTGACTAGACGGACCTTTGTTGGCAAAGTAATGTCTCTGCTTTTTAATATGCTATCTAGGTTGGTCATAACTTTCCTTCCAAGGAAGTAAGCGTCTTCTAATTTCATGGCTACAATCACCATCTGCAGTGATTTTGGAGACCCCAAAATAAAGTCAGTCACTTTTTCCCCATCTATTTGCCATGAAGTGATGGGACCGGATGCCATGATCTTAGTTTTCTGAACGTTGAGCTTTAAACCAACTTTTTCACTCTCCTCTTTCACTTTCATCAAGAGGCTCTTTAGTTCTTCTTCACTTTCTGCCATAAGGGTGGTGTCACCTGCATATCTGAGGTTATTGATATTTCTCCTGGCAATCTTGATTCCAGCTTGTGCTTCCTCCAGCCCAGCATTTCTCATGATGTACTCTGCATATAAGTTAAATGAGCAGGGTGACAATATACAGCCTTGAAGTACTCCTTTTCCTATTTGGAACCAGTCTGTTGTTCCATGTCCAGTTCTGTTGCTTCCTGACCTGCCTACAGGTTTCTCAAGAGGCAGGTCAAGTGTCTGGTATGCCCATCTCCTGCAGAATTTTTCACAGTTTATTGGGTTCCACACAATCAAAGGCTTTGTCGTAATCAATAAAGCAGAAATAGATGTTTTTCTGGAACTCTTTTGCTTTTTCGATGATCCAGCAGATGTTGGCAATTTGATCTCTGGTTCCTCTGTCTTTTCTAAAACCAGCTTGAACATCTGGAAGTTCAGGGTTCATGTATTGCTGAAGCCTGGCTTGGAGAATTTTGAGCATTACTTTACTAGCGTGTGAGATGAGTGCAATTGTGCGGTAGTTTGAGCATTCTTTGGCATTGCCTTTCTTAGGGATTGGAATGAAAACTGACCTTTTGCAGTCCTGTGGCTGCTGCTGAGTTTTCTAAATTTCCTGGCATATTGAGTGCAGCACTTTCACAGCATCATCTTTCAGGATTTGAAATAGCTCAACTGGAATTCCATCACCTCCACTAGCTTTGTTCATAGTGATCCCTCCTACAGCCACTTCACATTCCAGGATGTCTGGGTCTAGGTGAGTGATGACACCATCATGATTATCTGGGTCGTGAAGATCTTTTCTGTACAGTTCTTCTGTGTATTCTTGCCACCTCTTAATATCTTCTGCTTCTATTAGGTCCCTACAATTTCTGTCCTTTATTGAGCCCATCTTTGCATGAAATGCTCCCTTGGTATCTGTAATCTTCCTGAAGAGATCTCTAGTCTTTCCCATTCTATTGTTTTCCTCTGTCTTTGCACTGATTTCTGAGGAAGGCTTTCTTATCACTCCTTGCTATTCTTTGGAACTCTGCATTCAAATGGGTATATCTTTCCTTTTCTCCTTTGCTTTTTGCTTCTGTTCTTTTCACAGCTATTTGTAAGGCCTCCTCAGAAAGCCATTTTGCTTTTTTGCATTTCTTTTTCTTGGGATGGTCTTGATTCCTGTCTCCTGTACGTCACGAACCTCCGTCCATAGTTCATCAGGCAGTCTGTCTATCAGATCTAGTACCTTAAATCTATTTCTCACCTAAACTGTATAGTCATAAGGGATTTGATTTAGGTCATATCTGAATGATCTAGTGGTTTTCTCCACTTTCTTCAATATCAGTCTGTATTTACGAGAGAAGAAAAGAACAAACAAAACCCTACAGAGAGAAGAGTAAACTCTCTTATGCATTGTTGATAAATTCGTAATACTAATCTAAGGTATCAGTTCAATTTAGTTGCTCAGTCATCTCCGACTCTTTCTAACCCCATGAACTCCAGCACGCCAGGTTTCCCTGTCCATCACCAACTCCTGGAGCTTGCTCAAAGTGATATCCATCAAGTCGGTGATGCCATCCAACCATCTCAACCTCTGTCACCCCTTCTCCTCCTCCCTTTGATCTTTCCCAGTATCAGGGTCTCTTCCAATGAATCAGTTCTTCCCATCAGGTGGCCAAAGTACTGGGGCTTCAGCTTCAGTATCAGTCCTTCCAATGCATATTCAGGACTCATTTCCTTTAGGATTGACTGGTTTGATCTTCTTGCAGTCCAAGGGACTCTCAAGAGTCTTCTCCAACACCACATTTCAAAAGCATCAATTCTTGGGTGCATTAGGGGTGTAGAAATTGAGAAAATGAAAGTGTCAGTCGCTCAGTCATGTTCGACTCTTTGCAACCCCATGGACTATAGTCTGCCAGGCTCCTCTGTTCGTGGGATTCTCCAGGCAAGAATATTGGAATGCGGTGCCATTCCCTTCTCCAGGGGATCTTCCTGACCCAGGAATCGAACCTGGGTCTCTCGCACTGCAGGCAGATTCTTTCCTGTCCCAGTCACAGGGAAGATGTGTAGAAAGTGAGACATCCTAAAATACCTGGTTTATTACCTTCACAAAGTAACGAAAATCATGGTAATAAAAAAAAAGGCTAAGAAAATTTCAGATTATACCAGACTAAAGACACATGATGAATTAAACCCAATGCATGTTGCTAGAGATAGTTTTATTATAGAGTACTACCAAAATATGATTCATGAACTAACCACCTGTGCTGAAATCAAACTGTTTGTTATGTGTTCATCAAAAGATAAGGAACTTAAATTAGAAGGAAAAACAACTACATTACTAAGCACAAAGCTTAGTTCAGCTGATTTTTTTTTTTCATTACAAGACATTCTTGTTGGAGGAATAAGTACACTGATTTATATTTTAAGGGTAAACAGGTTTGATCCGTGGTCCAGGAAGATACCACATAACGTGGGACAACTAAGCTCATGCACCTCAACTACTGAGCCTGTGCTCTAGAGCCTGTAAGCTGCAACCACTGAAGCCTGAGTGCCCAGAGCCCATGTTTTGCAACAAGAGAAACCAATGCAATGAGAAGCCTGAGTACCGCAATTGGAGTAGTCCCCACTCACTGCAACTAGAGGAAGTCCAGTGCAGTCATAAAAAGATAAATAAAAATACAATAATTCTCATTATTATTATATGAAGGTGAAAAGCAAATATGGGAAAATGTTAACAATGGGTGAATCTTTTTAAAAGGATTGTGGAAATTGGTTATTCTTGTAACTTTTCTGGAAATTTAAATTCTTTTCAAAATAAAAAGTAAAATTTGGAGTGCTAATGTATCAATTTTCCTCAGGATCTACCACATAGGATCATCACAATTTTTTATTTCACAGTGAAATTCAGGACAAAGGCATGTTCACCTAAGCTTATGCACAAAAGGAAATTCATTTTAAGAGGAAATCCTCATCTTAGCAGAGGACAGCCTTGATCTCCTGCATTACCCTTTCCTCATGTAGCCTCTGATCACACAACCTTTGGAGTGAGTTTTACCTCAATGACTGCTCCTTCTGAGAATCTTCTATAAGTTTCTTCTCATGACTCTCTGTTCCTAAAATCCAGAATTCCTCTGGCCTAAGTCCTTCAACCAAGGCATTGCCTGTTTTTCAGCTATACTACAGTGTCTCTTAGTGATTTTATCTAATCACGTATACCTTTTAATATCAAGGGCCTGCAATGCAGGAGACCCGGGTCCGATCCCTGGGCTGGGAAGATCCCCTGGAGAAAGGAATGGAAACTCACTCCAGTATTCTTGCGTTCCTGGCTATAGTTCATGGGGTCGCAAAGAGTCAGACACGACTCAGCGACTAACAGTTTTCATCCCGACAACACCTAAATTTAGAGGTGGAACCTAGACCTCTCTCCAGAACCTAATGTTACAAATCTAAATTGCCTACCTGACACATCCACCTAAATGTCCAAGAGTCTTCTCAAACACACCATGTCCGTGACTGAACTGTCGATCTTTCCTTCTAAAGCTGCTCTCCACCACACTCAAGACAGTAGAGTATTCCTTATCCCAGTTACTGTTAACTCCATCCTTCCAGTTGCCCAGGTCAAATTATCTTAGGGTCATCTGGACTCCCTTCTCTCCCATTCCATTGCAATCCATCAATAAAGGCTCTCTGTTATACCTTAAGAGTATATCCAGAATCTAACTACTTCTTATTCATTCCCATAGGTACGAGAATGGTCTAAGTTTCCATCCTTTTTTTTTTGCCTTGGTTATTACAAAAGTATTCATGACTCTACTACCACTCCCCTATACCCTTTAAGACTTTTAAACATATCAATCAGGTTGTTTTACTCCTCTCCTCAGTATGCTCCTTTAGCTCCTTTTATTCTCATTCAAAATAAAAGCCAAATAGCTTATGGGCTTATTAACTTGATAAAGTCCTTTCCCTATTCTACTCCTCACCTTGTGACCTTAGATCCTTCACTTTCTAGCATTAGCTGCACTCAGTCAGTTTAGTTCAGTCCCTCAGTCCAACTCTTTGCAACCCTATGGACTGCAGCATGCAAGGCCTTCCTGTCCATCACCAACTCCTGGAGTTCACCCAAACTCATGTCCATTGAGTCGGTGATGTCATCCCCCCATCTCATCCTCTTGTCATCCCCTTTCCTCCTGCACTCAATCTTTCCCAGCTTCAGGGTCTTTTCCAATAAGTCAGTTCTTTCCATCAGGTGGTCAAAGTATTGGAGTTTCAACTTCAACATCAGTCCTTCCAATGAATATTCAGGATTGATTTCCTTTAGGATGGACTGGTTGGATCTCCTTGCAGTCCAAGGGACTCTCAAGAGTCTTCTCCAACACCACAGTTCAAAAGCATCAATTCTTCAGCACTCAGCTTTCTTTATAGTTCAACTCTCACATCCATACATGACTACTGGAAAAACCATAGCTTTGACTAGACGAACCTTTATTGGCAAAGTAATGTCTCTGTTTTTTAATATGCTGTCTATGTTGATCATAGCTTTTCTTCCAAGGAGCAAGTGTCTTTTAATTTCATGGTTGCAGTCACCATCTGCAATGATTTTGGAGCCCCCCAAAATTAAGTCTGTCACTGTTTCCCCATGAGGTTTTGCCATGAAGTGATGGGACTCACTACTTTCTCCCTAAACAGGCATAACACCACTAAAGGTCACTAAGCAGGATATTTCTAATGCCCCTCCCGCCATATTTACATCTCTGCTCAAGCATCATCTACTTAATGAAGTCTTTTCCAACCATGTACCTTACCCTTGGCCCTTAACCCTGGCCCCAAACCCTGTACCCCCTCCCCCCACCCTTTGCCCATCAGATTTATTATTTGGCATACTGCATTTTTTATTTATTTACTACATTTCTATCTATCATACAAGCTCTGTACTAGCTCACTGAATATGTCCCCAGATTCAAGAACAAATCAGGAAGTAGTTACAAATGACCAAAAGTACCTGTTAAAATAAATTCCCTATCTATGGAGAATGAAAAGATTAAATATTTACTCTCACGGAACTTTTTTACTGAAAATCAGAACCAAGGGAATTCCCTGGTGGTGCATTAGGGAGGACTCTGGTTTTACTGCTGTGTCCTGGGCTCAATCCCTGATTCAGGAACTAAGAACCCACAAGCCAACTTGTGAGGTCAAAAAAAAAAGAGAGAAAATGAGTCATCCAGAATCAATCTCTCACACACACACATACACACAAACATGTACACACACACACATTTATCTCTTTATGTCTCTTCATTAGGAAAAAATGACCAAGATGCAGTCAGGAAAGGGAAAAAAGGAGGGTGGAAATCATAAAAAGTTTTCAAGATAAGATAATGTTTTCTTAAAAAAAAAAAAAGATAAAGGGTTTATACATGCAAATATAATGAACCTATTAAGTTGCTTACACTATAATCACCGTGTCTTTGTTGAATTTTTTCTCTTGAACTGTGGTGGAGCAATTTGGGGAAACAACATCTTCACTATCAGAAGACAAATCAATGTACTGAATTCCTCTTTGATTCTTGAAATATGAAATAGTTGCTTTTCCGTCATTTTCCGGAGTTTCTGGAACACTAGAATCTTCTGCAAAAGACAAAAAGCAGAAAGGCATTTTGAGCAACCTGAAAATTAGCCAAATTTTGTTTGTGCAAATCTGTCTCAGCACAATCATGTGCCAAAAATCTTTAGCTTCATTCATGGTTCCATCTTAAACCAAAGTGAAGTTGCTCAGTCGTGTCCAACTCTTTGCAACCCCATGAAGCCTACCAGGCTTCTCCATCCATGGGATTTTCCAGGCAAGAGTACTGGAGTGCGTTGGCATTTCCTTCTCCAATCTTAAACCAAAATTCCTCCTAATTTTTAAAGAAAAAATTAATAGTCAACCAGTGCTGACATTAAATGATTTTCCACTTCAGAGGTTACTGACTAGCAAGACCTTAGTGGACACTGCAACACAGCGGTTTGTATATTTCAACCCTCTTTCCTCTGAGATTTTCTTTCCTAGTACTCAGTTCTTACCTAAGAGAACATGGCCACTAGAGCCCAAAAGACTTGAATTTCAATCCCATCGCTCAGCCAAGTTACTTAACCTAAATCTCAGTGTCCTCTATAAAATAAAGATGCTAATAATCACAGGGTTAATGTGCTCATAAAATTAGAAGATATATATTAAGAATTTAATTTGATAATTGGCACACTGTCAATATGCAACATACCCTAGCTTTATGCAAATATTGCTGTTATGGGTCAAATTATGTCCCCTCCAAAATTCCTATGCTAACTAGAGAAGGAAGAAATGAAGAACCCCAGGGTGAATAGAAGGAAAGAAATCTTAAAAATTAGGGCAGAAATAAATGCAAAAGAAACAAAAGAGACCAAAGCAAAAATCAACAAAACTAAAAGCTGGTTTTTTGAAAAGGTAAATGAAATTGACAAACTGTTAGTCAGACTCATCAAGAATCAAAGGGAGAAGAACCAAATCAACAAAATTAGAAATGAAAATAGAGAGATCACAACAGACAACTCTGAAATACAAAGGATCATAACAGACTACTACAAGCAGCTATATGCCAATAAAATGGACAACTGGGAAGAAATGGACAAATTCTTAGAAAAGTATAACTTTCCAAAACTGAACCAGGAAGAAATAGAAGATCTTAACAGACCCATCACAAGCATGGAAATCGAAACTGTAATCAGAAATCTCCCAGCAAACAAAAGCCCAGGACCAGATGGCTTCACAGCTGAATTCTACCAAAAATTTAGAGAAGAGTGAACAACTATCTTACTCAAACTCTTCCAGAAAATTGCAGAAGGCAGCAAACTTCCAAACTCATTCTATGAAGCCACCATCAACCTAATACCAAAACAAGACAAAGATGCCACATAAAAAGAAAACTACAGGCCAATATCACTGATGAACACAGATGCAAAAATCCTTAACAAAATTCTAGCAAACAGAATCCAACAACATAGTAAAAAGATCATACATCATGACCAAGTGGGCTTTATCCCAGGAATGCAAGGATTCTTTAATATCCACAAATCAATGTAATATACCACATTAACAAATTTAAAGATAAAAACCATATGATTATCTCAATAGATGCAGAGAAAGCCTTTGACAAAATCCAACATCCATTTATGATAAAAACTCTCCAGAAAGCAGGAATAGAAGGAACATACCTCAACATAATAAAAGCTATACATGACAAACCCAGAGCAAACATTATCCTCAATGGTGAAAAATTGAAAGCATTTCCCTTAAAGTCAGGAAAAAGACAAGGGTGCCCACTCTCATCACTACTATACAACATAGTTTTGGAAGTGTTGGCCACAGCAATCAGAGCAGTAAAAGAAAAAAAGGAATCCAGATAGGAAAAGAAGTAAAACTCTCACTGTTTGCAGATGACATGATCCTCTACATAGAAAACCCTAAAGACTCTACCAGAAAATTACTAGAGCTAATTAATGAATACAGTAATGTTGCAGGATATAAAATTAACACACAGAAATCCCTTGCATTCCTATACACTAACAATGAGAAAACTGAAAGAGAAATTAAGGAAACAATACCATTCACCATTGCAACAAAAAGAATAAAATACTTAGGAGTGTATATACCTAAAGAAACAAAAGACCTATGCATAGAACACTGAAAACACTGATGAAAGAAATCAAAGAGGACACAAATAGATGGAGAAATATACCGTGTTCATGAGTTGGAAGAATCAATATTGTGAAAATGACTATGCTACCCAAAGCAATCTATAGATTCAATGCAATCCCTATCAAGCTACCAACGGTATTTTTCACAGAACTAGAACAAATAATTTCACAAATTGTATGGAAATAAAAAAACCTTGAATAGCCAAAGCAATCTTGAGAAAGAAGAATGGAACTGGAAGAATCAACCTGCCTGACTTCAGGCTCTACTACAAAGCCAATGTCATCAAGACAGTATGGTACTGGCACAAAGACAGAAATATAGATCAATGGAACAGAATAGAAAGCCCAGAGATAAATCCACGTACCTATGGACACCTTAACTTCGACAAAGGAGGCAAGGATATACAATGGAAAAAAGACAACCTCTTTAACAAGTGGTGCTGGGAAAACTGGTCAACCACTTGTAAAAGAATGAAACTAGAACACTTTCTAACACCATACACAAAAATAAAATGGATTAAAGATCTAAATGTAAGACCAGAAACTATAAAACTCCTAGAGGAGAACATAGGCAAAACACTCTCCGACATAAATCACAGCAGGATCCTCTATGACCTACCTCCCAGAATATTGGAAATAAAAGCAAAACTAAACAAATGGGACCTAATGAAACTTAAAAGCTTTTGCACAACAAAGGAAACTATAAGCAAGGTGAAAATACAGCCTTCAGAATGGGAGAAAATAATAGCAAATGAAGAAACAGACAAAGGATTAATCTCAAAAATATACAAGCAACTCCTGAAGCTCAATTCCAGAAAAATAAATGACCCAATCAAAAAATGGGCCAAAGAACTAAACAGACATTTCTCCAAAGAAGACATACAGATGGCTAACAAACACATGAAAAGATGCTCAACATCACCCATTATCAGAGAAATGAAAATCAAAACCACAATGAGGTACCATTACACCAGTCAGGATGGCTGCTATCCAAAAGTCTACAAGCAATAAATGCTGGAGAGGGTGTGGAGAAAAGCAAACTCTCTTACACTGTTGGTGGGAATGCAAACTAGTACAGCCACTACGGAGAACACTGTGGAGATTCCTTAAAAAACTGGAAACAGAAGTGCCATATGACCCAGCAATCCCACTCCTGGGCATACACACTGAGGAAACCAGAACTGAAAGAGACACGTGTACCCCAATGCTGATCGCAGCACTGTTTACTACAGCCAGGACATGGAAGCAACCTAGATGCCCATCAGCAGATGAATGGATAAGGAAGCTGTGGCACATATACACAATGGAATATTACTCAGCCATTAAAAAGAATTCATTTGAATCAGTTCTAATGAGGTGGATGAAACTGGAGCCCATTATACAGAGTGAAGTAAGCCAGAAAGATAAAGACCAATACAGTATACTAACGCATATATATGGAATTTAAAAAGATGGTAACAATAACCCTATATGCAAAACAGAAAAAGAGACACAGATGTATAGAACAGATTTTTGGACTCTGCGGGAGAAGGCGAGGGTGGGGTGTTCTGAGAGAACAGCACTGAAACAAGTATACTATCAAGGGTGAAACAGATCACCAGCCCAGGTTGGATGCATGAGACAAGTGCTCAGGGTTGGTGCACTGGGAAGACCCAAAGGGATGGGATGGGGAGGGTGGTGGGAGGGGGGATCGGGATGGGGAACACATGTAAATCCATGGCTGATTCATGTCAATGTATGGCAAAAACTACTACAATATTGTAAAGTAATTAGCCTCCAACTAATAAAAATAAATGAAAAAAAAAATTGCAGTACAAAAAAAAAAACCCACCAAAATTCCTATGCTAAAGTTCCAACCCCCATCACCTTAAAATGTAACATATTTGGAGATAGGTCCTTCATAGAAGTGACTAACTTAAAATGAGTCAGTTAGGTTAGTAACCTAATCCAAAATGACTTGACGTTCTTCTAAGAGAGAGAAACCAAGGATGTGTGTGCATGGAGGAAAGGCAACATGGGCACACAGTGAGAAGGAGGTTAAGGAGAAAGGCCTTACAAGAAACCAAACCCACCAACACCTTGATCTTGGACTTCTAGCCTCCAGATATGGGAGAAAGTAAGTCTGCTCTTTTTGTCACTCAGTCTGTGTTAGTTCGTTATAGCAGCCCTCAGTAACAAAGTCAGCATCACTTGTTTATCCAAAACAGGTGAATATAATATGCTATTGCGGTCTCCTCTCTCCAAGGGCTGAGTTTCAAAATTATTCTCCCTTATATACAGGAGGAGGAATTCCTGATTTAAGGAATTCATATTAAAAGTGGTCAGTGTCCTGGTTTAGTGAATATAGCTGTCCTACAGTACCTGTGAGGTTTAGGGAGATTGGTTCCAGGACTTCCTGGCACACTCTCAAAATGTGGGAATGTTCAAGTCCTTAAATAAAATGGTCTTGTATTTTCATATAACATATGCACACAGCTGGATTACTTATAATACCTAATTCATGTAAATTCTAAAGAGTTGTAAATACACATGTGAAAGTTACATAAATAGTTACAGTGTGAGTGTGGCAAATTTGTTTTGCTATTTGGAACTTCCTGGAACTTTTCTTTCTCAATATTTCCACTGTAGCTGATCTGTAGATGAGAACCCATAGATAGGAGGGCCAATTAATGATACATTTTAAAAAGGAATGATCACATGAAAATTTAACTCAAAAGTACCAATTTAAAAAACAACAGCTACCATTAGCCACTGTTCAGTATCAAGTCCAGAAGTGAAACACATTTTCAATACTTACAATAACCCCAAGGGGACATTATATCATCATTTTATAGATAAACTAAGATCCAGAAGAAGCAACTCGTCCAAAGTCATACAAGGGAAAGTATCAGACCTAAAATCCAAGACCCAGACTCTAAATCCTGGCATGCTAAAACTCTTGACCTTCCTGCAATTAACTGTCATAAAATGATAGCAATCACTATCACAAGGCTCCTGAATCATATTTGTAAATAACATTAACCAAGGCTTACATAACCAATCTCTTAGAGGACACAAAACAACATTTTTCTTCCTGCAATGAAGTCCTAGCAACATTACTGAAAAGGAAATCACAAAACTGTTCAAACAGAACAATTTTATAAATGTTGAATGTGCTTGGGGTGAAAAACCTTTGGGAAAAAAAAAAAAACAACACAGCTATGTTAACTGCCATTTGTATGAAGACACTTACAAATTCTGATAATTATGTAAAGTAATAAAATGACAGTCTAATTCTTATCCAAAAAGTATTAAAGGTACTATGGACTCTGCTTTTACACAGTGGTCCTGATATATCACAAACCACAAGTAAAACTAAAAATGTAGATCTTTACTGCATTGTAAATTTAACCTAAACTCAATGCATGTAATTCAGAAAACTAAGATCATGGCATCTGGTCCCATCACTTCATAGCAAATAGATGGGGAAACAGTAGAAACAGTGTCTGACTTAAATTCTTTGGACTCCAAAATCACTGCAGATGGTGACTTCAGCCATGAAATTAAAAGATGCTTATTCCTTGGAAGGAAAGTTATGACCAACCTAGATAGCATATTAAAAAACAGAGACATTACTTTGTCAACAAAGGTCCGTCTAGTCAAGGCTATGGTTTTTCCAGTGGTCATGTATGGATGTGAGAGTTGGACTATAAAGAAAGCTGAGCGCTGAAGAATTGATGCTTTTGAACTGTGGTGTTGGAGAAGACTCTTGAGAGTCCCTTGGACTGCAAGGAGATCCAACCAGTCCATCCTAAAGGAAATCAGTCCTAGGTGTTCATTGGAAGGACTGATGTTGAAGCTGAAACGCCAATATTTTGGCCACCTGATGTGAAGAGCTGACTCATCTGAAAAGACCCTGATGTTGGGAAAGATTGAAGGCAGGAGGAGAAGGGGACGACAGAGGATGAGATGGTTGGATGGTATCACCGACTCAATAGACATGGGTTTGGGTGGATTCCGGGAGTTGGTGATGGACAGGGAAGCCTGGCGTGCTGTGGTTCAAGGGGTCACAAAGAGTCAGACATGACTGAGTGACTGAACTGAACTGAAGGCATATACTTTTAACAGTTCAGCAAGTGTCCAGCTTTTGACAAAATGGGAGAAGGAAATGACAACCCACTCCAGGGTTCTTGCCTGGAGAATCCCAGGGACGGTGGAGCCTGATGGGCTGCTGTCTATGGGGTCGCAGAGTCGGACACGACTGAAGTGACTTAGCAGCAGCATGACAAAATGATTTGGATTGTCCACTTATCTTTAAAAAGCTTCTTTATTCAGAGTGAAGAACAAGCTTTTCAAACAAGTCTTACTGTTTGTTTGGGGGCGACGGGTGGTAAAAATTCTATTAGTGAGTAGTAGGAGCACTAGAGTTTCTTGAACTGATTATATAGTCATCTTTTATTTAATCTTCTCCTCTTATCTTCCCAATCCAGCAATCGAATCCAGGTCTCTCAAACTGCAGGCAGATTCTTTATCACCTGAGCCATCAGGGAAGCCCAAGAATACTGGAGTGGGCAGCCTATCCCTTTTCCAGGGGAACTTCCCAACCCAGGAATCAAACCAGGGCCTCCTGCATTGCCTGCAGATTCTTTACCAGCTGAGCTACCAGGTAGCTGAGCTACCTACTTATTATATACAGATTATAATACAAAATATATGGTGAAGACATAATTTTAAAATTCACGTTTAATATGCTTCATTAATAAGACAGGAAGAAAAGTTGGGCTTTCTTACGGGCTTCCCTTGTGGCTCAGCTGGTAAAGAATCCGCCTGCAATGCGGGAGACCTGGGTTCGATCCCTGGGTTGGGAAGATCCCTTGGAGAAGGGAAAGGCTACCCACTCCAGTATTCTGGCCTGGAGAATTCCATGGACTGTATAGTCCAGGGGTTGCAAAGAGTCAGACACGACTAAGTGACTTTCACTTTACTCTCTTACAGGTACTGAATTACTAAGAACTTTTACTGGATATGCAATGTTCACCATCAAAAAATATACATTAGATTGGTTCAAGAGAATAGAGTAGAAGGACACGTGTTCATCTCCTCCTGCAAGAGCACCAAGATTTCAACTAGCTGTTGAACAACCATCAACAGGAGGATGCTGGAGCCCACCAAAAAAAGATACCTCAGACAAAGAAGCTGCAAGCAGATGGTAGGAAGGGTGCAATCACAATAAAATCAAATCCCACATTCACCAGGTGAGTAACCCACAATCTGGAGAACAATAATACCAAAGAAGTTCTCCCCCTACTGTGAAGGTTCTGAGCCCCATGTCAGGCTTCTCAACCTGGGGATCTGGTAAAGGGACTGGGAATCCCCAGGAATTCTAACTTTGAAGGCCAGCAGGATTTGATTATAGGACTTCCACAGGACTGGGGTAACAGACTTCACTCTTGGATGGCACAAACAACATCTGGAGAGTATCAAGACCCAAGGGCAAGGAGCAGTGATCCCACAAGAGACTGAACTAGACCTACCTGCTAGTGTTGGAGGGTCTCCTATGGAAGCGTGGGTTGGCAATGGATGGCCGCAGAGACAGAGGCACTGGCAGTAGCAGTCCTGGATGGTACCCCTTTTAAGCCCTCTTTGAAGTTGCCATTAACCCTACCATAGAGCCACAGACCCCAGGGTTGAGTCATCTCAGGCCAAATAACTAACAGGGAGGAAGCACAACCCCACACATTAGCAGATAATTAGATTAAAGTTTTACTGCCCACCACAGTAAGTCCCAGTTTTTTCCATGCCCAGTACCCCCCATCAGGAAGCTTATATAAGCCTCTTAGCCTCATGCACCAGAAGGCAGACAGAAGAAGCAAGAGGAACCACAATCCTGCAGCACTAGAACAAAAACCACATCATAGAAAGTTAACCAGAATGAAAAAGCAGCAGGTTATGTCCCAGACGAAAGGACAAGATAAAGCCCCCTGAAAAACAACTAAATGAAGTGGGGACAGGCAACCTTCTAGAAAAAGAATTCAGAATAATGATAGTGAAGATGATCCAGGATCTCAGAAAAAGAATGGAGAAGACGTAAGAAGTATTTACCTAAGACCCAGAAGTACTAAATAACGAAGATGAACAATACACTAGAAGGAAGCAATAGCAAAATAACTGAGGCAGAAGAATGGGTGAGTGACCTGGAAGACAGAATGGTGGAAGTCACTGTTGTAGGACAGAATACAGAAAAAAGAATGAAAAAAAATGAAGATAGCCTAAGAGACTTCTGGGACAACATTAAACACACCAACATTCACATTACACGGGTCCCAGAAAGAGAAGAGAGGGAGAAAAGACCTGAGGAAATATTTGAAGAGATAAGAGCTGAAAACTTCCCTAACATGGGAAAGGAAATAGTCAATCAAGTCTAGGAAGCACTGAGAATCCTAAGCAGGATAAACCCAAGAAGGAACACACCGAGACACAGAGTAATCAAAATGACAAAAATTAGAGAGAAAGATAAAATATTAAAAGTAACAAAGGGAAAAATGACAACATACAAGGGAATTCTCATCAGGCTATATTAGCTGATTTCAACAGAAACTCTACAAGCCATAAGGGAACACGACATATTTAAAGTGATGAAAGGGAAGAAACTACAACCAAGAATACTCTACCCAGCAGGACACTTGTTCATATTCAGTGGAAAAATCAAGAGCTTTCCAGACAAGCAAAAGTTAAGAGAATTCAGCACCACTAAACCAGCTTTACAACAAATGCTATAGGAATTTCTCTAAGCAGTATGCACAAGAAGGAAAAAGACCTACACAAAATAAACCCAAAACAATTAAGAAAATGGTAATAGGAGCGTGTGTGTGTATGTCTGTGCGTGCGCTCAGTTGCTTCAGTCTTGTCCAACTCTTTGCGACCTTACTGACTAAAGCTTACCAGGCTCCTCTGTCCATGGGATTCTCCAGGCAAGAATGCTGGAGTGGGTTGCCATGCCCTCCTACAGGGGATCTTCCTAACCCAGGGACTGAACCTGCCATACATATTGATAATTACCTTAAATGTAAATGGATTAAATGCACCAAACAAAAGACAGACTGGCTGAATGGATGAAAACATGTGCATGTATGTACTTCCACTTATCACATCACTCTACTTAACCCCTCAAATTGTATGTAATTATTTCATATTGTTAGGTTAATCATGTTTGCATTATGGGTTGCAACTGTAATTCTCTTTTAATTTTTGTCTGGCTATTGATTGTGAAAACTGATAAACATTTTTTACTATTGTGGGGAAAAAAAAATATATGTATATACATATACACATTAAACACGTATACTACTCTGAACCAAGTGGCACCCCCACAGCCTGATTGGCAAGTGACTAACAGCAGAGGAAATGGTTTGATAATATGGGGGAATGAGGAAAGATGATAATACAAAAGCTTTCTCAAACTAAGGACCTCTTTTAAACTTCTCACTTTTAAAAAAATGAGGGTTCCACAAGAGTCTTTGCTTATGCTGGTTATATCTACAATATTTACCTCATTAGAAAATAATAACTAAGAAAATGTTTAAGGATTTATTTAGGACTTCCCTGGAGGTCCAGTGGTTAAAAAGCCTCCTATCAATGCTGGGGACATCAGTTCAATCCCTGGTCCAGGTAGATTCCACATGCTGCAGGGCAACTAAGCCTGTGTGTCACAACAAGAGAAGCCATTGCAATGAGAAGCCGGCGCACCACACTAGAGAAAGCCTGGGTGCAGCAACGAAGACCCAGCACAACCATAAAGAAAACAGAAACAAAGGAAGGAAGGAATTCTTAAAAAAAAAAAAAACACAATATGTATAAGAAAACTATATTCCTTCCTCCCTCATCTCTCAGATTCAGTGAGACAAGTAGCACTGTTTTACATCTGTGAAGATTCCTGGTTTAATAGAAGACAGCTAAATTCTCATATCTGTTTGTGCAATTATCTGTTGAAGTTTATTGTTTTTGTTTGGTTTACAAAGGAAATCATGCCTCACCACAGTTATATAGTTAGAGAATGAAGGAATATTTTTTTTAAATAAAAAATAGCCTTTTTACTTTACTGTGGATATTTTTTGACACTGAACCCAAATTCGACAGATGGTAGTTTTTCTAAAGGTTGTCGCAATGTGGAGTCTGAAATGATGTGAATGAAATTTTCATTCTGTTACATTAAAACCCTCCAGTCAATCTTGCACTTTAAAAGCCCCTTAACCCATGCATTAATTTTTTAAAGCATTGTATGCATTATCTTTTGGAAAATATTGGTTCACTCACTGATTAATGCATATCTTCCAAATGTTGACAAATGTCATATTTTATTACAAAAATGACATTCATTAATCTCACCATTGATCTCTAAATATCTGGAGACTGTCAAAATCACATTTGTAGATATATGTTCCAAAACTCAAAAGTTTTCTTTGAAACTAGAATTTTATCACTTGCAATAAATACTGTCAGTTGTTTTCTTGATATCAGTTCATTTTTTTGTAAAAATGTCTGTTAAATACCTGTCTACATAATGTGGCTTGTCAGTCATTCTTTTAAGTAAAAATAGTGTTCTGTGAAAGAATGACAAGCTCAGCTCAAACTCAAAGCAACTGATCGAAAGCTTTCTCCTGAGACAACTACTGCACTCCAGCATGCAGCAAAGGGGAGTGCACATTTTGTTTCAAAAAATATTGAAATGGTGCCTACTGATAAAGGTTGATTTATTAAAAACTATTTTTACTGTTTCATCAAGAACATTCTTAAGCGAAACTGACATTTAAAAATTTTAAGGATATAATGACAATTTAGAACAGCTTGGAATCCTGGCCTCAATTCATGCAGTTTTACCTACCACTGCTTTTGCATCATCAGTGCAAATACCAATATAGTGAAAAAGGCAAGCAATGTCTTAATATTATTATGAAATAGTTTTGACCCTTTTGGGTCCTAGGGACCTCAAAAATTCACAGGTCATACTTTGAGGACTAAAGGGATATAGTAAGAGCTTTATATAAAATAACAACTTTCCAGTATCAATAATCTGGAATTAGAATAGTGCTGAAGTGCTTAGATTTGTTTGTTTTGACTATTTTCAGAAGCAAACAACAGGAAAAATAGCTAACAGCCAATGACCAAAGAGATATTCCTGATGTAATGACGCTTTTTGACCCAAGCTAAGAAGCACTTTTAAGCAGCAGCACAAAGGAGACAGGAAGGAAGCAAAAAATAAAGCTACAGAAATGAGGGAAACAATGGTGAAAGCTATAAACAATTATAGAAGACACCGGCTACTACTCAACTCTGACTTTGTTGCATGCCTGCTGTATTTAAGGCACTGTACCAGGAGGTGGGGGATATTAAAGAAAAAAAAAGGCAAGTTACAGTTCCACTTGCCCTAAAAAACTAATAATAGGAGCTAAATAGCCATGTACATAAGTAGCTATGTTATGAATCATAATTTGTGCCATGTGAGAGGAATCAACAAAATGCTAAAGGAACATAAGGGAAAACAGCCCATCCTTTCATGTAAGAATAACTTAAAAATCCTGTTTTAGAGACAGAAGATGGTATTTTCCCATTAACAAAGGCAATGGGAACCTACATCATTAGCATATGCAAGAAGATTCCAAGGTTCAAGGGAATAAGTCCAAATGAAATTCTCCATTAGGGGTGTACAAACAGAAGACAAACTTATATCCTAAATTTTCCCAGTATACATTTATTCATTTTCATATCTAAGTCTACCATAACACAAAAGAATGATTTAAACACCTGCCACTGATTCTATCTTTCCAAGGGATCCCAGATTAAAAACTATTCCAAAAAAAAAAAAAAAAAAATCACTGCTGGGAGACTATGATTTCACACAGAAAAGTCTAAATCAATTTGTTAATTCACAAATAAAGGTGATGCCAAAGTAGAAAGAAAACACTTAAACCTTTGATTCTGTCCTGCAGACTTATGTAAGTGTGCCTTTTTGCCATTTTGATATTCTAATTGTGTACTGCTCTACATGATTCAATTCTCTCATATGGCAACTGACTTTCAAGGCTGTTCCTTTGAATACCTAGTGAAGCGCATCACACAATTGCCCCTTTGAATGGTTTATTACCAAAAAAATAGATGATAAATTCTGGACAGTCTTGGGCTTCCCTGGTGGCTCAGTGGTAAAAAATCTGCCTGCCAGTGGAGGAGACTTGGGTTCAATCCCACATGCCGAGGAGCAACTAAGCCTGCGTGCCCCAACTACTGTGCCTGTGCTCTAGAGCCTGCAAGCCTGTATGCTCTAGAGCCTGTGCGCTGCAACAAGAGAAGCCACCACAATGTAAAGCCTGTGCACCACAACTAGAAAGAAGCCCCCGCTCACCACAAAAAAGCCTGCACGGCAATGGAAGACCCAGCGCAGCCAAAGATAAAAATTAAAAAATTAAGAAAATGCAATCTGGACAGTCTTAATTTGAATGCCATAGTAGACAGGGATCTTCAGCATCTTAGATAAATCAAACTATCTCTGATGAAAGCTCTCGAAAAAGACAATGAATACACTGAATAAAAGATTGAAGAGCAGTTTCTAATACATTAGCTTAAAATGAGAAAGAAGAAACATTTCAGGCTTAAGCCAAAAGAAAAGGGAAAGGTAAATAGAAAAAATGTAAAGGAAAGAGTCATGTGATTCATAATGGACAAGGTCAAAGTGTTAAACCTGAAAAGTACTTTTTAATAACAGAATTTATATCTACAATAAAAATATAACTGACATGTACAAATACATTCTAATAATGAAATGCATGACATGACAGGATACACAGAGCAAAAAGTCAACAGAGACAAATATGAGGCCTTAATTCTCTTGTCTAAACTCTTAATAGAAAAGATAGCACCAAAATAATTAAGATATAAAAAGATAGTTTTTAAACTATTTTGACTTGTATCCAGTGTAAGACACATTATGGATTATGACCTTAAACACACAGATCACTAGATATTATATAACAAAGGTCTCATGGGCTTTACTGTTGCACTTTGATAATTTTCTATTTATTGTACTCTATGAAAAATAAGTTATATGCATTCAGCCAGGATCCAAGAAACTGACTTTATGACGCTTGGAATCCAGTTTGAAAAAAAATGATATAAATAATAACACATTATTTTTGACATATAAGTAAATCTGAAATTAGATTATGCTTTTTCAAGTACTCAGAGCTTTTACAGAAATTCTTTAGTAGGCCAAAAAGAAGATCTCAGTAAATTCATCAAAGATGAAATATTACAGACTACATTCTCTGGTCACAAAAAGTAAAATTAGAAGTAAATGTTAATAAGAATGTTGAAGCAAAATTTCAGTTATTTGGAAATTAAACAACAAACAAACAAGAAAAATAAAAGAAACCACTCCTTTAAACTTTCAGGTCCAAGAAGAAGAAAAAGCAAAAACACATTAAAATCTACAGTACAGGAATACCTCTTCTCTTGCATTTCACAGATACACTGTGTTTTTTTTACAAATTGAAGGTTGATGGCACCGTATGTTGAGCAAGGTTACTGACATTTTTTCCAACAGCATTTGCTCACTTCATGTCTCTGTGCCATATTTTGGTAGCAATTCTTTTAATGTTTCAAATATTTTATGGTGATGTTTGTTATGGTGATCAGTCATCAGTGATCCTTGATATTACTGTTGTAGTTGTTTTAGGTACCCCAAAAGCACCCATATAAAATGGCAAACTGATAAAACGTTTTATGTGTTTTGACTGCTCCACCCACCTGCCATTTCCTTCATCACTTTCCACCTCTTACAGCTTCCCTATTCCTTAAGACACAACAATAAATTAGGTCAGATACTAACCCTCCAATGGCTTCTAAGTATTCAAGAGAAAGGAAGAGTAGCACATTCCTCTCTCTAAATAAAAAGATGGAAACGTTTAAGATTAGTGAGAAGGCAGGTCAAAAGCAAAGACAGGCTGAAAGTTAGGCCTCTTGCAGCAGTTAGCCAAGACGTGAATGCAAAGGCAAAGTTCTGGAAGGAAATTAGAAATTCTACTCTAGTGAATCTACAAACAAGAAGCCAAACAGCTTTATTGCTGATACGGAGAAACTTGTAGTGGTCTGGATAAAAGGTTAAACCAGCCACAGCATTCCCTTAAGCCAAAGCCTAACGCAGAGCAAGACCCTATCTCTTCCATTCTAGGAAGGCTGATAGAGGTGAGGAAGTTGCAGGGAAAAAAAGTTTGAAGCTTGAAGAAGTTAGTTCATAAGGCTGAAGGAAAGTAGTTGTCTCCGTAACCTAAAAGTGCATGATGAAGCAGGAAGCACTGATGTAGAAACTGCAGCAAGCTATCCATATGATCTAGCTAAGATAATTAAGGAAAGTGGCTACACTAAACAAGAAAGTTTCAGTGTCAACCAAACAACCTTCTAATGGAAGAAGATTCCATCTAGGACCTCCAGAGCTAGATAGGAGAAGTCAATATCTGGCTTAAAAGGATAGGCTGAGTTTCCTGTTAAGGGCTAATGTAGCTGGTGACTTTAATTGAAGCCACTGCTAATTTATCATTCCCAAAAATCTTAAGGCTCTTAAGAATTATGCTAAATCTACTCTGCCTATGCTCTATAAAGGGAACAAAGCCTGGATGACAGAACATTTGTTTATAACATTGCTTACTAAGTATTTTAAACCCACTGTTGTTACACCTACTGCTCATAAAAAAAGACTGCTTTCAAAATATGACTGCTCAGGGAATTTCCCAGTGGTCCAGTGGTTAGAACTCTGGGTTTTCACTGGATTCAATCCGTGTATGGGGAACTAAGATCCCACAGATGTGAAAGAAGAAAATATGGATGGATATATTTATAATGTGGTGACAGGGAATGGCTTTCTTTTACCAGTTCTGATTGGGACCTAAAACCATAAGCCTTAAAGAAAAAGATGAACAAACTGACCATTTAAAAATGTAAAACTTCTCTGCTGTAAACAACAAACAGGATTAAAAGACTGGAATAAAAAAAAACAAAGCAATATAATTGTTCATTAGCCTTTTAAAGATTAGAAAGGTTTGCAATATTCTGGCCTGATATGAAAAAGTAGACATCTGAAAACCAGGCTGTAGTCTAGTGCAAACTGGTAAAACTATGATGATGGGTTATTTGGCAATTACTAAAATTTTAATTCATATTCCTTCTAACGTGACAATTTCATTTCCCAGAATTTTTCCACAGATTGTACACAAGCAAAAACATTTATATAAAAGAATAGTCACTACAGCATTCTTTAAAAACAAAAAGAAGAAATAAACCAAAACAATCAATGTCTATTAACAGGAAACTATATGAATTACAATACATCAATGTATAACACATACTGTAGTCACTAAAAACAATTCAAGTATAGCATATTTTATATGAACTAACATGGAAAATATCAAAAAAGTCTACTTTGAGGGGACTTCCCTGGCAGTCCAGTGGTTAAGAGACTGCACTTCCAATGCTGTAGGCATGTGTTCAATACCCAGCTGGGCAACTAAGCACATGCAGTGTGGCATTCGGGGGACTCCCCCCAAAAATCTACTTTTAGTCAATAGTGAGCTGCATTACAATATACATAATACTATTTTATCTAAAAAAAAAACAAAAACAAAAAAAACAAAAACCTAGAATACATATAGGTAGGGAAAAAAATGAAAAGAATACCAACATGAAATGAAAAGATTACATTAGAGTCTCTCCATTACACAATTGTTATAATCATTTTTTATATAACATTTTATTTTGAAGAAAGTAGTCAAGCACAAAAACTAAGAAGGTAGAAAAGGAAAACATAAGACAAAAAAATGTACATTTAAAATGAATTTAAGACATTTAGACTCACAGTACTTTTTATTATAACAATGGAGCACTAATCTTTTTAACAAATACGACTCTTCAACTAATACTAGCAGACATTAAGAAACCAGAATTTCTATCCAAAGATAAAATGAGGATTCACATTTTAGCCACACACACTTAAGAGGACTCAATAATTAGTATCATTCAATGATTCTTTAACTATTGAATGATACTTTAAATATTTAAGAATCATGAGGTTAAAATGATACTTGCAGCTTCATCATTCAAATGATCTTATTCATTTTGATTTCAGAGAACAACTGGACAAAGGAAGTGAAGTCCAAAAGTGATAACTTAAGATTATACAATCTGTAAGTGGCAGAGCATTGCTCCTCAGGAATCTTTTTTGAACTGGCAAAATTAAAAAAATTTTTCCTCTTACTTATTAACAACAGTTACTTTCAACATGACGACCACATCAAAATAGCAACCACTTTAGAAGACTATTTCATTAAGAGAAGAAATTCATCAAGCATACACTAAAGCTTTCCTCCATTCCAGCCTCAGAACCACCTATGAACCATCTATTTTTCTCTTTCACTCCCATTCCCCTGGGTAAAATGTGTCTTTATTTTTTTCTCAAAGTTAAACAGCCCAGCTAAGGTTGCACTCCTACCTCCCTGATGCCTCTCATCAGATACCACCCCGTCTTTCATCCTTTCCCCCTCCACTAGCTTCTTTCCCTCTGCTAAAAAATATGCTCAATTTTCAATGTTCCTCAGACATCTTTTCTTGACATTCTCATCAAGCTGTTTCTCTCTTTCCCTTGATGGAGTAGGAAGCTTCACCTGCTTAGTTTTCTATTGAAACTGCTATGGGCCAACAGGAACTTTAATTTCAAAGCAAAGTGGTCTCTGATCAGATCTCATTCAAACTGATTTCTCTGCAACATTTGATACTGTTCACTATACAACACCAACCTGGAAACTCTTTCTTTTGCTTTCAGGGCATTACCATTTGCTTACTATTCTGTCATCCTTTATATCTTTCATTGGTTTCCCTTCCTTTATCCATTTTTAAATACTGATGTTTCTTACTATCTATTTTGTTTAGGACATTTTTGGGGGGGGGGGGGGGGCAGGTAACTACCACAAGGAAGACTTCAAAGTTGATTTTTCATATTCCAACCATTCTCTGAGCCCTAAACTCCAATGTTTAACTCTCTACTAGACCTTGCTACTAAAACTTAGGCGGTGACTCAAATTCAACACGTTTTGGTATCTACCTCTTAATCCTGCTGACTAACTCAGTTGATACTCAGCTGTCCTACTCACTCAGCTGTCCAAGCAAGAATATTTGCACTACCTTTAAATTCTCCACATTTAACTGATCATCAAATATCATCATATACATATCATATAAAACTTCTCTACGCTGCCTCCTCTGTCATTTCCCTATATTTAGGCTTTAATTATTGCAACAGTTTCATTACTGTTTCTCCCATACTGAAATGTTCTATAATGTATACCAAATAAAGTCCATTCTCCCTGGGAAAGCATATAAATAGGCCCCTCAAAACCCACAAGTTTTTGTTTCTAAATCTTTTCTGCTTCATGCATACTGCCCCTCACCTCCTCTTCCATACTAATTTCACCTATTCCATTCACACACCACATTCCAAGGCAACATGCTTTTATCCCTTGTTCACTGAATAAGCAACGAGTCATTGTTTAGTGTTCACTCAGTCATTTCTCTATGACTTTTCCTGATTCTCTGCAGAAAGAAGGAATAATTTAATCACTGTGAATTAGATTATGGTCCTACACTGCTTAATATCTTCCCTTATTACAAGTTACCACATTGTGTTATTTTAACCATATACAATTTTATGTTCTTTCCTCTTGGTGCTCCTTGAGGATCATGCTTAGTTCGTTTTATTCTTTATGCATAAAACATAGTAGATTCTCTCCTCTCACACGTATTTGTCACTGCTTTATTCTCTCCAAACCCAGAAGAGTAAAATAAAAAAGAGAATGTAAGTAGTAACAATTGATAACGTCAGGCATTAATGAGAGTAAAATAAAATGAGTTGGGGGGAGGTGACCCACAGGTTAAATGTATGCCCTCATATCCAAAGGCTGGATTAAGGGAGCCTGTCCTCTATCCAAAGTAGTTTCAAGTATCCAAGGCTAAAGATGACTGATGGCTATGGCACTGTTTCAAGATCATAAAGAGGAAGAGGGACGTTTTAAAAATATGTACAAAGTATCATTCAATACTCCTGTTTTCAACACATACTTTGAAGGCCTACTATGCACCAATCACTGTTCTGAGCAATGGGGATGGACAGATAGGTAAACCAGGTCTTTGCTCTCAAAGATCTCACAGTCTACTAAGTGGAACATAAATACATAATGCAAAGTTAGTGATGGATACTATACAGAAAGTACAGTAAAGGGGGTGAGGGTTGCTACTTTAGAGAGTGCTCAAGGAAAGACCTTCTTAAAAAAGGTAACATTTCACTAAGTCCTAATGCAACAACAGAGTCACATGCGGATAACCACAGAAAACCTCTTGGAGGCAGATGGAAGAGCAAATAGGAAGAAGGAAAGATTGAATGGAGTTTGGTATATTCAAGGAACAGTGTCCCTGTGGCACAGTAACTGAAGGAGAGTGGTAGGAAATAAAACCTTAACTCTTAGGTAAAATAACTGGATTATCCGAGAAAGAGTGATAACAGGTAATTTTAACCTCATACAATTTCTATCCTGTAAGTGGACTCAGACCCTAAAATTGATCTAAATAAACAAATGTAGCATCATTCTTCATAATAAGAGTAAATTACCGGTTGATGATAAAGAAAGGTCAATACTCATATCCCCAAGATACGTCCACAGATTCCCCAATGTCCATATTCAGTCTGATCTTAGATCCAATTTGAGTGTGTCAACCTCTCCACCGAGCCGTGTGTACGCATGCTCAATTGTGTCTGATTCTTTAGGACCCCATGGACTGCAGCCTACCAGGCTCCTCTGTCCATGGGATTCTCCAGGCAAGAATACTGGAGTGGGTTTCCATTCCCTTCTCCAGGGGATCTTCCCAACCCAGGGATCGAACCAGGGTCTCGTATGTCTCCCGCACTGGCAGGCAGGGTTGTTTACCACTACCGCCACCTGGGATGCCATGGGCCCAAGGCCTGATGTTTCATTCAGCACCCCTTTCCCCCCATGCTAAGTTAACCTGCTTTTGGTCTACTGCTAAACTGGCAGGCTCTCCTAGTGGCTCAGCTGGTAAAGAATCTGCTTGCAACATGGGAGATGTGGGTTCAATCCCTGGGTTGAGATGATCCCCTGGAGAAGGGAAAGGCTACCTACTCCGGTATTTTGGCCTGGAAAATTCTGGAGACTGTATAGTCCATGGGATCACAGAGTTGGACATGACTGAGCGATTTTCACTTTCAAACTCAGGGCAGGACCTTTGATTCTCATTTGAATTTTTAAAGGCATGCCCAAGGTCTTACAGTGGGTACTTCATACCTATTCTGATGTATAGAACTACCTTTATCCCCCTCAACTACTTAAACTAAAATTCTTAACATTCATTTTATCTCATTCCTACACAAGGACCCAGATATAAAATCTTGCACTTTCTTACTCTGAAATGTCTTAAGTCTTGTTCTTCTGTTTGTACTGCCATCATTGTTTGGATTATAAGAGCTTCCCAAATGATTTCTCTCCCTTTAAACACTACACTCTAGCAATACATAGTATTCATGACTGTCAGACTGATTTTTTTTTTTTTTTTAACAAAACAAGCTTCTTTCATTATTTTACCCTAGGGCTTCCCTGGTGACTCAGTGGTAGAGAATTTGCAAGCCAATGGAGGAGACTTGGGTTCAATCCCTGGGTCAGGAAGATCTCCTAGAGAAGGAAATGACAACCCACTCTAGCACTCTTGCCTGGGAAATCTCACAGACAGAGGAGCCTGGTGGGCTACAGCCCCTGGGGCTGCAAATAATCAGACACAACTTAGCGACTAAACAAGTACCTCTGGAGTACCTATAATATTAAGTCTAAGCTTTGCCTTACTTTTCAAGATTCTCAAAAATCTACAGGATCAATTACAATAATCTTTTCTGTAAGCAAAGCTCTCTCTTCCGAGTAGGATGAACCCTCACCATTCCTGGAACAAACTTGATTTTTGTAATTCCCAAGTGTCATTAAGACTTACCCCACAATTTCTAAAGGCAATCTCAGTTTTAAAAGGAATTTACATATAGAAAGTCCAAATAAAGATAAACAAGTGAAGTCTCCTTCGGTAAAAAAGGAAAGCAGAATAAACACCTTCTGATTAGAAAAAGCAACTAAAAATTTTACATTACTAATATTGATAAATAACTGAAACATTTCATTAAATTCCACTTTACAAAGTGTTTTTATTTTAGAGATGAAAAAACTGTGGATCTCAGATAATCTGAGTGACTTGTTCAATATCCCATTTTACTAAAATGAAGAAGCAGAGGCTTCCAAGGACTCAAAATCCCAAGTCTACACCCTGGCCTTTCCTTCCCTAACTACAGAATAAACAGATTAAAATATTTACTGTTAAAATATTAAAGTACCTGGATGTTTAGACATTAAGGACAGTATGTTATGCAAACCAAATTATCTGCTGAAAGAATGCACACAGGGATGTCACTCGTGCTTAAATCTTTCAGTAGTATGAATTTAGGTAAGTTCAAAATTCTTCAGATAAACAAAGCCTTTCAAAAGTTGACTCCTAATTACCAGTTAGTTAAATCTACCAAATTGTTCCATCAAGCTCCAATTATACCTAAGTATTTAAATTGTTATTCTAATCATAACTTGTAGGGACTGTCTTCAATGTTATACTTAAGTAGAACAGCAAACAAAATGGGGATGTCAAGGGTAAAGACATATATTACCAATTCTGTAATTTAAAAGCTGCTTATGAAATACTGAGCTTTACACTAAAAAGGGTATTACTGAAATAAACATTAAAGTATAACTTATAATATTCCTTTCATCCTTCATAAGAAATTGAGTGACATAAATGATTTAAAGTTTACGTTCAGGAATTGAGATTGCTTGGATTTGAGCTCTGGTTCTACCAACTTCCTAACTTTACCCACCAGGCCCCATTTCAGCAAAATGTGGATATCTTGTAGACCTGTTTTAAATAAGAGAATGTGAAGCACTCACCATTATGACTAAAACACAGCAGCAGTTCAAATATATACTAATAGTTAACTGTCAGAAGAACACAGATTAAAATGGGAATGCTAATTTTTGGCTCCTTCTCAAACCCTACTGTTTGTAACAATTTGCTGAAGAGGTTAAAAAAATGAAGAACCACCATGAAGAACACCAATTATTGGGACTTCCCCTGTTGTCCAATAGTTAAGATTTCAAACGCCAATGCAGAGAGGTATGGGTTCAGATCCCTGGTCAGGGAGCTAAGATCCCAGATCCCTTGGGGTCAAAAAACCAAAACATAGAAGCAATATTGTAACAAATTCAATATAGACTTTAAAAAAAATGGTCCACATTAAAAAAAAAAAAAAAAGAGGAAAAAAAATTATTCATATGCACTTTGGAAGTCAGGTGGTTGGCAAAATCTGAATGTGACCTGCTCTTCATTTGTTCATAGATGTTTTCTTCAGGCACCTTGAATAAAGGTGCTCTTAGCTCACAGCAGGTTATCAAATTTTTTTTGGAGAAATACTGGAATGAATTTAAACGTTTGGCAAAAACAGCCTCGAAATCTATCATAGGACTGAATCACCTAGTTCTTTTTCCCATAGCTGCCATTCTGACCTAAATTCTGATTTTAGCTGCCATCACTGGGCCGTATTTAAGAACTTAACGCAGAAGTGAAATAACTATGTATGGATAATCAGTTGGAGGTACACGGTGCCTATGGCAGTCCCAAAGCTGTATGTAAAAGGGCATGGTGAAGGACAATGCATCAGTACGTATGACATCAAGAACAAAACTCAGAATCTCTTCTGCTTTTCTTAAAAAAAACAAAACAAAACAGGAAACTCTCTTGATGCTGTATCAATTTGCAACATTGTAACTCACCTGTTTTTTCAGTTACATCTGAATCAGGGGTGCCTGCCCTGCTAACTCCCCCTTCAGCATTCTCCTCTTCAGCACTAAGAGAAATTGGTGAAGAAGGGCCAGGCTGGGAGGGTTGAGGGGTTGCTTCGGGCGCTTCCTCAATCTTATTTCTTTTCTCAAAGCGAAAACGGTCCAGGTTGAAAAGATTCATATTGATATAAACTACCACTTAGTGGGGTTTGGAGCTTTAAATGAACTATCTGCAGGGAGAAAATAAAAAGAGAAAAAAGGCCATGAAAACAATATAAAATACAAAGCCACGGCGGTTCATTCCCAAGGCAATTAAGTGCCCGCAAACATGCCACTGGCTCAGCATGATTATTATGGCTGCGCTTCATTGTTAGGCCATAACAATCAGGTGGACAGGGGTATCCTTTTAAAATTTTCCATTGCTTTTTTCACTCCCTCTCTCCCCCACCCCCGCCCTTCCTTCCTAGAACCACACGCTGACCCTCGCGCAACCTCCTCTTACCCCAGCACGCGCGGGCACGTTCCCCACGCTAACTCCCCTGCGGGCCGCGCGCCCGCCCACAGTGAGAGGCTCCCTGTACTAAGATGCTCCCTGCCTCGAGAAAGGACGTGCCAGGGCCCGTGCCTCGACACTGCAGGGACACAAAGGGTCCAAAGCAGAGGAGCGGCGGAGGCCGTGGTGGCGGGCACCCGCCCGGAAGTTGACGCGGCGCGAGCCCAGCTGAGAGGAAGCTGATAGGATCAAGAAAACACAGGGAAGGTTCGAAGTGCAGACTGCTGCGGCATCTCTTTCAACGATCGCTTGCTCTCTATCACTCTTACCCTAGTACTTACAGTCTTGCAACTTCGGTGGGCTTAACAAAGACTGAAAAGCAAAAAATAATTCTTGGCGTGCAGCGACGGTAGCCGGGCCGGGACCTTCTAAAAGAGCACGGAGAAGCCCAATGAGCGCGTAGTGATGACGCAACACGCAACCTAGGCTTTTCTCTTCCCCAGCGACGTGCGAGGGGAAAAAATGTCTAGGCGCGCGCCGTTGTCATGGTAACCCGTATCCGCCTTTTTGCCTTGGAAGCGCGCTTGTGGCCTGTTTCTCCAGGTTAGCCAGAAAGTTCTTAGGTAGAACAATAATAAGTAACACAATGACAATAAATAGCCTAATAAGAATATTTAATATTATAATCTATACATTTATATAATCTGTAAACAATATAACACCGTTCTAAAGGCATTACGTAGAATCGCAACCCTTTCAAGAAGCCTGTTTTTATAAAACAGGGAAACTGAGGACTGCAGATGTTAAGTAGTGAAGAGGGAAAATCGAGGTATGTTGAACTTAAAAACGTATTAACTGCCTCTGCACTGTTGGTGGGATTATTCCCAGAGTGAAATATGACAATTCACGTATCGGGATAGAAGTATTACCTTAAGAAAATTTCCTCTCTTTGCTCTAACATTAAACAGTTTTTGAATCGTAATTTGATCCCCTGGTTGGCATTTACCTTGAAGAATTTCTATAAATCATTCTTCTGCCAAATACATTGGTCGTTGTAAACCAATTAACACTTTTTAAATCAGTGTTTTGAATTGCGTAAGGTAAACCCACAATTTTGCCAATATGGGCACACTTATGTAATTAATTTTCTGGGTCCATAAGATTCAGGATCAATGATTGAACAATTGGGATTTCCATTGTTCCTATCCTTGATATCCCATGAAATGCCCTAGATTTATGCATTAACTTAGTAAATTCTTTTTGTTAATGAAAAATATTTGCTTTAACATCTCCTCTTAGCAACTTTCAAATATGCAATACAGTATTATTAACTGTATTCACTGTGCTGTATGTGTAATAGAAAAAAATGAATCTTTGCTTTACATTCAGAAAGATCTAGCATTGAAAATGAATTCGATTAGCTTGATGACTTTGGTCATATTGTAAATAACATCTCTTAGTCTCAGTTTCCTCATCTTTTAATTGTGGCTGATGATACTTTTGACATCTTTGCTACCATTAGGGGCCTTGTGTTCATGCATATGGACACCCACCTCAAATGTCCAGCTCTGACACTACTTAGGTGTTGGCATAGTTTTTCAAAAAGTATGCTCTGTTAAGTTTGAGTTTTAGGTAAACAATGAGTATTTTTTTAGCATAATTATGTCCTATGCAATATTTGGAACTTGTCCATACTAAACAGTTATGTGTTGTTCGTCTGAAATTTAAGTTTAGCAAGGTGTCCTGTATTGTATTTGGCAAACTTACTTTCACCCTACCACTTTATCACCCCTTTGACCTAGGGACTTTTTGGCTACACATTGGGTCTAAAGATACAGATACTAGCAACACAGTTCGCCCTCAACAGAGAAGACCTGGGGAAAAAAATCACTGTTAGCCATTTGGAGCCATGTGAGCAGAGCATTTTGAGAACCAAGTACTCAAAAGCATTCCACCTTATTCCAGGAACTCACTTGATGATTTGAACAAACCTATATGTTTATTTTAAGGAATAAAATATTCATTAGATTTATAACTTTTGCTAAAACTTTTGGCTCATTCTCACTGACTATGGTAATGACTAATTTTTTTTTTTGTTTTCTACTTTTAAGTTCTTTTAAAAAATAATTGAAGTGTAGTTGATTATAATGCTGAGACTATCCACTAAAAGTTTCCTAAAAAAATTTTTTTAACTTCAAGAAGTTACAAAAAAAGTCTTGCAAGCCTTTTTTTTTCACACCAAAAAACCCCCTTTATAGAGCCTATAAAGGGACAAAAAAAATTAGTAAAAAACTTGTTCATTAAACTAAATGCCTGAAGGTAATTCTGCAGTATCTACAGAGATGTGGAGGAAAGGATTGGGACTCAGCAATTTTCTAGATCGTGTGTGTGTGTGTGTGTGTGTGTGTGTGTGTTTGGCCAAAAACTTAAGATATTAATTTATTACAGAAAAACCCAAACAAACTTTTTGGCCAACCCAATATCATTCATTTGTGCAAGAAAAAAAAATTAATTTTATATCTTGGAAATACATCTTTAAAATGTTCCCAAAGACATAAATCCAGCTTACAGGGGTAAAGAAATGAAGGTTTCAAGAATGACCAATTCATGATGTAAAAGTATTCTGTTGAGACTAAACATAGTTAGATCTTAATAATTATAAATATGGCATACTAGTCAACTTTTTGTTGCATTACCAATACAAAATTTTAGTTGAATAAAACAATAAGCTTGATTGTCTAGTGTGGGTCAACTTCAGATTACAACGACCGTCTGCACAAAGTACATACACAGTAAATATTTGTTGAGTGAATGAATGGTAGTAATAACTAGACAAAATTTCAGAGCAGATAGATAAACAGAAATAAGTTTTAGAATAAGCTGAGACTCTTCAAAATGATGCATGCTATGGAAGACCAACATAAATCAGAGCTTACAAATCTCAGAAAAGAGTTGCCACACCTCAAGAAAGAAAGAGAAGTAAAAAAAAAAATCTTAGATTAAACTGGATGTAAAACATAGATAAACAAATATAATGGATAATGCCTTAAGAGAAATAGAGGGGGAAAAGAGTGTTAAATCTTGAAAACTAACAATATAAACCTAAATATATTTCAAGACAATAGATATTAAAGATAAGCAGAGAAGGTCCAACATAATTATAATTGAAGTCACTAAAGAAGGAAATCAAAGCAAAGGTGTGGAAGAAGTAACTATAGCTATAATTCAAAAACCAGTTACTGGAAATCATAAGGATTTGAAACTATGTATTGGAAGAATATATCATTTACCTGAGAATATCAACCCAGATGGCCAACACCAAGACATATTCTAGTAAAATTTAGACTTTAAAGAAAGGAGATATACACATGTTAAAAGGAGGTTAGAGGGCAAATACTAGAGTACAGATGGCCCTTTATTTGAATTGAAAATATTTGCAGGAACTTATGAGGTTTGAGACACATACTATATAATATCTGTGTCCACTGGAAAGGCCTAAGAAAGCTTATATTATTCCCTACCTCCAAGACTGTGGTCTTGAAATATCATTTACCACTAAAGAAAACCAGGACTTTTTTCCAGTCAGGGTAGGAAATGTACAGAATGAACCTGGAATGATTTCATAAAGTGAAAAGCAAAGAAATTTTCAAAGACCACTAACATCATGTCAAAAAGTTTCAGGAGTCAACTTGAAGAGGCTCTTACCAAGGGTCAAAGATGGTACAATTTGAACTTTAATACGGTTAAAAATTGCAGTTATTTGAAAGCCATTAAATATGTTTAAATATATGAGTTTTTTTCGATATTTAAAACAACTTTATCTTTAGGGAATGAAAGGAAACAATTATCATGAAAAGTATGGGGAAAGAATCACTCTTTTATCTTGCCCTTTATCCATAAAGGGCTCTACTAAGTAATCAAATAATGGACGAAGGGAAGTGGCTACTTATAAAAGTGTTTCAACTAGTAAATGAGAAAGAAATAATCAAATTTTAATTACTGAGTACACCTGGCCCAAATTTCTGACCTACAAAATTGTAATCTGTAATAAAATGGCTAACCACTAATTTGGGGTTGGGTTTGATATGTAGATATAGATAATTGGAACATATCCAACTTTTTCCAACATTTTTGTCTCAAATGTACTGATTCTCTCAGTTATAACTAAAATGTTCTTTATTTTCCCTTCTTAAAATGCTGAGAGGGGCTTCCCAGGTGGCATTAGTGGTAAAGAACCCACCTGCCAATGCAGGAGACCTAAGAGATGTGCTTTCCATCCCTGGGTCGGTAAGATCCTCTGGAGGAGGGCATGGCAACCTACTCCAGTATTCTTGCCTGGAGAACTCCATGGACAGGAGCCTGGCAGGCTACAGTCGATAGGGTTGCAAAGAATTGAACACGACTGAAGCACCTTAGCATGCAAAATACTGAGATTCAGAAACTCTAGAAATCTTAGGCTCATTTCCTGTTCACCTGAAGTTTGGAGTAACTGAGTCTAAAAGTCAACATTTGATAGGTTTTGTTTGCGTGTTGTCACATTTTCTCTCTGCCTTCTTTGCCAGAAGAATTATTTCCCACAATAGTATATATAATTCTTTAAGTAGTGTAAAGGAGGTTTAAGGCACCTCTTCTTTAGAAATATACAATTAGTCACAGAAAGGCATTATCATTTCTAATTTGTATTAAAGTGTTATTTATGAATCAATATGGTAGTTAAGATAAAGTGTCTAAAATGTAGACCATAAAATAAAATTTTGTCAATAGGATTACTCAAATGCAGTGACCAAGATGTCAGAAATAAATTACTATCAAGGGTACCTATGGAGATAGAATTCACCTTTTACATTAAAATAAATATTCATGTAGGGGTGCTGTTGTGATGGATAATTTTATGCATCAGTTTCACTGGGCTAAAGATGCTGAGATAGCTGGTAAATCATCAATTCTGGGTGTGTCTGTGAAGGTCTTTCTGGAAAAACTTACCATTTGAATTGGTAGACTGACTAATGTAGATTGCCTGGACCAATATGGGTGGGTATCACCCAGTCCATTGAGAGTCTGCATAGAACAAAATGGTGGAAGAAAGACCCACTCACTGAATCTGCTTGAGCATCCATCCTTTCTTTCCTTCAAAGCTGTTCTCAGGCCTTCAGATTTGAGTCTTGAACTAGAAAAACACCACTGACTCTCCTGGACCTCCAGCTTGCAGAGGGACCACTCAGCCTCAAAAATCAAGTGAGTCAATCCCTCATAGTAAATCTCTTCCTGTATACATATATATCCTATTGTTTCTGTTTCACCATAGAACCTGTAGCTGCCAAAATCCTGTTAATTACCTGTTAGTTTTGAAATGGTCTCAGTGAAAATGTTTGCTAGAATTTTCAAATTTCTTCATCAAATAGGAGGAAAGGCTTTTTGGGAAGTTAAGTTTTATTTGTTTTTGCCTTATATTCACCAAAATAAAAACATGAAGAAATTTGGGGAAGGAGCAACCCTTCCAAATTTGAATTGAATGAGAAAGCAAGCAAAATAAGAAAGAGAAACAGAGATTAAAAATGGATTTGCAAACCTGGATCCTTAACTTGACATCTTAAAAATGTAAACCACACCTGGTTATTAATGGAAATTTAAACTTGTGTAATCTTACCTCCCACACACAATATGAAATGGAAAACAGAAGATGCCAAATCATAAAACTAAATAGATTTTTCTTCCTTGGTAACAGGAAACAGACAAATATCAATTTGTAAGCAAACACTTCTTTTCCCAGATTAATCATTCTTAATTTGGGGAGGTGCAGGGGATGGTAATGAACGTCTTTTGAGAACCTGATTTTTAAAAAGCTGTGGGATGCCTTCCAGAAAACTGCATATGCACATGATGGATTGTACATAATTTCAGGAGGTTCGTGGACCTCCGTGTATTCTGTGGATATCACATTAGGAAATTCTGACGAAGAGATCCTCAAGCCAAATAATTTTGAATAAATCCAGGGGAAACTATCCTTGAATGTGACTTCTAGAACTTGAAACCTCCATTAACTGCCATTGACAATTTAAGGGATTAAAAATAATGAATATTTTTCACCTTTTTGTTGATTACTTGCCATATTTTATTAACTGTTGTAATTACTTTTCTGGAAAAAGGTAGGATTTAAACTCTAAATAATGCACATTTTTAGTAATTTCTTGTTAAAGAGCAAATCGTAGGTTGTATCTTTTCCTTACTTGTTTTTTTAACCTAATTTCTTCCCATTTTTTTTCTCTTTATTCATATCTTATGATTGTCAGTATACTTTCAGCTGGAAACTTGAGTTCATTCAAAAATACACATAAGACTTTGCTATTTCTGCCACTGTCCCAGTGCAATTCGGTTTCTTCACAACACTTTGTTACCACTATTTTGTGGTTGTCTACAATGCCAGAATGGTGCTTGATACTTTGAATCATTTGAATCATACATCCAAGTCCACATTTTACTATATTTGTACTGGCAGTATCTCATTTTGTTGTAGTAATTCACACCTTGAAGTTATCCTTTTTATCTGACACTCTGCAGATGTTATGCTGCAGAATATATTTAAGTCAGGCTGGATCATTGTAATCAATCTTGTACATATATATTTTTGTTCTTAAATTGGTCTTTATGAAGAGATTCCAAAAGAAAATAAATTATTGCTTTCGTTTAGCCATTTCAAATTAAAGAAACATTAAACATAATTCAGGAGACTTCTTACCGCTAGATCTTAGTCAAAACATAGTTCTAGGAATAGATTACATGTTAATATTTTACATTTTTATGCACTGTATATTGTCTGTGGACTGTTCCTACTTAGGTATTTGATAATATTATAGATGCCTTTTGGTACATATGTCTGTATTCTTGACAGTAGAAGTGTTATTGAACCAAAAGCATGACTTCAAAAAATAGTCATGGATTATAAACTTATAATCAGCTATATTGAGAAAGATGAACTCTTCATAAGAAAGTAATAAAAATTAACAAAGTCATTGTGAAACAAAAGACACCTGGGTTTAAATATATGTTATATAAGTACCCATACTAGAAAACAGTAGTCATGCTAGAGGGTTTCTATGGATTAAATTTGAAATAATTCATGCTTAGGGTAGGACTTGGCCAATAGTTAATGTCAAGTAAATATTATTTTTAGAGTGCAATTCATCTTACCCAATGGCTTAGGTTTTCAATAATCAAATTATGTGAAAGATCATTTTAAATAAAAATTATCCTTATAAATTCTATACGTGCGCTAAGTCGCTTCAGTTGTGTCCGACTCTGTGCGACCCTGTGGACAGCAGCCCACCAGCCTCTGCCGTCCACAGGATTCTCTAGCAAGAATACTGGAGTGGGTTGCCAGTTCCTTCTCCATAATGGTATATTAGTAAGTAAAAGTAAAAAGTCCCTCAATCATGCCCAACTCTTTGCGACCCCACGGACTGTAGCTTATCAGTCTCTTCAGTCCATGGAATTTTCCAGGCAAGAGCACTGGAGTGGGTTGCCATTTCCTTCTCCATATAAATTCTATAAGTCAGCGGTGTGTCTGCGGGGTAGCTGGGGATCACCATGGCGGCCTCCTTGGCCGGGAAGAAGATCGTGTTTGTCACTGGGAACGCCAAAAAGCTGGAGGAGGTCATTCAGAGTCTAGGAGATAAATTTCCGTGCACTTTGGTGGCGCAGAAAATTGACCTGCCAGAGTACCAAGGAGAGCCTGATGAGATTTCCATTCGGAAGTGTCAGGAGGCAGCTCGCCAGGTGCGGGGCCCTGTACTGGTGGAGGACACCTGTCTGTGCTTCAGTGCCCTTGGGGGCCTCCCTGGCCCCTACATAAAGTGGTTTCTGGAGAAGTTAAAGCCTGAAGGTCTCTACCAGCTCCTGGAGGGGTTCCAAGACAAGTCTGCCTATGCACTCTGCACATTCGCATTCAGCACTGGGGACCCGAATGAGCCCATACGCCTCTTCAAGGGCCGGACAATGGGCCGGATTGTGGTGCCCCGTGGCTGCCGGGACTTTGGCTGGGACCCCTGCTTTCAGCCTGATGGATATGAGCAGACGTATGCAGAGATGCCCAAGGCTGAGAAGAACACCATTTCCCATCGCTTCCGGGCCCTGCTTGAGTTGCAAGAATACTTTAGCAGCTTGACTCCTGGGGCCGGTGATGACCACTCTGGCTGGGGATCTGGAGAGGGGTAGCCTGAAACCACCTCTATCAGGCAGGCACCTGTCCAAGTATTTCCTTCAGGATTACCACTTTCTGGCGGTGTTACCCAGCTGTCAGGAGCAGCTGGCTCTGTTTGGAGAGACTTTGGCCAAAGGACAACACCATCCTCTTGCCCTTGTGGATTCAGTGGTCTCTTATGCCCTCCAGGCCTGGAATCCTGAAAGGACCTTGGGTGTTAATGCTTCAAAGGGTTAACGGTTTGGGGAAGAACCATACAAACAGCCTTCAATGTTTTTTAAATGCAGCAAATAAAAATTCCAGAAGGTAAAAAAAAAAAAATAAATTCTATAAGTCAGTCATAAATTATAATGTATATAGATTTGTATATATTACATAACTTCCATTACTTTATTTAATTAATCGTTATTAACCACTACCCTGTACCAAAGAACTATAAGAGGTGCTGGGAAATATAAGAATGAACAAGACTGATGTGATTCTTGTATTTCTTCAGATAGCTTAAATATCTGTCAGTGAGATAATTAACTGTAAATTGCAAAATAGTACCATATATGCTGTGATAGTGAAAGTACAGTATATGGTACAAGAGGGGCTCTTGCGATTTGTTGGAGATAACTATGGGAGAGGTGATGGCAGAGTCCTGAACGGTGGCTACAAATAAGTGAGTACAAATATACCCGTGAAGGAGGTAAAGTGGTGACAAGGAGGGAAAAGGCTAAAGTCCTTTACAGGTCGTTGTACTTAATCCTCAGGGCAGGGGAAAAGATCAGAAGTTTTAAACAGTTAAGAAAATGACTCTGGTGTTTATAAACATTGAATTGGAGTGCACCAAAAATGAAGCCTTAGTTCTGTAAAAATAATGACAGCTAATAAATATAGAGGAACGATAAAACTGTCAAACCACTACTTTGGTGGTGGTGGTGGTTTAGTCACTCAAACCCCATGGACTGTAGCCCGCCAGGCTCGTCTGTCCATGGGATTCTCCAGGCAAGAATACTGGAGTGGGTTGCCAAGTCCTTCTCCAGGGGATCTTCCCTATACCCAGGAATCAAACGTGGGTTTCCTGCATTGCAGGCGGATTCTTTACCAACTGAGCTATGAGGGAAGCCCAAATCACTACTTTGCAACCTTAAAATAATAATGTAAGCAAGAATCATTAATGGATGGTGGTAGCAATTAATGGTTGAAAGGATGGCAAAGAATAGGACAGTCACAGGGTATTCAAGTTTTCATTCCACAGGTGATTTGCTAATTACAAAGCAAAACATGTATTCTTACAATGCAGAGATCTGGTGAACTTGCTATTATGTGCCTCTTGCTGCTGCTGCTGCTAAGTCACTTCAATCGTGTCCGACTCTGTGTGACCCCATGGACAGCAGCCCACCAGGCTCCCCCATCCCTGGGATTCTCCAGGCAAGGATACTGGAGTGGGTTGCCATTTCCTTCGCCAATGCATGAAAGTGAAAAGTGAAAGTGAAGTTGCTCAGTTGTGTCCGACTCTTAGCGACCCCATGGACTACAGCCCACCAGGCTTCTCCATCCATGGAATTTTCCAGGCAAGAGTACTGGAGTGGGGTGCCATTGCCTTCTCCGATGTGCCTCTTGACATAATGCAAAAGGAAGTTGTCATGGGCTGAATTGCATCTTTCCGAAATTCACAGGTTGACATCATAAATCCAGGTGATTCTGTATTTGGAGATAGGGACTTATAAAGAAGTAGTTAAAATGAAGTCATTTGGGTGGATCCCTAGACCAGGTAGCAATAGTAGAGATGGAGAAAACAGGATGAATTTTGAAACAAAACTATAAAATAGAATTGGCAGGATTTACTGGTAGTTTGAGATGTGTTGGCAGGGTGGGGGAGGGTGGAGAGGAGAATTCTGGAATAAACAATGATGTAGAAGTTGGTCCCCCTGAAATAGGGAAAAAAGGAAGAGGAGGAAGAACTCATTTGGGGGAAATGATGACATCAACTTTGGAGAGTGACAACCATCAATCAGGTAGACTTGATTGAAAGGCCGCTCATTTTTCCCTAGAGGACATTTTAATGTAGTTTTTTAAATAGTTCCTGATTCCAAATCAAGAACTAGGTGAGGTACTTACATATACATTACACATAGCAATTGTCACATAGTCCAATTAAATAATTATTTGGCATATTTTTTTCTCTGAGCCTTAGTTCCTTACTGTAAAACAGGGTTAATATTTAGTCATGTTATAATAAACTTGAGGAAAACAGAAATTGTGCTGTATCCCAGGTGCACACTATAATAGCCATGTGTATAATAAATATTTAATTAATATATGTTGAATTGAATACATCTCTGAAATTTCCCACTTTTCATTTCACCAGTAGACAAGCCTGTGCTATTACCAGTTACAATATCGTTATTGATTTTTTTCATGCTGTAAAGTAAGACTTGTGGATAAAAATGGTAGAACATACTATGTTTATAAAAGACAAATCAATTCATTTATCTTGACTATATTCATGAAGATGTTATTTTTGCATGTTGGAAATGAAGAAATTGACTGGGAAAGATTAAGTGTCAGTGACTTAGACATCTTTGCTGGTAGGAGACAGAACTAAAACTGGAAAACAAACAGGGGCTGTTTTCTACTACCCCACAGGTGCTGTAGAAAATGCTGTTAAAAATCTGAGCAAAGAAAAATGAAACTATGAATCTTACATGATCCTAGACATTGCCCCAGGTGATGTAGAGTGACACTCTACACAGGTTTAATGTTTCGCTTTTAATTTTAGGCTTGTGCCTTTTCTGAACAGAAACTGAAATTCATGAAAGGTGAGACAAGTGCTGTGTATATACACTTGCATAGACACACACCCTCTTCAGTGGTGATTGGAAGTAATAAGCATTCAAATTTATGTTCTAGGACACATTTAAACTGAAGTCTTTATAGAGGGAAGGATAGGTTAGTAATCCATCAGAGCTGTAACTTAAAATCAGTTTAATTTGTTGTTAGATTACCATCATTTTAAGGTATTTAACGATAACTCTTTAGCTAGATATCCCAATTAATCTTAAAACACATATAAAAAGATCAGAAATCTAATGTGGTAAAATACAGTATAGACCAAATACTTCATGTTTTACAAGTTCAGAGTTTGACTCCATTTGAAATTTGTATAGCACACCTAGTCTCTCCTCTTAATATAAGTTACCTCTGAGATGGATTGGAAAAGCACTTTTCAGTTAGTATACTGGAAAGCATTACTTCATTTTTATGAGTTATAGATGACTTGCACTATATTAGAATCAGTGTCAAAGTTGTTTCTGAATGACAGAATCGACCAGTCACTTTTCTATTTAGGCAAATTAGATTAAAAAACTTAAGGAATTCCTAGAAGTACCTTTGTTCATTGGCTTACCGAAAATGCCCACTGTTCAAATTTTATTTGTGCTAATCATTGCCGTGGTTTAAGATGATCCTTTAAAAAAGTAAGCACGCCATGAAAGGAAATTAAGTCTCATGTAAATGTCTCCTGTTTGTCATTCATTCATTTTCACCCCCTTATTCCTGTGTGTGTGTGTGTGTTTTTAAACGCATGTTTATTGAGGTATAAATTGCATCCAGTAAAATTCACCCCTTTTAGGTATATTGTTTGATGAGTTTTGACAAGTATATGTGGTCCTATAACCAGCACCAAAACTTAGATATACATTTTCATCAACCCACAAAAGTTCCTTCTTGTCTTTCTGTCATCAGTCTTCACCCTCCTTCTCCAGTCCTTGCCAGCTGCTGACTTGATTTCTGCCTCAATAGTTTTAGGTTTTATAGGCTAGATGATAATTGAATTGGGTCCTAAAAGGATGAGTTTGAATAGGGCAAACAAAGAAAATGCAATGAGACTTTGTGACTGAAAACAATATTTGCAGATATACACTAAATTATGAATGTTTCTGTGTCTTCCGCAAAGTGGTGAAGATAAGTGTGGCTGAAAAAGATCTGGTCAAGGTATGTGTAAGGGTCAGCATTCTAATTGTCGTGCATTTGTACCCCAACTTTACACATAACATTTCTTGGATGCCTAAATTAATGAAATAATCTATCATAAACACTTTGTCAGTGATTATTTCTGCCATATATTGTTGCAGTTTAAATTTGACTTTACATTGCTTAATAAAAGACTTGAGGTTGAATAATCAGCAAACCAGTTAGGAGGTTAATTGAATTTGAGATATTTGAATGTGAGAGACAGTTTTTTTTGTTGGAGAACTTTCCTTGCTTCTATAAAAATCATCCCTAAAGACCACTTTTGTGTAACAACCAATTCATTCCTTCCTGTCCACCTCCCCCCCACACACACTTATTTCCTGTTTCAAAAGCTAGGAAAGCTGCTTTTGTTGTAAGAAGCAGAAAAACTAACATGGCTTCAATCGTGAGTCCTTTTATTATTTTCCTTACAAGACACTACTGGCTGTTGATCTCAGAAATGGTCAAAATTTCATCAAGTACCCAGATTTCCTTTTTCTCCAACATTCCTAGCATTTCATCCACATATTATCATCTTATGGTTGTTTGTCAGAGGGCTGCACAATACTAAACACAAGAAGAGAAGTGCAATAAGCTCTTTTTTTCATGTATCTCCTTATTAGAAAGCCAGTCAGAAGACTGCCCCTATCAGTTCATTGAACAGAACTGGGTCACATATCTACCTTTAGATAAAAGGGAAGCCTGGAAAATGAGAACTTGGTTGTCCTAGCTTTGTAGTAGAAATTGACAAAAAAATGGGGGAAGGGCAGAGAGGAATGTTTTACACATTTATGTCGCTCTCCATTGCTCCAGGAAAAGGTACAGCATCTTTAACAATGGCTCCTCAAGTTCTGTGTTCTGCCCCTTGACCTTTGAGTTCCTCTTTAGTTATCTTTAGCCATGACCCTCCTATCCTCACTGTAGTCATCCTGGACTTTAAGTTCCTCCTGTGGTCCACTGGAGAAGGGAATGGCAAACCACTCCAGTATTCTTGCCTCGAGAACCCCATGAACAGTAGGACAAGGTAAAATGATAGGATACTGAAAGATGAACTCCCCAGGTCAGTAGGAGCCCAATATGCTACTGGAGATGAGTGGAGAAATAACCACAGAAAGAATGAAGGGATGGAGCCAAAGCAAAAACAATACCCAGTTGTGGATGTGACTGGTGACAGAAACAAGGGCCGATGCTGTAAAGAGCAATATTGCATAGGGACCTGGAAAGTTAGGTCCATGAATCAAGGCAAATTGGAAGTGGTCAAACAGGAGATGGCAAGAGTAGACATCAACATTCTAGGAATCAGCGAACTAAAATGGACTGGAATGGGTGAATTTAACTCAGATGACCATTATATCTACTACTGTGGGCAGGAATCCCTTAGAAGAAATGGAGTAGCCATCATTGCCAACAAAAGAGTCTGAGATGCAGTACTTGGATGCAATCTCAAAAAGGACAGAATGATATGTTTGTTTCCAAGGCAAACCATTCAATATCACGGTAATCCAAGCCTATGTCCCAACCAGTAATGCTGAAGAAGCTGAAGTTGGACGGTTCTATGAAGACCTACAAGACCTTTTAGAACTAACACCCAAAAAGGATGTCCTTTTCATTATAGGGGCCTGGAATGCAAAAGTAGGAAGTCAAGAAACACCTGGAGTAACAGGCAAATTTGGCCTTGGAGTACAGATGAAACAGGGCAAAGGCTAATAGAGTTTTGCCGAGAGAACGCACTGGTCATAGCAAACACCCTCTCCCAGCAACACAAGAGAAGACTCTACACATGGACATCACCAGATGGTCAACACCGAAATCAGATTGATTATATTCTTTGCAGCCAAAGATGGAGTAGCTCTATACAGTCAGCAAAAACAAGACCGGGAGCTGACTGTGGCTCAGGTTATGAACCCCTTATTGCCAAATTCAGACTTAATTGAAGAAAGTAGGGAAAACCACTAGACCATTCAGGTATGACCTAAATCAAATCCCTTATGATTATACAGTGGAAGTGAGAAATAGATTTAAGGGACCAGATCTGATAGACAGTGTGCCTGATGAACTATGGATGGAGGTTCATGACTTTGTACAGGAGACAGGGATTAAGACCATCCCCATGGAAAAGAAATGCAAAAAACCAAAATGGCTGTCTGTGGAGGCCTTACAAATAGCTGTGAAAAGAAGGGAAGTGAAAAGCAAGGGAGAATGGGAAAGATATTACTGTTTGAATCCAGAGTTCCAAAGAAGAGTAAGGAGTGATAAGAAAGCCTTCCTCAGCGATCAATGCAAAGAAATAGAGAAAAACAATAGAATGGGAAAGACTAGAGATCTCTTCAAGAAGATTACAGATACCAAGGGAACATTTCATGCAAAGATGGGTTTGATAAAGGACAGAAATGGTATGGACCTAACAGAAGCAGAATATATTAAGAAGAGGTGGCAAGAATACACAGAAGAACTGTACAAAAAAGATCTTCATGATCCAGATAATCACGATGTGATCACTCACCTAGAGCCAGATATCCTGGAATGTGAAGTCAAGCGGGCCTTAGAAAGCATCACTATGAACAAAGTTAGTAGAGGGGATGGAATTCCAGTTGAGCTATTTCAAATCCTGAAAGATGATGCTGTGAAAGTGCTGCACTCAATATGCCAGCAAATTTGGAAAACTCAGCAGTGGCCACAGGACTGGAAAAGGTCAGTTTTCATTCCAATCCATAAGAAAGGCAATGCCAAAGAATGCTCAGACTACTGCACAGTTGCACTCATCTCACATGCTAGTAAAGCAATGCTCAAAATTCTCCAAGCCAGGCTTCAGCATACATGTACCGTAAACTTCCAGATGTTTAAGCTAGTTTTAGAAAAGGCAGAGGAACCAGAGATCAAATTGCCAACATCCACTGCATCATTGAAAAAGCAAGAGAGTTTCAGAAAAACATCTATTTCTCCTTTATTGACTGCGCCAAAGCCTTTGATTGTGTGGATCACAATAAACTGTGGAAAATTCTGAAAGAGATGGGCATACCAGACCACCTGACCTGCCCCTTGAGAAACCTGTATGCAGGCCAGGAAGCAACAGTTAGAACTGGACATGGACCAACAGGCTGGTTCCAAATAGGAAAAGGAGTCTGTCAAGGCTGTATATTGTCACCCTGCTTATTTAACTTATATGCAGAGTATATCATGAGAGACGCTGGGCTGGAAGAAGCACAAGCTGGAATCAAGATTGCTGGGAGAAATATCAGTAACCTCAGATATGCAGATGACATCACCCTTATGGCAGAAAGTGAAGAGGAACTAAAAAGCGTCTTGATGAAAGTGAAAGAGGAGAATGAAAAAGTTGGCTTAGAGCTCAACATTCAGAAAACTAAGATCACTGCATCTGGTCCCATCACTTTATGGCAAATAGATGGGGAAACAGTGGAAACAGTGTCAGACTTTATTTTTTGGGCTCCAAAATCACCGCAGATGGTGATTACAGTCATGAAATTAAAAGAGGCTCACTCCTTGGAAGGAAAGTTATGACCAACCTAGATAGCATATTAAAAAGCAGAGACCTTACTTTGCCAACAAAGGTCTGACTAGTCAAGGCTATGGTTTTTCCAGCGGTCATGTATGAATGTGAGAGTTGGACTGTGAAGAAAGCTGAACCCCGAAGAATTGATGCTTTTGAACTGTGGTGTTGGAGAAGACTCTTGAGAGTCCCTTGGACTGCAAGGAGATCCAACCAGTCCATCCTAAAGGAGATCAGTCCTGGGTGTTCATTGGAAGGACTGATGCTGAAGCTGAAACTCCCATACTTTGGCCACCTCATGTCAAGAGTTGACTCATTGGAAAAGACCCTGATAATGGGAGGGATTAGGGACAGGAGGAGAAGGGGATGACAGAGGATGAGATGGCTGGATGGCATCACCGACTCGATGGGCATGAGTTTGAGTAAACTCTGGGAGTTGGTGATGGACAGGGAGGCCTGGCGTGCTGCGATTCATGGTCTTGCAAAGAGTCGGATACGACTGAGTGACTGAACTGAACTGTGTACCATTTTCCCTCCAGTCTTTACACAAATTGTTCTCTTGCCCGAAAGAACTATTCCTTGCATTCTGGTGATGTCATGACCTATTTTATTTAGCTAACTGACTTTGATGACTTCCCTCAGTCATTGTCAGTAATCTTAAATTATGCAGTTTTTTCCTATCAGATGTCATTATCACACTTTAGTATTATTGCTTATATAATTTTCTGTCCCTGCTCATAAATTCTAAGCTTCATGTCAGAGCCTATTGAAACATTCTTCAAAATGGATGCTGTATAAACATTTTGGGAACAAAGGAATGAAGGACTTGAACTCAGGCTGAAACTCACCAAGTTTAACTGGGTTAAATGAGAAATAATTTTAAAATATGTAAATGTACTCTTAACAACTTGATATACAGATGTCTTTATCATTTCATGGTTGAGTTTGGGGATTAAATTATAGGGGGAAAATAGGTATCAAAATGTAATTGGTTAAATGTGAATCCTTAGTAAAAATTCTGGGAAAGGTGTATTAAACAGCAGAATCCCAAATCTACTTTTGCCATATTCAACCTACCTAAGTGAAACTATTTAAGTGTACTTATTTATTTGATGAAGGATTTCAAGAGTGAAGAGAAAAATCATTATTCCAGCAGTGATTTGTCATTACAGGTCTGAACTGCCAGAGGCACCAAGCCACCCCACATCTGTACAGCATGAGTCACAAATTAAACAGGTCTTTACTGTGTCTGTTCCAGTTCCTAATCATGAAGTTAACTGTGAACGTGACAACATTTTGAGATAAAAGAACTGATTCTGCAAGGGACATTTTGTTTCATTTATTTCTGAAAATTAGGAAAGTCACAGCTTATAAAAGATATGCTGAAATAACAAATTAGTTCACAATATGTATTCATATCTAAGGAAGCTCTAAGTAATATTCAAAAATTTAGCATCATTTTTAAAGCATTTTATTCCTCAAAATATATTTCCTGGAAGATAAGGAACAATGAAGAAAGTGGGGAAAACCACTAGACCATTCAGGTATGACCTAAATCAAATCCTGTATGACTATACAGTGGAAGTCAGAAATAGATTTAAGGGACTAAATCTGATAGAGTGCCTGATGAACTATGGACAGAGGTTCATGACATTGTACAGGAGACAGGAATCAAGACCATCCCCATGGAAAAGAAATGCAAAAAAAGCAAAACGGCTGTCTGAAGATGCCTTACAAATAGCTGTGAAAAGAAGAGAAGTGAAAAGCAAAGGAGAAAAGGAAAGATATAGCCATTTGAATGCAGAGTTTGAAAGAATAGCAAGGAGAGATTAGAACTCCTTCCTCAGTGATCAGTGCAAATAGAGGAAAACAATATAATGGGAAAGACTAGAGATCTCTTCAAGAAGATTACAGATACCAAGGGAACATTTCATGCAAAGATGAGATCAATAAAGGACAGAAATGGTATGGACCTCACAGAAGCAGAATATATTAAGAAGAGTTGGCAAAAGTACACAGAAGAGCTGTACAAAAAAGATCTTCATGACCCAGATAATCACGATGGTGTGATCACTCACCTAGAGCCAGACATCCTGGAAAGTGAAGTCAAGTGGGCCTTAGAAAGTATCACTATGAACAAAGCTAGTAGAGGGGATGGAATTCCAATTGAGCTATTTCAAATCCTGAAAGATGATGCTGTGAAAATGCTACACTCAATATGTCAGCAAATTTGGAAAATTCAGCAGTGGCCACAGGACTGGAAAAGGTCAGTTTTCCTTCCAATCCCAAAGAAAGGCAATGCCAAAGTATGCTCAGACTACTGCACAATTGCACTCATGTCACATGCTAGTAAAATAATGCTCAAAATTATCCAGGCCAGGCTTCAGCAATACGTGAACTGTGAATTTCCAGATGTTCCAGGTGATTTTAGAAAAGGCAGAGGAACCCGAGATCAAATTGCCAACATCTGCTGGATCATCGGAAAAGCAAGAGAGTTCCAGAAATCTATTTCTACTTTATTGAATTCCATAGCTACAGTCCATGTGGTCGCAAGGAGTTGGACATGACTGAGTGACTAACACTTTCACTTTCACTAACACTATGCTTGGAATATATGAAAGCAAAAGTGAAAGGCCAGAATACTGGAGTGGGTAGCCCTTCCCTTCTCCAGGGGATCTTTCCAACCCAGGGATTGAACCCAGGTCTCCCGCATTGCAGGTGGATTCTTTACCAGCTGAGCCACAAGGGAAGCGCTGGCATATATGAGCCTTCAATAAAATCCTATCAACTATTAATATGACTTTGTTTCTTATCTGAAAATGAAAACATTAAGTCTAATGATTCCTAGTGCTTGAAAATATTTGTGTTCAATCTCAGGATTTTGTGGCCAATGGACTCTGTTGCGAACTTCTGAGGTTTTGTAAAGTTATTATTTATCTGTTTTTTGCTTAAGAGTTTTTTGTCTTTGTCTTCCTTGTGATTTCTATAAAACAGTATGACCTTAAAGATGTAGAGATTATCAAATTCCTTTTTAAAATACACTGGTTTGTTTAAAACAAACTCAAAATAAAAATTTTAGTGCATTTATTAAGAAAAGAATATGAAATACTAGTTTTTTGTCAGGTCAATTTCCCCTAAATCTTATCTTTTTGGTCATTGATTCATGATTGTTTTAAGTTTTTCAACAAATACTGGCACAGAGCCTCCTTCTAACACATTCCTCTTTGAAATTGACATGGTTACCTTTATTGTCCTGGAAACGTTTATAGCACATATGTTAGGACCTGTCCCCAAAGATTGTTGAACATCATTAAAAGTAAGTGTTCTGCATTGCTGTAAATTGTAAGCTAGACCCAACTCAGTCCCAGATGAGTTTCTACATGAATAATAATTAAAAAAAAAAATGAAAGAAGGAAATTAAAAAAAAGAGAAGTCCTCAGATGTTTAAACCCGCTTAACCATCTATAGTAGAGGGCTTGAAAGAGGCTGATATAATATATGTTGTTTCTATAGCAATCTTACTGTTCCTTTGCTTGCACAACTATTTAGATTCTAGCAAAGGAAAATGTACAATAGTTCTAAATTTTCTAATGTTCTAATAATTTTCCACTTTTTATCCTTTTCGTCCTCTTCTATTTATTCTACCTGGTACAAATTATACTTTTATGCATTCCAGAAGCCTTGGTAGAAAAACTTCAATAATTTAAATATGTGTACTATTATCCACCTAGCAGCTATTATCTTCCAAACATAGTAGGTTAAAACAGCAAATATCTATCCTTTCACATTGTTTCTCAGGATCAGGAATCTGGAAGTGACTTCAACTAGATGATTCTGGCTCAGTGTTTGTCATGAGATAGCAGTCAGGTTTTTATCTGGGGCTGCAGTCATTGCAAGACTCAAGTAGGACTGGAGAATCCACTTCCAAACTCCCTGATGTGGTTATTTGGGGGCTTCAAGACCATCAGAGCAAGTAATCTACAGAGAGGATGATGAAAGTGATTTTTATAACCTTATATAATTCCTGACATGCCATCACTTCTACTGTATTCCGTTTCTCCCACAGAATAACCTAGTACACTGAGGGTATGAAAAACAGGAGGCAGGGGTCATTGGGGGGAATCTTCTTTTTTTTAAATTAATTAATTAATTTTAATTGGAGGCTAATTACTTTACAATATTGTAGTGGTTTTTGCCACACATTGACATGAATCAGCCATGGGTGTACATGTGTTCCCCATCCTGAACCCCCCTCCCACCTCCCTCCCCATCCCATCCCTCAGGGTCATCCCAGTACACCAGCCCTGAGTACCTGTCTCATGCACTGAACCTGGACTGGTGATCTATTTCACATATAATAACATACATCTTTCAATGCTATTCTCTCAAATCATCCCACCCTTGCCTTCTCCCACCGAGTCCAGAAATCTGTTCTTTACATCTGTGTCTCTTTTGCTGTCTCGCATATAGGGTCATCGTTACCATCTTTCTAAATTCCATATATATGCATTAGCATAATGTATTGGTGTTTTTCTTTCTGACTACCTTCACTCTGTATAATGGGCTCCAGTTTCATCCACCTCATTAGAACTGATTCAAATATATTCTTCTTAATGGCTGAGTAATATACCATTGTGTATATGTATCACAGCTTTCTTAACCACTCGTCTGCCGATGGACATCTAGGTTGCTTCCATGTCCTGGCTGTAGTAAACAGTGTTGTGATGAACATTGGGGTACACGTGTCTCTTTCAGTTCTGGTTTCCTCAGTGTGTATGCCCAGGAGTGGGATTGCTAGGTCATATGGCAGTTCTATTTCCAGTTTTTTAAGGAATCTCCACACTGTTTTCCATAGTGGCTGTACTAGTTTGCATTCCCACCAACAGTGTAAGAGGGTTGGCTTTTCTCCACACCCTCTCCAGCATTTATTACTTGTAGAATTTTTGGTAGCAGCCATTCTGACTGGCATGGGATAGTACTTCATTGTGGTTTTTGATTTGCATTTCTCTGATAATGAGTGATGTTGAGCATCTTTTCATGTGTTTGTTAGCCATCTGTATGTCTTCTTTGGAGAAATGTCTGTTTAGTTCTTTGGTCCATTTTTTTGATTGGGTCGTTTATTTTTCTGGAATTGAGCTTCAGGGGCTCGTTGTATATTTTTGAGACTAATTCTTTATCAGTTGCTTCATTTGCTATTATTTTCTCCCATTCTGAAGTCTATCTTTTCACCTTGCTTATAGTTGCCTTCGTTGTGCAAAAGCTTTTAAGTTTAATTAGGTCCCATTTGTTTATTTTTGCTTTTATTTCCATCACTCTGGGAGGTAGGTCATAGAGGATCCTGCTGTGATTTATGTCAGAGAGTGTTTTGCCTATGTTTTCCTCTAGGAGTTTTATAGTTTCTGGTCTTACATTTAGATCTTTAATCCATTTTGAGTTTATTTTTGTGTACGGTGTTAAAAGTGTTCTAGTTTCATTTTTTTACAAGTAATTAACCAGTTTTCCCAGCACCACTTGTTAAAGAGATTGTCTTTTCTCCATTGTATATTCTTGCCTCCTTTGTCAGAGATAAGGTGTCCATAGGTGCGTGGATTTATCTCTGGGCTTTCTGTTTTGTTCCATTGATCTATATTTCTGTCTTTGTACTGGTACCATACTGTCTTGCTGACTGTATCTTTGTAATATAGTCTGAAGTCAGGCAGGCTGATTCTTCCAGTTTGGTTCTTCTTTCTCAAGATTTCTTTGGCTATTCGAGGTTTTTTGTATTTCCATACAAATTGTGAAATTATGTGTTCTAGTTCTCTGAAAAATACCATTGGCAGCTTGATAGGGATTGCATTGAATCCATAGATTGCTTTGTCTGATATACTCATTTTCACTATATTGATTCTTCTGATCCATGAACATGGTGTATTTATCCATCTATTTGTGTCCTCTTTGATTTCTTTCATCAGTGTTTTATAGTTTTCTATATATAGGTCTTTTGTTTCTTTAGATAAATTTATTCCTAAGTATTTTATTCTTTTCGTTGCAATGGTGAATGGAATTGTTTCCTTAATTTCTCTTTTTGTTTTCTCATTGTTAGTGTATAGGAATGCAAGGGATTTCTGTGTGTTAATTTTATATCTTGCAACTTTACTATATTCATTGATTATCTCTAGTTATTTTCTGGTGGAGTCTTTAGGGTTTTCTATGTAGAGGATCTGGAGAAGGCAATGACACCCCACTTCAGTACTCTTGCCTGGAAAATCCCATGGACGGAGGAGCCTGGTAGGCTGCAGTCCATGGGGTCGCGAAGAGTCAGACACAACTGAGCGACTTCACTTTCACTTTTCACTTGAATGCTTTAGAGAAGGAAATGGCAACCCACTCCAGTGTTCTTGCCTGGAGAATCCCAGGGATGGGAGAACCTGGTGGGCTGCCATCTATGGGGTCACACAGAGTCGGACATGACTGAAGCGACTTAGCAGCAGCAGCAGCATGTAGAGGATCATGTCATCTGCAAACAGTGAGTTTTACTTCTTTTCCAATATGGATTCCTTTTATTTCTTTTTCTTCTCTGATTGCTGTGGCTAAAACTTCCAAAACTATGTTGAATAGTAGTGGTGAGAGTTGGCACCCTTGTCTTGTTCCTGACTTTATTAGAAATGCTTTCAATTTTTCACGATTGAGAAGAATGTTTGCTGTGGGTTTATCATATGTGGCTTTTATTATGTTGAGATATGTTCCTTCTGTGCCTGCTTCCTGGAGGTTTTTTTTTTTTTTTATCATAAATGGATGTTGAATTTTGTCAAAGGCTTTCTCTGCATCTATTGAGATAATCATATGGTTTTTATCTTTCGATTTTTTAATGTGGTGTATCACATTGATTGATTTGCAAATATTGATGAATCCTTGCATCCCTGGGATAAAACCCACTTGGTCATGATGTATGATCTCTTTGATATGTTGTTAGATTCTGTTTGCTAGAATTTTGTTAAGGATTTTTGCATCTATGTTCATCAGTGATATTGGCCTGTAGTTTTCTTTTTTTGTGGCATCTTTGTCTGGTTTTGGCATTAGGGTGACAGTGGTCTCATAGAATGAGATTGGAAGTTTACCTTCCTCTGCAATTTTCTGGAAGAGTTTGATTAGGATAGGTGTTGGCTCTTCTCTAAATTTTTGGTAGAATTTAGCTGTGAAGCCATCTGGTCCTGGGCTTTTGTTTGTTGGAAGATTTCTGATTACAGTTTTGATTTCTATACTTGTGATGGGTCTGTTAAGATTTTCTATTTCTTCCTGGTTCAGTTTTGGGAAGTTATACTTTTCTAAGAATTTGTCCATTTCTTCCAAGTTGCCATTTTATTGGCATATCGTTGCTGATAGGAGTCTCTTATGATCCTTTGTATTTCTGTGTTGTCTGTTGTGGTTTTTCCGTTTTCATTTCTAATTTTGTTGATTTGATTCTTCTCCCTCTCCCTTTTTTTTCTTTTTGAGTCTGGCTAATTGTTTGTCTAGTTTATTTATCTTCTCAAAGAACCAGCTTTTAGCTTTGTTGATTTTTGCTATGGTCTCCTTTGTTTCTTTTGCATTTATTTCTGCCCTAATTTTTGTGATTTCTTTCCTTCTACTAACCCTGGGGTTCTTCATTTCCTCTTTTTATAGTTGCTTTAGGTGTAGAGTTAGGTTATTTATTTGATATTTCTCTTGTTTCTTGTGGTCAGCTTGTATTGCTATGAACCTTCCCCTTAGCACTGCTTTTACTGAATCCCATAGGTTTTGGGTTGTCGTGTTTTCTTTGTAATTTGTTTCTATGCATCTTTTGATTTCTTTTTTGATTTCTTCTGTGATTTGTTGGTTATTCAGAAGTGTGTTGTTTAGCCTCCATATGTTTGTATTTTTAATAATTTTTTCTCCTGTAGTTGACGTCTAATCTTATTACATGGTGATCAGAAAAAATGCTTGAAATTATTTCAATTTTTTTGAATTTACCAAGGCTAGATTTATGGGCCAGGATGTGATCTATCCTGGAGAAGTTTCCGTGTGCAATTGAGAGAAAGGCTAAGTTCATTGATTTGGGGTGAAATGTCCTATAGATATTAATTATTTCTAACTGGTCCATTGTTTCATTTAAAGTTTGTGTTTCCTTGCTAATTTTCTGTTTAGTTGATCTATCCATAGGAGTGAGTCTCCCACTGTTACTGTGTTACTGTTAATTTCATTGGGGGTCTTTCTGAATCATCAGCTACATATATTGTTGCTGTTGTTCAGTCACTCAGTTGTGTCCAACTCTTTGTGGCCCCATGGACTGCAACATGCCTGGTTTCTCTGTCCTTCATCCTCTCCCAGAGGTTGCTCAAACTCATGTCCATTGAGTCAGTGATGCCATCCAACCATATTGTCCTCTGTTGTCTCCTTCTCCTCCTGCCTTCAATCTTTCCCAGCATCAGGGTCTTTTCAAATGAGTTGACTCTTTGTGTCAAGTGGCCAAAGAATTGGAGTTTCAGCTTCGGTCCTTCCAATGAATATTCAGGACTGATTTCCTTTAGAATTGACTTGTTTGATCTCCTTGCAATCCAAGGGACTCTCAAGAGTCTTCTCCAGTACCACATTCTTCAGTGGTCAGCTGTTTTTTTGTCCAGCTCTCACACCTGTACATGACTACTGGAAAAACCATAGCTTTGACTAGACGGACCTTTGCAGGCAAAGTAATGTTAGTGTCTCTGGTTTTTAATATGCTGTCTAGGTTTGTCATAACTCTTCTTCCAGGAAGTAAGTGTTTTAATTTCATGGCTACAGTCACCATCCACAGTAATTTTGGAGCCCCAAAAATAAAGTCTGTCACTGTTTCCATTGTTTCACCATCTATTTGCTTTGAAGTGATAGGACTGGATGCCATGATCTTCATTTGTTGAATGTTGAGTTTTAAGCCGGCTGTTTCACTCTCCTCTTTCACCCTCATCAAAAGGCTCTAGTTCCTCACCACTTTATGCCATTAGAGTGGTATCATGTGCATATTTGAGGTTTTTGATATTTCTCTTGGCAATCTTGATTCCAGCTTGTGCTTTATCCAGTCTGACATTTTGCATGATTTACTCTGCATATAAGTTAAATAGGCAAGGTGACAATATATAGCCTTGATGTACTCCTTTCCCAATTTTGAACCAGTCCATTGTTCCATGTCTGGTTCAAATTGTTACATCCTGACCTGCATACATATTTCACTTTGACAGGTAAGGTGGTCTGGTATTCCCTTCTCTTTAAGAATTTTCTGTTAAAATTGTGGTTGAGGTCTACACAGTCAAAGGCTTTAACATAATGAGTCAGCTCTCTCTCTCATGCACATGCTCTCTCTCTTTCTCTCTCTCTATATATATATTTATTTATTTAATAGTTAACTCTACTCAGCTGACTGTCACATTTGAGTCTAGTGACTTTATACCAAAAAATTTTTGGTGGAATATTTAGGCAATTACTTCTAGCCATTTTTTACCAAGGGACCAGGTTATCTTTTCCCTTGCAGAAAGTTTGTAATACAACTTTGACACACTCATCATTAAATTATTAGAAAAAACTTTATAATGAAATTAAAAAACTGATATTAAATACTAACAGAACACATTTGATAGGAAAATACCCCATAAACTTTTCTTTGATGAGCCATGAAAACAAATCCTGACCATGGAAAAAAGAAAAAAAGCAAAGATATACAATTAGACATGAAAAGGAGATATTGCTGTAGATCAGGAGGTAGAAAAGGAATTATGAGACCATTACATGAAACTTTATTGCTATAAATTTGAAAAGTTAAAAAAAATGGATTATTTATGGAGATCAATGGTTCTAAAATATAACTCTTCAGTCAACAGCATTAGTATCACTAAGAAACTTGTTAGAAGTAAAATTCTTAAACTCCCTAAATCAGAAACCCTGGGAGTAGCATGTTAAAAAGCAGAGACATTACTTTGCCAACAAAGGTCCGTCTAGTCAAGGCTATGGTTTTTCCAGTAGTCACATATGGATGTGAGAGTTGGACTATAAAGAATGTTGAGCACCGAAGAGTTGATGCTTTTGAACTGTGGTGCTGAAGAAGACTCTTGAGAGTCCCTTGGACTGCAAGGAGATCCAACCAGTCCATCCTAAAGGAAATCAGCCCTGAATATTCATTGGAAGGACTGATGTTGAAACTGAAACTCCAATACTTTGGCCACCTGATGCAAAGAACTGACTCATTTGAAAAGACCCTGATGCTGGGAAAGATTGAAGGCAGGAGGAGAAGGGAACGACAGAGGATGAGATGGTTGGATGACATCACCGACTCAACGGACATGAGTTTGAGTAAATTCTGGGAATTGGTGATGGACAGGGAGGCCTAGTGTACTGCAGTCCGTGGGGTTGCAGAGTCGGACACGACTGAGCGACTGAACTGAACTTAACTGAATGGAGAGTAGGACTTCATAATCTCTCTCTCTCTCTCTCTCTGTGTGTTTATGTTTAAGATTTATCTATTTTTGGCTGCACTGGGTCTTCATTGCTGTGTGCCGGCTTTCTCTAGTTGCAGACAGTGGGTGCTACACTTCATTCCAGAGCAAGGGTTCGAGAGCATGGGCTTCAGTAGTTGTAGTGCATGCGCTTAGTTGCCACAGCACGTGGGATCTTCCTGGACCAGGGATTGAATCTGTGTCCCCTGCATTGGCAGGCAGATTCTTAACCACTGGAGCACTAGGGAAGCCTCATAATCTGTGCTTTAACAGCATGCTGAAATATAGGAGTCACTGAAAAGAACAATAAAGGTGATTGGAAAGGTGATTTAAACTCTAACATTAAAAAAGGCACCTGGACCAAGTGAATTCTCAGCTATGATTTATGTAACCTTTAAAGATTATAGGTATATCAATATTTTATTAACAGATCCTAAGCATTACAATTATATTGTGGGAAAAAAGAATGATATCAGAGAAGGACATGTTTGGGTGGCCACATAAGGATTTTCAGGAGTGCAGGTAAAGTTCTGTTTCTTGACCTGAGTGGTTAGTAGTTATTCGTTTTTTTAGCTGTTTTTAAGCTGGACATATATATGTATGTATGGGTAGGTTGGTAGGTAATTTATGTATTTATTCAACCCATATTTATTTAGTGCCTCTCATGTGGAAGACACTGTTCCAGGCACTTGAGATGCTTCAATAACAAAACAGTGTTCTCTGTCCTCATGGGGCTTACTTCTAGTGGGAAAATATAAAATATAATAAACACAAAAAGAAATTGTATCATATTAGAAGACAATAAGTTTATGGAGAAATAAGATAGAAGAGTTAAAGGGGACAAGGAGTGCTAGGATAAAGGCCTGATTGTTAAAATGAGATTTTATTAAAAAAAAATCATGTAAAGTGGTAAATCATGAGAGTATCAGGGAAAGGTAGAGGGAATAACTAGAGAACAGCCTTAAATTAGAAACATGACTGATATTTCTAAGGAAGAGCAAGGAGGCCAGTGTAATGGGAGCAGAAAGATTGGCAAGAAAAAAAGTTGGAAAAGTTAAAAGAGCTAACCAGATCAAGTCATGTGTGTCCTTGTAGGCCACTGTAAAGTTGTGTTTTTTAAACAGAGTCTGATAGGGAGAAATTGTAGGGACAAGTATAGGAGAAATTGGTTATGAAAAGTTATATGATCTGACTTATGTGTTTAGATGTGTCACTCTGCAGTATTGAGAATAAACAGAAGGGTAGAATCATGAAGACCACTTAGGTGGCTTCCAGTGCATTCCTGACATTGCAGTAATTTAGGAAAGAGATGTTAGATTGGACGAGGGTTGAGTTGCATGAGCTGTTTGTACATTTTGGAGTTGAATCCCTTGTCAGTTGTCTTATTTGCAGATATTTTCTCCCATTCTTGTTTTCTCTTTTGTCTTTTCATCTTGTTTATGGTTCTCATTGCTATGCAAAAGCTTTGAAGTTTAATTAGGTCTATTTATATATTTTTGTTTTTATTTTCATTACTCTCGGAGCTGTGTCAAAAAAGATCTCGCTGTGATTTATGTCACAGAGTGTTCAGCCTACGTTTTTCTCTAAGAGTTGTATAGTGTCTGGACTTACATTTAGGTGTTTTATCCATTTGAATTTATTTTTGTGTATGGTGTGAGGGAAAGTTCTAATTTCATTCTTTTGTGTGTTGCTGTCCAGTTTTCCCAGCACTACTTATTGAAGAGACTGTCTTTTCTCCCCTATGTATTCTTGCCTCCTTTGTCATAGATTAGGTGTCCAGGAATGCATAGATTTATCTCTGGATTTTCTGTCCTGTTCCATTGATCTGTGTTTCTGTTTTTGTGCGAGGACCATGTTGTCTTGATTACTGTAGCTTTATAATGTAGTCTGAAGTCAGAGTGCTTGACCCTTCCAGCTCCATTTTTCTTTCCCAAGATTGTTGGGGCTCTTTGCAGTCTTTTGTGTTTCCATACAAACTGTAAAAATTTTTGTTATAATTCTGTGAAAAAAGTAGCTTCCCTCTATGTCTACTTTCTAGAGAGTTTTTAATCATAAGTGGGTGTTGAATTTTATAAAAAGCTTTTTCTGTATCTATTGACATGATAATATTTTTCCCCTTCAATTTGTTAATATGATGTATTGCATTGATTGATTTGTATATATTGAAAAGTCCTTGCATCCCTGGGATATGTTTCACTTGATCTTGGTGTATGATCCTTTTAATGTGTTGTTGGATTTTGTTTGCCAGTATTTTGTTGAAAATTTTTGTGTGTATGTTCATCAGTGATATTGGTCTGTAATTTTCTCTTTTTGTGATATCTTTGTCTGGTTTTGATGTCAGGGTGATGGTGGCCTTGTAGAATGGGCTTGGGTATGTTCCTTCCTCTGCAAATTTTTCGACTAGTTTGAGAAGATTTAGTGTTAGCTCTACTCTAAATGTTTGATAAAATTCACCTGTGAAGTCATCTGGTTCTGAACTTTTGTTTGGTGGAAAATTTTTAACCACAATTTCAATTTTATTACTTGTCACTGGTCTGCTCATATTTTCTATTTTTTCTTGGTTCAGTCTTGGAAGGTTGTACCTTTCAAAGAATGTGACCATTTCTTCAGATTGTCCATTTAATTGGCTTGTAGTAGTCTCTTATGATTCTCTATATTTTTGAAGTGTCAGTTGTAAATTCTCTTTCTTCATTTCTAATTTTATTGATTTGACTCTTCTCCCTTTTTTCTTCATGAATCTTGCTCTAAAGTTTTATCAGTTTTGCTTATCTTCTGAAAGAATCAGCTTTTGGTTTCATTGACCTTAGCTATTATGTCTTCATTTCTATTTCATTTATTTCTGCTCTGATTTTTCTGATTTATTTCCTTCTGCCAACTTTAGGTTTTGTTTGTTCTTCTTTCTCCTGTTGCTTTAGGTGTAAGGTTAGGTTGCTTATTTGACATTTTTCTTGTCTCTTGAGGTAGGATTGTATTGCCATAACTTACCCTTTAGAAATGCTTTTGCTGCGTCCCATAGGTTTTGGGTCATCATGTTTTCATTGTCATTTGTTTCTATGTGTTCTTTCATTTCTTCAGTGATCTTTTGGTTATTTAGTAACATATTGTTTAGCTTCCATGTCTTTGTGTTTTTTACAGATTTTTTTTTTTTGTATGTGATTGATTTCTAATCTCATAGTGTTGTGGTTGGAAAAGAAGCTTGATAAGATTTCAGTCTTCTTAAATTTATTGAGGCTTGGTTTGTGACCTAAGATGTGATCTATCCTGGAGAATGTTGCATGTGCACTTGAGAAGAAAATGTATTATGCTGCTTTTGGATGGAATGTCCTATAAACATCAATTAAGTCTATCCAGTCTAATGTGTCATTTAATTCTTCTTTCCTTATTAATTTTCTGTCTGAATGATCTGTCCATTGGTGTAAGTGGGATGTTAAAGTCTTCTACTATTATTGTGTTACTGTTGATTTCGCCTTTTATGGCTGTTAGCATTTGTCTTATGTACTGAGGTGCTCCTGTGTTGGGTGCATAGTATTTATAATAGTCATTTCTTCTTGGATTGATTTCTTGATCATTATATAGTGTACTTCCTTGTCTCTTGTAACAATCTTTATTTTTAAGTTTATTTTGTCTGATATGAGTATTGCTACTCCAGATTTCTTTTGATTTCCATTTACATGGAATATCTTTTTCCACCACATCATTTTTAATCTTTATGTGTTCCTATGCCTGAAGTGGGTCTCTTAAATAACAGCATACATATGGATCTTATTTTTGTGTCTGTTTAACTAGTCTATGTCTTTTGCTTAGAGCATTTAACTCACTCCCTTTCAAGGTAGTTATTGGCATATATGTTCCTATTACCATTTTCTTAATTGATTTGGATCAGTTTTCATAGGTCTTTTTCTTCTCTTTTTTCCCAAAAAGTTCCTTTAACATTTGTTGAAAAGCTGGTTTGGTACTGTTGAATTGTCTTAGCTTGTGTTTATGTGTAAATCTTTTGATTTCTCTATTGAACCTGAATGATTTCCTTGCTGGGTAGATTAATCTTTGTTTTAGGTTTTTCTCTTTCACCACTTTAAATATATCCTACCACTCCCTTGTGGCCTCTGTACTTTCTGCTGAAAAATCAATTAATAACCTTATGGGGATTCCTGAGCTTTTTAGTGCTTTTCCCTTACTGCTTTTAAATGTTTTTTTCCTTGAATCTAATTATTGTTAGTTTGATTAATATATATCTCAGTGTGTTTATCGTTGGATTTATCCTGTATGGGACTCTCTGTATTTCCTGGACTTGGGTGGCTATTTTGTTTCCCACGTTAGGGAAATTGGCAACTATAATCTCTTCAAATGTTTTCTAAAGACCCCTTCTCTTTCTATTCTTCTAGGACCCCTATAATTCAAATATTGGTGCATTTAATGTTGTCCTTGGGGCTTCCCTGTGGCTCAGCTGGTAAAGAAACCGTCTGCAATGCTGGAGACCTGAGTTTGATTCCTGGGTTGGGAAGATCCCCTGGAGAAGGGAAAGGCTACAAACTCCAGTATTCTGGCCTGGACAATTCCATGGACTATACAGTCCATGGGGTCACAAAGAGTCAGACATGACTGAGTGACTTCCACTTTTACTTTTAGATGTCTCTGAGGCTGTCCTCATTTCTTTTAATTCTTTTTTCTTTATTCTGCTCCTTGGTAGTGATTTCCACCATTCTATCTTCCAATTCTCTTATTCATTCTTCTGCATTGATTTTCTGCTATTGATTCCTCCTTGTAAATTTTTCATTTCCATTATTGTGGTGTTATCACTGTTTGTTCTTTAGTTCTCCTACATCATTTTTAAACATTTCTTGCATTTTCTTGATCCATTCTAGTTTCAAGATTTTGGATCATCTTTACTATAATTTCTCTGAATTCTTTTTTAGGTAGATTGCCTACTTCCTCTCCATTTATTTGATCTTATAGGTTTTTACCTTGCTCCTTTGTTTGTAACACATTTCTGTCATCTCTTTGTTGTTCCTGGCTTACTGGTTGTTTGATTGGAGGTGTCCAGTACTGGAGCTTGCAGGCCATTGAGGGGAGCTGGGTTTTGGTACTGAGATGAGGACCTCGGGCAGAGCTCACACTGATTGGTATTCCTGGGGGCCTTAAGTTCTCTGGTGGTCTTGGACTTGGCACTCCCACCACAGGCTCAGGCCAGTCCACTGGCCTGGGAACCAAGACCTTGCAAGCTGCCTGGTGTGGCAAAAACAAAAGTCAGTTCAGTTCAGTCACTCAGTTGTGTCCAACTCTGTGACCTCATGGACTGCAGCATGCCAGGCCTCCCTTCCATCACTAACTTCTGAAGCTTGCTCAAACTCATGTCCATTGAGTTGGTGATGCCATCCAACCGTATCATCTTCTGTCATCCCCTTCTCCTGCCTTCGATCTTTCCCAACATCAGGGTCCTTTCAAATGAGTCAGTTCTTCACATCAGGTGGCCAAAGTATTGCAGTTTCAGCTTCAGCATCAGTCCTTCCAATGAATATTCAGGACTGATTGCCTTTAGGATCGACAGGTTTGATTGCTTTGCAGTCCAAGGGACTCTCAAGAGTCTTCTCCAACACCACAGTTCAAAAGCATCAATTCTTTGGCACTCGGCTTTCTTTATCATCCAACTCTCATATCCATACATGACTACTGGAAAAACCGTAGCTTTGACTAGACCTTTGTTGGCAAACTAACATCTCTGCTTTTTAATATGCTGTCTAAGTTAGTCATAGCTTTTCTTCCAAGGAGCAAGCGTCTTTTTCATGGCTGCAGTCACCATCTGCAGTGATTTTGGAGCCCCCAAAATAAAGTCTGTCACTGTTTCCATTGTTCCCCTTCTATTTGCCATGAAGTGATGGGACCAGATGCCATGATCTTAGTTTTCCAAATGTTGAGTTTTAAGCCAGCTTTTTCATTCTCCTCTTTCACTTTCATCAAGAGGCTCTTTAGTTCCTCTTCACTTTCTGCCACAAGGGCAGTGTCATCTGCATAGCTGAGGTTATTGATATTTCTCCCAGCAATCTTGATTCCAGCTTGTGCTTGATCCAGCCCAGTGTTTCTCATGATGTACTCTGCATATGAGTTAAATAAGCAGGGTGAAAATATACAACCTTGATGTACTCCTTTTCCTATTTGGAACCAGTCTTTTGTTCCACGGCCAGTTCTAGCTTTTGCATCTTGACCTGCATACAGATTTCTTAGGAAGCAGGTCAGGTGGTCTGGTATTACCATCTCTTTAAGAATTTTCCACAAAATTCTTAAACAAAATAAAAGCAAAATTAAAAAGAGACAAACAAAGCCCAAGGCAAATAAAAACAAAACTACACAAACAAAAACAAACACACAAAAAAGAAAAGAAAACCAACAGACAAATGTAACCAGACAAATATAACTGGAAACAAATCCAAGTCACTAAAAATAAACCAGCAAGCAAACACCAGCAACAAACAAGGAAAGCAAAAAAAAAAAAAAAAAAAAAAAAAAATGAAGAAGACACTACCCAAAGAAGAGAGCCCCCAAGCCAAAACCAATAATAAAAACAAATGTAACCGAAACAGAAAACAAAAAATAAAACTAAAAATCAAACTAAATGAAAAGTTCTGAGAACAAAAGATAAGCACACAAAAATGATAAAAAAAAAACTAAAAAAATTTAAAAAGAAGATTAAAAGCAAAAAAAAAAAAAGAGAGAAAGAAAGTAACACAAAAATATCAAAGAATAAACTGTCACCACCACCACCATCATCACCACCACCAACAAAAAGACAACTAACAAGAAAGAGCAGAATAATAGAAAAGAAAATTGAAAAAAATGAAGCAGCAATAACACAACAGCCAAAAAAAAAAAAAAAAAAGGAATAAATAAAAAATAAGAATAAAAGATAAAAACAAAATTCCTTGGTGTCTTGACTATCCGTGTCCTTGACCCCACAGTGAGCTACACCCAACCCCAGCCTCTTCAAGAGGCCTTCCAAGACCTGGAGGTCGGTTCTGGACCCTGTGTCAGCCCTGCTCTGCAGTGTTCCTTTCAGCAGCATCTGTTCCTGAAGCTGACCCAGAGCACATGTCACTGCACAAGCCAGTTGGGGCAGAGGCTTCCATGTGCAAGTCTGCAGGAGCTGACTCTTGGAAGAGGCTTTGGAGGGGTCAGTGCTTGGACTCACTGGGCAGAGGAGACCTTGGCTGAGGCATGGCTGTCTCAGGGGCAGCAGGTGGGCCACCATGACCTGTGCAGCCCTGGGAGTCCCTGGCAGCAGCAGGGCTCAGGCCCGAGACTCGTGTGGTCAGAAGAGGCTTTGGCAGGAGTGGAGCCCAGGCCCAGGATTGCTAGTAGGCTCCCTAGGGCCTGAGCAGGTAAGTCAGACCCTGGTTTGAGTGGTGACTGATCCTGCTTAGGGGTGTGCTCCTGCCTTTGCCCATGGAGGCTGGGCCAGTGGGGAATGGTGGCCCTGCCCCTTGCTTGCCACTTGACAATGGACTGGCATCTAAGGTGGCCCAGGCTCCCCCTCCAATTCTCCCAGCTGTGGAGCCTCTCCTTCTCACTGCCCCAGGCTCCTTCCCCACCACTAACAGTTGTCCCCTCCTTGGGTCCACCCTCCAAACCCCACTCTCCAGCACCCAGCCTCCCTCCTCACCAGGAAACACACAAATCTGGCTGGGGCGCTCATAGCTGTGGCACATACCACGCATGTAGCTCTCACTCCACCCTGCCCTTCATGCTCCAGCTGCTGTGCTCCCCTCTGATCCCCTGGTCCTCTGAAGGTCCCTTCTGCCCCTGTTGATACCTTCACTGTGAGTGGGCCTGCCCTCCCCAAGTGTGGGAACTTCTCCTCCCTCACCTCTCCCTCAGGGGTGCTGGCCTTATCCTGCTTTCACTGTCCTTTCCCCTTTCCTTTCCCCACAACATCCTACCTAGTTGTGTGGGGATCCCTCCCATACGCCCTAGGTGTTGGAGTGTTGGAGATCCTCCACCAGTGTCCAACAGGTGCTCTAAGAGAATTGCTCCTGTGTACTCCTGAGGTACCTGCAAGGAGACACAAGCTCTACATTCCCGACCTCCACCAGCTTGCCTCTACTCCCCACAAAATGAGTTTTTAAAAGTGTTGCTCTTACTCCTCTGGCCTTGACCCAGTTGTACCTAGAAGCTCTTGACCAAGAGAAGTCCTATGCATACTGATTGCTAGATAACAGATCTGATTATTGCTTTGAGATAGATCTTTTTCAAGAGAGAAAAATGTCAAGAATTTGGAAATAATAGCTAAAACTTGCAGGGATCATGATTATAAGGATTTTGGAAGTTTTTGGTTTTGAGAAGCTTGATGGTATCCCTTATTTCTGACCATTTTCATTTACTTTTTTCCTTTGAACTACCCTACTAAGTGCTTCACTATTTCTGTTCATTATTCAAGCCTCAACTTTGAGATCTCTTTGTTTAAAATGCCTTAACCTGACTCCTCTATCTGTTGAGGTCTCCCTGCTATGTGCTCCCACAGTGCCTTCACCAGTTTAATTATTCACTAAGTTATACATTTTTCCTGGACTCTTACGTTCTAGAGGTAGTGCATATTTTCACCGCCTGTCATGTAAGAGCTGCTCAGTAAAAATTTGATGAATGAATAAATGTATTAAAAAGTGAGACTGTTACAAAGAATATAAGGTTGATTGGAAACCTGTTTTGGCCCTAGGATGTAATAGTAAAAAGCCCTGAGGAAATAAAGAGATGATCTCTCCAAATGACATTTTGAAGTTAATGGTTAGAGTCCATGCTGAAGAAAATTTTAAGTGTTTGATGAATGATTCAGCAGTATTTTGTAATTAAAATAAGCAATAACTGTAAAATTTTATGAGTTTGTTTCTAACAGAGGCTAGAGTATTAATGTCACATTAAAGTATTAGTATTTCAGAGCACTAAATATTATATTTAGTCTTAGAACAAAATTCAATATTATTGGTTTTAAATCACTTCAATTATAGAAGTACAAGCACCATGAAATACATTGTATGGCAATCTATATGATAACATGTTTCCAAGAAAAGAGACCAGACTTTACTATATAAAAATATCATGGTATTTTAAAAATAATCTTCCTGGATTTCCCTGATGGTACAGTGGATAGGAATACGCCTGGCAATTCAGGGGACACGGGTTCAACCCTTGGTCTGGGAAGATTCCACATTCCACGGAGCAACTCAGAGGAACTAAACCTGTGTACTGCAACTTCTGAGCCTATGTGCTGAACTACTGAAACCCATGTGCCTAGACCCCATGCTCTTCAACAAGAGAAGCCATTGCAATAAGCAGCTTGTGTACCTCAATGAAGAGTAACTTCCGCTCACCACAACTAGGGAAAAGTCTACACAGCAACAAAGACCCAGCACGGCAAAAATAAATAAATAAAGAATAATTCTTCTAAATCAGTTTAGGTATATAATTGATTTACCATCTTCTCATGGTATGATTAATAATAATTATTTTTAATAGAAGATACAGGTTCTGTAATATTTCATTGCATGTTATTAAATTGTTAGTAACTATGTTTCTTAGTACATTTTCATTCTCTTAAACATTGATTGAATAAAATTTTAAAAACAGCTTTATTGATAATATAATTACGTTTCATATAATTTCAAAACATTGAAAGTATACAATTCAGTATTTTTTTTAGTATATTCACTGGGTTATGCAATCATCACCATAATCTACTTTTAGAACCTTTCCTTCTGCCCAAAAAGAAGCTCTGAACCCATCACTTGTCACTTCCTATCCCCTTCCCTCTTTCCTCCAGTCCTAAAGACAGCAAATCTACTTCTGTCTCAACAAAGTTGCCTGTTCAGGACACTAAATGGAATTGTACAATATATTGCTTTTTGTGGCTTCTTAACTTAGCAGGCAATTTTTTAAAAAATTTATCCATATTGTTCAGTTCAATTCAGTCGCTCAGTCGTGTCCGACTCTTTGAACACCGACTCTTTGCAACCCCATGAGCTGCAGCACACCAGGCCTCCCTGTCCATCACAAACTCCCGAATCCACCCAAACCCATGTCCACTGAGCCGGTGATGCCATCCAACCATCTCGTCCTCTGTTGTCCCCTTCTCCTCCTGCCCTCAATCTTTCCCAGCATCAGGGTCTTTTCCAGCGAGTCAGCTCTTCGCATCAGGTGGCCAAAGTATTGCAGTTTCAGCTTCAGCATCAGTCCTTCCAATGAAAACACAGGACTGATCTCCTTTAGGATGGACTGGTTGGATCTCCTTGCAGTCCAAGGGACTCTCAAGAGTCTTCTCCAACACCACAGTTCAAAAGCACCAATTCTTCGGCACTCAGCTTTCTTTATAGTCCAGCTCTCACATCCATACATGATCACTGGAAAAACCATAGCCTTGACTAGATGGACCTTTGTTGGCAAAGTAATGCCTCTGCTTTTTAATATGCTATCTAGGTTGGTCATAAATTTCTTCCAAGGAGTAAGCATCTTTTAATTTCATGACTGCAATCACCATCTGCAGTGATTTTATTGTAGTATGTGTCAGTACTTCATTCTTTTTAATTATCAAATAGCACTCTATTGCTTGGTTATACCACATTGTTTATTTATCCATTCATCAGTTGTTGGACTGAATAAACTTTAAAAAGCATGTTTGAGTAAATTATCCTAATCATTAGCTACAAAAAAGTTTACTGTGAGAGCAGATCCATCTGTACTATGGAATTACAATAAAATCAGTTAATTACCAAAATATCCTCTAATCTAGGTTGGTTTAAGAGTTTGTGTAATAAAACATTTTAGGAAGAATATTTTTCTCTACAAAATCTAGGATTCTGCAGTTTCTGAAATATGCCACTTCACCTCACAGTGTTGATGTGAGGATTAGGTTGTGTAATATAGTGACTTGTTTGTAATGTTTTAGGTTAAGATTAAGAGCTGAAGTGGTCCTCTCCTTTAGTTATCTCAGGGTATCCCACCACTCCTACAGTTCACTGCACCAAAACCTCCCCTCCTTTGATTCCTCCTTAGTTTGGTGATCCTTGTGTCCCCTCCAGATGTTAGGTCTTTCCGTTCTCAATCACAGTCTGCCTTCTCCACCCCAGCACCATGGCTCTTTGACCCTGCTAGGAAACGGTTCATATAGTACTGATTGGTGCCTCCAGAAATATTTTATCTTCAGTATTACTCAGGGAATCAGTGCCAATGGAAAGACCTTTTTATAATATTTGGATAGTTTTCTTTCTTTCCTCTTTTCTTTGGCAACTATTTCAAATATAGCCATCTTCAAATACTCAAATTCCTGTATGAATCACAATGATTCATACTCAGCAGAAGATCTCACTATTGAGAAAATTCTGTTTTATCTAGTTTAAATCCCCTCTTGTGTTTCAGTGTTCTTGATCTGTTCTCTTGGATTCTATCTCTTCAAGGATCTTGCTTCTTCTCTTGCCAATAGCTTCATTACCTTCCTATCTATTTACTCTACTAGCTCTTTTAAAAGTCTCACAGATTCTTTATCTCCTGTTCATTCTTCAAACCACTGAGTTTGGGGATTGTTTCTCCAAGAGCCATACGTAACCCTTCATCTGCTTCCCTTTTCTCACTCTCCTCATTCTTCCCCAGCTTGGGCACAGAAAAGCTACTCTGTGCTTTCATGACTGTGTATTTTCCACACTAAACTGTAATGCCAGAATTTCTGGAGACAGAGCTTGTGTCTTGTTTATTTTGACTCCCCGGAGACTTCATTTGTTCTTGACATAGAGTTGCTGAATGAAACTTACCAAATCAGAAGAGATGCTTAGCTTTCCTAAAATTAGATTTGTATGGTAAAATGTTATTAATACAGATGTTTTAGAAATCGTATGCTGTGTGAGAAGTTCAAAGAGAATTGGCAATGCCCTCCCTGTCTATGATGTTTATGTTTATCAGAGTTCTTTTTTTTTTTTAAATCAGAGTTCTGATATTACAGGTTTTCCTTGATATTAGTTAGAAACAACAATATAGTATTATTAGTCCTAATTTCAGTTATTAGAAAATATTAGCCACAACTTTTATTTGAACCTGACATCTTCTAGGTAAGTGGTTTTCAATTGGGAATTCACATCACTTACTGATGAGTTTTGTGAGGTAAAAGATGATGTAATCATTCATATGATGATTAGGACCTACTTTGGACTTTTGAAATCCTTTTACTTGATACGCTTCAGTCGTGTCTGACTCTGTGCAACCCCATGGACTATAGCCTGCTAGGCTCCTCTGTCCATGCGGATTCTCCAGGCAAGAATACTGGAGTGGGTTGCCATGCCCTCCTCCAAGGGATCTTCCTGACTCAGGGATGGAACCCAGGTCTTCCACATTGCAGGCAGATTCTTTACCGTCTGACCTTTTATTTGCTAACTATATGCTTGTTGTGTTTATGGTATCTTATATCTCAGAACTATTGTATATCCTTATGTTTTTTTTCTTACAAAGATTATGTTTAGCCATTTTCACAAATTAAATGTAGTATTCACTCTTCTTTGAAAATAGGTTAATTGTTATGTTTATAGATATTTTATCCAAAATATTTTTTCTGGATTGATTTTATTATCTTATTTTTCATACCACATAAACAACCAAATTTCTTTATCAGTTGCCCTGTTCTTAAGAACTCTCATCTGATCTTTTATTTTGGAAAGTTATTAGTAATAATTTAACTATAACCATTTTAGATGTGTCATATACAAATATTTTTTGTTTTTCTCTCATGCTTCCCTGAAAACTCTTAATATCAGCTACAGACCTGAATATTGCATCAAAGGACTTTCTCAGTGCTTTGTGGAAAAAGATGATGCCAGGTATTATTAGGTACAGGCTTCTGGTGACATTGCTTAAACAATTTCGACACCATACCAGTAGACTGAGTTGGGATTTCCAGAACTCCAGTCAAGAAGCTGAGGGCATATGAGACTGGTAACCCTAGATCAAGTGGTGTAAGTGTTAATTACATGGCATTAAATGAACTAAAATGAGAGATTATTGTAATGTTTATTTGGAGTATTGTTAGCATTTTAATATGATATTTTATGATATGTAAGGAATATCTTCTCTTTTCTCCTAAGTTATCTATAGCTCATAACAATTTAGTAGACTCTGATTTTTGAAACAAAGTATTTGTAAATGATCTCTTTCTTCTTGTTTGACTCTCCAGAACTTGAAAACTATTATTGAGTATTCTTATTTTAACAGCAATATAGTTATTTTCATAGGTTCAGAAATAATCTCTCTTGTTACATGAACATAATTGAAAGCATTGGTTATACAACTGAGACCTTGCCTGAGAATGATGGTCATTTAGTCGGTATGACCAGGTACTTGTAAGGAACTAAGGTTGACTTTAAAGAGCAATGCTTACAAAACCCTCTTGAGAAAAATAGCCTGTTACCTGGCTACAGTGTTCTCTGCCTAACAAGTGACCAAGGGAGTTACTTCCTGGCAAGCTCAGGAGACTTAAGATCTTTCAAAGATTTTTTTAAAAATTGCTAAGTTAAAAACAATTTTTTATTGGAGTATAATTAATTTACTGTGTTGTATCAGTGTCAGGTCTACAGCAAAGTGAATTGGTTGTTTATATTTGTGTATATATTCATCATTTTTCAAGTTCTTTTCCCATATAGGTTATTACAGAATATTGAGTAGAGTTCCCTGTGCTATATACATTAGGTTATTTCTGGGATATTGAGAAGAGAGGATTTACCTCAGATTCATAGATTCTGCAGGCAAAACCTCATAACAAGTTCTTGACTTGGCGTCCTAGCCTCAAGAGGCCTTTAAATCTTTAATCTGAGATTTCATATGACATTTTCTAGCAAAGCAAATTTAACAAGGCCTAGATGGTAAATTCCACTTTAGTTCACTGATTCCTAAAATGTTGATGTTCACTCTTGCCATCTCCTGTTTGACCTTTTCCAATTTACCTTGATTCATGGACCTAACATTCCAGGTTCCTATGCAATATTGCTCTTTACAGCATCAGACTTTACTTCCATCACCAGTCACATCCACAACTGGGCATTGTTTTTGCTTTGGCTCCATCTCTGCATTCTTTCTGGAGTTATTTCTCCACTCTTCTCCAGTTGCATATGGAGCACCTACTGACCTGGGGAGTTAATCTCTCAGTGTCCTATCTTTTTGCCTTTTCATACTGTTCATGGGGTTCTCAAGGCAAGAATACTGAAGTGGTTTGCCATTCCCTTCTCCAGTGGACCATGTTTTCTCAGAACTCTCTACCATGACCTGTCCGTCTTGGGTGGCCCTGCATGGCATGGCTCATAGTTTCATTGAGTTAGACAAGGCTGTGGTCCATGTGATCAGTTTGGTTAGTTTTCTGTGTGGTTTTCATTCTGTCTGCCCTCTGAGAATAAGGATAAGAGGCTTATGGAAGCTTCCTGATGCCAGAGACTGATGGGGGAAACTGGGTCTTGTTCTGATGGGTGGGGTCATGCTTAGTAAATCTTTAATCCAGTTTTCTGTTGATGGATGGGTCTGTGTTCCCTCCCTGTTTATTGGCCTGAGGCCAAACCCATGCCTCTACTAGAGACTCCTGGACACTCACAGACAAGTCTGACTCAGTCTCTTGTAAGGACACTGCTCCTTTCTCCTGGCTCCTGGTGTGCACAAGGTTTTATTTGTTCCCTCCATGGGCCTGTTTCCTTAGTCCTGTGGAAGTTCTATAATCAAATCCCACTGGCCTCCAAAGTCAAATTCCCTGGGGGTTCTCAGTCCCTTTGCTGGATCCCCAGGTTGGGAAATCAGTTGTAGGTCCTAGAACTTTCTTAACAGTGTGAGAATTTCATTGGTATAATTATTCTGCAGTTTGTGGGTTGTCTGCTCAGTGGGTGTATGGTGGGTAATGCTGCGTGACCCAGATCTGCTGCAGCCAGAGCCCCTGCCCTGTGGCAGGCCATTGCTGACCTGTGCTGTTGTAGCCACGCGTTCCAGGAAACAACCTCACTCAGAAGGACAATGCAGATAGTGGAGTGCAGTTTATTACACTGGCGGGCCCAAGGCAGAGTCCCCTCTTAGCCAAGGACCCCGACCAGTTTTTGTGAAAACCTTATATACCCTAAGTGTACTTGTGCAAACCCACCTCCCCAGATTCCTTGAAACTAGTCTGAACAAGGTAAAAGAGAGATATGATCAAAGGTAACCCATGATTCATTCATGTGTCACAAGACTAGATAAATAGTGGATATTTATCAGTAGGCCTGTGGTCATATCCCGATAAACATAATGGAATTTACCACTTCGTTCTGTTACAGAGATAATTAGCGTATTCTTTTAGGCAATGGAGAGTCCAAGAACAAGTCCTGAGGCTCTTTTATGGGGGGGGGGGGTGGGGGGGAGTGGGGGAATGGGGAGGGGGTCTGGTTTTCCATTAGTATGCCACTTCTATAGACACCAGGCACAAAGTTCAGAGTCCACTGGGAGGGTGACCACGCGTGTAGCCTAATGTTCGCAGCCTGGCCTAAGATGGAGTCCAGCTCTGTCTGTTTCCTCCTTCAGTGCCACCACAGGAGATATTCAAACTCTCAGAGGCAGGTCTGGCTCAGTCTCCGTGGAGCCTCTGGGTCCTGGTGTGCACAAGGTCTCGTTTGAGCCCTCTGAGCATCTCTGGCAAGTCTGGGATTTGATTCTAAATTCAATTTTACCCCTCCTACCATCTTGTTGGGGTTTCTTCTTTGCCCTTGGACGTGGGGTATCTTTTTGGTGGGATCCAACATTCTCCTGTTGATGGTTGTTCAGCAGTGAGTTACAGTTTTGGAGTTCTTGCATGAGAAGATGAGTGCACGCCTTTCTACTCCACCAAATCCCAGTAGCATTCCTGGTAACAAAAAATGGCAAGAATGAACATCAACAGTTTAGAAATCAGTGAACTAAAATGGACTGCAATGGGCAAATTTAATTCAGATGACCATTATATCTACTACAATCGGCAAGAATCCCTTAGAAGAAATGGAGTAGCCCTCATAGTCAACAACAGAATCCGAAATGCAGTATTTGGATGCAATTTCAACAATGACAGAATGATCTCTGTTTGTTTCCAAGGCAAACCATTCAATATCATAGCAATCCAAGTCTGTGCCCCAACCACTAATGCTGAAGAAGCTGAAGTTGAACTGTTCTATGATGATCTACAAGACCTGCTAAAACTTAACACCCAAAAACGATGTCCTTTTCATCATAGGAGACTGGAATGCAAAAGTAGGAAGTCAGGAAACACCTGGAGTAACAGGCAAATTTAGCCTTGGAGTACAAGATAACGCAGGGCAAAGACTAACAGAATTTTGCCAAGAGAATGCACTGGTCATAGCAAACACCCTCTTCTAACAACACAAGAGAAGACTACATATGAACATCACCAGATGTCAATACCAAAATCAGATTGATTACATTCTTTGTAGTCAAAGATGGAGAAGCTCTATACAGTCAGCAAAAACAAGACTGGGAGCTGACTGTGGCTCCGATCATGAACTCCTTATTTCCAAATTCAGAGTTGAAGAAAGTAGGAGAAACCACTAGACCATTCAGGTATGACCTAAATCAAATATCTTACAATTATACAGTGGAAGTGACAAATAGATTCAAGGGATTAGACCTGATAGAATGCCTGAAGAACTATGGATGGAGGTTCATGACATTGTATAGGAGGGAGTGATTGAGACTGTTAGGTAGTTAGAATAGGGAAAAAGAGTCCAAAATGGCGGTGGCTAAAAGACCTAGAAGGGAAAGCCCGCGAAAATAGAACAAAGGAAGGTCCGAGGACCGGAGTGAGAACCTCAGGTGAAACAAACAACACTCCTGGCTGGCCCAATTTACATAAGACAGGCCCAGGGACAGAGAAACATGTAAAAAGAGGAGCCAAAGCTCTCTGTCTCTCTCTCTCTCTCCCGCGTGATGGGGCGATCTTCTCTTTGTGTCTTTGGATCGACGTGCCCTTATGCCTCAAAGATGGATTTTCCTGCTATTATCTAAATAAATAGAGCTGTAACACTGATTTATTTAAGAGCTATAACACAGTCTGTCCTCCGAGAGCTGCGACCTGCCAAGGGGCTTTAATGTCCGTCACTCCAAATTTTTGTTGTGACGAGACAAAGAACCGAGGAGCATTCACTTGCGTGACAAGACCATCCCCAAGAAAAAGTAATGCAAAAAGTAAAAATTGTTGTCTGAGGAGGTCTTACAAATTGTTGAGAAAAGAGGAGAAGCTAAAGACAAAGGGGAAAAGGAAAGATATACCCATTTGAATGCAGAGTTCCAAAGACTAGCAAGGAGAGATTAGAAAGTCTTCTTCAGTGATCAGTGCAAAGAAATAGAGGAAACAGTTGAATGGGAAGACTATAGATCTCTTCAGGAAAATTAGAGATACGAAGGGAACTTTTCATGCAAAGATGGGTACAATAAAAGACAGAAATGGTATGGACCTAGCAGAAACAGAAGATGTTAAGATGAAGTGGCAAGAATACACAAAACTATACAAAAAGATCTTCATGACCTAGATAACCATGATGATGTGATCAATCACCTGGAGTCCTAAGTCAAGTAGGCCTTAGAAAGCATCACTACGAACAAAGCTAGTGGAGGTGATGGAATTCCAGCTGAGCTATTTCAAATCCTAAAAGATGATGCTGTGAAAGTGGTGCACTCAATATGCCAGCAAATTTGGAAAACTCCGCAGTGGCCACAGAACTGGAAAAGGTCAGTATTCATTTCAATCCCAAAGAAAGGCAATGCCAAAGAATGTTCAAACTAACACACAATTGCATTCATCTCACATGCTAGCAAGGTAATGCTCAAAATTCTCGAAATAGGCTTCAACAATATGTGAACTAAGAACTTCCATATGTTGAAGCTGGATTTAGAAATGGAGAGGAACCAGAGATCCTCTGGTTGCCATCATCTGTTGTATCATAGACAAAATGAGAGTTCCAGAAAAACATCTACTTCTGCTTTATTGACTATACCAAAGCCTCTGACTGTGTGGATCATAACAAACTTTGAAAGATTCTTAAAAGAGATGGGAATACCAGACTACCTTACCTGTCTCCTGAGAAATCTGTATGCAGGTCAAGAAGCAACAGTTAGAACTGGACATGGAACAACAGACTGGTTCCAAATAGGAAAAGGAGTACATCAAGGCTGTATATTGTCACCCTGCTTATTTAACTTATATGCAGAGTACATCATAAGAAATGCTGGGCTGGATGAAACACAAGCTGGAATCAACATTGCTGGGAAAAATATCAATAACCTCAGATATGCAGGTGATATCACCCTTCTAGCAGAAAGCTAAGAGGAACTGAAGAGCCTCTTGATGAAAGTGAAAGAGGAGAATGAAAAAGCTGGCTTAAAACTCAAATTTCAGAAAACTAAGATCATGGCATCCAGTCCCACCACTTCATGGCAAATAGCTGGGGAAACAAGGGAAGCAGTGACAGACTTTATTTTTTGGGGCTCCAAAATCACTGCAGATGGTGACTGCAGCCATGAAATTAAAAGATACTTGCTCCTTGGAAGAAAACCTATGACCAACCTAGACAGCGTATTAAAAAGTAGAGACGTTACTTTGCTTGACAAAGGTGTGTCTAGTCAAAGCTATGGTTTTTCCGGTAGTCATATATGGATGTGAGTGTTGGACCATAAAAGAAGGCTGAACACCGAAAAATTGATGCTTTTGAACTGTGGTGTTGGAAAAGACTCTTGAGAGTCCCTTGGACTGCAAGGAAATCCAACCAGTCCATCCTAAAGGAAAAGAGTCCTGAGTATTCATTGGAAGGACTGATTCTGAAGCTGGAGTTCCAATCCTTTGGGCACCTGATGCAAAGAGGTAACTCTCTGGATAAGACCCTGATGCTGGGAAAGATTAAAGGCAGGAGGAGAAGGGGATGACAGAGGATGAGATGGTTGGATGGCCTCACCGACTCGATGGACATGAATTTGAGCAAACTCTGGGAGTTGGTTATGGACAGGGAAGCCTTGGGTTCTGCAGTCCATGGGTTTGCAAAGAGTTGCACAGGACTCAGTGACTGAACTGAACTGAGATAGGAAATTGCTGATGTCACTATACCTATGCAAATAATCAAGCTAAATATAATTTATAGCCATTTTACTTTTTGAACAAGAATAATTTGTTTATGATCAGTTTCGATTGAAAGGTAGTTAAGGGTAGAAAGGAATTTTTTGTTTCAGTAGAAAATTGCATCAGTTATAGCACATGCTTCCCAACTAACAGATGAAAGCCTCATTCCTGGCTTTGAGTTCTTTGTATACCTCTTTGTAAGTTACAGATAAGCTATACATATGCAAATTATGTCCTATCTGGCAGAGATTTTAATCACTTCCACCCCTTCCCTGTGGAAAAAATGAATTTGGGTACCTACCTATAAGTTGGTTTCAGTTCTATTACATTGCTGAAATTATCAGTTCTTAACAAATTTTAAATTCTACAAGTATCCTTTAATATGTGGCTGTAGTCATCCAAACTGTTTCCAGTTTATCTCCCTTCTGCCTGACTCTACATCATGAAGAACTGAAAACTGACTGCTCAAATCCCCAGGATTCTAGGCAGCCTTGCAACCACCCTTTCCAGAGGAGTAGAAGATGCCCTGCAAGCTGAATCCTGATGACCTGATATAAACCTTGAAGGACTGATTCTAACAGCCCATGTGTAGGTCAGATTTCTCCATGAACAAGTTGTTGTCTGGATCACTAAGAAAGTCCAGAGAGATGCTTGGGCTAAGCATGCCCTTACTATGTAAGGTGTAACCAGGACTGTGAACCAAGAACATTGGTGTCCTAGCTTGAGAGCTGAATCTGAACAAGTAATGCTGAATAACCAAAAAATACTCCTTAACAACCTCTTGGAATTCCCTGGACTGGTTATTCTTGTTAGGGAGGGGGGAATTTCCCCCTCTACTGCTCTGAGTTCTTGTGGCTGGACTAATAATAAAATTGACACAAGACAGATTAACAGGAGAAAAATAAATTCTAATTCCTGTGTATGTAGGTCTCAGAGAATGGCACCTAAAAAGTGGTCAAAGTACGCAACTTTTGTATTTTTTAGACAAAGAAACAATAAATTTGTGAGAAATTGACAGGACAAAGAAACTTGGGCTTTGGGTGCTTGATTAAGAATCTAAACAGAGCTTGGGTTTAGGGATAGTAAATAAAAGAAGTAACAAGGCTTGTTTACACAGTCATCTCTACAGAATTCCCTAACTCTGGTGATAAGAGGGTCCTTCTACCTCTACGTGTAGAGAGTTCACGTTTCATAACAGTTTTATTTCCTGCTTTCAAGGAGCCAGAGAGGAGGGTCAAAGCGTCCCTCCAGCATCAGGTTGTTCTTAAGTAACTATAATTCAAATTAATGTCATTGAGGCACATTTTGGGGTGGCCTGTCCTGGGCCCTGTCACCCTCAAGTTTCAACTGTTGACTCTATTAATATAAAGTTTTATACCAGTATTTCTCTTTTTCCTTTCAGACATCCCTCTTTTGAAATGTCTAAGTCTTTAGGGCCTTTAGGACCTTATAACAATTGACATTTGATACCACCTCTCAACAAATGGTTCAACTAATTTTACAGGAATAATGAATGCCAGCAACTGTCCTTGAGAGACTGTTTCTCTTATGTTGCTTCCCGCCACTCCAGAGGTTTATAATCAGCTCTGAGTTGTTCACGATGAATGACATTCATTTATCTTGAACGATTGTCATTGTCTTAACAGTGTTGAACTTCATCTGAGTGTTGAGTTACTGGAACCTTCCTTTCCACTTTTTTTGTGTTCCAAGCAGTGGCTAGAATAAGACTTCCCTGCTGTCACATGGGAGATAAGACCCATCCCCCTTCCTCCCTCAGTGAATTCTTTTTTTAAAGTCTGTTTTATCTCTGTAAAACCCTAGCCCCATTTACTTTTCCTTGAGATGTTCCTTATTAACAAATGATCTCCCTTTTACAGTAGCCTGAATAAAGTCACCTCCTTGATTGTCGAGTATATTTTAGCTTTCACACTAGAGTTGATTCATATGAGTTAGAGATAAAAAATTGTGATAAAGCTGAAATGTGGCTTTAAAGAGCTGGACAGTTATAACTGCTTAACCATAAAGACAGCCCACTAGCTTAAAGAATGCAAATTCACCTTTATTAAATTAGTATTATTAAACACTTTTTGGATTATGAGATCTGTTAAACAAAGAGGGGTATCAGTAAAAATATGTTTTAATTCCTAAAATAGAGTAGACCTTGAACATCCAAAATGTTGTATATCTGCCCTGAGATTTTAAGGAAAAAAAAGCACAAAACTGATTAAGGAATATTTATAAACTGGGTGTTAGTATGTCCTAACTAATTCTGTACCGTCTTGGTAATGCCTGCTGTAAGGTTTTGTATGAGAAATTGTAATTGAAGCTGATTAATATTTTGAGACATTTAAGTTAAATGCCATTTAAAATCCTATCTGAAATGGAACATTATGAAGAACTACCAATAGATGGAAAACACATATAACTAGAACCTCTTGAAATACTTGATCATCCCTGAAAATTGCCACATAGGCTTTTCTTGCTTCATCTTTGTTATCAATAAAATAATTCATACTGTCTGCTTTTATCTGGACTCCAGATCATGTAACCTTGAACAGAAAAAACCTGTATGTTTTTGGACTAGATAGGAGCCAACAGATGTAAATCAGAGCCAGAGGCAGGGGCTAAGGGGGAGGTTCTGTGGACTGGCACTGTTTCCTGCGAGATTGATAACACTATTTAAACTCTTTTAGACTTTCTCCAAGGACAAAGTAAGAACTTGAAGAGCAAAGGTAGCAGTAGGAAACCCAGAATAGTGTGAGCCTGGTGTTACTCATGGGCTTCCCTGGTGGCTCAGAAGATAAAGTATCTGCCTGCAGATTCTGTGGGAGACCTGGGTTCGATCCCTGGGTTGGGAAGATCCCCTGGAGAAGGAAATGGCACCCCACTCCAGTATTCTTGCCTGGAGAATCCCATGGACCAAGGAGCCTGGTAGGTTATAGTCCACGGGGTCACAAAGAGTCAGGCATGACTAAGTGACTAACACTAGTGTTACTCATGCATGTGTCCCAGGGGTGGGACATGAAGTCCTGAGATCTGGAAGGCAGCATATGTTTGCTGATAGTCACTGCTGCCATTGTCTTCTCAAATGAGATTGAGGAATGATTTGAAAAGTGGGAGGCAGCCTGGAGGTTTTAGAGCCAGTGAGGAGGCAGCCAGTATTTCAGCTTGACAGTCAACAAACTAAATCTGTGAATGTGAGTGAAAAGAGGATTATTTGAGAGACATCTAAAGGTAAGCTAAAAATTTTATTGTACCTGTTCTTGAACAAAGATTGGGGTTAGAGTTTATGGGAAAATCATTTCTATAGTATTAACAGGGTGAAAGGAAATGGATGGTACAGCATGAGGAAAAAAACAAACAGTGATGTCAAGAGGTGTAAATGAATCAATACAAGTTCAGTGTGGTAGGTGGTATTTAAAGGTCCAGTGTTGTTGAAGTATTGAAGCAGAAGAAGGAATCAGACAGAAATGAAATAAGAGTGGGTCCAATACTCTCAGGGACTGCAATTTTAAACTGTTTCTGGTCTAGTAATATCTTTCTTTTATACTTAAGATAGTAGAATTAGCCTTTTATGTTCACCTTTTAAGTTTTGTGTATTTGGAATGCTTCTGACCAACTTTTGCAGGGAGGACTTAAAACTCAGTTATACTTTTCACTCTGAGCTGAAACTATATGCTTCAAACTGAAATTATATGTTTCAGTTTGTGAAAATGGGTGAAGTTCTTAGAAAAGAACATGTATACAAAGTCATTTTAAAATTGAAATGTATTCTCTGTCCTCAAAAGTCAGGAGAATTCACACTGGGATTTTTTGGTATGCATTTAATGATTCCCCTTAGAATCTTATAAACTGTAGGATAAGTTTTTTATGTTATATAGGAGATTTTCTTAAGTAATTTGGGTTTCAGATATTTCTGTCTGTATCTGTTATATGTGATAATCCTTACAGAAGGCATTTCAAAATTGCATTTAATATTCTATTTTAATAATTTCTGACTTAATTTCCATGGTTTAGAAGAATTTTTATTTTTGAATTTGCATAACTTTATAAAGCAGTTCTTAAACTAAAGTAACTGTGACCATTTAAAAACCACTTCCCCAAACAGCATAGTCTGTTATATTTATCCCTGTGTTCAATAACAGTAACTAGTTTGCACTAGTCTGCGAGATTGAAATGTGGAAATGTTTATTTTAAATCCAGTTAAAAGTCATTTACTGTAATAGAACATTGTGTTTTTTTTCCACATTTAAGTTTTAATTCAGTAGATGTATTAGTGTAGAGTTAAATTTGATAAAGTACATAATTGAAACATACTTTGTTGTTTACACTCTCAGTGCCTGACTCTTTTGAGACTCCATTGACTATAGCCCCACCAGCTCCTCTGTTCATGGAATTTCCCAGGCAAAAATATTGGAGTGGGTTGCCATTTCTTTCTCCAGGGGATCTTCCCAACCCAGGGATCAAACCTGCATCTCCTGTGTTGCCGGCAGATTCTTTACCACTCAGCTGCTGGGGAAGCCCCAAAACATATTTTTGAGGTATTTAAAATTAATTAGAAAAGTTAATATCTATTTGTCTTTTATACCTTGTTAGCCTGTTCTATTTTAACTTGTTGGGTTTCTCAGGTTGCTCAGTGGTAAAGAATCCAGAACAAATTGGTAGACACACTTCTACGACTAATGCTTAGTTATTTTCTCTATTTTTGTCATACCCCTACTCTCTCACATATTCCTACTCTCTGAGTTTTTTAATACTCACACACAGTTATATTTAAAAGAATACCCAGTTTACTGAAGTCATAAATTTCAAGTATAATCATGAGTTTCACATTTTTATTTTCCCAAGTACTTCAAACAACTAATCAAGGAAGGCTTTTCAAACCCAGCAAATCTTTGTAAGCATTTAAATGCTCCTTAAAAACCTGATAAGTTTGAACTTAGAAGTTTGTTATTGCATCTTCTTCATATTTGAAATAATATTTACAAACAAGCTAAAGTATTTTATAATTTTCAAACCAAAATCACAAGTCTAATATCAGTCAAATTAATTTACATATGTAAAATTAAATTAATAAATTTAACAACACTTAAACATTTCATATTAAATCACATGTTTAATTTGCTAGATTATCAAGGTTGTGATATTGCATGCCCACTATTGTTGATGCCTGGGTTAGGATTTGGGAAGTTTACATAGTTACAGATTTCCAAGAGACCTGAATAATAAGGATGATTTCCTCTCAAACTCTGGGTTAAGATAATTTTTTACTGTAATGTGACTTGCACATCCATGCCATTTTTTTGCCAGCTGGTGCACTGTATTAGAAGTCTCCATCTCACATTTTAATATAGCATGTTTGTGTTGCTGAGATTCTGCATCCCTATTACAGCAAACTCTTTACCACCTGATTTGACCCCAAACATACCATGTATTTTATTTTTTAATGTCTTATTGACTACTCTCTGTAGTCATTTATTGACAGAGATCACTCACTACTTCAGATGCTTTTTGATTTCTCAGTACCACCTCTAGACTGTCCTGCTGGACCATCGAGAAGAAAAGATTTGGAAGAATTTGTTCAATGCTTTCTGGAGTTACACCAGGAAATGAGTAGGATTGCATGATTTGGTGTTAGATTTCTAGCAGCATCTTTTCTCAACATTTTGAGACTCTTCCTTCTTGCAAGGTACAGGTTTAGCACTCTTGTTAAATGTTGGTTTTTATTTTCCATAAATATATTCCTTATAACAGAAGTGTTGTTTGCCTAATGAGCACTCTTTAAAAAAAAAAAAAAAAAAAAAGATGTTCCTAATGCCAGTTCCTAAAAAATACAGAAAGAGTCTAGAGGTCTGAATACCTGAAGTGAAGAGTCATGGTAGACAACTTGTTATAGGAAGAACAGATGGATATTTTTCAGACTATGGAAGACCTTATTTTTAAGAGGTTTCTGCTTCTCTAATTCATTCCATTTGAAGAAGACAGCATTTAAGTGATTACAGTCCACTGAATAATGTCGGGCAATAGAGACTTAGGTTGATCCTTGTCTTGTTCTGATAATCAAATGGGATAATTCTTGTGTGAGTGCTTTGTAAATTTTAAGGTGGTATGACAAAGCAAGGGAGTTCCAGAAAAGCATCTACTTCTGGTTTATTGGCTATGCCAAAGCGTTTGACTGTGTGGATCACAACAAACTGTGGAAAATTCTTCAAGAGATGGGAATACCAGACCACCTGACCTGCCTCCTGAGAAATTTGTATGAAGGTCAAGAAGCAACAGTTAAAACTGGACATGGAACAACAGACTGTTTCCAAATAGGAAAAGGAGTACATTGAGCTGTATATTGTCACACTGCCTATTTAACTTATATGCAGAGTACATCATGAGAAACGCTGGGCTGGATGAAACACAAGCTGGAATCAAGATTGTCTGGAAAAGTATCAATAACCTCAGATATGCAGATGACACCACATTTATGGCAGAAAGTGAAGAAGAACTGAAGAGCCTTTTGATGAAAGTGAAAGAGGAGAGAGAAAAGTCTGGCTTAAAACTCAGCATTCAGAAAACTGAGATCATGGCATCTGGTCCCATCACTTCATGGCAAATACTGGAAACAATGACAGACTTTATTTTTAGGGGGCTCCAAAATCACTGCAGATGGTGACTGCAGCCATGAAATTAAAAGACACTTACTCCTTGGAGAAACAGTTATGACCAACCTAGAAAGCATATTAAAAGGCAGAGACATGAATTTGCCAACAAAGGTTCATATAGTCAAAGCTATGGTTTTTCCAGTAGTCCTGTATGGATGTGAGAGTTGGACTATAAAGAAAACTGAGCACCGAAGAACTGATGCTTTTGAACTGTGGTGTTGGAGAAGACTCTTTAGAGTCCCTTGGACAGCAAGGAGATCCAACCAGTCAATCCCAAAGGAAATCAGTCCTGAATATTCATTGGAAGGATTGGTGCTGAAGCTGAAACTCCAGTACTTTTGTCCCCTGATGCAAGGAACTGACTCATTTGAAAAGACCTTGATCCTGGGAATCATTGAGGGCGGGAGAGAAGGGGGCGACAGAGGATGATATGGTTGGATGGCATCACCAACTTGATGGACACGAGTTTAAGTAAACTCCAGGAGTTGGTGATGGATAGGGAGGCCTGGCATGCTGCGGTTCATGGGGTCACAAAGAGTTGGATGTGACTGAGTGACTGAACTGAACTGAACTGAACTGAACTGAAGTGATGGCTTTGTAAAGAATTAATATTTAAATTCTAACATGTATTGAGCATTTACCATAAGCTAGTGACATTGTACAGGAGACAGGGATCAAGACCATCCCCATGGAAAAGAAATGCAAAAAGGCAAAATGGTTGTCTGAGGAGGCCTTACAAATAGCTGTGAAAAGAAGAGAAGTGAAAAGCAAACGAGAAAAGGAAAGATATTCCCATTTGAATGCAGAGTTCCACAGAATAGCAAGGAGAGATAAGAAAGCCTTCCTCAGTGATCCATGCAAAGAAATAGAGGAAAACAACAGAATGGGAAAGACTAGCGATCTCTTCAAGAAAATTGGAGATACCAAGGGAACATTTCATGCAAAGATGGGTTCGATAAAGGACAGAAATGGTATGGACCTAACAGAAGCAGAAGATGTTAAGAAGAGGTGGCAAGAATACACAGAAGAACTATACAAAAAAGATCTTCATGACCCAGATAATCACGATGGTGTGATCACTCACCTAGAGCCAGACATCCTGGAATGTGAAGTCAAGTGGGCCTTAGAAAGCATCACTACGAACAAAACTAGTGGAGGTGATGGAATTCCAGTTGAGCTATTTCAAATCCTGAAAGATGATGCTGTGAAAGTGCTGGACTCAATATGCCAGCAAATTTAGAAAACTCAGCAGTGGCCACAGGACTGGAAAAGGTCAGTTTTCATTCCAATCCCTAAGAAAGGCAATGCCAAAGAATGCTCAAACTACCGCGCAATTGCACTCATCTCACACGCTAGTAAAGTAATGCTCAAAATTCTCCAAGCCAGGCTTCAGCAATTCATGAACTGTGAACTTCCAGATGTTCAAGCTGGTTTTAGAAAAGGCAGAGGAACTCGAGATCAAATTGCCAGCATCCGCTGGATCATTGAAGAAGCAAGAGAGTTCCAGAAAAACATCTGTTTCTGTTTTATTGAGTATACCAAAACCTTTGACTGTGTGGATCACAATAAACTGTGGAAAATTCTGAAAGAGATGGCATACCAGACCACCTGACCTGCTTCTTGAGAAACCTGTATGCAGTCCAGGAAGCAACAGTTAGAACTGGACATGGAACAACAGACTGGTTCCAAATAGGGAGAGGAGTATGTCGAGGCTGTATATTGTCACCCTGCTCATTTAACTTATATGCAGAGTACATCATGAAAAATGCTGGGCTGGAAGAAGCACCAGCTGGAATCAAGATTGCCAGGAGAAATATCAATAACCTCAGATATGCAGATGACACCACCCTTATGGCAGAAAATGAAGAGGAACTAAAGAACCTCTTGATGAAAGTGAAAGAGGAGAGTGAAAAAGTTGGCTTAAAGCTCAACATTCAGAAAACTGAGATCATGGCATCTGGTCCTATCACTTCATGGCAAATAGATGGGGAGACAGTGGAAACAGTGTCAGACTTTATTTTTTGGGGCTCTAAAATCACTGCAGATGGGATTGTAGTCATGAAATTAAAAGACGCTTACTCCTTGGAAGGAAAGTTATGACCAACCTAGATAGCATATTAAAAAGCAGAGACATTACTTTGCCAACAAAGGTCCATCTAGTTAAGGCTATGGTTTTTCCAATGGTCATGTATGGTTGTCAGAGTTGGACTGTGAAGAAATCTGAGCGCTAAAAAATTGATGCTTTTGAACTATGGTGTTGGAGAAGACTCTTGAGAGTCCCTTGGGCTGCAACGAGATCCAACCAGTCCATCCTAAAGGAGATCAGTCCTGGGTGTTCATTGGAAGGACTGATGCTGAAGCTGAAACTCCCATACTTTGGTCGCCTCATGTGAGGAGTTGACTCATTGGAAAAGACCCTGATGCAAGGGGTTGGGGGCAAGAGGAGAAGGGGACAACAGAGGATGAGATGGCTGGATGGCATCACCGACTCGATGGACTTGGGTTTGAGTAGACTCTGTGAGTTGGTGATGGACAGGGAGGCCTGGTATGCTGTGATTCATGGAGTCGCAAAGAGTCAGACACGACTGAGCAACTGAACTGAACTGACCTGAACTGAGGCATTGTCATCAGGGTTTATATAGTTTAGAAGATTAAATCTGTTGTTTTAAAACGTAGTTGCACTGGGGAACTGGATACATACAGGTTCATGAGCTACCCATTCACAGATTGTGAGTCAGAAAATGTGACATCAAATCTGATTATTTATATCTTCTGATTCCCCGTAGGAATTCTATTATACAGCCAACTTTTAGAATAGATTTTGTTTTCAGAATAGCCTGACAGGTAATTACTAGTTACTATTTTCATTTTTTTCCTTCGCTATGGAGCACCAATAGGCTATAAAAAATAAAGTATTTTCTCTTCTGTGCAAATTCCTATTATTGGTAAGTCATAATAACAATTTTTTTACTAGAAAATGGAATGGAATTATGTGTCCTCAAAGAGCTTATAGTCTAGTGAATTACTAATGTAAATACTTATAGTCCAGTGAAATACTAATGGAATACTAATAATATTATTAATAAGGGCAATGAAAGAGGCAAGCTGCAGCTAAAGCAGTGATGGAAAAAGTGAATGATCATCTCTGGAGAGAGGGAAAATGAGGGAAAATTTCCTGGTAAAATATGAGCAGTCCAAACATGTGCACAGGCAAGGAAGTATGAACCAGCATGGCATATTGAAAAGCTAGCCATAGTTTAATTTGGCTGCAGTGTAGGGCATTTAATGCAAAGCATGAACTTTGGAATCTGACAAAGCTAGGTTCAGATTCTGGTTCTGTTACTTAAGTAGCTAAGTGATCTTGGGTAAATCAGTTAGTGCTATGGTCTGAGTGTTTGTGTCCTTCCTCCCAAATTCAAAGGTAGAAATACTTACCACCAAATATGATGGTTATTAGTCGGTGTGTCTGGTGGAAATGATTAGGTAATGGAGTGGATCCCTCATGAATGGAATTAGTGCTTTTATAAAAGAGATCCCATGGAGTTCGCCAGCTTCTTCTACCCTGTAAGGATGCAACAATAAGCTTACAATCCAGAAGAGAACCCTCACCTGCCCATTCTGTCACCCTGATATCATACTTGTAGCCTCCAGACTGTGAGAAATAAGTTTCTGTTGTTTATAAGCTACCCAGTCCATGGTATTTTATTGTAGCAGCCCAGATGGACTAAAGCGATTCATTTCTTTAATCTCAAATTTCTTAGCTAGGATAACAAATCTTCTCTACCTTTCAGAGTATCTGCTAATGGAAACTTATTATAAATTAACATATAGTCATTTATTTTAGCTTGAATATTGCACTACCTCTTCTGTTATGGGGAACAGCTGCCATGGCAGGCAGTTTCTTGATTATTTAATATGAAGATCAGAAAAAGTTTGTTTATTCATTTCACTATGAGAGAAAAGTCCCCCAAAGCTTTTAGTAGATGAAAGAATCCAGTAAGCATTATTGGGCATCAGAGTATCACTGTATGTGCTAACTCAGGGTATACTTTTTTAGGGATTTTTTTCATTAAAGATAGTTACATTTCATCTGCATATTAGGTGTACATGGGATTTGTATATTACTGCTGAGTTAATTCTTCAGTTCACAAGTAAGGCCAGTGTCAATCTGCTGGGTCATTTCTTCTCCCTCGGTTCTTGTCTTGTCATAGCAAGGACAGACCAGGACAGCTTAAGCAGGCAAGATTTATTAAATAAGCAGCAAACAATACACTCTTGAGAGTGGACCAACCCCTGCAGGAGTGGTCTCCATCATCCCTGTTTCCCTTTTTATGTCCTTTGTTCCCTCCCCTAAGCAGTCCCTACAGCCTGATTGGTTCTGCTCCATGCAAAATAGTGCTTCAGTTCAGTTCAGTTCAGTTGCTCAGTCGTGTCCAACTCTTTGCGACCCCGTGAATTGCAGCACACCAGGCCTCCCTGTCCATCACCAACTCCTGGAGTTTACTCAAACTCATGCCCATCGAGTCGGTGATGCCATCCAGCCATCTCATCCTCTGTCGTCCCCTTCTCTTCCTGCCCCCAATCCGTCCCAGCATCAGGGTCTTTTCCAATGAGTCAACTCTTTGCATGAGGGTGCCAAAGTATTGGAGTTTCAGCTTCAGCATCAGTCCTTCCAAATAGGGCTTACACTGAGACTAATCAGGGAAGGGTGCATGTTGGGTGCGTTTTCCCATAGGAGGTCTTCACTCCAACCTGTGGTTTCCCTATTTTACCGGCTTTCTCTTTTCTTTGTTTGCCCTCTCTGTGGTTCTCCTCATCACTGCTTCCTCTGACCACCATCTCGGACCCTGTCTTCCTATTCTAACTAACTAACAAATCTTAATAATTCATCATATATGTTGTGGAGTTTTATTCAGAGCTCCAAGAGCAAAAATATTTTCAAATTCAATTTGGTAAACACACTTGGTACACTAGTTTCTGGACTAATGGGTTGTTAAAAAGAAATGAAAATGGTCAGGATAATTTAAAAATATGCTTTGGAAAAAAAAAAGGGGGACCTTTTTAATCTTACATGTACTTTAAATTCCTTTCATGTACTTTGTCTAGGTAAAGCAAAATTTTCCATTAAGAAAAAAATGTTGGCCAGAAAATATACTGGGTGAGTCATAGTCTTTTCAAAGATTCTGGAAATAGGGGAAAAATTAGCAATGTAACTGCCCCTCTAATTAATTCTGGACTCTATTAACAAGAATTTTTTGCTTTCTTTGGCAGAAGATATTCTCTTTTTCACTAATCCCATCTCAACTCATTTCAGGAGGATTCTTTTAGTTGGGCAGGCAAAAAAATGTTCTTTGTCTCCTTTATGTAACTGAATGTCTTCACTTAAATAAAGTGCCTTAGGAAGAAGAAATTTCAGAGGAGGTAGAATGAAAGAGAAGAAAGAGAGAAGAGCTGGGCAAAAGGACGTGTTTATAACAGGCATATACACGAGAACCTTTTAGTCTAAGAACTTCTGGAGGGTGGGGTGGGGTCATCCTGGGATTAATGATGAAGGGATCCTGTCACCTTTGAGCATGAGGATTTTTTTTTTTTTAACCTGTGACTCTGTAACAAAGAGGCTATTATGCTTATTCTTTCCCCCTCTTCCAGCCTCCCCCTCCCGGCCCCCAGTAGAAGCATCAAACAATGGCAGGGAAGCCCGGCAAAGGAGGCCAGAGGAGTGGCTGCTACTGAACACTTCAGTAGCATTTTCAAGATAATTGGCTTAATTACACACCCAAACTAAGTTGTTGTAATTTCGAGGGCACCGCAATTAACAGTGATTTATTTTAGAACACGGTAAGTAGTTCTTTGTTTTTTCTTTCCTGTAAAGTAGACCTCTGAGGAAATAACTAGGGCCTGAAATGTTATGGGTCAAGACTATGTGAAACAAAAGCCACTCTTGATTCAAGGATGGTAAGAGATATTTGGAATCAAGAATGTAGAGTCACTGTGAGTATGATAGGGAAGAACTAAATAAAATATTTCTGAGATTATTAGTTTGTATTTTATATACTGCTCTACATAAAGACAATTTAGTGAGTAGTTTAAAGTGAGACCTCTGGGGCCAGACTACTGGGATATATTGCTCAACTTTGCCATGAAGTGTGATCTTAAGTAGAACAAATAAAGATCACCTATAATCCCACTACTTAAGAAAATACAAAGTATTTACAGTAAAGAATGAAAGCAGACCTTTGCTGCATTAACCTCTACAGTTCAGTTCAGTTCTGTTGCTCAGTCATGTCTGACTGTTTGTGACTCCATGGCCTGCAGCACACCAGGCTTCCCTGTCCATCACCAACTCCTGGAGATTGCTCGAACTCATGTCCATGGAGTCAGTGATGCCATCCAACTGTCTCATTCTCTGTTGTCCCCTTCTCTCCTGCCTTCAATCTTTCCCAGCAACAGGGTCTTTTCCAGTCAGTTCTTCACATCAGGTGCACCTCTACATTTATATTCATTTCAACTTTTCCCCCCAAAGTTATATACATGAGATATAATAGACACATGCATGATACCAATAATATTGGTTTTCAACTTAAAAAATTATTTAATGATCTAACATTTACCATTTCTAGGTTAGTACATACAAGTTTATCTCATGAAAAAGACAGCTACAGTATTTCCTCATCTTATTAGCTGTTGATCTATTAAAAATATTTTATTGAAGTATGATGACACAACATTATATTGGTTTTAGGTGTACAGCATGATGATTTGATATTTGTATACACTGCAGACATCATAATAGATCTAATGACTATCTGTCACCATACAAAGTTAACTTTTAGAAGTTTTCAGATATGTCCTACAATATTATTGATCATAGTCACCATGCTGTATATCACATTCCCAGAACTTATAACTCAAAGTGTGTATCTACTGACTCACTTTATGTATTTTACCCACTCCCCCCTCCTTTCTGGCAACCACTGGTCTATTCTCTTTATCTATGACTTTTGTTTTATTTTTTGGATTCCACACATAAGTGAAATTATATGGTGTTTGTCTTTCTCTGTCTGACTTAGCATAATGCCTTCACAATCCATCCATGTTGTTACAGATGGCAAGATTTCCCTTTACTGTGGTTGAGTAGTATTCCATTAATCCATCAATAGACACTTAGATTGTTTCCATATTTTGACTATCATAAATAATACTGCAGCGAACACAGGGGTATCTTTTCAAATTAGTGTTTTTATTTTGTTTAGATAAATACCCCAAAGTGGAATTTCTAGATTATATGGTTCAGTTCAGTTTAGTTCAGTCGCTTAGACGTGTCCGACTCTTTGTGACCCCATGGACCTCAGCATGCCAGGCCTTCCTGTCCATCACCAACTCCCGGAGTTTACCCAAACTCTTGTCCATTGAGTCAGTGATGCCATCCAACCATCTCATCCTCTGTCATCCCCTTCTCCTCCCACCTTCAATCTTTCCCAGCATCAGGGTCTTTGCCAGTGGGTCAGTTCTTCTCATCAGGTGGCCAAAGTTTTGGAGTTTCAGCTTCAGCGTTAGTCCTTCCAAAGAATATTTAGGACTGATTTCCTTTAGGATGGACTGGTTGGATCTCCTTGCAATCCAAGGGACTCTCAAGAATCTTCTCCAACACCACAGTTCAGAAGCATCAGTTGTTCAGTGCTCAGCTTTCTTTATAATCCAACTCTCACATCCATACATGACTACTGGAAAAACCATAGACTTGACTAGATGGACCTTTGTTGGCAAAGTAATGTCTCTGCTTTTTAATATGCTATCTAGGTTGGTCATAACTTCCCTTCCAAAGAGCAAGTGGATTGTATGGTAGTTCTGTTTTAAAGTTTTTGAGGAACCACCATTCTGTTTTCCATAGTGGCTACACAAATTTACATTTCCAACAGCAGTACATGAAAGTTCCCTTTTCTCCACATCCTCTCCAACACTTGTTATTTCTTATCTTTTTTGATAATAAACATTCTAACAGGTATGAGGTGATATCTCATCATGGTTTTGATTTGCGTTTCCCCAATGATTAGTGATGTTGAGCATCTTCTCATATGTCTGTGTGTCATCTGTATATCTTTGGAAAAATGTTTATCCAGATATCCTGCCCATTTTTAAATTTGATTGTTTTTGCTATTGGATTTTGAGTTCTTTATATTTTTTCTATATTTTTTTGTAAATGTTTTAAACCATTTGGGAGGTAGCTTTTTCATTTTGTTAGTGGCTTCCTTTGCTTTGCATAAAATTTTTATTATTGAAAGTTATTTATACATTAATTTTTAAAAAGGTTGTGAAAATTTATGCTCTTATTAATTTTCTGTGATAGAATGTCCACTTTCTCAATCCACATGGATTTTTAAAAGCTTTTTCTTATGAAAAATTTCAAATATATGCACAGTAGAAAATAGTATAGTGAGTCCCATGGACACAATATCCAGTTTCAGCAATTATCAACTTCATCTTTGTCTCCTCCTGTTAAACTATTCTGATGAAATTCCAAGCCTGACATTCTCTCGTGTAAAATATATTTAAAATCTTCAATTATCTCTAATTCTGCTTTATGATAGCAATGTATAAACATAATGCTAATTACTCTTCCTTTTAGTCTGATCTCTTGAAGTGAGATAATAAAAAAATAGAAGGACCTGTAAGACTTCAGGATGCAAATGAAAGATTAAACATGATTTACTTTTTTTGACTTCCATGCTATTTTTTCATTGATTGTTAATTACAGGTCCTCATAACATGTGGGGCTTTCCTGGTGGCTCAGTGGTGATGAATCTGCTTGCCAGTGCAGGAGACACAGATCTGATCCCTGGGTCAGGAAGAAAATGGAGAACAGAAGGAAATGGCAATCCACTCCAGTATTCATGCTTGGAGAATCCCATGGGCAGAGGAGCCTGGCTGGCTACAGTCCATGGGGTCGCAGAAGAGTCAGACACAAGGACACAACTTAGCGATTAAACAATACTAACATGCTGGTTTCTGTCCCCCCCTCCCCCAATTTTGAGTTATAGTTGATTTACAGTATTATATAAGTTTCAGCATGCGGGATCTTAGTTCCCACACCAGGGATTAAAACTCTCGACCCTTGAAGTGGAAGCGAGGAGTCTTAACCACTGGACTTCCAGGGAAGAAGTCCAAACATGCCAGTTTTTGAATGGTTCTTTGATGTTGCTGTTCTTGGAAACAGAGATACTTTAATGAATGAGAAATAAACTTTCCCTTGAGGATGAGATACATCAATGAAGAGCCAACCCCTGGTTTTGATATTAGATGTCAGATGAGCCCCTGCTGGAAGATAGTGTTCTGGTGATACTGTTGTGGTGTGCATCCTGCTTCCTTATCAGAGCTTTCCGGCACTCTTAAGAATATAACCAGGGAGGGGTTCAGTAGCAGTCAAATCATGATCTGTGGTTTAAAAAAAATAGAACATTGTTAGCATCACAATCATCACAGGTCATACCTACCTGAAGGAAATAGTACAAAGATTACCTTCCTCTTTATACTAAGGAGGAGAGATTAGAGGACCCCAGAGTTTACAAGGAATAATTCTTTCTTCATCCATCACTCTCAGTCAAGTGCCTGTTTTAATAATCTGAGGGTTGAGTGAGTGCTCAATTGCTCAGTCACATCTGACTCTGCAACCGCATGAATTGTAGCCTACCAGGTATTATGAACTGTATGAACTGTAGCCTACCATGGAATTATGAAGGCAAGAATATTGGAGTGGTTTGCCATTTCCTTTTCCAGGGGATCTTCCCAACCTAGGGATCAAACCTGAGTCTCCTGCATTGGCAGGCAGATTCTTTACCACTGAGCCACCTGAGAAGCCTTGAGGGTTTAAGTATTCTTTATTTAATTAGCCTAATCCAATCTAGGCCATATAATCAAAGCTATGATCTTTCCAGTAGTCATGTACAGATGTGAGGGTTGAACCATAAAGAAGATTGAGTGCCGAAGAATTGATGCTTTTGAACTGTGTTGTTGAAGAAGACTCTTGAGAGTCCCTTGGACAGCAAGGAGATCAAACCAGGCAATCCTAAAGAAAATCAACCCTGAATATTCATTGGAAGGACTGATGCTGAAGCCAAAGCTCCAATACTTTGGCTGCCTGCTGTGAAGAGTTGACTCAAACAAACAAACAAACAAAAAAAAACCCCAACATAGAAAGAACAGTTGACTCACTGGAAAAGACCCTGATGCTGGGAAAGATAGAAGGCAAAAGGAGAAGAGGGCACAGATGAGATGGTTAGATAGCATCACTGACTCAATGGACATGAACTTGGGCAAACTCGGGAGATGGTGAAAGACAACTGTTGTGCTGCAGTCCATGGGGTCGAAAAGAATTGTACAGGACTTAGCAACTGAACAACAAAAGCAATAATCTAGTCTTCATACAATATTTGTTTAGTTGCTCAGTCATGTCTGACTCTTTGCGACCCCATAGACTCTAGCCCGCCGGGCTCCTCTGTTCATGGGATTTTTCAGGCAAGAATACTGGAGTGGGTTGTCATTTCCTCCTCTAGGCGACCTTCCTGACCAGGGATCAAACCCCTGTCTCCGATGTCTCATGAATTGCAGGCAGTTTCTTTTCCACTGAGCCATCTGGGAAATAAGTAGATCTTTTTGAGAGGTAAATTAGATTTTATTTACTTGTTTGAAACCAGTTGGAGGCTTCCCATTGTGCTTAGGATAAAAACTAACATCCTCAAGGAGGTTGATAAGGCCTGATCTACGTTTTCACTTTCCTCTGGGTGCCTTTCTCCATTTTGCTTATTCTGTTCTAACCACAATGAGCGTGGGAGAGAGTTTTCACTAAAGGGCTTTTAGAGACTTTCAAGGAGGGAAAGGCCATCTGGAATGAATGTCGTGAACATTGGATTGGGAATTTGCTTTACTCTGTCTTGTGAAACATAGAATAATTTTTCTTGTTTTTTGTAAAAGAACTGCGTTTTTCTGATATATTGCCATATTTAGTTATTAAGCCAGGATCATTAGAGGTGCAGACAAATGAGCTAGATGAAAGTCTTAGTGGAGTTAGTATTGGGGTGCTCCTGTTAATATGCAGGTGTTAAGGTTCATAGGTGATAAGGTTACTCACTCCCAACCTGTGATGTTCTGCCTCTGAGAAATAAGAACGCAGAGAGTAGAAATAAGGATGTGTAGGCTGCTGATATGATCTGTTACTTTATTGAATAAAGAAAAACAAATCACTTTTAAAAGTGTATTATGTTTTGAACTCTAAAATTTTTTCTATGCCTTTTTGTTAGTAAAAGTGTTAGCAAATTAAGGATAATAACATGCAAAAAATAATTGGCCACAATTTTAAAGGCAAGTATTTTGGCAAGGAAATGTGAAAAAAAACCAAAAAACCTTACAAGCCAATTGTTGTTAGAAGATATCTTTTGCTAAAATATTTCACTTTTCAGCTAGCTCCAAATCTGAAATGTCTATTTTTTTTAAATGGAATTTATTCATCATAAAAGAAAACATAAAAGATTTGATGGAAAGTTAGTCCTGGGTTTAAATCCCAGTCCCTTCACTTATTATGGAAATGGGATAATTTTCTTTTAACGGCTTGATTTTGGTGTAATTTGAATGCCATAGAAATCTATTTTAAGTGTACGATTAAATGATTTTTTGAGTAAATTTAGAGTTTTGGAACTATTAACCACAACCCAGTTTTATGACATTCCCTTTACCTCCAAAAATTCCTTTCTGTCCCTCTGCAGTCAATTCCCATTCCACAGACCTAGGCAAGCAGTAATTGATTTTTAAGATTTCTGTAGGCATGCCTTTTCAGACCATTTAATATAAATAGAATCCTATGATATGTGATCTTTTGTGGCCACCTTTCACTTAGCAAAGTATTTTGAGTTTCATCTGTTTCAGTAGCTTGTTTCTTTTTACTGCAAAATGGAATGTCAGTATATACACACACAACAAATTTTGTTTATCCATTCACCAGTTGATCATCTAAAAATTTTCCACCTTTGGCAGTTATGTGTAATGCTTCTATAAACATTCATGGTTGTCTTTGTGTGGATGCATGTTTCCATTTCTGAGGGGTAGATAATTGAAACTAGAAATACTAGTTGTAGGGTACATTTATGTTTAATTTTTAAAGAAAGTGCCAAACTGTTTTTTGAAGTGGCTTAGTTTGAAGGTTCTTGTTTCTCTGTATCCTCTCCAGCACTTGTTATTTTGTTTGTTTTTATAGCCATCCTTGTGGGTATGAAGTGATTTTCAATTCATATTTTCCTAGTAACTGGTTGACTCTTTTTATATGTTTATTGGTTGTTCATATATTTTCTTTGTTGAAATGACTGTTCAAGTCTTTTGCCTATTTTTAAAGTGGTTTATTTCTCTTCTTATCATTGAGTTCTTGTAGTTTTGTTGTGGATTCTTTGGAATTTTCTACATATTAGATCATGTTGCCTGTTAATAATTTATTTCTTCATTTCTTATATAAAGACCCTTCTTTTCTTCCTTCCTTCCTCCCCCCCTCCTTTTTCTCTCTCTCTCTCCTTTATTTCTTTTCCTTGCCTGATGTTTTAATCTGTTTAGGCTGCTATAATAAAAATACCACAAACTGGGTGGCTTACACAACAATTTCTCATAGTTCTAGAGGTTGAAGCCAAGATTAAGGCACTGTCTGATGAGGACAAGTTTCCTGGTTCACAGATAGCCCTCTTCTCTCTGGGTCGTCACAGGGTCGAAGGGCAACTTTCTGGGATCTCTTTTATTAGGACAGTAACCCGCAAAAAAACCACTTCCCCAGAAAAAACCATCTCCAATTGCTATCACATTGGGGATTAGGTTTTAACATATGAATTTTGGGGCAACACAGTCTATAGCACCTGATTATTCTGGTTAGAATCTCCAATACATTGTTGAAAAGAAGTGATGAGAGCAGATATCCTTGCCTTGTACTCAGGGGGAAAGCATTCAGTCTTTTAGCTATTGAGTATACTGCTAGCTGTAGGTTTTCCATTAATTCCTGTTATCAGATTAAGAAAGTTCCCTTCTATTCCTAGCTTGTGGAGAGTTTCTTTGTTTTTTTGTTTCTTTCATGAGTGAATTTTTTCAGGTACCTTATATCTTTTAAGAGAATCATGTGTATTTTGTTCTTTATTCTATTAATAAGATATTAATTTCTATTTGGATATTAAACCAACTTTGCATTCTGGGTTTAAATCCTGCTTGGTCATAGTACATTGTCTGTCTGATATCTTTCTGGGTTTGGTTTGCTAACATTTTGTTGAGGGCTTTTGAGTGTATATTTATGAGGAATGTTAGTTTGTAGTGTTATCTTTGTCTGGCTTTGGTATCAGGATAATCTTGGTTTTATAGAATGAGTTGAAAAGTATTTCCTTCTCCTCTGTCTTTGGGAAGAGTTTGGGAAAGATTAGTGTTCTTTCTTCTTTAAATGTTTGGTGGAATTGATCAGTAAAGCCGTTTAGGCTTGAGCTTCATTTTTATAGGAAGATTGCAGATTGCTAATTCAGGTTCACTTGTTGTGAGTATATTAAGTTTTTCTATTTTTCTTAAGTCAGTTTCAGTAACAACGTTTTTGTTTTTTTAATTTGTCCATTTCATCTTCATTGTCCAATTTGTTGACATAGAGTTGTTCACAGTCTTCCCTTATGATAATTTAAATTTCTATAAAATCATTAGTGATGTCTCCTCTTTCATTTCTGATTTTGCTAATTTGTATTTTCTCTCTTTCTCGATCAGCTTTTCTTTTTTCTAATATAAAGATAATGGTCACTTTTTAGAATGAGCTATGTTACTTCCTTTTCTGTTTTCTGGAAGAATTTGTGAAGGATTGGTATTATTCTTTATGTGTTTGGAAGAACTTATCACTGAAGCCATCTGGACATGGGATTTTTATTTTGTATGAAGATTTTAATTACTAGTTACATTTCTTTACTTACCAGATCTATTTAGTTTTTCTGTTTCCTTTCTAATACACTTATTTACAATTATACATTTCTCTCTAAATACTGATTTAGCAGCATTTCACAAATATTTTCTTGTTTTTTTTTCTTCTTTGATGCATGGGTTATTTAGAGGTACAGTTTAAATTTTCTAAATATTTGTAGCTTTCTTATATTTTCTTCTGTTTTGATATCTAATGTAATCCCCTTATAATCAGAGAACATACTTTGCATGATGTTAATCTTTTTAAATTTGTTGAGACTTGCTTTATGGTCTAACTTATGGTGTATCCTGGATGATGTTCCATGTGCACTAAAGAATTATTCTGCTGTTGTTGTCTGGAGTGTGCTACAGATGTCAGTTCAGTTGAGTCGATTGATAGTACTCTCCAGAACTTCTGTATTCATGTTGATTTCTGTCTAGTTCCTCTACCCCTTATTATGAGTGGAGTATTGAAGCTGCCATTATTATTCTTGAATTACGTATTTCTCCCTTCAATTCTGTTATTTTTGTCTCGTATATTTTGGGGGTCAGTTGTTGAGTATGTCAGTTCAGTTCAGTTCAGTTGCTCAGTCGTGTCTGACTCTTTGCGACCCCATGGACTGCAGCACTCCAGGCCTCACTGTCCATCCCCAACTCCCGGAGTTTACTCAAACTCATGTCCATTGAGTCGGTTATGCCATCCAACCATCTCATCCTCTCTCCTCCCCTTCTTCTCTCATCTTCAATCTTTCCCAACATCAGGGTCTTTTCAAATGAGTCAGCTCTTCACATCAGGTGGCCAAAATATTGGAGTTTCAGCTTCAACATCAGTCCTCCAATGAACATTCAGGACTGATTTCCTTTAGGATGGACTGGTTAAATCTTCTTGCAGTCCAAGGGACTCTCAAGAGTCTTCTCCAACACCACAGTTCAAAAGCATCAATTCTTCGGTGCTCAGCTTTCTTCATAGTCCCACTCTCACATCCATGCATGACTACTGGAAAAATGTGTTGATGTTTATAACTGTTATATCAGTTATAAATTGTTGAATGTGTAGATGTTTATAATTGTTATATTGTCTTAATGAGTTGACCCTTTTATCTGAAAATAATATTCTTTGTCTCTGGAAATACTTTTTGTCTTAAAGTCTATTTTGTCTGATATTAGTGTACCCTGTGCAGCTCTCTTATGGTTATTAATTGCATGTTATACATATATATTCATCTTTTTGCTTTAAACTTGTTTATGTCTTTGAGTCTAAAATGTTTCCATTGTAGACAACTTGCAGTTGAATCTTTCTGTCTTTTCTTTTTTTGGTACCATTAGGATGTTGTTTGGGCTTCCCTAATAGCTCAGCTGGTAAAGAATCTGCCTGCAATTCAGGAGACCCCAGTTCAATTCCTGGGTCGGGAAAATCCCCTGGAGAAGGGATAGGCTACCCACCCCAGTATTCTTGGGCTTCCCTGGCAGCTCACCTGATAAAGAATCTGTCTGCAATGGGGGAGACCTGGGTTCGATCCCTGGGTTGGGAAGAGCCCTGGAGAAGGGAAAGGCTACCCATTCCAGTATTCTGGCCTGGAGAGTTGTTTTACAAACCTTTGTTTGTAAAATACAGAAATTATTAATTTTATAGGGTCATTGTGAGGATTAAATTGGATGGCTGGAAGGCTTGCAAAAACACTGATTGCTGGCCCCCACCTTCAGTGTTTCAGACTGAGTAGTTCTGATGTGGGCCTGAGAATGTGCATTTCTAACAGGTATGCAGCTGATGATTATGCTGCTGGGCTGGTTGCCAAGGTTTCAGAATCACTCAAATAAAATAATGGCTTTCCTGACAGCTCAGTTGGTAATGAATCCTCCTGCAATGCAAGAGACCCCGTTTTCGATTCCTAGGTTGGGAAGATCCACTGGAGAAGGGATAGGCTACCCACTCCAATATTCTTGGGCTTCCCTTGTGGTTCAGCTGGTAAAAAATCTGCAATGCGGGAGACCTGGGTTCGATAGATCTTCCTAGGTTGGGAAGATCCCTTGGAGAAGGGAAAGGCTTCCCATTTCAGTATTCTGGCCTAGAGAATTCCATGGACTATGTAGTCCATGGTGTCACAAAGAGTTGGACATGACTGAGCAACTTTCACTTTCAAATAAAATAATAACTTAAACACCTGAAGCAGTTCTGGGTACCTAATTTTCGTGGCTTCTGTTTACCTCCTTTATTGCCCATAGGTCATTTACTCTTTGAGTAAACTACTCTGTTGGCATATTTTTGGTTTTGGCTCTAATATTTGATATTTATGTTTGGGGGGCCTATTAAAAATAAAAAACCCCACTTGTAAAGCAATCAGAAAAATATCAATTGCAAAAGGGGAAATTTATGAAAGATCAGTTTTTATCTTTCCTGGTGATAAGAGGTTCATATAATTTGAGCTCTGTAATTCTTATCAGATCATATCACTGAAACTAACATTATTAGAGAGCTTAATTAATCATGAAATAAGAAGATATTATTTTTGTTGTGGGGAAATGATGGTAAATATTACAAGGATTGATATTAAAATGTATCACTGGTACTATTTGGCAGATTTGATATTTTGACCTTTTATAGCTTCATGAAATACTTATTTAACATTTTATAAAACTAACCGCTTCTAAATATTCCCTGAAGAGTAATACTTTTGTGTAAACCTGCACCTTTTATCATGGAAGTGGAGAACTTCAAAACCTTTATGTAAGCAGTTTTTAAAGAAAAAGGTAAATCTCCTTTTAATCCAGTGGCTTTGAAAAGTTATAAGTAGTTCATTGCTTTAAAATGCTTTTTAAAGAATAATTCTATGAATATCTTGGATTAAATACATTTTTTCTTGTTGCAAGTTGGTACAACGGCTTGTCATTTTTCTGTTTTTATTTAAAAGATTAATCTTCAGCAATGACCTGATGCTGCAAGAGGGCATTTTTGCTGCTTGTTTTCTCAAATGTAAAAATAAATCTGAAGGACAGTATCAATACCTATAATGTATGGTAGCTCTGCTTGTAATTTTGAAGTAAAATTTACCCCAAATTGAGGCCTAATTTAGTTCTAATGTGTGTACTTGATATATTTGCTTACCAGATTCTTATTGACATTACTGTTGTTAGCATTACCAATGTAATATTCCAGAGATTCAAAGGTTAAACACAGATTTAGGGTCTAGGATTTCTGTCTGACTCCTTCCTCTACTGTCTTCTAATTGTGTAGCTTTGGGGAGTTAACCTCCGTGACTTGTTTTCCTCCTATGCAAAATAAGGATAAAATAAAACCTACCTTTTGGGTAGTTGCAGGGCTCAAATGAAGTGATCTATATATACCAATTAATACTATGTTTCAGTTCCGTTCAGTCGCTCAGTCCTGTCCGACTCTTTGCAAACCCACGAATCACAGCATGCCAGGCCTCCCTGTCCGTCACCAACTCTTGGAGTTTACTCAAACTCATGCCCATTGAGTCGGTGATGCCATCCAACCATCTCGTCCTCTGTTGTCCCCTTCTCTTCCTGCCCCCGATCCCTCCCAGCATCAGGGTCTTTTCCAATGAGTCAACTCTTCGCGTGAGGTGGCCAAAGTATTGGAGTTTCAGCTTCAGCATCAGTCCTTCCAATGAACACCCAGGACTGATCTCCTTTAGGATGGACTGGTTGGATCTCCTTGCAGTCCAAGGGACTCTCAAGAGTCTTCTCCAACACCATAGTTCAAAAGCATCAATTCTTTGGCTCTCAGCTTTCTTCACAGTCCAACTCTCACATCCATACATGACCACTGGAAAAACCATAGCCTTGACTAGACGGACCTTTGTTGGCAAAGTAATGTCTCTGCTTTTTAATATGCTATCTAGGTTGGTCATAACTTTCCTTTCAAGGAGTAAGCATCTTTTAATTTCATGGCTGCAATCACCATCTGCAGTGATTTTGGAGTCCAAAAAAATAAAGTCTGACACTGTTTCCACTGTTTCCCCATCTATTTCCCATGAAGTGATGATCCCAGATGCCATGACCTTAGTTTTCTGAATGTTGAGTTTTAAGCCAACTTTTTCACTCTCCTCTTTCACTTTCATCAAGAGGCTTTTTAGTTCCTCTTCACTTTCTGCCATAAGGGTGGTGTCATCTGCATATCTGAGGTTATTGATATTTCTCCTGGCAATCTTGATTCCAGCCGGTGCTTCTTCCAGCCCAGCATTTCTCATGATGTACTCTGCATATAAGTTAAATAAACTGGGTGACAATATACAGCCTTGACATACTCCTTTTCCTATTTGGAACCAGCCTGTTGTTCCATGTCCAGTTCTAACTGTTGCTTCCTGACCTGCATATAGATTTCTCAAGAGGCAGGTCAGGTGGTCTGATATTCCCATCTCTTTCAGAATTTTCCACAGTTTATTGTGATCCACACAGTCAAAGGCTTTGGCGTAGTCAATAAAGCAGAACTAGATGTTTTTCTGGAACTCTCTTGCTTTTTCGATGATCCAGCGGATGTTGGCAATTTGATCTCTGGTTCCTCTGCCTTTTCTAAAACCAGCTTGAACATTTGGAAGTTTATGGTTCATGTATTGCTGAAGCCTGTGTTTACCAGTTTGTAAGTAAGATTCTATAAGTCTTAGGTATTATATCTGCTACCAAAGACAGCAGTACTTATATTTGTGTAGTGCTTTAGACATTGTGAAAAACTTCCATACTTAATATCTGTAGTAGCTGTTATAATTGCTACTGATATTGTTTGCAGTTATGTGGAATGCAGTTTTGTTAAGTTACTGTATTTTGCCATGGCTATTTGTACAGTACAGTGCTGAAATGCCAATACCAAGGCAGTGCTTTTTGCCTGAGGTTGCAGAGCAACTCCACTCACTTTACTCCTCCCCTTTCCATCTTTCTCCTCTCCTTCTCTCTCTATTTCTTTTAAAGTTTTATTAAATTTCTGTTAAACACAAATATTACACTAAAATTTCATTGATTCTTTCCATCTCATTTTCTCTTTCTTTCATGTATTCTAGAATGGTGTGGAAGGACTATTATATGCTAAGGAGTACAGTATATGGAAAAGAAGGGCTTTCCCTTTGAGAAATGCTATTGCACACTTTATAAGTCACTGCAGAGTGATGTAAGAAGTGGAAGAAGGGGTTTTCCTAAATTTACAAAATTCTTATGGAATGAAGTATGGATTATTATTCGGGCTTCCCTGGTGGCTCAGATGCTAAAGAATCTGCCTGCAATGCGGGAGACCCAGGTTGGATCCCTGGATTGGGAAGATCCCCCGAAGAAGGGAATGGCAACCCACTCCAGTATTCTTGCCCGGAGAATTCCATGGGCAGAGGAACCTGGTGGGCTACAGTCCTTGGGGTCACAAAGAGTTGGACATGATTAAGCGACTAACACTTTCACTTTTACCATGAAAATAAGTAAAAAAGTTTCCAAATGTTTCATTTCAATATTTTTCAAATCATCAAAATATTAACTTTACAAGTATATAATTTTTTTCATGGATTTATAGATTCTTTAAAGGTCATTCTTCTGCATTTTGAACAATGGATGGTTAGATACCGAGTTAAATATGAACTGTAAGATTCAAACTTTAGTTCTCTCTGCTGCACTGACACTAGTTTCTGTTACTTTGACCATTGGAATATTATGTGAGAATTTTAATTTACAGTATTACTTGATGTCCACTAGGGGGGAACCAAACCATGAACAGAAGTATATGCTCTGTTCCCCCAAGTAGTGAAAATCCCAAGCCATTGCAGACTGCCTACCTGATATTACAGATTATTCTTCAAAGTTTCCTGTTGCTAAAAGGCCAACTCCATATAAGCAAATCTGTGGGAACATTAAAGTATCAACAGTAGACAAAAAGTATTTTAGGGTAGAGCAAAATATTGTTTAGGGTTTTTGATAACTTGAGAGTTTAGTCAATTTATAGAACAACACTAAACTATTTTGAAGTTATTTAAGTTTCACCAAGCTGTATTCTTGTAAGTTTTTTAAAACACTTGACTGATTCAATAAGAAGGCAAAAGTGAATTTTGAAATAATGTAGTATGTTAATGTATTTTGGGTCATGAGGAATATTTAGAAGTAAATTTTTACTGGAACCATGCCTATCTTTTATCAGGGAATAACTAAAATCAACAGAGCTTGAAATTTGTTTCTACCTTATCATTTAGAATACCTTGTTTTGAAAATATTGGTTTCAAAAATAAACTCAACATGTACTTTGGAATTCTGTGAATTTCATTGCAATATCTCTGTCATGCTTGAAATCTCTGACTTGTAAAAGATGTTCATGATATGAAGCAGTATGTTCATATACTAATATATTTGTTCCAGGTTTCTTAAAGCATTTCATATTTGGGAAACTTAATATCCAAGAAAAATAAAAAGGATTTTATTTCATGTAAATATAATTCAATAATCTCATATTGCAATATGTTTTCAAAGTAAAATGTATACAGACTCAGATAAGAATCACTTTATAGAACTATAGATCCTAAACAATTTGTTTTTTCATATGGGCAGCTTGATTTTATTGCCAAGTTAGCACACACGAAAAAAATCACACTTCATGAAAGATGAAAAATGGCTTATTTAAAACTAACAGCAGAAACAACAAGACAGTTAAGCCACAAAGATCTACCCTCTATCGCATCTGTTTCTCTGTAAAATAAAGAGGTATTGCAGAAATGAAATGTCCACTAGATGCCACACTTCCTTTGCAGAGTAAAGCAGTTCTCTGGCTTCTGGCAAGTTTTGTGCAGGTGCTGTTGTATCTTGTAACAGTACTCTAACTCAGTTATCTTTTCCCTTACATTTGCTCTCTGATATCCCTCCCCCACCAATATGCCTGAATCATCCAAATTTTGCATAGTAGTGATAGCTTGTAACATTCTGTTGATATCCTTCTGTAAGTTACAGAGAGTTCATATTTACTGACTTTCAAGTCATTCTGCATTCTGGAGCTTTTTTTTTTTTTTTTGGTCTGGCAAATGGTTACCTTTGGCCCTTTCATTATTTAATTTTTAAAATTACGTCTTCTTTTTCGTGTATATTTATTCTGTCCTCTTTTTTCATATATGTTTATTCTATTTTCCCTCTCAAGAAGGAACAGAAAAAAAGCTAATTTTCTAAAAATATAATAAAGGGTTATAATTGAACTTTTTAGAGAACCATACTGAATGAAACTGTAACTGAATTATCTTTAGGGGCATTGGCAGTTTTGTTTGTTTTCAGAGATTATTAAAACTGAGAAAAATAAAAATCTTTCAGTTTCCTTTGACATTTTTTGTAGTCTGGATTCAATTATGAAATGAATAGACTCTAGTAAGTAAACTCGTATAAGGCATTATTTTACAAGCTCCTATTCTATGAGACAAACCTCACAGGGCTACTGAGTATTGAGCATACTTCTACACAGCGTGAGTCACAATATTTGATGTACCTATAAATTGTCAATTATGGCATCTTTATGGGAGTGTAATCAGAAGTTATCATTTGGTGATATGAAATATATGATGTACTTAACCATGGGATGATCTGTCTTCCTCCAGATTACTGGTCACCTAAGCATTCTTCCCTAGGACAATTATAATTTTATAGCATTGTATTTTCTTAATTCTCAAAATATTTTGAGGATATGATCACTATATCTGATCACTAAGGAATCTGCAGTGAATTTTTAAAATCACAAGCTGATTTTAGTTGCTGGAGTAACTAGTAAATTTATCAGTTGGTCTACAGTTTTTTGTTTTTTCATTATGCTTTGAGAATTAATTTTTATAGAATTCACTTTCTAGATAACCTATTCAAAAGAGTCTTTCTCTTTTTTGATTACTGACATAAGATTGACTAAGTTTATTAGCCAGAAAATAATGAATTCTGTAGAGGAGGAAAAACCCCAGTCAAATAGATCACTACAGTAAGAGGCTAGCAAAATAAATTACTATTGTTGCACATTTTTCTCTAGTAGTTTATTTTCATGTGCCTTAAAATAGCATCCCTTATTAAAGATTTCATTCACTGGGAAATGTACACTATTGATGATGACTTTCCAAAGGAAACTAGGGGAAACAGATCAACAAGAAAGTGACTTTGCAAAGGGGGCTCAAATAAACAAAGCGAGATAATGTTTGACACCTCCTAAAAGCTGCTCTAAGAACAGATTGCCATGAATTCCAGCTGCTTTATGATTACCTTCAAGAATATGCACTGAAAACTCAAAGAACTACTTATAAGTGAAGGAAACCCAGAGGCTAAGTCCTCAGAACGAAATTTTCCCCTCATCTGAATAATGTTGCTATGGTAAAGATACTGTAATTTATTTCCATGGAATTCTAAGAGTAAACAAACTCTGCCTTAATGACAAACTTTACCTTTGGCCCTTCCATTTTCAAGGAAATTGTACCTGTATCAGGCAGGTTTGTTTAAGTTGTCTCCTGGAACTAGAACTTGTTTATCTCAAACAGTACATTGTCATGAGGCACCATTCTCACCAAATTCTCTAAGAAATATGTCGGTGAACCTAGATACCTTGTGAAATACTTTCCTTACTGGATCATCCTTAGTTCTTTGAAGTTCTTTCTCTGTCTCTCCATCCCAGGTCTAACGCTCAAGATTTTCTGATTCTTTGCCTACGTTCTGGTCCATCCTGGAGGTATTAGCTTTGAGCAGAATTGTTTAGACGTAACTTCCAAAAGACTTCTTTGTCCTGGCCATAACAACAGGAGCCACTAAGAGTGGGGCGCTGATAAGAGGATCCTTGAAGTACTTGCATTAAGGTACTGGCAACCCCTTTAAGTCGCCTTATTTCTTATATTATTTTTCTTCTTTATCCTTCATTAGTGATGAAAATTAAATAGAAAAAATTTTTCATTTGACAGCATTATCTTTTGTGCATATTACAGATACTATCTTTCTATATTTATATAGTTGTAAGGATTAATAATGAAAGTAAATTTTATTTTAAGAATTTATTACACATTATGAAAGTAATACATACATATGAACAATTTAAACAAGAGATATATGTCACACAGAAACTGAAATTATTTCTTAAGAATCTACCTGACAATGTAGGGAACACGGGTTCGATCCCTGGTCCAGGAAGATTCCATATGCAACTAAGCCCATGAGCTGCAATTACTGAGTCCATGTGCCTAAAGCCTGTGCCCTGCAACAGGAGAAGCCACTGCAATGAGAAACCTGTGTACTGCAACTAGAGAATAGCTCCTTGCTGAGACTAGCGAGAAAGCTCATGGGCAGCAATGAAGGCCCAGCTCAGCCAAAAATAATGAATGAAAAAATGAGCACACGTTTAAAAGATTTTCAGTGAGAAAAGGCCCAAGTTCTGGTTCCAGATTTGTCAGATTAATTGACTGCTTGATAGAAATGTGTATATAGTTATATTTATATATGGGTGTTTGTAACTGCATATATACATGCGTGTATGTATAATGGTTTATTATGAATACATTAAATACTCATTATATTCTTTTATCATTTATCAAATTATATTTATGTAGTAATTTGTGTGATTATGTTCTTCTGCTAGAGCATGTGCCCCAAGAGAAGGTAGATGTCTTTCTGTTTTCTTTACTGCTGGGTCCCTGGGCCCAGGGCAGTGCTTGTCACACATAATGAATGCCAGTCAGTAGGATAGATACTTTACATATTTACCTCATTTTGGTCCTCAAAATAATTCTGAAGTAGAATATCCATTTTCTTTATAGATGAGAAATCCAAGGACCCAGTACAGTGTATAATTTACAGAGCCTGTTTCAAACCTAGGGTTGGCTGACTCCAGAGCTCATACTCTCTCCCTTCACTGTGTTGCCTAGACTTTGAATTAAGCATGATATTGTGAATCTTAACTAAAATTTTAAGTAATGCAGGTGCATTTTTTATGCCAACTTTTTTGATATATTTTTAGACCATATTTTGACTGCAAGAACATATGTTGTTCTTGTAATCCTGAATATTTAAACAAATTAATAAAACTCCATTGTGAATATCAGCTGCTCAAGAAAACTTCAAAATAATTAATGTTATAACATTATAATATTTAATTACAATCCAACTAGAAAAATATGAATTCAAATTTAAGAATGGAGAGGACTCTGCATCCACTGTATACAAAGAACAAAGGCTCATTTAAATCTGGCTATAAGTTCGTGGCAGTCAAAAGAAAAGACAGATAAAATCAATTATATATTTCTAGAGTAATCATATAGTTTTAGAGTAAGAGCAAATTTTTTTTTTACTTCTTCAAGGAAATCAAAATATCTCCTAGCAAGCTTTAAAATAAATTTCTCACATGGAGCTCCTTAAAGGGACTATAGAGTTTAGTTTGGAAAATAATCTCATCATTCCTACAAAACTCAAAAACCCTGTGTCTTAAGTAATTTTTCATTTAAAGCAAATGACACAACAAAAGAATAGAAATGGTACAACCTGATAAAGATAATTCTTTGGGGGTTCAAGGCACAAGACATGTTCAATATTAATATAGAGGTTCATACTTCTCCAAGCTAGTCTTTCCTGTATTTGGTAGGCAGAGATCTAGATCTTAAGAGATCTCTTAAGATCTGGATCTCTCAGGGGTGACTTTGTATATTCACCCCTGGATATACACATTGTGAGTAATCCCTTCCCCTTGTATGTGAGCAGAATTTGGGACTCTGATAGGATGGCACTCCTGTGACTATGTTCATTTTGCAGATATAATTAAGACTTGCAGATATAATTAAGGTTCCTAGTCAATTGAGTTTGAATTGATCAAAAGATTACTTGAGGTGAGTCTGACCTAATCAGGTGAGCTCCTAAAAGAGGTGGAAAGATTTTCCTTCTGGCCTTGAAGAAGCACAGGGCCACATTGTGGAGAGGAGCATATGTCAGCCAATTGTGGAATGCTTCTAGGAGCTCAGACTGATGCCAGATGCCAGCCAGCGAGAAAGCAGGACTTTAATAATTCCACACTTGCAAGGAACTGCATTCTGCTAATAACCAGTAAGCTTGGAACAGTACTCTGAACCTTGAGTTTGAGCCATATGACTTGTCTTGAACCATAGGAGAGTAGCAAATGTAATACAAACAGGGACTTTGCTCATTGGGGCTTGCTTCTCCTGCTGCTCATGAGAATTCTATACCCACCATGATGTGAATGAACCTGGCAGGATGATCAGATCTGTGGCTCACTTACCTTGTGGCATCTGTTGATAACGAGCCAGTCTCCACACATGTGAGTCAAACCTTGAATGCCAGCTGACCACAGATACACATAGGAGGCAACCTGGTTTGCCTGGAACTTTCTGAATTTTAGCACTGAAAATCCCATGGTCTAGGAACCTCCTCATTTCCAGGAAAACTGAGATTGTTGCTTACCCTGGATACATGACTGAACTCAGCCCAGTCCAGCAGAAGAACCACCATCTGAGCCCAACCCAGATTTCTCACTCACAAAATCATGTGCTAAGACATGGTTAGTTTTTGTTTAAGCGTTAAGTTTTGGCATAGTTTGTTATGCAGCAGAAGCTAATGATACTGACTTTTAGAGACCTGTCTAATTCACTTGGTCTTCCCAGGTGGCGCTACTGGTACAGAACCTGCCTGCCAATGCAGGAGCCATAAGAGATGGGTCTAATCCCTGGACTGGGAAGATCCCCCAGGTGGAGGGCATGGCAGCCCACTCCAGAATTTTTTCCTGGAGAATCCCATGGAGAGCGGAGCCTGGCAGGCTACAGTCCATGGAGTTAATGAAGAGTTGGACATGACTGAAGTGACTCAGCACACACGTTAGTTCACTTACCTCATTTTTGAGGTGAGAGAGTTGAGATTCACAGAGATAAAATGACACACTCAAGGTCACATATCTGCTAAGTACTGTTTGTCAACAAAAACAAATCAAATACAATATTAAGGAATTCCAGGGGCTACATCTTCCAAAGGATAATATTTGAATAGTAGTATATAAAAAAAAATCCACAGCTGGTGAATATGCAATTGTGACATGAATGTGGTGAGACTGTATAACGCAGCATTTAAGAAAGAGTTTTAAACTCAAGCTGTGTGAGTTCAAATAGGTCTAGGTCACTGCGGACCTTAGGCAATTTACTTAGCCTCTTTGATCACCAGTTTCCTTGTTTATGTAATGGGCATACTTGTTCTTACATCATAGATTTGATAATGTGAGAATTAATTTAATATGATAATGTAAAGTAGTATGTATGGTGCCTCGTACATAGTAAGGGCATCATCAATATTTGCGGCTGTTGTTGCAAGCATGCAGATCACAGCATCATTACAAGCACTCAAGTTTGTGGTGTTTTAATATCTGGTTTTGGGCAGTCCTGGTAGTAACCTTGTATTGAGTCTTTTCAGTCATTAGTTCTAGAGAAAATATTAGATTAAGAAGCAGTGAACCTACTTTTAATTATTTTGTGCCTCATTTTTCTTACATTTACAGATGTAATATCAAGAAGCTGTAATTCAACAGAAACTGAAATTTCATTTATAATAACCTCTTTTCTGTTGATAGCCATTTAAAAAGAAAAATCTCCTACATCCAGATTTCAGTTAAAAATTTTCCCTCATTTTTATTTGCAGCTATCAGTCATTTTATGAGAGAGATTCAGATAATTATAGAAGAATAGAATTGATATGGGATTAAATAATAAAATGTTTAACATTAGCAAAACTTGTTTTAAAACTGTTTAAAGATGAGAGGTAACTCAGAAACCAAAGGACAGTAAAATATTCTGATTGAACCTATCATCATAATGAATGGCAAGCTGGTACAGTTAAGAAGCGGAAATCCATTCAGGTAACCAAAAAAAAAAAAAAAAAAAAAAAAACCAGGACACCAGCTGTAATCCCCCAGCTGCAGATAGAAGAAAGAAACATTACAGAAGAAGCATCTTAAACTTCTCCGTACTGTAGTTTTTGTGAATGACCATTGTAGTGTCTCTGGTATGGGAGCACATTAAGAAGAAAAGACGAGATCAACACCGTGACCACACCACAAGCCTCAGGAAAGGCATTGTCAGTTTTATTGTTGAAAGCACTTTGTTTAACATTACACGGAGGAAAATATCCCTTGGTATTTCAGGGGGAAAGTTGCATCTCCAAAGCTTCCTCTGCTTACAGTTGTCTTCTCACAAATTCCATGGTAATCAACACAATTCTCAATAAAGTGGTATCTCTGTGGGCATCTAATTTAAATAATCAATACATAGAATCTACATAGAATTTTTTTTTAAATAGAAAAAAATTATGGTCTCTGAATTTGACATTAGTACGTTTTCACGCTGTGGAATAATATTGTATTTAAGAAAACTTTAGATATAATTTCATTTCAGCAAATAAAATTTTACTGGAAGATAATGTAATTAGGTTTTACTTAAGAGTACAAGTTGTTCTTTGCAATACAATTAATATTCTCTCACAATATTGTTACCAAGTAGATTGAAACAAAGAAGCTCATTTACATTTTTATTTTGAAAGTAACCGTAAAAGACCATCTCTTTAACCCCGTGTAGGCGGAATGAATTACTTGGTGTTTTAAAGGTCCTTAAGTGTGTCCTTGTACAGAGGAAAGCTCTCTATTTATCTGTAGGACAGGTCTAGGACACAATAGCGTCATTACTAACTTCGCCAAGTAGCCCCACCAGGGAGCCTTCATCCTTCCCTGGTGAGACCAGAATGGGTTGGTAGTTCAAATTCCATTGCCCATTCAGTCTCCTGAGACTTCAAACGAGGGAGTCAGTTATGATGGTGGGTGCTGGGTTGTAGACTTGTGTCCACCATTAATCAGACTGAGTCTGCCTCCAGTTCAAATTATAAACTCCAGTGAGTGACACTCAGGTGGCGTGGCTTTCCGTCAGGCCTGTATGGACTGAGTTTGAACTGATGAACTGACATTCTGCAACGGAAAGCTTGTTACTAGTCCCCTGAGTTTATCAAAAGCCACCAATTACTCCCTTGGTGGACTACCTTATACAGCAGCTTTCGTTTACTTTTATATAGCCTTTTAAAGAGCAGGGCCTGATAGTAGTAAAAAAACGATCAGAAATTTAACATGCATGGCTAAATAATAGCATGTTTTCTTCTGTGAGAGGTATTATTTGATTAGATGAGTAAGTGAAAAGTATCTGAAATTTAAATTTTCAACTATCTTATTTTTAAAATCTATTTATTTGACTTTAGGTGAAATATGTATATAGAAATGACTCTAGACATTTGAAAATATTTACCTGGGACAAGGAAAATTATAAATTTAGGACAGTGTGTATGATAAACATTGTTAGGTTATTATAATGCTTATTTGCTGTTGCTGAAAATTTTTTGTGAATTAGCAGGTTTTACTCAGAGACGTACATACCATAGACTAGCATAATTAAATGTTGATTCAATAGCTCCCCTTTAAAAAGGAATAGGATTAAGAAGAGGTCTTGTTCTAAACTCCTTCAACAGTTTATATGAAAACTTTTTAACTTCAAAGTGATTTTTAAATTAAAGAGATAGAGAGAGACCTGAATTCACAGTCCAAACTATACTAAAAATATATAATTTTTAACAGATTATTCTTGTAAAACCTAATCAGTGATCAAAACATTTCAGTGGTTTTACTTTTGCCCCTAGAATATGTATGTGCATTTTATATACTGATGACTCTTTTACTCTTGTAAGAACCACATCCAGCAATGAATCACATTCTTTGAGTGAATAATTCAGTCCTTGACGCCAACCTCTGAGGGGAATATTGTGGTCATGCTGTCTGAACAGTGTGGTAGCTATGGCTACCTATATAATTCTTCGCAATGAAAAAAAAGTGACAATGACATTAAATTTAATCAGGTTCCCCTTTTCTTCGGTTCCCACTGGGATGAGCCACTAGTGTCTTGCCTTAAATATTCAAAGGCCTTCCTGAGTAGTTTGCATGTGTTCATATACTGGGACAATGTCCTGCTAATACAGAACAATAGATCTGTCATGTATATCTCCTGCAAGTAGATGTGAGTCTAAAGTTACTAAGTGTAGGGTTTATGGGCTGTCTTCCCCTTAGTGACCATCTTTACTTAAGTCTTAGCAAATGGCAGTAAGGAAATGCACATAGACTAAAATATGATGAACTTGATTATCAGAGTTGGAAACGCAAAAGAATTGTGTTTGCTAAATATTTATAAAACTACCCATCATTATTTTCATCATATTTCAACTGATATGGAAGGCACAGTACAGAATATCATATGATTGAAAACATTTGAAGCCCACAGCTTAACTCATATTTAGGGACAACAGCCTATATTTATGCCCTTGTATTTCTGCAGAACACTCAAGTGATTATCACTTTCTCTAAAATCATAGTTAAGAAGTTATGAGATATATTTTATTTCCATTATGCATTTCTGGAAGATGGTAATAAGCTAACTTTTAATATTCCAAGAATGAAAAAAATAAAAGTATGTTTGTCATAATCATCTGTGATTATGTCTGCAACAGATCTGTGCAATTCAGATTGCTCATAAACTCTGATTGCTCATAATTTTGATATTTGGAGAAACTGAAGAGAGATGCAGATTCACTTCTTTCTTCTCTTTGTATTTTTCAGGTAGTCAAAACCAGACAAAAAAATAAAGGCTAACCAACAAAACATTATTTCTAGGAAAGAACCACATTTTGCGAGTAATTAAGAAATGTATGTGACACTTTCTATTATTTAAATGGAGTAACCCTGTCTTGGGTTACATTTAATCCATTACTATTTCATATTAAAAACTGACTCTGACAATCTTTTGATAGCATTAATTAATATATTTGTGTGGCATATTAGAAATCTAAGAGCAATATTTAAATTTTTTTCTAGCCATAATATAATGAAAGTGAATTTTATAAGTCTTTCAGACCTTTGAAGATACTTGCATAATCTACTTGCTAACTTTCTTCTATCATATATAATTAAAATAGAAGTGGAAATGGAATGTGTGGTAAATACTGAACATTTCTTTGTTTTATTTTTCTTCTACCTTCTTGTCCCTTTTTATTGAGTCTTAGATTTTCTCGAAATCTTAGGATTCTTTATCTCATAGATATGCACGTATTAACTTCTATTAACATCTATTTCATAGCATGAAAATAGTTCATTGCACAATTGAAAGCATGATCAATCCCTTTATAGTTTTATGCTTTCATTCACTAGGTAGGTGTTTGAAGATGGACAACTTAAAATGGTTTCTAATGTCAAGATCATAGTCAAAGAAGTGAGCTTATCATAAATCTGTAAGAAATTCCTCTTCTAATGACATACCATTGACCTCAGAGTCATGAAAGAGTTCAAGGTCAACCAGTGAGACACTCACAGTGATCAACTATTTTTGACTGACTGACACTTGTTTTTTAACCTTTGAAAATGTGATTTCATGTTTATCAAAGTTTGACATAAAGCATTGTGTGCAATATAGAAATAGGGACCTTAGGCTCTGGCTTTCTAATATAAATTTGACAGACGATATATTGGCATCCCCTTTAGGACAGATCAGTGACAAGGGGGCAGGAGGTCAGGAATGAACAGGATTACTGAATAGGTTTCAGTCAGAGAAGACAGGTGCCACAGGAAAACTGCCTTTCCAAGTGGTCCCATTGGTAGACCTAAGACATTGCGATTCTAGTCTCTCTACTCTTCCTACTGTTTGGCAAGAGGGAGATAGAACAAATCAGTAACCTATGCTTATCTGCCAGAGATGACATGAGATTATTGTTCAGGGTACAATGGAAAGGAATCTAGAGAGAGAGTTTTATGTGGGTGCCAGGACTGATCCTAGAAAAAGAGTAGTAGGAAAAGTTTGTCTTTATGACTTTTTATGCTTCAGCACTTTGTTTTTCCTTCCTCATGATTACTCTTCTTGAATATTTCTTGCATTTTGCTAATAAGGTGTTACCTGATAATGCTTATTATCTAACCTATTCCAGAATATCTGAAAGTGTCTTAAAAATACACTTTTTCAGCCTTCTTAAACTACGTAGTACATACCTGATGGACCACTGTCTCTTTCTTTCCTACTAGGTCCTTGTTTTGACAACAGAGAACAAAGTTTGAAACTGTAATGTGTTTCTTTATCACATTTTTGCCAGTGGGTTTGTTTGCATGGAATCCTTCAATACGAAGGAATTGATCAGTGAGAAACTGGAATGCTACTTCAGAAACTTACTCTGTTCAGTTCAGTTGCTCAGTTGTGTCCGACTCTTTGCAACCCCATGGACTGAAGCATGCCAGGCTTCCCCGTCCATCACTAGCTCCTGGAGCTTGCTCAAACTGATGTCCATTGAGTCGGTGATGCCATCCAACCATCTCACTAGTTTTAAAAAAAAATCCTTACTAGTCTTTGCATTAAATTTGGTGATTTCTTTGGTACTCCTTATATTTCAAAGAAGTCACATTGAAAATTATGTCATTTGAAAAAAAGCAGCCTTTCAGAAAAGCGCCCTTTAAATAATATATAGTCCATGAGGAAAAACTAGTTAAAACATTTTAAAATATATAACCTCATTATATGGACATTTAAACTGTTAATATTTAGACTATAATCATTATTATTGTAGATGATATTGTGAATAATGCCTAGTATTGAATTTTCTTTGTTGTTTCTGTTGCTGAACACTTTGAAAGTCTCAGACATCATATCTTCTTTTTCAATGTCTTACTGGGGGTTTCCCAAAAGCAAGGATGCTCTCCTACAAAATCTCAATACTATTTTCTCAAGAATTTAACAGTATAATAATAGCTTCTAAAATATAGTCCGTGTCCAGATGTCCTCAGTTGTTCCCCAAATGCCTTTTATATAGGTCTATAGCTTTCCTTCGTCCTTACCTGCCTGCTCTTTACCTACCTCCTCCCTCCCTTTCCTTCTTTCCTCCCTGTCAATCCAGGGATCAGTCGAGGATTACACACTGCATATAGTTATCATTAGATTAAAGAAGACTGTTTAGTCTCCTATTTAAATAGTCTCCTTCAATCTAGAATATTCCTACTCCCACTATTTTGGGGTTTTTTCTTTATAATGACCTTTGTGGGGGCTTCCCAGGTTGCTCAGTGGTAAAGAAACTGCCTACAATGCAGGAAATGTGGACTCAATCCCTGGGTGGGGAACACCCCTTGGAGAAGGAAATGACAACCCACTCAGGTATTCTTGCCTGGGAAATCCCATGGACAGAGGAGCCTGGCGGGCTACAGTCCATGGGATTGCAAAAGGGTCGGACAAGACTTAGCAACTGAACAACAACATTGACCTTTGTATTTTTGAACAGTTTAAGCCAATTGTCTTGTAGACTTTTCTATAAAATGGATTAAAAAAAATTTCTCATGGCTATATTCAGGTTAATAATTTTTGACAAGAATGCTATGTAGGTTATATTAAGATATTCACACTGGAAATATATACTTTTTTAGTTGTATACAAAAGACACATATTCACCTATTTTGACTGACTTGTTCAAAATTTAAAAAAATTTTATGCCAATTAGAAGGAAAAAATAGTTTATATTTTGTTGATTATGGATGAAGTAAAACATCATGTAATTTCCATCTTGGCTAACTATAATAAGTTTTGATAAGGAGTAGAATGGAATCTTAGACATTTTCTCTACCATCTTTGAAACAGTGTTTATGAAGTTTAAATCATTGGCTAAAAAGTAAATAATTCTGGCAAACTACTTAGGTATTTTATAGTATCTCAAAAAGGCTAAAAAAACCCTACAAAACTGTCACATCATTTTTTAAATTTACTTTTTAATTGGAGGAAAATTGCTTTACAATGTCATGTTGGTTTCTACCATGTGTGTTAGTCACTCAGTCCTGTCCGACTCTTTGTGACCCCGTAGACTGTAGCCTGCCAGGCTCCTCTGTCCATGAGATTCTCCAGGCAAGAATACTGGAGTGGACTGCCATTCCCTTCTCCAGGGGATCTTCCAGACCCAGGGATCAAACCTGGGTCGCCGGCATTGCAGGCAGATTGTTTACCATCTGAGCCCAGGTTTCTGCCATTCAGCAACATGAATCAGCCGTGAGTATATATATATATCCCCTCCCTGGTAAGCCTCCCTCTCCTCCCCTCATCCTGTCCCTCTAGGTTATCACAGAGGACCAAGCTGGGCTCCCTGTGTCACAGAGCAACTTCTTAACAAGGTATCTATTTTACACATGAGAGTGTATGTATTTTGATGCTGCTTTCTCCATTCATCCCAGTCTCTCCTTCCCCCCTCATTGTGTCCACAAGTCTGTTCTCTATATCTTCATCTCCATTCCTTCCCTGAAAATAGGTTCATCAATTCAATTTTTCTAGATTCCATATATATGCATTAATATATGGTGTTTGTTTTTCTGACTTACTTCATTCTGCTTAATGGTACATATATACAATGGAATATTACTCAGCCATAAAAAGCATATCATTTTTTTAAACATATAGATTTATAGGCTTGTCTTTTTGACCAGCTAACTTTATAATATCATAATGATTTATTTTGTTTTGTTAACTGAGTCTCAAACATATGCTTGTAGAATTCATTTCATGAGAGAAGTTTCTTTGCTCAGGAGTATAATTAAGATGGATCACTGTAATATTTTTGAGGTTCTTGGATTCATAGGGGACTTTAAATTTCAATACTTAATTGAAATTAACATGTTAGAAATATGAATTCATGTGTGTTTGCATACTAGCTTTTGCTGAAGATGAAAAATGTCCAAAATATTTAGTTAAAGAAATTTACCGGCCCAGTTTAAGGATACCAATAATGTCAATCTGAAGGTATGCTTACCTAGTATTCTTTAACTAATTATCAATTATAGATACAGAAAAAATTTATTAGGTGATAAGCTTGAGGGTTTCTTTGCCCCCACTTAGTTGACATTTGTCAGTCTTCAGGCAGCTCAGCATCTCAGTCTGTCTTTAATAGCCCTCCCATCCTTCTACCAGAGAATTTCCATTATTTGTTTACTTGATGAGAGACAGAACTCACTTCCCCCTGTGAAAACTGTAGGATTCAGTTTTCTTTCTCCCTAGTGCAGCCAAAGAGCAGGAATGTGATTTATACCCAGCCAATGAGACACATCTCTCTCTTTCAGGACTTTGCAGTATTGAATAAAAGATACAAAGAATAGCTGGAAGTTATTCATTGTGTGTGTGGCAATATGCTGATTAAATCCTCCATGTTTAGGGACCATAGCTATGGTTTGTTTGGCCTTACCCTCAGAAGCCCCCACCTCCTACTTATAAAACCTGATCCTTCAGCTACTGTCAGTTCATTGATTTGCTTCTAGTATATTATCTTCTGCTAAAGTTAGTTACAGTAAGTTTCTATGGCTTGACATCAAGAAACATTTCTACTGAAGACAATTGGAAAAAAAAGTTTTTGTAATTTTTCTTGAAATGATAATCTGAGGATGTAACACTTGATTTTAAGGTTTACGTGATTACAAATGAATGCATTTAAGCAACAAGGAGAAATCAACTTTAGCCCATAAATTAGGAGAGATGAAAAGAATAAACAAAACTCTAAGGAGAGAAGGGTAAACTCTCTTATGCATTGTTGAAAAATTGATAATACTAATCTATGGTATCAGTTTGGTTCAGTCGTTCAGTCATGTCCAACTCTTTGCGACTCCATGGACGAGGCAGCATGCCAGGCTTCCATGTCCATCACCAGCTCCTGAAGCTTGCTCAAACTCTTGTCCATTGAGTTGGTGATGCCATCCAGCCATCTCATCCTCTGTCATCCCCTTCTCCTCCTGACTTCAATCTTCCCCAGCATCAGGGTCTTTTCCAGTGAGTCAGTTCTTCACATCAGCTGGCCAAAGTATTGGAGCTTCAGCTTCAGCATCAGTCTTTCTAATGAATATTCAGGAATGATTTCCTATAGGATTGACTGGTTTGATCTCCTTGCAGTCCAAGGGACTCTCAAGAATCTTCTCCAACAATACAATTCAAAAGCATCAATTCTTCAGCACTCAGCTTTCTTTCTGGTTCAATGCTCACATCCATACATGACTACTGGAAAAGCCATAGCTTTGACTAGACCTTTTAATGTCTCTGCTTTTTGACATGTTTTCTAGGTTTGTCTTAGCTTTTCTTCCAAGGAGCAAGTATCTTTTAATTTCATGGCTGCAGTCACCATCTACAGTGATTTGGGAGTCTAAGAAAATAAAGTCTGTCACTGTTTCCATTGTTTCCCCATCTATTTGCCATGAAGTGATGGGACCAGATGCCATGATCTTCATTTTTGAATGTTGAGTTTTAAGCCAGCCTTTTCATTTTTCTCTTTCACTTAAATCAAGAGGCTTTTGAATTCCTCTTCGCTTACTGCCATAAGGGTGGTGTCATCTGCATATCTGAGGTTATTGATATTTCTCCCGGCAATCTTGATTCCAGCTTGTGCTTCATCTGGCCCAGCATTTTGCATGGTGTACTCTGCATATAAGTTAAATAAACTGGGTGACAATATACAGCCTTGACGTACTCATTTCCCAATTTGGAACCAGTCTGTTGTTCCATGTCCAGTTCTAACTGTTATTTCTTTACCTGCATACAGATTTCACAGGAGGCAAGTAAGGTGATCTGGTATTTCCATCTCTTTAAAAATGTTCCACAGTTTGTTGTGATCCACACAGACAAAGGCTTTAGTGTAGTCAATAAAGCAGAAGTAGGTATTTTTCTGGAATTCTCTTGCTTTTTCTATGATTCAATAGATGTTGGCAATTTGATCTCTGAATCCTCTGCCTTTTCTAAATCCAGCTTGAACATCTGGAAGTTCTTGGTTTACATACTGTTGAAGCCTTGCTTGGAGAATTTTGAGCATTACCTTGCTAGTGTGTGAGATGAGTGCAATTGTGTGGTAGTTTGAACATTCTTTGGTGTTTCCTTTCTTTGAGGTTGAAATGAAAACTGACCTTTTCCAGTCTTGTGGCCACTGCTGAGTTTTCCAAATTTGCTGGCATATTGAGTGCAGCATTTTCACAGCATCATCTTTTAGGACTTGAAATAGCTCAGCTGGAATTCCGTCACCTCCACTCAGTTCAGTTCAGTCGCTCAGTTGTGTCCGACTCTTTGCGACCCCATGAATCGCAGCACGCCAGGCCTCCCTGTCCATCACCAACTCCCTGAGTTTACTCAAACTCATGCCCATCGAGTCGGTGATGCCATCCAGCCATCTCATCCTCTGTCGTCCCCTTCTCCTCCTGTCCCTAATCCCTCCCATTATCAGGGTCTTTTCCAATGAGTCAACTCTTGACATGAGGTGGCCAAAGTATGGGAGTTTCAGCTTCAGCATCAGTCCTTCCAATGAACACCCAGGACTGATCTCCTTTAGGATGGACTGGTTGGATCTCCTTGCTGTCCAAGGGACTCTCAAAAGTCTTTTCCAACACCACAGTTCAAAAGCATCAATTTTTTGGCGCTCAGCTTTCTTCACCATCCAACTCTCACATCCATACATGACCACTGGAAAAACCATAGCCTTGACTAGACGGACCTTTGCTGGCAAAGTAGTGTCTCTGCATTTAAATATGCTATCCAGGTGGTCATAAGTTTCCTTCCAAGGAGTAAGCATTTTTTAATTTCATGGCTGCAATCACCATCTGCAGTGATTTTGGAGCCCCCCAAAATAAAGCCTGATACTGTTTCCACTGTTTCCCCATCTATTTGCCATGAAGTGATGGGACCAGATGCCATGATCTTAGTTTTCTGAATGTTAAGCTTTAAGCCAACTTTTTCACTCTCCTCCTTCATTTTCATCAAGAGGCTTTTTAGTTCCTCTTCACTTTCTGTCATAAGGGTATAGTTTGGCATTAATCAACGTTTAAAATGAACATGTCTTTTGATATAGCAATTGCTCCAAGTGCTGACATCTGAAAGGATAATTGCCCTTGTTAGAAAAGATATATGCACAAGAATGTTCACTGAATTAGTTTGTAGAGTTTAACATTGGCAAAATCCTAATTGTCCATCAATAAGAAATTGTTTCAATTTATTGCCTACATACAATGTTATATTTCATAGTGATTAAAATACATAGGAATATCTATGTTTGCTGATAGATCAAAATTTCTGTGACATTTTGGGTAAATTTTTAATTTTAGAATAATTTTAGATTTATGTAAAATGTACTAAAATTTGTTTGTCATTTCAAGAACCTGAATAACCAAAAATTTTTAAAAAACAACAACAAAGTTAGAGGTCTTAAAATTCCTAATTTCAAAACTTATATGCAGCTATAATGATCAAAACATTGTGGTACTAGCATAAAGTCAAGCATGTAAACTAATTAAATGCATTAGACAGTGCAAAACTAAACTAACATATATGGTCAAATGATTTTAAACAAGGATGCCAATATGATTCAATGGGGATGGGATGGTCTCTTTAACAAATGGTTTTAGGAAAACTGGATATCCACTACCAAAATAATTAAGTTGTACCTTATCTGATATCATATAGAAAAATTAACTGAAATGGATCAATGACCTAACACTGAAACCTAATTTAGAAATAGAATTACTGTACAATTCAGCAGTTCCATTTCTGGATATATACCCCAAAGAAATATTTGCACACCTATGTTCATAGCATCAGTATTCACAACAGCCAAGCAGTAGAAACAACCTCTGTGTCAGTGGATAAAAATATATCGTAATGTGGCATATACATACATACATATATATATATATATATATATATTCCCTTAAAAAGACTTAAATTGAGAATACACAAGGGAATATATATGTATATTCCCTTAAAAAGAAGGGAAACTTTGACTGTTATGGACTGAATAGTTTGAAATCTTAATTCTCATTGTAATGGTGTTAGAAGGTGAAGCCTTGTGGCAAGAAGTTAGGTTTAGATAAGATCATGAAAATGAAGCCCCCATGATGGAGCTAGTATCCTTTAAGAAAAGGAGGAGACTACAGCTCACTCTCCACCATGTGAAGAAATGTCAAGAAATCTGCAATCCAGAAAGAGGGCTTTCACCAGAACCCGACTGTGCTGGCACTGTGGTCTCAGACTTCCTAGGCTCCAGATCCGTGAGAAATAAGTGCCTGGTGTATAAGCCAGTCTGTGGTATTCTGTTATAGCACCCCACTGACACCACAACATGAATGACCTTTGAGGACGTTGTGCTAAGTGAAATAAGCCAGTAACAAAAAGACAAATAGTTTATGATATCACTTAAATGAGCATTTAGAGTAGTCAGATCTGTAGAAATAGAAAGCAGAATGGTGGTTGCCAGGGACTGGGGAAGGGGGACATGAGTAGTTGTTTAATGGGTGTGGAGTTTTAGCTTTGCAGAATGAAAAAGTTTTAGAGATTTGGCAAATAACTGTGACAATATACCTAACACTACTGAACTTTCTACTTAGAAATGGTTAAGATTGTAAATTTTATGTTAAATTTAAAAAACACCATTTTAATGTGTTAAAAAATTTTGAATTTAAAAATAAAAAAATTGTAACATATTACAAACTTTTTGTACATCCCTCACCCAGTTTCCCTTACTAACATCTTACATTAGTTCACATTTGTCAAACCAGTGAACCAAATATTGATACATTATTAATAACTAAGAAAGAAGAAAGATAGTGCTAAGTTGTGTCTGACTCTTGTGACCCTATGAACTTAGCCTGACAGGTTCCTCTGTCCATGGGATTCTCCAGGCAAGAATACTGGAATGCGTTGCCATTTCCTTCTCCAGGGGAACTTCCCAACCCAGGAATTGAACCCAGGTCTCACACATTGCAGGCAGATCTGCTTTACTGACTGAGTTACACAGGAAGCCCAATTAATAATTAAACTCCACAGTTTATTCAGATTTCACTGATTTTCCCCTAGTGTCCTTTTTCTGTTTCAAGATTCTATGTAGCATGCCACATTACACTTAGTTGTCATGTCTCCTGAGCATCTTTGGTCTGTGGCATTTTCTCAGACTTTCCTTATTTTTAAGGAGTGCCAGTCAGACATTTTGTAGAACATCCCTTAATTTGGCATCATCTGACATTTTGCTCATGTTTAAACTAGTGTTATGGGTGTTTGGGGGGCTCCTCTTGTGGCTCAGACGGTAAACAATCTTTGGGAGGATGATCAGGGGGACAAAGGATGATTCTTGCACATTGTATTAAGTATACTTGTTGTGAGTTTGACTTATCACCAGTGATGTTAACCTTGTTCACCTGGCCTATGTAATGTCTGTCGGGTTTTCTTAACCATAAAGTTACATTTTTTTTTCGCTTTTAAAAAAAGTTCCATACTCTACTCTTATAAACAAGTCACTACATATAACCCATAATTAAGGGATCACAGGAGTTAGGCTTCACCTCCTTGAGGTAGTGAGTACCCATTACGAACTCTTTGGAACTCTTGTATATGGGAAATTTTTCTTTTCTCCTCTATTTAACTTATTTATTTAATCATTTAATTATGTCCATTTGAGCTCAGATACTTTATACGTAGAGTTATAGTTTAATGCCACGTTATTTGTTTTGTTGCTTAAATTGTTCTTCTGTGTCACGTTGGGTTCTGTGTCCCCACCTGTGCCCCCCTTTTGGGGGGCATTTTATTGCTTTCTGGCACTGCAAGATGCTCCAAGATCAGCTTACATTTTCTCTAATCTGGTTCTAGAGCTGATCACTGTGCCGAGGATCCCTGGCTCCTTTTATTGGAGAATGGTATTAGAAACCAAGTTCTAAGTTTGTGATTTGTTCACTGCTACTGTGATATTATTATTTCTGGGCACTCTCAGTGGTCAGAGCTAGAAAATATATGCATGATATGTATACTAACCTGTGTATATATACATATGTGTAGTTATTGCTTAATCCATCTGTATCTTTATTAACTTAAAATGATTCATACTGATGATTTCAAACCTAATGTAGTATCACATGGTTCATTCTTACCTTCCCCTCTCCCCTCTATATTTTTCTTTCCAACAATGAGAATCTTGCTCCCACCATCAGTGATAATTTTTTCATGTGTTCAATCCTAGTATACATGTATAGCAACTTCAGAATTATTAATCTGTATGCCTGTGAGTAATGACTTTGTTGACTAGGTGCAGTGTTTTTGTATAGTTCCTTTTTACTTCAGTCTTACAGTGTTTAGTCAAAATATAATATTAAAGAATAATCTTCTAAACAGTGCCTAAACTTTATTTTTAAAAAATTTAAAAAATTATACAAAATATATATAGCTACATTACTATTACCAAAAATTGAAGCAATATGGAAGAACATAGCATAAAGCATGGTTAAGAATTTACTTATGTCCTTGCAGTCCTCTTACAAGGATGTGTGTGTGTGTGTGTGTGTGTGTGTGTGTACAACAAAAAGTAAAATTTATTTTTTCGAGTGTGAATTTTTAGGTGTTTGTTTTTTAAAATTTATTTATTTGTTTTGATTGGAGGATGGTCACTTCACAACACTGTGGTGGCCCCTGCCACGCATCGACATGGATCAGCTGTGGGCACACAGGTGCCCTCCCACCCTGAACCCCCCAGCCATCGCCCTCTCCACCCCATCCCTCTGGGTTGTTCAAGAGCACCAGCTTTGAATGCCCCCTTCATGCATTGAACTTGCACTGGTCATCTATTTTACATATGGTAACATACATGATTCAATGCTGTTCTTTCATATCGTCCCACCCTTGCCTTCTCTCACAGACTCCAGTATTCTCTTCTTTATATCTGTGTCTCTCTTTTGCTGCCTTGCATAAAGGATCATCATTATCATCTTTCTAAATTCCATATATATGCTTTAATATACTGTATTGGTGTTTCTCTTTCTGACCTACTTCACTCTGTATAATAGGCTCCAGTTTCATCCACTTCATTAGAATTGACTCAAATGCATTCTTTTTTATAGCTGGGTAATATTCCATTATGTATATGCACCACAACTTCCTTATCCATTCATCTGCTGATGGACATCTAGATTGCTTCCATGTCCTGGCTATTATAAACAGTGCTGCAATGAACATTGGGGTACATATGTCTCTTTCAGATCTGGTTTCCTCAGTTTGTATGCCCAGCAGTGGGATTGGTGGGTCATATGGCAGTTCTATTTCCAGTTAACAAAAAATAGAATATTAATATATGTATACACATATAAAAGAATATACACACAGACACATAAAAGACATATAAAAGACACAAATACATAAAATCCATAAAAAACACAAATACACACAAAGACACATTAAAGAGTATATACCCAAGAGTTGGACAGAACTGAGCAACTAACACTTTCCCTTTCATACACACGTAGAAGGGGAAAAAGTGGAAGCAGTGACAGATTTTATTTTCTTGTGATCCAAAATCACTATGGAAGGTGCTTGCAGCTATGAAATTAAAAGGCACTTGCTCCTTGGAGGGAAAGCTATGACAAAACTTGTGTGTGCTAAGTTGCTTCAGTCATGTCCAGCTCTTTGCGACCCCATGGACTATAGCTCGCTGGGCTTCTCTGTCCATGGGTTTCTCCAGGCAAGAATACTGGGGTGGGTCCCTTTCCCTTCTCCAGGGGATCTTCTAGACTCAGGGATCGAACCTGGGTCTCCTGCACGGCAGGCAGATTCTTTACCATCTGAGCCCCCAGGGAAGACATCTGTCATCATGGGTTAACTAATTATACCATAATTTCTCAGGCTCTTTACTTTTTTGTTGCCTACAAACTCCCAGACATTGTACCTTAAATTTTTTACTAGTAAATGTAATATCTGTTTTATGTTGAGGTAATAAGTTACGTGCCCCGTACATGGCCTTTGGCTTCTCATTTAATGCACAGTAGGTGTAAATTAATGTATCACAGCAGAGCTTTTCTGAAGGCTGTTAACTAGACTGTGCCTACAGCTGGTTTGCAGTGGAGAAAATGCTCTTCTAAAAGAGCCACCTCCCTGTGTTTGTGTCCAAATTTTAAAGATTTCTTTCTCACCATATGTTTCACACCTTCTACTTTGTAGAGCTTTTAAGAGAAGTATTGGAGAAGTTTAAGAGTTTAAGCTAAGAAATTATTCATTCTTACACTGCTAATAATTAGGAAGTTAATTTTTCATTATATTGCTAAGGTTGAAATGTTTGTGTTTTGGGGAGATGTTAATATAATATCTGATATGCATTGTAAAGTTATTTTGGAGGGCATGAAGAGTGCTAAAACTTTTTAAAAATTATATTTTGAAAAAAGTATAAGTGGAAATCAAAGAACATCATTCAGAAATTAATGACTACTCTTTTATTGTTGAAAAACATTTCTTTAATGACAACATTTGGATGTACTATTCACATTAGTTTTAACACATTTGAGTTTCTAGAAATTAGATTACACAATTATTCCCTCCATTGTAAAAAGGTGTCAAAATCCAGTACAATTAGATTCCATAGTTAGTACCCAAATCAGAAACTCAACAACTATACAACTAAGGTAAATACTTCCAGTGGCAAGAGTAACATGGAGGAATACATGATCAAAATCCGATGGCTAACTGTGGATGAAGTTGTATTTATTTATAGTATATATGCTTTACAGTCATAGAATAATGCTGCAAGATAAGGTTTGAGGGAAAGAATTATTACTGTATGCAGTTAGTGTAAACTTATACATATATGGTAATTTGTTAATATCTCTCAACAATTAAAATGCATATGTCTTTGGTCCAGCAATTTTATTGCTAAGAATTCATCCATAAGTACCAGATAAGGCAATGGCACCCCACTCCAGTACACTTGCCTGGAAAATCCCATGGATGGAGGAGCCTGGTAGGCTGCAGTCCATGGGGTCGCTAAGAATCAGACACAACAGAGCGACTTCACTTTCACTTTTCACTTTCATGCATCGGAGAAGGAAATGGCAACCCACTCCGGTGTTCTTGCCTAGAGAATCCCAGGGACAGAGGAGCCTGGTGGGCTGCCACCTATGGGGTTGTACAGGGTCAGACACGACTGAAGCGAGTTAGCAGCAGCAGCAGTAGCATCCTTAAGTATATGCATGTTCATTTCAGTAGACTATAATATAAGAACTGGAAGGAACTTCAGTGTGTATCAATATGAAATTGTTAAGTAAATAATAATACAATTGTGCATGAAATATCATTTAACTATTACAAAGAATGAAGTTTACTTTTATGTGCTAACTTGGAAGATTTACCAGTATATATTTTTAAGGAAGAAAAGATGATACAATAGGTCCATTATGCTTCTCACATGCATAAAATTAATGTGTATTTGTTTTCTTGAGTATGTCCCCAAGATTTCTATGATGAGGCCCCCAAAATTATTAATTTTACGTCCAGAGAGTAGGACTTTGGGTTGGAGTAGAGGGAGATATTTATTTGTTTTTATTTTGCTGCCTTAAATCTATTTGAATTTGTTTAAAAAGTCATGTGTGCCTATTTTTTTTTATAACAAACAATTATAATCAAAAGTAAAATTGAACTATTTTATAGAGCCTCAACTTCATGATAATGAAACTGTGGAGAAACATATCACATAGGTTCACTGTATATTAATACTAATATTTTTCAAATACACCACCTTCAAAGAATGACTTTGGGTAAATTGATACTTGATCACGTTTTGTTCTTTGTGGTTTTGCTTCTTTTCATTTGGTTTGATTTGATTATTTGCTTAGTTTAATATTTTAAGAGGGTAATCATTTGTCCTTATCCTTTCCTTATAAAATAATAGTATTTCTAAAGATGTCTCATTTATGCAGGGCTTCCCAGGTGACTCAGTACTAAAGAATGTGCCTGTAATGCAGGAGATGCAGGTTTGATCCCTGGGTTGGGAAGATCACCTGGAGGAGGAAATGGCAACGCACTCCAGGATTCTTGCCTGGAAAATCCCATGGACAGAGGAGCCTGGTGGGCTACAGCCCATAGGGTCACAAAGAGTCAGACACGACTGAGCAACTGAGCAGGCACACACTCCTCATTTATATAAGCTGTAACCAAATTTCTCAGGAATGATTTAATATTCTTCCACCACGTTAAGTTGTTAACAGCATTAAATGACACAAAAGCTGCAGATAGATTCCATTCTAGCAAATTCTCCATTATGAATACAAGAAGATTGGAATGGGAATGTAGTTGGGGAAGAGTTTATTCTTCTGCAGGATTTACTGGCCACTGCCTTGGTGCGGGAATCATGGTTTTCTGTCTTTCCTTACTGCACTTTAACTCTGAGGATGGGGACTAAACATGATTATAGATAAGGTTCCTCAGAAAGATTCTCACCAAAAGAGTTCCCTGCTTTGTTACCCAAGCTGCAACGGTGTTTTGAGAACCACCTCTAGATCAGAAAGGGGAGCTTATTTGTTCTATGCAATTTTGTTTAGAGAAGTATTTTAAAATGTATTTATTATAAAAAAATATATTTATTTACATTGGAAAGTGTTGGAAACTCTAAAGATGCAGATATCTGTCCTTCTTCTCATTAATTGGTCAAACATTCACAATTCTACATTCCAGGGACCATGGTCTTTAGAGTTTATCTGCACCTTTAGAGTTTCCAACACATTCCAAAGTAAAAATTACAATAAATATATTTTTAAATACTTCTCTAATCAAAATTGCATAGAACAAATAAGCTCCCCTTTCTGATCTAGAGGTGGTTCTCAAAACACCCTTGCAGCTTGGGTAACAAAGCAGGGAACCCTTTTGGTAAGAAACTTTCTGAGGAATCTTAGATATCATTTTTAGTCCCCATCCTCAGAGTTAAAGTGCAGGAAGAAAAGACAGAAAACCATGATCCCCATACCAAGGCAGTGGCCAGTAAATCCTGTAGCAACTCTTCCCCAACTACACTCCTACCCCATCTTCTTGTACTTATAATTGAGATTTTGCTAGAATGGAATCTGCCTGCAGCTTTTGTGTCCTTTAATGCTTATGCTTCATCACATGTATATCATCTTACAGTCTGTTTAAATTATTATTATATACATTTCTTCTCGTTCATAACTTTTCATAAACATAATTTTTCATGGATGCTTAATATTTCTGAACTTACCATATTCTGCATAGCAAGTCATCTAAATTTGGATATTTAAGTCAAATTCATTAAAATTTTTTAGTTATTCTAAAGAATACCACTACAAACCTCTTTTTTTTTTTTTAACCTCTTTCTTTAATAAGTTTCATTATAGTTCTGATGATTATTTTGTGTTCTTTCCCCTTTTCAAATTTTTGCACATATTTTGGAATAAAGTGACCACCTATAGATTTTTCCTAAGTTTCATATGTACTCATCTAGACAAACTAACTATCTGTGATTAATTGAAGAGTATTCAGGGATTTCAGGGGTAACTTGAATTGGTAGTGTTTGCCACTATGTATCTATTTATACCTCTGAATAATGAACAAAAAATTAGGAGAAACATGGTGCTTAGTTCAAAATGAATAAAGTTTTCATGTCATTAATTCATCATAATTCTCATTAATCAACTTTATAAACAGAATAAATTTAAGTAAAATCTTGATTTGTTATTTAGTAAGCTGTTTCACATCAGATTTCATTTGAAGCAAGAGTTCTGTTTCTTAAAAATATGTGAAGAACCATTAAAAAGAGGATTTGACTGTCAAATGACAGCATGCAGGGTCAGTAGAGGATCATAAGTAAGTCTTGCTTGTGTTATTTACCTCGTAAGTCATATAGAAAGTAAAAGGGATTGGAGTCATTAATCAATTTATGCACAAGTACATTATTCCCTTTCCATATAGGCAGATTGCTTTACACAGTAGTGTGAGGCAGTAAAAATAACTGTGCAACCAGTCTTAAAATCAATGGGAAGAAATTATGATTGTTCTATGATCTTTAAACATTTTTCTCACAACATCAAAGACTCTTCTGCTGTTAATATGTATTAATATGTAATAATTAATATGTACTAATACATGCATAGTAACATATGAAACATTAAAACTAATATTTAGTCTGCTATAATATAAAATATTAGAAATATTGAGAATTAATATGTTTTATTTATTAAAACTTACTTACAATAGTTTGAACAGTGCTTGTCTTCTTGAATATAACTTGCCATAAAGAGTAAGCATCCTTTCTATGTGTTAGTCAATTGCCATACTTTTAAAGTTTGTAATAACTTCTAATGTTTTATCCTATGCATTTCAACATGGGGAAATATCTCTGCAAATTCCTTTTATGTGAAACTTTCTGCTGAAGTCACTTTCTCAGGGACGTCTTGAGCCTTTTATTATAGCCATTTTCCGCTTATGTTTGCCTTCACTAAGCTACTTTGCTAGAGTCTCTGATGGTAACAGTGTCTAAATTCACATAATCAATTATGCCTTCTATAATTGTACTTATGTTTGGTTCTTATCTCCAGCATTTCCACATTTCTTTGCTGCACTTCCATCTTTATTGGCCAAAATCCTCTTTTGATTATCTATTTTTGTAAAATGTCACGAGTTCGTCCCTGCGAGCCAAGGATACAGCTATACACTTTACTGTCTACGTGTGAACTGAGTAACAGATGCTTAACGATTGATCACCACCCAACAGACTTTGAAAAGAAGTGATGTGATTGCTTACTGATCATGATGTACATCTTTTATTTATGAAGTGATCTGTGGCTTGAAGAGTGAGCAGAGAAGTTTGTAATTTGTGCAGTGACTCACATTGAAGATACGGTGGTAACTGAAATTTGAATGTTGTTGGGAGACAGACTATTGAACCGATCCATGGTGAACTGAAATTCATGTGTAGGGGAAGCATGCAAAATCAGGACTTCTGTTTTTCTCTGCTCAAACTTGAATATCATAATTTCTTCTGAGTCTCTGAGACTGGAGTGGAATGAAGTAGGAATTATCAAAAAACTGCAGAATCTTTAAATATCTTGTTTGGTTTGCCTGTGTGTGTTATTTTCTGATACCATAATAGGATCAACATTTTTATTACAATTTTTATCTTCGGGGCCACTGCTATTATTACTTTGTAAATATCAAGTATCAGGCGTGTAACAAAACAAATCAAGATATTTTTATACTTTCACTATATACATATTTAGTTAAAAACAAGAATAGTATTTAAAAAACATCTTTATTTTAAAATAATTACTGACTCGTTAGAAATTGTAAAGGCTAGAACAGGGAGGTCCTATGTACCCTTTACTGAGTTTCTCTCAATACTTAGCTGTTATGTAACTATAATACAATATCAAAACCAGGAATACAACATTGGTACATCATATGTATAAAGTTCTATCATTTTTATCACAGTGTAGATTGGTATATCCACCTCTACAGTGTACAGAATGATTCCATCTTCACAATGATCTCTTTCATATTGTTGTTACCATTGTTGTTTAGTTGCTAAGTCATGTCTGACTTTTTTGCAATCCCCTAGACAGTAGTCCAACAGGCTCCTCTGTCCATGAGATTTTCCAGGCAAGAATACTGGAGTTGATTGCCATTTCCTTCTCCAGGGAATCTTCCCCACCCAGGAATCGAACTTGTGTCTCCTGTGTCTCCTGCATTGGCAGGCAGACTCTTTACCACTGAGCCACCTGGGAAGCCGCTCTCTCACGTTACCCCCTTTATAATAACATTCAACTTCTCTCTCTACCCTCTTTGTAATTTTGTCTTTTCAAAAATGACCCCAATTTTTTTTATTGCTGAGTAGTATTCTGTGTATTATAGTTTTAGGTTTTTTGTGTGTATTAAGCATTCATGTAAGTTGTATCATAGTATTTTATCCTTTTGCAACTTTCAGAAAACTCAGCACTTTTTTGAGTTTCCTCCATATTGATCGTCGGTGGTAGATTTAATAAGTAGCCTATAGATACAATTGTAAACATTCAATATGAGAGTCTTTTTAACTTGTGATTGAAATCCACTTATGCTTATTGCTATAATGAGCATTTTTATTTTTTCATATGTTATATTTAATTTCCACTTACTTTTCTTTTATTTCTCTTATTTTGCTTACTACTAGAATGACATGTATAATTTTTTTTCATTCTTTTGAAGTGATAGTTTTATTTTTGTTCTTCCAATGAATGACTCACCTTTTAAGATATGCATACTTGTTTTAAAAATCTTTTCATTAATACACATCTTTACATTTCTTATAAACTTTTAAGATGCATTTCTTGAGTCACCTCTCAAATTTTCATATGAGTGCTTTTTTTTTCTGTCATTGGTTTTGGCTGCTTCCTGCTAGTAGTCATTATTTTCATCATTTTTATTGATTACTTTCCACCTTTTTTGTTCATCATTGTTTCCTGAGTTCACTTTCCTTCTTACCAAAACTTATTACTAAATCTTTTGGATGAATATATATCATCCTTTCTTATTTTTAATTATGAAAATTTCAAACAGATAGAAAAATAGAACCATATACACCCATATGGCTGTCATCTAGACTAAAAAAATTTGTTAACTTTTTTTTGTGCCATGTTTGCACCCTCTATCTATGTGCACACATATTTTAGCTCAACAACTTACAAATAAATTTACAGATATGTGCTACTTAATCCCTAATTGCAAAGAGTTCAGGATGCTTCTCTAAGCTTCTATCTAAACTAAAAATAGCTCTAATATATATAAAATTTCATTACCATTTACTGACAATTCTGTAATATCAACTGATACTCAGATTATATATTCAGATTTGGTCCATGTTTTCAATTTTTTTTTTTTTTGGTTTATGATGTGTTTTATTTTATTTTTTTTATTTATTTATTTTATTAGTTGGAGGCTAATTACTTCACAACATTTCAGTGGGTTTTGTCATACATTGATATGAATCAGCCATAGATTTACACGTATTCCCCATCCCAGATTATATATTCAGATTTTGTCCATGTTTTCAATTTTTAAAAATCTTTTTTCAAACCAAGATCCAACCGAAAGGTACACACCACATTTATTTGTCGTATTTCTTAAATCTTCTTAATCTGGTGTAGAGTCTATGCCTCTCTTATTTTCATGACATTGATTTTTTAAATTTATTTGTTTATTTATGGGCTTCCCTGGAGGCTCAGCTGGTAAAGAATCCACCTGCAATGCAGGAGACCTGAATTCGATCCCTGGGTTGGGAAGATCCCATGGAGAAGGGAACGGCTACCCGCTCCAGTATTCTGGCCTGGAGAATTCCATGGACTGTATAATCCCATGGGGTCTCAAAGAGTCGGACACGACTGAGAGACTTTCAGTTCATTCTCTATTTATTTATGGCTGTGGTGGGTCTTTGTTGTTTTGTGTGGGCTTTCTGTAGTTGCAGCAAGTGGGGACTGCTCTTCATTGCTGAGCATGGGCTTCTCATTGAGTGGCTTTTCTTGTTGCAGTGCACAGGCTCTAGGTGTGTAGGTTTCAGTATTTGCAGCACATGGTCTCAGTAGTTGTGGCACATGGGTTTAGTTGCTCCATGGCATTTGAAATCTTCTCATACTGGGGATTGAACCCATGTCCCCTGCATTGGCAGGCAAATTCTTATGCACTGTGCCACCAGGGAAGTCTCATGATGTTGATTTCTTTAAGGTACCAGACCAGTTTTTTGGGGTTTTTTTGAGAATGTTCCACTTACTGAATCTTTTTTATTACTTCTTTATATTGTTGTTTAGCTCATTTGTTCCTCTTTCTTTGTATTTCCTGAAACCTGTTCATCCTTGCCTTTGAGTGCTATTTGACCTAGTTATAGAATTCTAGATTGACAGTTATTTTTCTTGAGTATTATTTTCTGACCTCAGTTTTATCTCCATATAAGTCTATTGCCAGTCTGATTTTTATTCCTTTGCAGATTAAACTCTCTTTTCTTTATGTTTGCTTTTAATATTTTCTTTTGCTTTTATATTCTGTAGTTTCAGCAACAGGTGTTTTGAAGTAGATTTATGTTTATTATTGAGCTTTGGGCTCTTCATGATTTTTAAATCAAATGATTCATGCCATTCATTAATTTAGAGAACAACCAAGCATCATGTTACTGAATATATTTCTCTCCTCCTAGAAGTCCTATATCCTATATGTTCAACATTTTTATTCCTCATGTTACTTCTGTTCTCTTTCATATTTCTTACTTCTTCACTTCTCTTCTTACTATATTACTCCTGGATAGTTTCTTCAGAACTACCTTTTGGTTCTCTAAACTTTCAACTCCATGTATTCTGCTGTGTATGTAATTCACCCTTTGTATTTTTAATTACTATATTTAATCCCAAAATTTCCTTTCACTTTTTTCCTGAAGTTATACACATTTTTTCAATATCTTAATTTTTAAGATAATATTCTATTCTTTTTTTAATAGTTTTTTTTTTCTTTTTATTATCTCCTCGGTAGTTTAAAATGCACCTAGTTTATAGTTCCTTTCATATTACCTTATTACTCTAAGATTGTGGGTTCCCCATTTGCTGCATTGCTTATTGTATTCATGTTGGAGCATTTACTCTTAGGATTTGTACTTTGGATTTTAGATCAGCTTTATTGATGATTGTGTGTGTTTTTGTCCAGGGCCAGAGAATCATGCTGAATGAAAACAACTCTCATCTTAGAATTCTGTAGTGCTAATGCAGAGTAGCTTTGCATTTTCCTCTCCTATTTGTTTAAACTTAAAGAGTCGGGTTTAATTTTATTCAATTTAATCCTTTTAGGGGAGGAGTTTAAGGATTCCTATGCCACAAGATAGCTCAGACGGTAAAAAGCATCTGCCTACAATGCAGGAGACCCAGGTTCAGTCACTGGGTTGGGAAGATCTCCTGGAGAAGGAAGTGGCAACCCACTCCAGTATTCTTGTCTGGAAAATCCCATGGAAAGAGGAGCCTGGTAAACTATAGTCCATGGGGTCGCAAAGAGTTGGACACGACTGAGCGACTTCACTTTCACTTCACTTTCATGCCACAAGATAACACATGCTCAATGTTCACTTTTGAAAATAGATGTTTATTTTTCTAAACCTTGAAGAGCCCTTGGAAGTGACAGTGTCCTTTTTTTGTCTTGAACTTTTAGATGGAGTCTGTTTCTTACACGGAAGAGACATTTCTTTTGAGACCTCAATTTCATGCAAAGTCTGATTTCTGCCTCTTTACGGAGCCTAGGTTGAAGGCAAAGTCTCTTGTTCCTGCATGGAAAATGAAACTTTAGCAGCTGGTCATGTAACTTGCCCACATCTTTGATTCCATGTGTCTTGTAAGTTTCCAGTTCTGGCTCCTTTCTGGCACCTGATTGATTCTCTTTCTTTCTTTTGACATCAGCTATATATTTAAGACTTTCAATATATTTGCATTTTAATACTTTAAAATTATGTTTTAATTTTTTAAAAAAGTGTTGGCATGGACCACCATATTCAAAGTTCAGTTCAGTCAGTTCAGTTGCTCAGTTGTGTCTGACTCTTTGCAACCCCATGAATCGCAGCATGCCAGGCCTCCCTGTCCATCACCAGCTCCCAGAATCTACTCAAACTCATGTCAATCGAGTCGGTGTTGCCATCCATCCATCTCATCCTCTGTCGTCCCCTTCTCCTCCTGCCCCCAATCCCTCCCAACATCAGGGTCTTTTCCAATGAGTCAACTCTTTGCATGAGGTGGCCAAAGTCCTGGAGTTTCAGCTTCAGGGTCAGTCCTTCCAATGAACACCCAGGGCTGATCTCCTTTAGGATGGACTGTTGGATCTCCTTGCAGTCCAAGGGACTCTCAAGAGTCTTCTCCAACACCACAGTTCAAAAGCATCAGTTCTTCGATGCGCAGCTTTCTTCACAGTCCAACTCTCACATCCATGCATGACTACTGGAAAAACCATAGCCTTGACTAGATGGACCTTTGTTAGCAAAGTAATGTCTCTGCTTTTTAATATGCTGTTTAGGTTGGTCATAACTTTCCTTCCAAGGAATAAACGTCTTTTAGTTTCATGGCTGCAATCACCATCAGCAGTGATTTTGGAGCCCAAAAAAATAGTCTGACACTGTTTCCACTGTTTCCCCATCTATTTGCCATGAAGTGATGGGACCAGATGCCATGATCTTAGTTTTCTGAAAGTTGAGCTTTAAGCCAACTTTTTTACTCTCCTCTTTCACTTTGATCAAGAGGCTTTTTATTTATTTATTTATTTTGCAGAAAAACTGATGCTTTTATTTATTTATTTATTTTTTATTAGTTGGAGGCTAATTACTTCACAACATTTCAGTGGATTTTGTCATACATTGATATGAATCAGCCATAGAGTTACACATATTCCCCATCCCAATCCCCCTCCCACTTCCCTCTCCACCCGATTCCTCTGGGTCTTCCCAGTGCACCAGGCCGGAGCACTTGTCTCATGCATCCCACCTGGGCTGGTGATCTGTTTCACCATAGATAACATACATGCTGTTCTTTCAAAACATCCCACCCTCACCTTCTCCCGCAGAGTTCAAAAGTCTGTTCTGTACTTCTGTGTCTCTTTTTCTGTTTTGCATATAGGGTTATCGTTACCATCTTTCTAAAATCCATATATATGTGTTAGTATGCTGTAATGTTCCTTATCTTTCTGGCTTACTTCACTCTGTATAATGGGCTCCAGTTTCATCCATCTCATTAGAACTGGTTCAAATGTATTCTTTTTAATGACTGAGTAATATTCCATGGTGTATATGTACCACAGCTTCCTTATCCATTCATCTGCTGATGGGCATCTAGGTTGCTTCCATGTCCTGGATATTATAAACACTGCTGTGATGAACGTTGGGGTGCACGTGTCTCTTTCAGATCTGGTTTCCTCAGTGTGTATGCCCAGAAGTGGGATTACTGGGTCATATGGCAGTTCTATTTCCAGTTTTTTAAGGAATCTCCACACTGTTCTCCATAGCGGCTGTACTAGTTTGCATTCCCACCAACAGTGTAAGAGGGTTCCCTTTTCTCCACACCCTCTCCAGCATTTATTGCTTGTAGACTTTTGGATAGCAGCCATCCTGACTGGCATGCAATGGTACCTCATTGTGGTTTTGATTTGCATTTCTCTAGTAATGAGTGATGTTGAGCATCTTTTCATGTGCTTGTTAGCCATCTGTATGTCTTCTTTGGAGAAATGTCTGTTTAGTTCTTTGGCCCATTTTTTGACTGGGTCATTTATTTTTCTGGAATTGAGCTGCAGGAGCTGCTTGTATATTTTTGAGATTAATCCTTTGTCTGTTTCTTCATTTGCTATTATTTTCTCCCAATCTGAGGGCTGTCTTTTCACCTTACTTATAGTTTCCTTTGTAGTGCAAAAGCTTTTAAGTTTCATTAGGTCCCATTTGTTTAGTTTTGCTTTTATTTCCAGTATTCTGGGAGGTGGGTCATAGAGGATCTTGCTTTGATTTATGTCAGAGAGTGTTTTGCCTATGTTCTCCTCTAGGAGTTTTATAGTTTCTGGTCTTACATTTAGATCTTTAATCCATTTTGAGTTTATTTTTTTGTATGTTTGTTAGAAGGTGTTCTAGTTTCATTCTTTTACAAGTGGTTGACCAGTTTTTCCAGCACCACTTGTTAAAGAGGTTGTCTTTTTTCCATTGTATATCCTTGCCTCCTTTATCAAAGATAAGGTGTCCATAGGTTCGTGGATTTATCTCTGGGCTTTCTATTCTGTTCCATTGATCTGTATTTCTGTCTTTGTGCCAGTACCATACTGTCTTGATGACTGTGGCTTTGTAGTAGAGTCTGAAGTCAGGCAGGTTGATTCCTCCAGTTCCATTCTTCTTTCTCAAGATTACTTTGGCTATTCGAGGTTTTTTGTATTTCCATACATATTGTGAAATTATTTGTTCTAGTTCTGTGAAAAATACCGTTGGTAGCTTGATAGGGATTGCATTGAATCTATAGATTGCTTTGGGTAGCATAGTCATTTTGACAATATTGATTCTTCCAATCCATGAACACGGTATGTTTCTCCATCTGTTTGTGTCCTCTTTGATTTCTTTCATCAGTGTTTTATAGTTTTCTATGTATAGGTCTTTTGTTTCTTTAGGTAGATATACTCCTAAGTATTTTATTTTTTTTTGTTGCAATGGTGAATGTTATTGTTTCCTTAATTTCTCTTTCTGTTTTTTCATTGTTAGTATGTAGGAGTGCAAGGGATTTCTGTGTGTTAATTTTATATCCTGCAACGTTACTATATTCATTGATTAGCTCTAGTAATTTTCTGGTAGAGTCTTTAGGGTTTTCTATGTTGAGGATCATGTCATCTGCAAACAGCAAGAGTTTCACTTCTTCTTTTCCTAGGCCACCATCACCCTAATTCCAAAACCAGACAAAGATGCCACAAAAAAAGAAAACTATAGGCCAATATCACTGATGAACATAGATGCAAAAATTCTTAACAAAATTCTAGCAAACAGAATCCAACAACATATTAAAAAAATCATACACCATGACCAAGTGGGCTTTATTCAGGAATGCAAGGATTCTTTAATATCTGCAAATCAATCAATGTAAAACACCACATTAACAAATTGAAAGATAAAAACCATATGATTATCTCAATAGATGCAGAGAAAGCCTTTGACAAAATTCAACACCCATTTATGATTAAAACTCTCCAGAAAGCACAAATAGAAGGAACATACCTCAACATAATAAAAGCTATATATGACAAACCCACAGCAAGCATCACCCTCAATGGTGAAAAATTGCAAGCATTTCCCCTGAAATCAGGAACAAGACAAGGGTGCCCACGCACACCACTACTATTCAACATAGTGTTGGAAGTTTTGGCCACAGCAATCAGAGCAGAAAAAGAAGTAAAAGGAATCAAGAGGCTTTTTATTTCCTCTTCACTTTCTGCCATAAGGGTGGTGTCATCTGTATATCTGAGGTTATTGATATTTCTCCTGGCAATCTTGATTCTAGCTTTTGCTTCTTCCAGCCCAGCATTTCTCATGATGTACTCTGCATATAAGTTAAATAAGGAGGGTGACAATAAACAGCCTTGATGTACTCCTTTTCCTATTTGGAACCAGTCTGTTGTTTCATGTCCAGTTCTAACTGTTGCTTCCTGACCTGCCTATATGTTCCTCAAGAGGCGGGTCAGGTGGTCTGGTACGCCCATTTCTTTCAGAATTTTGCACAGTTTATTGTGATCTACACAGTCAAAAGCTTTGGCATAGTCAATAAAGCAAAAATAGATGATTTTCTGGCACTCTCTTGCTTTTTCTTCTTTTTTTTTTTTTATTATTTTTATTTTTTTTTTTCCAGTGGGTTTTGTCATACATTGATATGAATCAGCCATGGATTTACATGTATTCCCAATCCCGATCCCCCCTCCCACCTCCCTCTCCACCCAATTCCTCTGGGTCTTCCCAGTGCACCAGGCCGGAGCACTTGTCTCGTGCATCCCACGTGGGCTGGTGATCTGTTTCACCATAGATAGCATACATGCTGTTCTTTTGAAATATCCCACCCTCACATTCTCCCACAAAGTTCAAAAGTCTGTTCTGTATTTCTGTGTCTCTTTTTCTGTTCTGCATATAGGGTTATCGTTATCACCTTTCTAAATTCCCTATACATGTGTCAGTATGCTGTAATGTTCTTTATCTTTCTGGCTTACTTCACTCTGTATAATGGGCTCCAGCTTCATCCATCTCATTAGGACTGGTTCAAATGAATTCTTTTTAATGGCTGAGTAATATTCCATGGTGTATATGTACCACAGCTTCCTTATCCATTCATCTGCTGATGGGCATCTAGGTTGCTTCCATGTCCTGGCTATTATAAACAGTGCTGCGATGAACATTGGGGTGCACGTGTCTCTTTCAGATCTGGTTTCCTCAGTGTGTATGCCCAGAAGTGGGATTGCTGGGTCATATGGCAGTTCTATTTCCAGTTTTTTAAGAAATCTCCACACTGTTTTCCATAGCGGCTGTACTAGTTTGCATTCCCACCAACAGTGTAAGAGGGTTCCCTTTTCTCCACACCCTCTCCAGCATTTATTGCTTGTAGACTTTTGGATAGCAGCCATCCTGACTGGTGTGTAATGGTACCTCATTGTGGTTTTGATTTGCATTTCTCTAATAATGAGTGATGTTGAGCATCTTTTCATGTGTTTGTTAGCCATCTGTATGTCTTCTTTGGAGAAATGTCTGTTTAGTTCTTTGGCCCATTTTTTGATTGGGTCATTTATTTTTCTGGAATTGAGCTGCAGGAGTTGCTTGTATATTTTTGAGATTAATCCTTTGTCTGTTTCTTCATTTGCTATTATTTTCTCCCAATCTGAGGGCTGTCTTTTCACCTTACTTATAGTTTCCTTTGTAGTGCAAAAGCTTTTAAGTTTCATTAGGTCCCATTTGTTTAGTTTTGCTTTTATTTCCAGTATTCTGGGAGGTGGGTCATAGAGGATCTTGCTTTGATTTATGTCGGAGAGTGTTTTGCCTATGTTCTCCTCTAGGAGTTTTATAGTTTCTGGTCTTACATTTAGATCTGTAATCCATTTTGAGTTTATTTTGGTGTATGGTGTTAGAAAGTGTTCTAGTTTCATTCTTTTACAAGTGGTTGACCAGTTTTCCCAGCACCACTTGTTAAAGAGGTTGTCTTTTTTCCATTGTATATCCTTGCCTCCTTTGTCAAAGATAAGGTGTCCATAGGTTCGTGGATTTATCTCTGGGCTTTCTATTCTGTTCCATTGATCTATATTTCTGTCTTTGTGCCAGTACCATACTGTCTTGATGACTGTGGCTTTGTAGTAGAGTCTGAAGTCAGGCAGGTTGATTCCTCCAGCTCCATTCTTCTTTCTCAAGATTACTTTGGTTATTCGAGGTTTTTTGTATTTCCATACAAATTGTGAAATTCTTTGGTCTAGTTCTGTGGAAAATACCGTTGGTAGCTTGATAGGGATTGCATTGAATCTATAGACTGCTTTGGGTAGAATAGCCATTTTGACAATATTAATTCTTCCAATCCATGAACACGGTATGTTTCTCCATCTGTTTGTGTCCTCTTTGATTTCTTTCATCAGTGTTTTATAGTTTTCTATGTATAGGTCCTTTGTTTCTTTAGGTAGATATACTCCTAAGTATTTTATTCTTTTTGTTGCAATGGTGAATGGTATTGTTTCCTTAATTTCTCTGTCTGTTTTTTCATTGTTAGTATATAGGAATGCAAGGGATTTCTGTGTGTTAATTTTATATCCTGCAACTTTACTATATTCATTGATTAGCTCTAGTAATTTTCTGGTAGAGTCTTTAGGGTTTTCTATGTAGAGGATCATGTCATCTGCAAACAGTGAGAGTTTCACTTCTTCTTTTCCTATCTGGATTCCTTTTACTTCTTTTTTCTGCTCTGATTGCTGTGGCCAGAACTTCCAACACTATGTTGAATAGTAGTGGTGAGAGTGGGCACCCTTGTCTCATTCCTGATTTCAGGGGAAATGCCTTCAATTTTTCACCATTGAGGGTGATGCTTGCTGTGGGTTTGTCATATATAGCTTTTATTATGTTGAGGTATGTTCCTTCTATTCCTGCTTTTTGGAGAGTTTTAATCATAAATGAGTGTTGAATTTTGTCAAAGGCTTTCTCTGCATCTATTGAGATAATCATATGGTTTTTATCTTTCAATTTGTTAATGTGGTGTATTACATTGATTGATTTGCGGATATTAAAGAATCCTTGCATTCCTGGGATAAAGCCCACTTGGTCATGGTGTATGATTTTTTTAATATGTTGTTGGATTCTGTTTGCTAGAATTTTGTTAAGGATTTTTGTATCTATGTTCATCAGTGATATTGGCCTGTAGTTTCCTTTTTTTGTGGCATCTTTGTCTGGTTTTGGAATTAGGGTGATGGTGGCCTCATAGAATGAGTTTGGAAGCTTACCTTCTTCTGCAATTTTCTGGAAGAGTTTGAGTAAGATAGGTGTTAGCTCTTCTCTAAATTTTTGGTAGAATTCAGCTGTGAAGCCATCTGGTCCTGGGCTTTTGTTTGCTGGAAGATTTTTGATGACAGTTTCGATTTCCTTGCTTGTGATGGGTCTGTTAAGATCTTCTATTTCTTCCTGGTTCAGTTTTGGAAAGTTATACTTTTCTAAGAATTTGTCCATTTCATCCAAGTTGTCCATTTTATTGGCATAGAGCTGCTGGTAGTAGTCTCTTATGATCCTTTGTATTTCAGTGTTGTCTGTTGTGATCTCTCCATTTTCATTTCTAATTTTGTTAATTTGGTTTTTCTCTCTTTGTTTCTTAATGAGTCTTGCTAATGGTTTGTCAATTTTGTTTATTTTTTCAAAAAACCAGCTTTTAGCTTTGTTGATTTTTGCTATGGTCTCTTTAGTTTCTTTTGCATTTATTTCTGCCCTGATTTTTAAGATTTCTTTCCTTCTGCTTACTCTGGGGTTCTTCATTTCTTCCTTCTCTAATTGCTTTAGGTGTAGAGTTAGGTTATTTAATTGGTTTTTTTCCTGTTTCTTGATGTAAGCCTGTAATGCTATGAACCTTCCCCTTAGCACTGCTTTTACAGTGTCCCATAGGTTTTGGGTTGTTGTGTTTTCATTTTCATTCATTTCTATACATATTTTGATTTCTTTTTTGATTTCTTCTATGATTTGTTGGTTATTCAGAAGCGTGTTATTTAGCCTCCATATGTTTGAAGTTTTAACAATTTTTTCCCTGTAATTGAGAGCTAATCTTACTGCACTGTCGTCAGAGAAGATGACTGGAATGATTTCAACTTTTTTGAATTTTCCAAGACCAGATTTATGGCCCAGGATGTGATCTATTCTGGAGAATGTTCCGTGTGCACTTGAGAAAAAGGTGAAGTTGATTGTTTTGGGGTGAAATGTCCTATAGATATCAATTAGGTCTAGCTGGTCCATTGTGTCATTTAAGGTTTGTGTTTCCTTGTTAATTTTCTGTTTAGTTGATCTATCCATAGTTGTGAGTGGGGTATTAAAGTCTCCCACTATTATTGTGTTACTATTAATTTCCTCTTTCATACTCGTTAGCGTTTGCCGTACATATTGCGGTGCTCCTATGTTGGGTGCATATATATTTATAATTGTTATATCTTCTTTTTTGATTGATCCTTTGATCATTATGTAGTGTCCTTCTTTGTCTCTTTTCACTTCCTTTATTTGAAAGTCTATTTTATCTGATATGAGTATTGCGACTCCTGCTTTCTTTTGGTCTCCGTTTGCATGAAATATTTTTTTCCAGCCCTTCACTTTTAGTCTGTATGTGTCTCTTGTTTTGAGGTGGGTCTCTTGTAGACAGCATATATAGGGGTCTTGTTTTTGTATCCATTCAGCCAATCTTTGTCTTTTGGTTGGGGCATTCAACCCATTTACATTTAGGGTAATTATTGATAGGTGTGGTCCCGTTGCCATTTACTTTGTTGTTTTGGGTTCACGTTTGTACAACCTTTCTGCATTTCCTGTCTAGAGAAGATCCTTCAGCATTTGTTGAAGAGCTGGTTTGGTGGTGCTGAATTCTCTCAGCTTTTGCTTATCTGTAAAGCTTTTGAATTCTCCTTCATATCTGAATGAGATCCTTGCTGGATACAGTAATCTAGGTTGTAGGTTATTCTCTTTCATTACTTTCAGTACGTCCTGCCATTCCCTTCTGGCCTGGAGGGTTTCTATTGATAGATCAGCTGTTATCCTTATGGGAATCCCTTTGTGTGTTATTTGTTGTTTTTCCCTTGCTGCTTTTAATTTTTGTTCTTTGTGTTTGATCTTTGTTAATTTGATTAATATGTGTCTTGGGGTGTTTCGCCTTGGGTTTATCCTGTTTGGGACTCTCTGGGTTTCTTGGACTTGGGTGGCTATTTCCTTCCCCATTTTAGGGAAGTTTTCAGCTATTATCTCCTCGAGTATTTTCTCATGGCCTTTCTTTTTGTCTTCTTCTTCTGGAACTCCTATGATTCGAATGTTGGGGCGTTTCACAGTGTCCCAGAGGTCCCTGAGGTTGTCCTCATTTCTTTTGATCCTTTTTTCTTTTTTCCTCTCTGCTTCATTTATTTCCACCATTTTATCTTCTACCTCACTTATCCTATCTTCTGCCTCCGTTATTCTACTCTTGGTTCCCTCCAAAGTGTTTTTGATCTCATTCATTGCATTATTCATTTGTAATTGACTCTTTTTCATTTCTTCTAGGTCTTTATTAAACAGTTCTTGAATCTTTTCAATCTTTGTTTCCAGGCTATTTATCTGTAACTCCATTTTGTTTTCAAGATTTTGGATCATTTTTATTATCATTATTCTAAATTCTTTTTCAGGTAGATTCCCTATCTCCTCCTCTTTTGTTTGACTTGGTGGGCATTTTTCATGTTCCTTTACCTGTTGGGTATTTCTTTGCCTTTTCATCTTGTTTAGATTGCTGTATCTGGAGTGGGCTTTCTGTATTCTGGAGGTCTGTGGTTCCTTTTTGTTGTGGAGGATTAACCCAGTGGGTGGGGTTTGACGATTGGCTTGTCAAGGTTTCCTGGTTAGGGAAGCTTGCGTCAGTGTTCTGGTGCGTGGAACTTGATTTCTTCTCTTTGGAGAGCAATGGAGTGCCCAGTAATGAGTTTTGAGATGGGTCTATGTGTTAGGTGTGACCTTGGGCAGCCTGTATATTGATGTTCAGGGCTATGTTCCTGCATTGCTGGAGAATTTGCGTGGTATGTCTTGCTCTAAAACTTATTGGCTCTTGTGTGGTGGTTGGTTTCAGTGTAGGTATGGAGGCTTTTGGACAGTCACTTATTACTTAAAGTTCCTTGTAGTCAGGAGTTTTCTGGTGTTCTCAGGTTTTGGGCTTAAGTCTCCTGCCTCTGGATTTCAGTTTTATTCTTCTTGTAGTCTCAGGACTTCTCCAACTATACAGCCCTGATAAGAAAACTTCTAGGTTAATGGCTAAAAGATTCTCCCCCGTTAGGGACACCCAGAGAGGTTCACAGAGTCACATGAAGAAGAGGAGAGGGAGGAGGGAGATAGAGATGAACAGGAGGAGAAAAAAAGGGGGACTCAAGAGGAGAGAGACAGGTCTACGCAGCTGTCTGTTCCCAGAATGTTCTCCGTAGCCCAGTCACCTACAAAGATTCACAGAATTGGATTGGGAAGAGAAGGGAAAAGGAGGAAATAGAGGTGTTCTGAGGTAGAAAACAGAGAGTCAAGATTGGGAGAGAATAATCTTCGGTTTAAAAATAGGGCTTCTCTTCTTTTTTTTTTTTGTAAGGTTATAGTGTATTGAAAATGAAAATTAAGGAGTAGTAGAGGAGTACTAGAGGACTTTAAAAGAAATAAGAGAAAAAGAAAAATAGAAAATAGAAGAGAAAAAGGAAGGAAAAAAAAACAGAAAAAAAAAGAAAGAAAAAGAAAAAAAAGAAAAAAAAAATTTTTTTTCCCCCTAATTAAAAAATCGTAAAAGTCTATGGAAATGAAAGTTAAGGAGTAATGGGGAGTAATAGGGGATTTTAAAGGAAAATAAAAGAGAAAAACTAAAAAAGAAAAAAGAAAAAAAAAAAGAAAAAAATTAAAAAAAATAAAAAAAAATAAAAAAAGAGAAAAACGTAAAATTATATCTAGGAGTTTCTCTGGAGCTGTTGTGGTCAGTGTGGGTTCGGCTCAGTTTCAGATAGCTCCTCGTTCCAGCTTACGCTTCTCGATATCTACAGGCTCCTCCGGTGTAGTCAATGTTTCCTAGAGGGATTTTAATCTGTTGCACCAGTCCCTTCTGAAGCGGTTCCCTTTGTTTATTTGGCTTCTGTTTGCCGGTCTCTTCAGAGCCTCATTTCCGCCCTGACACAGGCGGGCGGAGGTGGACTCTTATTCAGGTAGCTAGTTCCGTCGCTCCGCGGGGAGGGGCTGGCGCTGCGGGGAGGGGCTTGCGCCGCAGGGACAGGCTGGCGCTGCCGGGAGGGGCTGACGCTGCTTTCCCCGTCTGCGCCGCTCAGGCTCCCGGCTGTTCTATATGGAGAGCGCCCCGCGCTGCGCGAGGTTCCAGCCCTCCGGTGTTCCACAAAAGCGCGGAAGGAAAAGCTGCGCCTGCTCTCTGTGCTTTCCCTGTCAGAGCGGTCCAGGCAGCCAGGGGCTTGGTGGGCGCACTCTCCCCAGGTGTGGCGCGCCTCCTCCCTTCCGCGGACCCAGTCTCAGTTTCCGCTGGCGCCAGTCGGGTGTGTGCGCCTTCTGCCCTCCGCGTCCCCAGCCCCCGTCCCCGCCCGCGCCGGTCGGGTGCCTGCGCCCTGTGTCTCGCCGGGACCTTCCCCTCCTCCCTGCCTCCCGCCTCCGGCGGGGCTGGGCTGGTCCGCAGCCTGCGAGCTCCTCTCTGGACCCTCTCGGTCTCTTTGTTCTGCGAACGGCCGGCAGTGTGTTCGGGCTGGTTAATTTACTCTCTCTCTTCTGGCCTCCCACAGTTCATGTTGGCAACTCACAGAAGCTCCCTCCGATTGTCCTCAGGGCACTCAGGCCCGGACCCTACCCCAAGCAATGCCGCCTAAGAGCTCCCGGGACGGATCTCCGTCCTTAGCTCTTTTGTCTCACTTTTTATCTTTTATATTTTGTCCTACCTCCTTTCGAAGACAATGGGCTGCTTTTCTGGGCGCCTGATGACCTCAGCTAGCGATCAGAAGTTGTTTTGCAAAGTTTGCTCTGTGTTCAGTTATTCTTTTGATGAATTTGTAGGAGAGAAAGTGGTCTCCCCGTCCTACTCCTCCGCCATCTTGGCTCCTCCCTCTCTCTTGCTTTTTCGATGATCCAGTGGATGTTGGCAATTTGATCTCTGGTTGCTCTGCCTTTTCTAAAACCAGCCTGAATATCTGGAAGTTCACAGTTCACATAGTGCTGAAGCCTGGCTTGGAGAATTTTGAGCATTACTTTACTAGCGTGTGAGATGAGTGCAATTGTGCAGTAGTTTGCACATTCTTTGGGATTTACTTTCTTAGGGATTGGAATGAAAACTGACCTTTTCCAGTCCTGTGGCCACTGCTGAGTTTTCCAAATTTGCTGGCATATTGAGTGCAGCACTTTCACAGCATCATTCAGGATTAGAAATAGCTCAACCAGAATTCCATCACCTCCACTAGCTTTGTTCGTAGTGATGCTTTCTAAGGCCCACTTGACTTCACATTCCAGGATGTCTGGCTCTAGGTGAGTGATCACACCATCATGATTATCTGGGTCTTGAAGTTAGCCAAATATTAATTCTAATTATATGGAAATATTTAAATTATAAAAAATTTATTTTTCATTGATATGCTTGTCATTTCTGAATAAAAGGTTCAAAGGATGATGCTAAACTTTGTTTCATAAATGCTATAAAATAGGAAAATATGGGAATATAAATTAAGAAAGCAAGGGCCATGAATGTTAAAACTGAGATGCTGAATTCACAAAAATGTACATCATGCTCTTCTAATTCCAATAAATTAAAAAGTGATTAAATTATACATTCCAAATGTATCCCATTTCTCGTAACCAAGGGTTAGGCTGGGAGTTGGGAGGTAGTGATGGGAAGCAAAATGGTTTCAGACAATTTATCATAGCTTTGAGTTTCAGTGTTCTCTTCTTTGACAATTAAGGCAATGCTTTATTTTCAGTGTCAGAGTTGCACATCCAGTGGAAAGAAAATTTTCCACTTTTCCCTTCCTGTGGAGACATAGGTTTATGAAGAATGGACACAATCACAATGCATGTGAGCAACTAAGTTCAGTCTATATAATAAAGTGGCTTCCCCGTGTATAACAATATTTTGGCCTCTGTCACTACTTGATAGGATGGATTTAGAGATAAGAATTTACTCAATCTCTTAGGAATATTGTTGAAAAAAATTAGATATTTTTCAAGTAGACTATAGTATGGAAATATTTATTAGTGAGAAAAGCTCTCTAAACTTTAATTTTGTGAGATAATGTAGCTAAGAATTTAACTCATCTCTTTTAAAATTAGAAAGACCCAGTTTGAATCCAAGCTCTGCTCCTGATTAGCTCTGTTGCTTTTGGGTAAATAACATATGTTTTCTGATTCTCACTTTGCTATTCAACAAAATGACAATAGTAATACCAAACTCCTGTGCTTCTAGTGAGAATTAAAATGAAGCACTTATAAAATATACCATATAAAGCACTTAGCACAGTGCCTGCAAGTAACTAACTTGCAGATCAAGGTCACTAACATACAATAGCTACTATTTTGAAATCAACACAGAGATTTCAGGATATCCTGAGGTGATCAAGGGTCAGAAGACTAGAAATATGAGGAGTTTATCTCTTAACTAACTGGCTCAAATTCTGGAACTTCTGAGGCACAACAAATAAAGGATATAATACTATCCCCATAGCTTGAAAATGTTATGGTGGGAATTTTTCTATGTTGTGAACTCCAATTTATAGAAAAAACTAATCTTAGGTATCTATACCTTGTTTGAGAAGGAAAGAGAAATATTTTTTGAATAAGCTTCTGAATGCTCTATATTAATGTGTTTGCTCTGGTAGAAATACTTTTATTCACTGATACCTATTTACGACAAAGTTTTCAGGCAACCATAATTCTCCTTTCTTTCCTTTGGTCAAAAAGTTCCAAGTCTGGATAATTTTTGTAATGATTAGAAAGCATATTCCCTATGAATAAAGAATTCTATTCATTGCTTTTAATTTGCCTATTATTTTTCTAAGTAAATTTGCATCTTCTGTCTTAGACTCACTAAAACAACTTGTAATTATCTCATTCTTTTGAACAGGCAGTGGTGACATTGAGTCACCTGAGTTTCATCTCTGGGCAACAGTGACAAATGGTCACTTGCAGTGCAGAGATCAAGTGCTAAGAGTGTGAGGTCAGCTGCTTTATGCGACACCTGATGGGGCTGTCATTTCTCAGGGTCCCCAGGCAGAGTCAGGGTGGCGACATGGTGTACCCATCACTAAGGTGCCATGTCTGGCATCTAAATAGAGCTCAGTAATTCCAGCGGAGCCAGGTTATTAGAGCTCTAATTGCCATTGTCTAATAAATTCTTTTGAGGTCTTTGTGTGTTTATTCACTTAAGTATTCAATGCATCTAGCTAGAAGCAGTTATTTAAAATGTAATTGTTTTGTAAATTTTTATTTTTCAATTCCAAACACCCTTATGAATTAATAAACAGTGTTCAGATAAAATAAGCATATTCATCAATAATGTAAGATTTTCTTTGTCATAGGGGTGGGGTGTAACCTTACTACACTGTTGATCAGAAACTCTGGGGAAATAACCTGTCTTCTGTAATACCCTCCCATCTTGGATATTCTAGATCATGTTTAGCTGGAGAGTTTTTACTTTGAATGAAAATGTTTTTATTCATATGTATTTCTAATAGAGTTTATTTGAACTCATCATCATCCTAAGTTTATTTCCAGTTATTACTTTCTGGCTTGCTTTTCCAAAGCTAGCTATGAATACACAGTGGACTTTAAAAATACACAACTATTTTTGTTTCAAGTGATTAGTGAAGGTCTTGCTGCAACCAGTGCAATAGAACATAACCTTCCCAGGGCATTTAGATGTTTCCCAAAAGACTGCTCCATGGTCAACAAATAGGGAAATATAAACACTTCTCCAAAGGGGGTGAGTGCTTCCTTCAGTGACCTGATTGACAGCTCTAGTCTTGCCTGGTGACACTGTCATTGGAGGGACACTACACTTTTTTTTCCCAGGTTTTCTGAAGTGTCTCTGGTATCATAAGGGGACAAACCCCTGTGGTATTGCCAGGCCCCTCTCTGTCAGAGGGCTAAGACCTGGACTAATTCATTGCAGTGGAGTTTAATTAAACTGCTCCAGAGTTGTTTCCCTGGTAAAATAAGTGTGGGAAGAGAATGTGTGTCAAAAGGGACATGCCCCTTACTGTGTGTGCTTTATTGTTACACCACAGCTAATATATTGTGGGAATTCCCATGGAGTCAATGATAAACTGTATTATCAAGCTCCATAAAATAGGCATTCTACTAGTGCAGGTTACTGTAGCTCACAATTCTATTAATCCTTCTAATTTATTATATTATAGCTGTATGTGAGGTCTCATAAATTTATTATACCCCTTTCATCTAAAAAAAAAAAAACTCATGCTTGTTTCTCCTCTCAAATAAAACCTCTTATTATTTGTTGTGTCTGTCTCTAAAAATGTAATAATCACTTGTAAGAAAATAGAATTACTGACTGAGAAATTTAAACTGCATTTGACATGTCTTCTACTATAAAATTTACAAATTCTATTAAATCTTGTATGAGTACAAATATTGCTGCATGAAGACCCATTGGATTTTTACTTCCAGTTTTCTGGCAGCAAGTTTACATAAGTGACATCTTCAAAATTTTCACTGTTCTCATCATCTTATTTGTGATAAAGGAATTTCCTTATAGTACGCTTTCTTCTTTATCATTTACACTGGAGTCCAGTGTGAGTTCAGAGATAACATCTGCTTTGTTCATTTCTGTATTTTCAGTGCCAAGTACGATGCCTGACTCATTACAGGCTCAATAAATACATGTTAAATATGAGAAGGTGAATACAGATCACAGGAGAAAAAAAAACCTGTTTTTATACAGATCTTCAGATAATTTTTCCTGTATATTAATGTGTTTATTAATAACAGTTTATTTTTAATCAGCTGCAAGTGCATAAATATTTGGTTTACTGCTTAAAGGATAGCATCTAAAATATGAAAGAATAAGTTAAGTTATGAAATTTCAGTTGCTGACTTTAGGTTACATTTCCATTTATTTTTAGAAAACTGGCTATGCTTTGAGCATTGAGAATGAGCTAAAGATTTTGTGGGCTGGTCCACGTGATAAGAAGAAATGTAAACTATGCCACACTTCATTTCCACTGATGATCAGGATCATCTCTGCACTGTTTGTGAATGAGCTGGGATGAACTTAGAAATATGTGAATTATAATTCAACTCATTTTGTTATCCTGAAGTAAAAAGGCAATTACTGATTGACACAGAAAGACTGGACATAGGATAACACTGTGTCTACTTTAAGTTAGTATCTCAGATCCTAGATGGTGGTGAAAATGACCAAAAAAAAATTTTTTTTTAGCAACTCTAACTTTAAAGCATCCTGTATGAAGGGAAATGATTAGTTTCAGTGCAGGTGATCAGAATTACAAAACGAATGAAGACATTGGTACTTGAGTATGTTATTGGAGACTTGAGAGACTAAATCAATCTTGGAAATGGATTTGCTGTTTTATTAAAAATCATTTCTGTATGACACAATTAGGTAAAATTAATGCTGTTAGCTAATATTCTGGTCTTAGCTAAATTTCCCAGAGTCTTGTTTTGCAAATAAAGATAAATCTTCCCTTTGATATCATTCTTCTACCAGTTATAAGAAGAAAAAAATATATCTTAAAGCAGGTGCAATAGATGTACCCAGAATTGACAAAGTGGGTGGTTCCAGTGACGCAGTTTGTCTCACCTTGGTGAGACAAGTGCTAAGAACTATAACAAGTGTGCTACCTGGACTGCCTCATTGAGTCTTCACAATAAACCTAAAAGAAAGGTGCAAATATTACCTCTGAACCTTGGATTAGGACACTGAAGTTTATAAAGCTTACGTAATTTGCTCCAGATCATACATGTAGCAGAAGGTAGAGGGGGATTGAAGGGTACTCATCACTCCTGGTCTGTGCTCCTGCTTTGCAATACCTGCATCCCACAACACACCCCCATGCACGCCCTGTCTGTTTTTTTGGGCAGTGTCTAGTCAGTACTAGCCTTTGGTCAACTCAGGTCAGGTGTTAAGCTTAGGGGAGGCTGATTGCCCTAGAGTATAGTAGCAGGGGAGTTCAACTTCTAGAAACACTGTCCTAATGGTTACTTGATGATGAAATTCCTCACTCTTGGAGACACATACACGTTTACATTCTTTTTTCCATTTTTGTTGTTCAGTTGCCCAGTCGTGTATGACTCTTTGCAATCCCATGGCCTGCAGCAGTCCAGGCCTTGTCCCTGACCATCTCCTGGAGCTTTCCCAAGTTCATGTCCATTGCATCGGTGATGCCATCCAGACATCTTGTCCTCTGACGCCCTCTTCTCCTTCTGCCCTCAATCTTTCCCAGCATCAGGGACTTTTCCAATGAGTCGCTGTTCACAGCAGGTGACCAAAATACTGGAACTTCAGCTTCAGCATCAGTCCTTCCAATGAGTATTCAGGGTTGATTTCCTTTAAGACTGACTGGTTTGATCTCCTTTCTGTCCAAGTATCTTATTTCTGTATAAAGTACTATAAAATATATAACATGAGTGATTTCTTACACATTTTGAAGAGCTGCCTTAACTTTTTTTTTTTTAAGAACAAAGTAGAATCTAATAATACCTAAATAAGATAAAGTAGGACTTTGATAACTTTATAGATTCATTTTTGACATTTAATCTCTTTATAATTTGAAAGCACTAAGACTTTTTCTATACTGGCAAAACTAATATAGTCTTTATAAAATAGGTAGTCTTTATAAAGTGTTTTCAGTTCTGGCAGGAGAAATGTGATAAAAATAAAGAACATGAAATTAAAATTTTTTCTAATGCTGTGCTTTATTTTGATGATAGAAAAATAAAATAGTATTTAACTATGTATTTAAGGATTTTAACTCATTCTTATTATCATACTAAAAATAAACACTGGTTGTTTAGGAATATAGGTGAAAAAAACTTATTTTGTCCTGTATTGAGATAAAAGAGCAACTTTGACACAGTGATCGATAGAGCAGTTTACATACTGTGTTGCAGAGAAGCAAAGAAAGCATTTTTCCTATTTCAGTAAGAATTATGTGAGATTTAGCAGATATATGTGTGGTATTATGTGGTATACTTCAAGGATTTAAAAAATTTATTATATGCAACCGAAGTATCAACTATGAGAACTGTATAATTTGCCAGAATAGTTTCAAAATGTGACATTTTTATAACGTTGAAGTGAAATGATTAATAAATGTCAAATTAATACTTTTACTTTAATTTCAAAATTTATTTCTACATAACATTAAGGAACAAAGTTTAATATGGAAGAGTTGTAAATCATATGAAATTGTTAGGAGGGAGAGATCATGTATGTCACAGTGAAACAGCACACCAAAGAAAATAATTCTTTGAAATGAAAGAAACATTGTTTTAGCAGTGTTTTCTCATTGCCAAAATAACTGTTTTGCTTTCTGTAGCTAATGAAGCAATCCGAAGGCACTCTGCACTTTGCCAAATCAAGGAGACCCACCTCACTTAATATTTGACATTCTGTCATTTTATATCTTACCCTGCCTTAGATTTGATGTATATTAGACAGTGTTTTTCAGTTGCAGTTTAGATGCCTATTTTCTTAGGTCTTCTCATGTGACTTATTTTTAAACCTCTGCAAACCCTCCTGCCTTCTTCTAGTACATAACTCAGAGTGGGAGTGAGCATCTCAAGATAGAGGGCCCAGCAGAAGAGTTACATGATCTTTGACCTGCTTGTGACATACTGTATAAAGATTTTGGGAAACGCTGTCTAGGATAATCCATCATCAAGCAGTTTGGTATAACCTTGATGACCTTGCTCTCTCAGTGCGAGTGAATCCTGGTGCAGCTACTGTCTTGAAAAGTTTATATTATTGTATAAAAGCACATGCCCTAAAGAGCAAATAAAAACACAAAATGTTAGTTTGTCAAATAAATTAAGAAGTAGAGAATGAGAAAACATTGCTTTGTGTAAAAGTTGCTCGGTAGCTGTTGAAGTCTGCAGACACTGGGAAAAACTTTCCCAAGCCTATCAGCTAGACTTTGTAAGTGAGAGTAAATATTGTACTTCTCTTGGTTTTCAATACAAGTATGACACTCATACACATCTCTAAATATGCTTCATAGCTACAAAATATTCATATAAGTTTCTACTTTGATATGAGAGATATTAAAAAAATGAACCTATGTTAGAGTAAGTAAAAGTAGGAAATCAAAACCAGGCCAAGTAACAAAAACCTTTGTGAAGTGACAAGTCAACAGTGAGAAGAGGTAGCTGTATTTAAAACCCCAAAGGAAAAGGCAAAAGATTTGTGCGACTGAAGAGAAAACAGAGTATTCCATTTCTACTACCTTAGCTTAACCCACCTTCATGTCTCACCTCATGGACTGAGACTGCTCTCTTTGGTATGTTAGAGTTCAGCTTGACCCTCCTCCAGTTAATTCCCCAACTTTCAGCATAATCCATTTTAGATTCTAAGGTGCTAATCTGATCCAGTTACTTCTCTGCTTTAAAATCAAAGCAAAACAAAAACAAGCAAAATGTAAACAAACACACACAAAATCTAGTGCTTTACCACCAACCTACCCAACTCATTGTTTTCTTACCACTACAACCTCAGTTTTCACTATTGTTCCTTCATGTTTCAGCCATGTTAAACTTTTAATTCCTCAAAAGCACCATATTTTCTCTTTCACTTCCAAACCTTGCCTTATCTCAGTCTGGACATTCTACTCCACCTCAAATTTCAGATCTCAGCCTCACGTTTCCTTAAAAGACACCACTTCCTATCTTTTAGTAATCTATAATGGAATATAATCTGCAATGAAACAAAACTGAATCCCTATGCTGTTTACCTATAACAAGTGTGATATTGTAAATCAACTATACTTCAATTAAAAAGAAAAGGCACCACTCCCCAGGATTGGCTTGGATACCTATTTTAGGTTGGGTACTTCCACATTGTTGTTTGCAGGCATTATTGTCTCAGCTTTACAAAAGAGGAAACAAATTCTCAGCACCTGACTTGCCCAGTGTTAGACACCTACAGAGTATCGGAGCCAGACCTGAAATTAAAAACTGCTGGCTTTCATCTTCTCATAAGCTTAATTTTACCTGAACAAATAGATCCTTAGGTAGTTCTACGTGGCTTCATCCCTCTGTTCCTTTTCGTAGTCCCCACTCTTCAACTGGGCTTCTCCAGTGGCTCAGATGGTAAAGAATCTGCCTGAAGTATGGGAGACCCAGGTTCAATCCCTTGGTTGGGAGGATCCCCTGGACAAGGGAATGGTTACCCTCTCCAGTATTCTTGCATAGAGAATTCCATAGAGGAGCCTGGTGGGCTACAGTCCATAGGGTCAAAAAGAGTCAGACATGACTGAGCAACTATTTTGGAGAAGGAAATGGCCACCCACTCCAGTATTCTTGCCTGGAGAATTCCATGGACAGGGAGAGGTCTTTTTCTTTCCACATTCACCATTGCCAGTGAAGAATAACAAAACAAATCTTTGCTCATTCGTTGGAGTTGGTGGAAATAACATAAAGAGAATCTTGGATTAGAAATCTTCCTCTCCCATTTATTGGTGATGTAAATGCAGATAAACTGCACAATCATTCTGAAGCAGTTATCTCACCCATAAAGCAGATATAATACCATATGCCTCACAGTGGTTGAAAAGAGTAAAGAAAACACAGAAAATAACAATGCTGATTCCTGGTAGATCTAGCTCAGCAGGTGTTAGTTTCCTTCTCTTTCTCCCACTTACCAGTTCTCCTCTTTCTTCCCAGCTTCTTGATTCAGTTGTTAAGGGGTTGTGAAATTCCCAGAATATGGGGAATAAAAGAAAGGAGAAATACACTCACTTGGAGTGGGAAGCATATACTTAGAGTGGTGGGGAATATGTTTTGACACTCTATAAACGTCATCATTAAATCTTAAAACAGTGTTTTTGTTTATTTTTTTATAGTTTGTGAAGCTTCATTGTTAACAGTTTATTCTGTCCTTTGGTAATTACCAACCCAGAGGAAGGCGTCTAAGTTCCTCTTTAGGCCCTTGTCAGTGTTTCTCAACCTTGTAATGATAACGTAATACATAGCTTGTTTGTTGTTTACTTGCTAAGTCGTGTCTGACTCTTTTACAACTTCATGGGCTGTAGCCCACCGGGCTCCCCTCTCCGTGGAATTTCCCAGGCAAGAATACTGGAGTGGGTTGCTATTTCCTTCCCCAGGGGATCTTCCTGACCCAGGGGTTGAACTTGCATCTCCTGCATTGCAGGCAAATTCTTTACCACTACCAAGAGCACTTAACAGTTAGTTCTAAGAACCATACAGATGCTGGAGCCCCAACCTACACTTATTAAATTAGGATTTCTGGGGATGAGGCCCTGGCATCAGTATTGGAACAAAATTCTCTAAGTTATTTTAGTGACTGCAAAGTGGTTGCAAACTTTGGCCTAAATCATAATGTCGCTATGATGTTCACACCATATTTGACTGGGGTCATAATATGTAATAGGAATTGTGTAAAGTGGCTTTTGAAAAACAATATAAACCAGAGGGAAATTGACAAAATGTAGAAAAGACAAATATTATTTTAAAACATTACCTATGATTATGACAAAGTAGGATTCCCATGGCTCCCCAAATCCTATAAGTGTGATAAATTGCAAAGGGAAAAAGTGAACCACTCTTTCTTATAAACTCAGATGGAGCAACACTGGGTGGTTGCTAATTGGATTCAATGAAGGGTGAAAAATCTGGATTTTCTTTTTTAATTAGAGAGATCAATGATAGAATCCCCATTTCTGAGAATAAAAAACTAAAAATAATAAAAATATTACATGCTCAATTCAAGAAAGCAGCTACAGAAGTATATTTATTGGTCTAAATTGAAATATTAACCCCTTGGAAACTCTTGACATCTATTTAGTCAGAAATGGAAAAGAGCTATCAGATAACAGAGCCTATCCTCCTGGGAGCCTCCTGGATTGTTTCTAGTGCCCAGAGAGAGGATAACACACTCCTCTCAGCCCAAAGGCCATCCTCCTAAGTACTCATTTGGCAGACATCCTGGAAAATGGTAGTGTTGTAAGGGCTAAGTTACTCTTCTCAGAGATCTCTATTGGACATGATAAAGAAAAGAAAACTCAAAGCGCAAACTGTATACAACCCAATGTACATTTTAAAGGGTGTACTAGTGAGTATTTACATAGTGGGTCAGATTTTCATTCTTTGAGATTCAAAAGAAGAAAAGGACTCTGAGTTGAGAAGCTAGCTTATTGTTTTTAGTGATGGGGTTTAGAGACAAGTGATCCATAGCCACTGCTTTTGAAGATCGTGATTTTATAAGCAATGGAAGTTTCAGGTGTCAGTACCCATGTTGCACTGGTTTAAGGTGATTGTTGGTAGTCATTTCAAAGTCCTTTAACACTGTTATTTGTAGCAAATAAATTTGACATTTGATTTCCCAGAATCAGAGATCTCTTTTCTTAAATGCAGCAAGCATCTGTTGTCAGTGCATTGACAATAAAAGGCAAAATGTAAAGAGAAATCAGCCTTTTTCTGGGACTCATCTGACTGATTTATATCTTCAGAGTAAGGTTTGCCAAGTAAATATAATGATTAATTTAACAGGTAATTACAAAATAATAGGTTACTATTTTCTCAAAGAAGGATTCCAAATTGTCTCAACAATAAAAGCCTCAATAAATCACAGACCTTAATTTATTTCAGATTATTTTTTCTCCTTTTTTTCTTTATTTGCATAGAAATCTTATCATGAATACCAATTAGAAAAAAAGGCATATTTTCCACAGACTTATTATTTGCCAAACTGGTATTGTCAGGAGATTTCAACAATCTTCAGGTGGTATACAAAATAAATTACATGCTTTCCAAGACTGGTTGTTTTTGAAACAAGGTTTATATATTTTTGTTTTAGAAAGATGCTGAAGCTCAGTTACAGCATTTTATTACTGAAGATTACATTTTAAAATCTCCCATGAGACAGTTTATGTGCTCTAAAGTTTTGATAACTTTTAAATATTTTCTTTCCTTCACTTTTGCTCAGCACATACCTTGAATTTGATGGCAGATGAGAGGGTCAGCTCAGCAGGGCTTGCCTGCTGGTTGTTCTTGGGGGAATCTGTCCATCTCTCTAGCTGTAATTCAGCACAAGAGGTCATTTGGTGGAGACTCTGCTGTTCTTGGAGGGGAAAAGCATCTGCCTTGAAGAGTGGGTTCTCTGCCAGCCTGCTGTAACAAAGAATTCAGAAATGTGGTGGCTATAACATACAATCTGGCTGAGGATGCCTGGAACTTCACATACAATTAGCATTGGGCTGAATTTCCTTGTCACAGCTCTGGGTTTTAGTCTGGGTGAAGGCTGTCTCTGTGTAGCCATAGTCTGGACAATTTAGAACCCTCTGAAGGAAAATACACCAACTTTGTACATGATGAGTCACTTCAGTGGTGTCTGATTCTTTGTGACCTCATGGACCATAGCCCACCAGGCTCCTCTGTCCATGGGATTCTCGAGGCAAAAATACTGAAGTGGGTTGCCATGCCCTCCTCCAAGGGATCTTCCCGACCCAGGGATCAAACCCACATCTCTTAATGTCTCCTACATTGGCAGGTGAATTCTTTACTACAAGGGCCACCTGGGACATAAATTCCTACTAAAAAGGTGAGTACTTTTATAAGGTATGTTATTCTATAGTTCCTAAATTTATTACAAAATTAGTCCACTTTAATGTTTATTACTTTTTCATTTAAAAGTGGTTATTTCAAAATGTATTTTAATTTATTTTAATTTTTCCCTCATTTCAGAAAGCATTCCAGGAAGCTTAAAGAAGTGCAGCAGTAAAATAAATAAAATGTAAACATGAGTGGAAAAGGAAAAGAAAATGTAGTGCGCATAGTATAATAATTACATATAAATTCAAAGTAACACTTTAGTCAAATCTGAATAAAATTAGAAAATCATATTACATTTTGCTTTTGAAGCAAAAATGAGAACATTTTAATTACAATATCCTACCTTTTAAATTAGATGATGTCATTATTGTAATTTAATAATAGTATATAAAATTAGAGTGATCTCAGTTTGTCTAGTTTTACAGGACTTAAGAAAGTCACAGCACAGAGAAGGTATCACACTGAGTTAAATTTACTGGAATATTCTAAATGAGTGTGTTAACTATAGTCATGGTAAAAAGTATTTGAGAACATGGGGCCATCTTGCAATATAAGTACTTTCAATATTCCTATACATTTTTCACATTGAAATGAAAATACATGGATTCTCTCTTTCTCTGTGTATATGTAGTTATAGTTATATATTTCATTTTAATTGTTGTACACCTTTAACATATTTTGAGTAACAAAATTCTGGTGGCAGCAAAGAAGGAGAAAATGTGATGGCAAGTGTCTTTGGATGCACTTTACAAATCTGAATGTTGCTCACTTATTAAAGACAAACATATATACATATATATATATATGTATATATATATATAATTAACACCAAACAGCATAAATACTGCACTTGTGTATGTACACATTGCTTTCAAGTTTTACATTTTATTTTATAGAAAATAAACTATTCTATTCCCCACTAATGCCAAGAAATAAGAACAAAAACAGTCCCCCAATGGAAACTTTTACCAGAAGGAGAGGCAGGGAAATGAGGATTTAATTCCTTTATTTTTGCCAGATAATCTGCTTATTCTGTCAGTTTTTAATTTTTGTCATCACACATTTTCTTCTTTTAAATAAAACATAACTTAAGGTTGATCTAGTCACAGTGAATGAGAGAAATACATATGTATAGAATTCTGTGAGTTAGTTATTTTGTTGTTGCTGGGTACAAGAAGTAACAAACATTCTTACACAATCAACTCTGTGCCTGTATGTGGGTGTCTGTGAAATACAGAGTATTTAAGTATTGCAGTGGATGACTGTCTTAAGAAATAAAAAAGAGCATATAGTTCTTTTCAGTTTAGTTCAGTTCACTTCAGTTATAGTTCAGTTCAGTTCAGTTCAGTTGCTCAGTCGTGTCTGACTCTTTGCGACCCCATGAATCGCAGCACACCAGGCCTCCCTGTCCATCACAAACTCCCGGAGTTTGCTCAAACTCATGCCCATCGAGTCAGTGATGCCATCTAGCCATCTCATCCCCTTCTCCTCCTGCCCCCAATCCCTCCCAGCATCAGGGTCTTTTCCAATGAGTCAACTCTTCGCATGAGGTGGCCAAAGTACTGGAGTTTCAGCCTCAGCATCAGTCCTTCCAATGAACACCCAGGACTGATCTCCTTCAGGATGGACTGGTTGGATCTCCTTGCAGTCCAAGGGACTCTCAAGAGTCTTCTCCAACACCACAGTTCAAAAGCATCATTCTTCGGCACTCAGCTTTCTTCACAGTCCAACTCTAACATCCATGCATGACCACTGGAAAAACCAGAGCCTTGACTAGACGGACCTTTGTTGGCAAAGTAATGTCTCTGCTTTTTAATATGCTATCTAGGTTGGTCATAACTTTCCTTCCAAGGAGTAAGCGTCTTTTAATTTCATGGCTGCAATCACCATCTGCAGTGATTTTGGAACCCAAAAAAGTAAAGTCTGACAGTGTTTCCACTGTTTCCCATCATTTGCTATGAAGTGATGAGACCAGACCCCATGATCTTAGTTTTCTGAATGTTAAGCTTTCAGCCAACTTTTTCACTCTCCTTTTTCACTTTCATCAAGAGGCTTTTTAGTTCCTCTTCACTTTCTGCCATAAGGGTGGTGTCATCTGCATATCTGACATTATTGATATTTCTCCCGGCAATCTTGATTCTAGCTTGTGCTTCTTCCAGCCCAGCGTTTCTCATGATGTACTCTGCATATAAGTTAAATAAGCAGGGTGACAATATACAGCCTTGACGTACTCCTTTCCCTATTTGGAACCAGTCTGTTGTTCCATGTCCAGTTCTAACTGTTGCTTCCTGACCTGCCTATAGGTTTCTCAAGAGGCAAGTCAGGTGGTCTGGTATTCCCATCTCTTTCAGAATTTTCCACAATGGCATATAGGTTAGAGAAGTGCTAATAAAAAGCTAAAATCATGGTATATGTATTTCTATAAGAATAGTCCTTTGGGTAGAAATATTGGTTAGGGTCTCAGAGGAAGCCAGGAAAACGTGTGTGCACAATTGTGAGGGAAAGAAAGCATGGGCTGACTCTATAAAATAAGCATTTAAGTGAGAATATAAAACATAATTCTAGGCAGATCTAGCTACCATAGGGACCTCTAAGATCAGCATTGGGCCTGACGCCCCATGGCCTGCTGGGCTAGAAGAAAGGGCTTGCTTTATTTTTGTTTTTTAAAAATTATTTATTTATTCATGTATTTTTGGCTCTGCTGGGTCTTTGTTGCTGCAGGGGCTTTTCACTAGTTGCAGCAAGCAAGGGCTACTGTCTGCTTGTGGTGCACGAGCTTCTCATTGCGGTGGCTTCTCTTGTTGCAGAGCCAGGTCTCTGGGGCCTGCAGGCTTTAGTAGTTGCAGCAGGTGGGGTCAGTAGTTGTGGCTTGTGGGCTCCAGAACACACACTCAGTAGTTGAGGCACATGGGCTTAGTTGCTCCACGGGCCTATGGGGTCTTCCCGAACCGGGGATCGAACCTGTGTTCCCTGCATTGGCAAGCAGATTCTTTACCACTGAGCCACCAGGGAAGTGAAAGGACTTGCTTTAAGTGATCACCTTCAGTTTCAGTTATCTAATTTCTATAGTTTATGCATCAAAATAAACAAGCTCCTTGTAGGGACATGGGAATCAGTATGAGATAAATAACCTTGAAGTTATTCAGCAACTGAACAACTTTGAATTCTGTTTCACATAAAATTCTCATTAGAAGGTCTGTGGTTTTGTTTTTTAAACCAGCCTTCAGTAGGCACAGACATTATAATATCAAAGTCGATTCTTTCTGAAATGTTGAATAAAGACTAGGAATTGTTAGAGTGAAAAAGTGTGTTTCCCAGGAACATTTGACTTATGATTGAGAGGAAAATGAATTCATTTTTGTGAGCAAATATCTTTCAAATGTCTAATGAGGGTTGTATTCAGGAGGTAAAATGAGAAAATTTTGATTTCACCAGTATAAAAAAGGAATAATGATACCACTAGCTACTCATTTCATGAAGAAGACTAAACCTAAATAGTAGGTATTTGAAAAGATGGGTTCTGAACATTACATTGTACCATAGAAATATTGTTTGGCAGAGGAAGAACCTGATTTCACTAGACTTATTAATTTTAAGCAGAGATGACAACATCAAGAATCAACTCAGCATAAGCACATGGAAAATACCTATAATTACTTTTATATTATAGAGTTTTATCTTGACAATTTAAATATTAGGACAAACAAATCATTTACTTTCTTTGTAATACACTGGAATGCTTTCCAGTTCTACTTTTTAAGCAAAAATAAGAGGAAGAAATTATAGATCTATTAAGAGATAGGAAAAACATGAAAACAACCAGTATATTGACAAATGTTCAAACAGTTTTCCAGTGTCATATGGGTTTTCATCTTTATCAGCTGGGCAGAAATAAGCCATCAGGCCATTCTCTAAAACAGAAAATAAAGACAAAATTGGTGGTAGGGAAGGAAGAACTTAGAAGGAAAATTTCTTCTAAAAATTGTATTGCCTGCCTTTTCAGAACAGTGTGTTCATCCCATGGGAGATAGTACTGAGGAACACAAAGTAATAGCATTAGTAGTTAATATAGAGGTATACTGGCTTCAGTTCAGTTCAGTTCAGTCGCTCAGTCATGTCCGTCTCTTTGCAACCCCATGGACTGCAGCACACCAGGCCTCCCAGTCCATCACCAACTCCCAGATCTTGCTCAAACTCATGTCCATCCAGTTGGTGATGCCATCCAGCCATCTCATCCTCTGTCGTGCCCTTCTCCTTTTGCCTCAATCTTTCCCAGCACCAGGGTCTTTTCCAATGAGTCAGTTCTTCACATCAGGTGGCCAAACTACTGGAGTTTCAGCTTCAACATCAGTCCTTCCAGTGAACACCCAGGACTGATCTCCTTTAGGATGGACTAGTTGGATCTCCTTGCAGTCCAAGGGACTCTGAAGAGTCTTCTCCAACACCACAGTTCAAACGCATCAGTTCTTTGGCACTCAGCTTTCTTTATAGTCCAACTCTCACATCCATGCATGCCTCCTGGAAAAACCATAGCTTTGACTAGATGGACCTTTGTTAGCAAAATAATGTCCCTGCATCACTATAAATACTATGACTCTAGAACAAGCTTGTCTTTAATTTAAGCTTCATTCTTTCATAACAGCAATATGATAGCAAAGCAAGTTCTGAGGAATAAGATCTAAGAGACAGAAGGAAAAAAAAAAAATTCAAGAACTCACCTGAAAGAAATCTGTAACCAAAAAATATTTTTTGAAAATTATTATCCGGGAATCCATATTGTGCCTTCATAGTGTCTACAAACTAAATAATATGTTGAAATATTTTTCACTGAGCAATATTCTTATTAATTATAAGGAGTAACACTTGTGGAGGTCTAATTCCAAGAAAGATACTGTTTTCAGTGCTTTACTTGCTCAGTTAATTCTCGTAATAGCAGTAGGAAGTAGGTACTGTTGTTATTGTTATGTTACTGGATGAGGGACTCGGCACAGGTAGTTTGAGTACTTTGCTGAAGGTCACAAAGCCAGTTGTTGGAGGGTAGGCAGGTTTTGAACTTAAGAGCCCATGCTTCACTGCTCTGTCACAATTAAACGCATAGTTTATTCAGGCTATAGAAAAACCATTGAGTCATGATTTATCATTTAACTATACCTTCAAAGGTGTCAATTTCAGCAGACTTCCTGTTGAAAGCTGAAGGAAACAATTTGTGATGTTCAATAATAGTATTTGCATGTTAATATGCTTGGGGACTCATTAAGAAAAAAAGAACAGCCAGTTTCAATGTTTTGGGCCTCTGCAGTTTCAACTGAAAGATATAACATGGTCTATTCAACTCTCATAAGCCCCTAGGAAGACAAGTAAATACAACCGGAAAAACAGCTACTAGATATAAATATTCACATGGTGTCTCTACCCTGCACACAGGGCTGGCAAGAACCTTCTGGAAGGTGGAAGTAGTGTTGGTAACAGCTCTCAAGAAAAAACTACCCTTGAAAGGAATATAGGACAGGAATTTGCGTCTGGCACAGCCCTTAGCAGCATGGTATGGTTTAAGGGAATGGTTGAGGCAGTGAACACAGCTAGGCAAGCATCCTGGAAGGGCACATTAACACTCACCAGCAGACAAGCTTCCATTGAGAACCTGAATTAAAATGAAGTATCAGATATAAATTTAATTATCAGGATGTGAGAGGCGTCCAGGGGCAAAGGCACGTAGTAGTAATTCAGTTAAAGTGAGGTTGCCTGTGAAGTAGAGGGAAAATGAATATTTCACTTGAGTCTAACGTTTAATTTGTCTTTCAACTACTACACAAAGACAATCATTTCAGACAATAGGACATTCTGTTTCAGTCTCGGATTAGACCTTGCAATTGGATTTTTTTTCCCCCTAGGGTTAACAAGAATCAGTCATAGCAGTAATTTCCTCTGAAAAAGAAATCCTTTCAGGCCCATATCTGGGTCTGTGGAGCTGATGGATTGCTTCTTTTTTTATAGAGCCAAATCATTTTTGTAGGAATCAGCTTTCAAGTGTATAAATTTCATTTTGGAAATTATTTCTTGCAATATTTGCTTTCAGTAATTCTTTTATTAACATTAATTAGCTGAATAAATCCACCAAGGGACACAAAGTGTTTCTGCAAAATAATACGATGATTTGTATTGAAAATGTGATTGAATACTGGGAAGAAATAAAAGAAACAAAACGATCACAAAGGGAATAACTCTGTTATAGCAATTCAAAATATGGGATAAAATATACCTTCTTCTGTTTGATCTAATATATCTAATTTTTCAGCCCATTTTTTCTTTTCTATCCCTCTATCCTGTCTCAATTTAGACAGTGTCTCCTCTGTTTATTTGCTACAAAGATTTCAGTTGTAATTCACAGTTCAGAATAAATGCTGACAGGTTACAAAAAAAAAAAACTCAATTACTGAGATAAGTTTCAACAGTAACAAAAAATAAGCCTGTATGTTTTTGAACAAGATTATGGATGCAGTCAAGCCTCTTTCTTATTGACCAACAGGTTTTTATTATTGTGGCATTTATGTTTTAATCATTTGTATTTTTATCATGCATTTGTAAGTACAAAAGTTCAACCAGACAGATACAGGGGGCATGTTAAGATAAATGTAAATATCTTTAACTAGGCTATGAAAAATGGTCTTTGCCTTGTTGAAGGGACATTTAGTAATATATGACTGAACTGAACTATATAAAGAATTAAATTATGACAGAAAGTGAAGAGGAACTAAAGAGCCTGTTGATGAAGGTGAAAGAAGAGAGTGAAAGAGTTGGCTTAAAACTCAATATTCAGAAAACTAAGATCATGGCATCCAGTCCCATCACTTTATGGTGAATAGATGGGTAAACAGTGGAAACAGTAACACATTTTGTTTTCATGGGCTCCAAAATCACTGCAGATGGTGAGTGCAGCCATGAAATTAAAAGATGCTTGCTCCTTGGAAGAAAAGCTATGACCAACCTAGACAGCATATTAAAAAGCAGAGACATCACTTTGCCAACAAAGATCCATATAATCAAAGCTATGGTTTTTCCAGTAGTCATGTATGGATGTGAGAGTTGAACCATAAAGAAGGCTGAGTGTCAAAAAAGTGATGCTTTTGAACTGTGGTGTTGGAGAAGAATCTTGAGAGTGCCTTGGACTGCAAGGAGATCAAACCAGTCAATCCTAGAGGAAATCAGTCCTTCTGAATAGTCACTGAAAGGACTGATGCTGAAGCTGAAGCTCCAATACTTTGGCCACCTTATACAAAGAGCTGACTCATTCGAAAAGACGCTGATGCCGGGAAGTATTGAAGGCAGGAAGAGAAAGGGATGACAGAGGATGAGATGCTTGAATGGCATCACCGACTCAATGGACATGAGTTTGAGCAAGCTCCGGGAGATGTGAAGGACAGGGAAGCTTGGCATGCTGCAGTCCACAGGGTTGCAAAAAGTTGGACACGGCTGAGTGACCGAACAATAACACCTACAAAGAACGAAATTTAGGTCAATTAGCAACCAGGGTGCTCTTTTAGTTGTTTAGTTTGTTGTGGCAGTGAATTTAGAATAGTGAAAACGCATTGGCTATCACATTCACTGATACGATGCATTGATAATGCACAAAAGAAGCTGTAGAGAAAACGCTGGAGTTGGAATTCCATGATCTAGGTTTGGATTCTGATTTGTTACTCATTAGTGGTAAGCCGGTTTGATATCCAGTTTTTGATAGCCAGTTTTTGCAAGCAAAAACATTTTACATATCCATCAGCAAAGTAGAAGGATTCTAATCTCTTTAAGTCCTTACTAACACTTGTTATTTTCTACTTTTTAAAATTCTAGTCATTCTAGTAGTTGTGAAATGGCATATCAGCGTGGCTTTGATTTGCATGTCCTGAATGATTAATGATGTTGACCATTTTTTCCCCATGCTTATTGCCATTTGTATATCTTCTTAGAAGAAATCTCTATTCAAGCCTTTTGCCCATTTTAAATTGAGTTGTTTGTCTTATTGTTGTTGCATTATTACCTATTTACATATTCTGGATATATGATTACCAGATATATGATTTTCAAATATTTTCTGTAGGTTGTCTTTTTACCTTCTTGATACTATCTGATACACAGTTTTTTTAACTGAGATATAATTGAAATATATAAAATGTAATGATTCAATATTTGTATATTGATCACAATGTGATGTGATTGCAAAATGATCACCACAATAAATCTAACATCTGTCACTATACACAGTCACAAAATTTTTTTCTCATAATGAGAACTTTTAAGATTTACTCTCTTAGCTGCATTCAAATATGCATTATAATATTATTAACTATAGTCATCATGCTGACTTTACTTCCCCATGACTTATTAACTTTATTTTTTTCCTTAATACATATATTTTATTGAAGTATAGTTGACTTACAATGTTTCAGGTTTACAGCAGGGTGATTCAGTTATATGTAAACTCATATACTGTTTTTCAGATTATTGTCCATTATAGGTTATTATAAGATATTGACTGTAGTTCCATGTGCTATACAATAAACCTTTGTTGCTTGTTGCATATCTATTTTTTAAAATTAAAAATCTAGCATTCTATTCACACTAAGTCAAACAAGTGCAACCCTATGTTTTCTTATAAGAATTTTATAGCTTTTTCTCTTGTTAAATACAATAGGCATTGATCCATTTTAAGCTAATTTTTGCATACGAAGTGAGGTGCAAGTCCAATTTCATTCTTTTCTGTGTGGTTAGCCAGTTTTCCTAGCACCATTTGTTAAGAGGATTTTCCTTCCCGATTGAATGGTCTTGACACTCCTGTCAGAAATCATTTGGCTGTAGATGTTTGAATTTATTATGGGATTTCAATTATATTCCATTGGTTTATACGTCTATCCAGCGCCAGCACTACACTTTTGATTACTGTCACTTTGTAGTAAGTTTAGAAACTGGGAAGTGTAAGTACTGCAACTTTGCATTTCTTTTCCAGTATTGTTTTGGTTGTTTTGGGCCCTTTGCATTTCTGTTTGAATTTGAGGATCAGCATTTCCATTTCTGAACTAAAAAGCCATTGGAATTTTGATAGAGATTGCATTGAATCTATTTGAGGAATATTGCTATCTTAAATATTGTTTTCCAATCTGTGAACATAGATGCCTTCAATAGATTCAGGTATTTAATAATTAGTTTCAATAATATTAATATTTTATAGGTTTCAATATATAGGACTGGCATTATCTTGATTAAATTCTTTTAATGTTTGGTAGAATTTGCCATCTGTTCCTGGGCTTTCCTTTGTTGGAAATTTTTTTTTTTTAATAATTCAGTCTCTTTACTTGTTATTGGTCTGTTTATATTTTCTATATTTTGATTCAGTGTCAGTGATTTGTGTATTTTTAGGAATTTTTTCATTCACCTAGGTTATCTAATTTATTGAGATACAATCATTCCTAGTATTTAATTTCAACCCTTTTTACTTCTATAAGTTCAGTAGTAATATTCTCACTTTTGATCCTGATTTTAATTTGAGTCTTTTTATGTATTGAGCAATCTAGATGAAGACTTGTCCATTTTCATGAGAGCAAACTTTTGGTTTTATTTATTTTCTATATTATTTTTCTATTCTTTATTTCTTCATGAGGGAAATTATTCCATAGTGTTCTTTTCTTATAATATCTTTGGTTCTCATATTTGGTTCTAGGGTGATTAAATCAATTGAAAAATATTCTCCCTTCTGTTTTTACTGAGAGTCTAGAATTTGGGAAGTTTTCTACCCTGTAGTTCATTTCTCAAAGCCTTTGGTATTCTGTTTAAGGTCAGATCCATACATGTGTAGCTTAAGATCAAGTCTAGGAATTCATACCCAAAACCTATTCATACCCAAACCTATTGGATTACTTTCTTGAGCTCCTTTCCCTTCTTGATCTCCCCAGCACATCTGATTTCTAAAGTTTCCTTTCCTTGGTCTTTGTGCTAAAGTAGTGGGTTTTAGTTAACATATTCTGTTGTACAATTTACATACTTATGCCTGTCCCCATGGCCAAGGGAGACAATGGGAAGAAAATACCAAGGTATTTTTCCTACTCCCTCATCAGTAGAGATCTCCTTTTCACCTCCTTGGACCAAAAGTTAAAAGTGTTTCATTCTCAAAGGGCAAGATATATTTGGGTATAGAACTATTTGATCTCTTTGTTTTGATTCTATCATTCTGACCATAAGACTGTTTGACTTGGCACTTAGTCAAAAACAAAAACATAAATAAACTTGCAGTGTAAATATTTTCTGAAGAAAACTCAAGTCAAATTAATCCTTTTATCATTTTTTAATAGAGAAGTTAAATTATGTTCTCTATTTTACATTTCAACTTTATTATACTGAAATTTCTATAGTGTAAACCTTTTTAAAAAAAATACTTATGTATTTATTTAGGCTGCATCAGGTCTTAGTGGTGGCATGCAAGATCTTTGTTGCATCATGTGGGATTTTTCCTTTCGTCCTGTGGGCTCTCTAACGGCAGCCCATGGGCTAAGTTGCCCCATGGCATTTAAGATCTTAGTTGCTTGACCAGTGTTCAAGCCTGTGTCCCTACAATGCAAGGCAGATTCTTTAACCACTGGACCACCAGGGAAGTCCTGTGTAAATCTTTTTCATGTAAATTTTACAAGGAAGGTTTATTTCTTCTTTTTATGTTTTGCTATAATCTTTTTTAACCATGTTTGTTAAAAATAAACTTGGAACAGAGAAATAGTTAATCTTAAGTATTTCCCTATGATTTTAAAAAATTGGTAGGCTTTTATACTCTTTACTTACTTTTACACAGTACAGTGTCCTTAGCATTTGTGGTAATTTTTCATTACCACATACAATTTTCCATTTTACCTAGTATTTTAAAGTATTATTTAGTGATAGTTAATACATTCATAATGTTGTGAACAATCACAAGTGATATTAGTTGTAATAACTTTAATGAACTTTATTTCTCTATTCAATAACTTTCTACCAAGTTTAATTTTTAAAGTGGAATCTATAGATCAAATTTTTATTGTCTACAGTCATTATTAGCCTAATTTTGTTTTTAATATCATTATTCTCTAGAGTATAGTATTTGAAATGTAAGGTAGCTTGTAGTTATTTCTTAGCAATTCTCTTTGGACTTTCCTCAGTTTTTTTTTTTTTCTCTATTTTCAGTGTTTGGAGTGTTACAATGTTATACTAATTCTTCACTGTACTTCTTACTATTCAGTACAGAGAATATTAAAATGGTCATTCTGTGAGTGGAGCATATAGCAAATATTGAGGCAAAAACATAAGACTAAAATATTTTTGAAGTCAACTTGACATTGACTAAAATGCTGAGGCAAAATGATAGCATTTAGCTTTGGTTTCAGTACTGTGTTGGCAGGAGTACTCTAACTTTTGGGGTTTGTTACTTGTGAGGAGTAGAAGTGGGATGGGCTGAGGTTGGAATTATACACCTGGATAGATCATAAAAGGCCATTTTAGCAAAACAAATACATGTTTACAATTGATTCCAAGTGGAAAGGGAAGCCATTGGTGAATATTAAGGGACTTAATGTTATGTTATTTACAGTGTAGAAAGTTCACTTGGATTGCTGTATGAAGAAAAGATTTTGAAAGCTCTAAAAAAGAAGCAAGTGGTTAGAAGCTACTGCAGTACTACAGCAAATGATGGCCAAACTTGATGCTTGTTTAGGAGGTATGTTTGTAGGTGATGTAGGAGGTGTATGGGATAAAGAAGAGTCAAGGATGTCTCCTGGGAATTTTGCTTGAACAAATGGTTGGAAGGTGACACTCTTTATTAGCTGGAGAAGCAAAGGAGAGAAACAAGTTTAGAAACTCAGGGGGAGAGTTCAGGGCTGGAGACTTCAAAATGGAGAGTCAGCAGCACACAGATAATGAAGTCATGGGACTGGATGATATCTCAACAGATCACAGTTTTACACCACGAACATTATTTTGACCTTGACAGGTACAATTTCAGTGGTTAGAGGGGAGATAGACTTGACTGGGTTGGGTCGAGGATATAAGGTGAGATAATAAAAAGAAGTCAGTAGGCATCTATTAATATGTTTTGCTCTCAAAGGGTCAGAAAAATGAGGTAATTTGAGATCAAAAGAGTGGTTTTTTCCTAATGGATAATTTGTATGTTTACGTTTCTTGGAATGATCCAGTAAACAGAGTATCTAATAATACATGAAGAGTCATAGGATAATTGCAGACTTAAATTTCTTGAACATAGGAAAAGGAGATGAAATCCAGAAAGTAAAGGGAGGGGCTGACATCTTTAGGCACTGGGAAATTTCTTTTTTGCATTGTAATTAGAGGAAGGCAGAGAATGTGAATGTAGATGCAGATAAGTTAATAAAGTTGGTGGTGGGAAGTTGAAGGAGTTCCCATCTGATTGCAACCCTTTTCTCAGAGAATAATGAGGTGAGTTCATGAGCTCTGGAGGGGAGTGGGTTTTGAAGGTTTGAAGAGAAAGAAGATCTGAAACTTGTTTCAGATAGTGGGAAATACAGAAGGCTTCCTGGGCACTTGTGAGTGCTCTTCTACAATTATTACTCATGAATTTAGAGAAAGATCAATCTATGATGCTTGTTGATTTTCTCCAGGAACATTCAGCCTTTAGGGCAAAGGGGCAGAGAAAGTGGGCAGTTGAGTTTAATCATAGTTGAGGTATAATTAAATGGGAAAGAGGGACAAAAGAGTTACAGGCAAATTGATTGTAATACTTATCCGTAGAATCTAGACTGAGAGAGGTAAGAAATGGGGATGTGAGATGATGGGACTGGAAAACACTTCACTTCTCTCCACTCAATTGAATAATTGCTGGCACTGAATATGGGGAAAGGGGGAGAATAGGGAAGAGATACATGTGAAAAAGGTGAGAGCTTGACATTGAGATATTTTTGCTGTGGTATATTTATTAGTGATAACAAGGTCCAGAGTTATGGCACTGGACATGGATGAATGAGGTTGGAAAAGATGGGAGAAAAGATCTAAGAACAGGGAAGGCATGGGATTAAGAAAGCCAATGGTTTTCATAAAACACTCTCTGAGGAAGTAATACCTTGGGCAAATCTGTCCAAAACTGAAACAGTCACTATGACCACACAACAGAATCATCTCTTCCCCATTATTTTCATTGTTGAATCAGTGCTCAGGCTTTAGCCATATAAGTGAAAGTCGCTCAGTTGTGTCCGACTCTTTGAAACTCCATGCACTGTAGCCTGCCAGGCTCCTCTGTCCATGGAATTGTCCAGGCAAGACTAGGGTAACCGTTCCCTTCTCCAGAGGATCTTCCAAACCCAGGGATCGAACCCAGGTCTCCCACATTGTGGGCGGATTCTTTACTGTCTGAGCCACCAGGGAAGCCCAAGAATACTGGAGTGGATAGCTGGTCCCTTCGCCAGAGGATCTTCCCAACCCAGGAATTGAACCCAGGTTACCTGCATGCAGGAAGAATCTTTACCAGCTGAGCTACTAGGAAGCCCTTAGCCATGTAAGGAAGCGGTGCTATTTGAAGTGTGTTATACACAGTAGACTCAGCATGCTGATTCCTCACTCCCTCTCCTCCAAGACAGCATTCCCGGGGAAAGTGTACTAGTTGTAGCCCTCAAGACCTAACCACAAAAGAGAGAATTTTAAAATGCTGTACCCTGAGAGTCATAAGATGTGCTGTATAAAAATATATTCGGTGCCAATATTCAGCTGTTCTTGGGAGTAATTATTTAAGTATTTAGCTTAAGGGATCCTTTTTTTGAATAAGTGCAAGACTCTGTTGCAGCAAGGTATATTTATTAGAGCAGGCCTTGAATTAGTATTAGAGAAATGTTTTGTCAGAGTTACAGTATGTGAAGGTCAGTAAAGTTATCTGATATTTTTGAAAGCTCTTGAGATTCCTTTTTCTTTTCCCCAATAAAATGTAGAGAAATCAAGCAATATTAGAAGTCTGGGGAATTAGAGTATTGTGGATTCAATTGCTGTTGTTGGAAATATGTAAATTAGGGTTAGAATGTTCCCTTCTTTACCAGTAAGCATTAATACCTTTTTTTATAGCATTTTTTCCCTGCAGGAAGCATCTCAGGCACAGATAAAACAGCACCATGTATTCATTCACTTAATAAATGCTTGTCACAGGCCTACTGTGGGCCAGATATGAACAAAGTTAAAGTCCCTGCTCCTAGGGCCATGTGTTCTGGTGAGAGCAGGCAGACCATACATGCACAAATAAATATGTAACATATTAAAGCTGAGAATTGCTGTGGAGAAAAAGAAGGAGGGTAAAGAGAAAAGGGTATGAGGTGGTGTGCTTTTTTTCTCCGGAGTGTTCTGGGTAGGATGCTCAGAGGATGAGGTGACGTTTGAGAAGAGACACAAAGGAGCTGGGAGAGGATACAGGCCTGGATGGGACCTGAGGGGTTAGTGTGTTCATGCCCAGGTCTACTAGCTCCTGGCTGAGCTTCTTGCCACTCTCAGTATAAAATGTCCTGCTGCCCCACCTAAAACTTCTCAGCTCAGGCTTCTGCTGCTCTGCCCTGGCTCTCGCGGATCCCTCAGTTCCAACGGGAGTGCTGTAGGGAGCCACTTCTGACTGTGCATGTGTGCGTATGTGCTACGTTGCTTCAGTTGTGTCTGACTCTTGGTGACCCCATGGACCATAGCCCGTCAGGCTCCTCTGTCCATGGCATTCTCCAGGCAAAAATACTGGAGTGGGTTGCCATGTCCCCTCCAGGGGATTTTCCCCACTCAGGGATCAAGCCCAGGTCTCCTGCATTGGCAGGCGGCTTCTTTACCACTAGCCCCACCTGGGAAGCCCATTCCTGACTATACCAGGAGTAAATTTGAATTCTGCCCATTTTGCCCTTCTTTTGTACCTACAGAGTTCTATTATGACACCTACAAAATGTTATTATTCTTTGTGTTTAAGTCCCTTTCTCCCAGTGCTGGACAGTAAGACCCTTGACAGTGGAGTTATGCTCTGTCCATCTCTGTGTGTCCTCTGTACTCATCATGGGGCCTGACATATTGTAGGTGCTACAATTTTGTGTTGAAACAAATGATATTTAGAGCAATAAAAAATGAGCTATCAGGTCCTGAAAAGACTTTTCGTAAGGATTCTAAGGCAGAACCTTAAATGCTTGCTGCTTAGTGGAAGAAATGAGTCTTAAAAGGGTAGACATGGTATGATTCCAGCTATATGACATTTTGGAAAACACAAAGTTATAGAGACAGTAAAAAGATCTGTGATCGCCAGGGGCTCACGGGGAGGAAGGGGAGGAAGGACTGGAAGGGCTGAGTACGTGAAGCACAGGGAATTGTAGGCTACTGAAACTGTACTATATGTTAATACAATATACTGATGAATACATGTTAAAACCCATCGAACTGTACAACACCAAGCGTGAACATTAAACTATGGACTGTAGTTAATAATAAAGTGTCAATATTGCTTCATAAATTTTAACAAATCAACTACACTAAAACAAGATGTTAATAATAAAGGAAATTGTGTGTAGGGGTAGGAGGTAGGGGGTTGCTATATGGAATGTTAGATGTTATCTGCTCAATTATTCTCTAAACCTAAAACTGTACATTAAAATGCCTATAAATTATTTGAAAATAAAATTTAACAGTGAAAACAAGGAGGGATGTAGGATAATAGAGTGACACTTTTCCAGGACTGATTTTTTAAAAAAGGGACTTTTGAACATAGGTCAATAATAAAAGTGTGAAATATTTGATGTAATTAATTTGTAAGCACCTACCATCTTTCTGACTCCTTTCCTGTGCTTTGTACAATGGAAGTAGCTGATAAGAGTATTGGTGTCATGCATAGAGAACATTCTACGTGTTTGAATCCCATCTAGCTGTGAGGTCTTGCTCAGCCTCAGTGTCCCTGTCTGTATGAAGATCACAGAGGGGTGTGCTGAGAATTAAATGAGACACATCTAAAGTGCTAGCATAGGGCTTGGCATATAGAGTATGGCTAAAATTCGCTCATTTTCTTTATTTTCCCTTTTAAGAGACTAAAAATGACATAAAAGTTGGACTAAGTCATGGGAGAAATTAGGAGGAAGACTAGAGAATGATCACATGTTGGTATAGCTCTGAATTTGAGTTTTAACTTTAAATCTGAGGTCTAGCTCTGGTTTCCATTAAGGTCTATTAGGTTCCATTTGAACAGACACCCTTGGCAGAATTGTCCAAAGAAACTGAGAAACATGGAAAAATATGTTCCCAGATTAAAGGTTTTATTTTTTTCTTTTACATACATGGTGTGTACCCCTGCGTGTGTTAAATATATCATATTGTCTAGTCTTTGATGTATATATAATAACCAAATAAAATAAGCTTTCTTTTTTCTTACAAAAAAGACTGCTTTTTCATCAAGAAATACATATAAACTCACTTCAGTAATTATTTTGGAGAAGGAAATAGGCAACCCACTCCAATATTCTTGCCTGGGAAATCCCAATGACAGAGGAGCCTGGTAGGCTACAGTCCACGGGGTCGCAAAGGGTCAGACATGACTGAGCGTGTACGTATACATATACTGCTTCTCTGACACATTATCTTCTTTTTTAAACTTCTGTATGATGACAGGTGAAGTGACTTTTCTCAAATTGGGTTTTCTTAGGTAATAGATGATGTCATATGTCAGAAATGAGGAGGTGAGAAGGTAAAACTGTTGAGTTAATGAATATGGGAAAAGCTTGGAAGTGCCTTGATAGGGAATGGGGCACTGATAACAGTATATCATACTTTGTAATCATTTGGCTACGTGTCTCAATTTCCATGTATTGGTTACCTTGCATCTGTCCCTCCCATCAAGATATAATGTAATACTGAGTGCATGTGTGTGCTAAGTCGCTCACTCAGACTCTTTGCGGCCCTGTGGACTGTAGTCCACCAGGCTCCTCTGCCCATGGAATTTTCCAGGCAAGGATACTGGAGTGGGTTGCAATTTCCTACTTATGGGGGTCTTCCCGACCCAGGACATGCCTCTTGTGTCTCCTGCGTTGGCAAGTGGATTTTTTACCACTAGTGCCACCTGGGAAGCCCAATATTGAGTAGTAGGTGCTCAATAAATATTTATTGAAGTGAGTTTATATATATAGATCTTGATGAAAAAGCAGTCTTTTTGGTAAGAAAAAAAGGAAGCTTATTTTATTAGGTTATTATATATATATCAAAGACTAGGCAGTATGATATATTTAATACACACAAGGGTACACACCATGTATGTAAAAGTAAAAATAAAACCTTAACCTGGGAACATACATTTCCATCTTTCTCTTTCTCACTTTCTTTGTTTGGACAATTCTGCCAAGCATCTGTAAGTTTAAAAGCAGTTCAAAGCAGGGTACAAAGAAAAAAAATCCATTTAAAATACCTCAGCTTGACTCTCATCATTTCGTACAAGGTTCAAATGTGATTTGGACACCAACACACCAAGGTAAGCTTTGTGTGAGGAAGTAAATGTTAGACTGAAATGGGAAACTGAAGCAGGTCATTCTCCTTTTGTTGTGCTTCTCCTTCTTGTCAGAACTACTGGGCTGCATGTTGTTCTTGTTTGTCACTGATAGCCTATCACAAAGCCCCTTCTGTTAGAATGCTGTACCTGAAACTCCCACTGGCCAGCAGAGCATAAACACCAGGGTGGAGCCGCTTTCCCCAATCCTCTCACACACAATAGCTACTGCTGTCACAGCGGGACAATTGAGTGGGTCCTACGGTGGTGTATTTTTCCCCATCATATGCATGACAGAAAGTCTAATGGACCTTGTTCACTTCTTGAGTCACTTTTAAGGTCCTATAAGATGGCCTGTTATCAGTCCCATCAGTGTTTCCAAGATGTCTACCTGGATGTCAGAGAGCCCAGGTAGTACCTATATTTTTAGTCCTCCAATCAGCAAGAAGATAGTAATTAGCTGAAAAATTAGAAAGGAAAACTATTTGAATTCCAGAAGGGAAAGCTAAATGCTAGTGGCACTTTGTGGTGAATAAAATTCACAGCCTTTAAAAATAGAAGGATTAAAGTGGACTACATTCTTTTATATAAGATTTAACTATGTGCCTTAACAGAGAGTATGGCTTACTGCCCTTAATAATGAAAATGTTTAAAATTTGATATGATTTTATACCTAGTTTTCAGATATATTATTCTCTAAGTGCAGTGCTAATTATATCCTGTTATATATTCTGTTATTATTCTGGAATGGGGTATAAGAAAATGGAGAATCATAAAATAACAACATCACAGAGACACTTAAAAAAAAAACCCTCAGAATTTTAGATATGTTTCTGTTATTTTCTAAGACTTAAATGTTGACATAAATGAAAATGACTTTTTGACAATCAGAGGAAAACTATATCTGATACTACAGATAATACATTCCATCTAGTAGGGGTTTCTATAAGAATCTAAACTATTTTGGCTTCCCCATAGTATTTTGACTTCTAAAAATATTTCCTGAAATTCCTAAAACCATTTTACCTCTGTGAGATGATAAATGATATTTAGGGTTTTTTACTAAGTATAAATGCTTAGGACTTTACTGTCAAGGTTGTTATTGAACATAATTCTCAGGTCACAAATGCATTTGTACAAACTAATTTCTAGGGCTGTGAGCAATTAATCTTGGTCAGTCTGTGGTTCTCTGTCATCTTGTGGGGAATGTGTTTAAGTTGGGGTCACATAGTCTAAAGTGTTGAGGTGGGATATATCAGACCAAGAAATCATTTGTGGAGTTGATGGTATCTTCTCCTTTCCTGTACAGGTTGCTAACCATCTCAAATAGGACTTTGTCAATTTGAATAACACCCCCCATCACTTTCCACTGTGCTTTGCCGTGTACAAATCTTTCTGGTTCTTTTAAAATGTGTGAGCATGTGGAAATCTATCAATGTGTCTGCGGTCTATCTTAAATGCTCTGTGCGGCATTTCCTCCCTGGCTCCACAGGGATACAGGGCACTTCTCTGCACTCCCAAAGCCTTTGCTCTCATATCCTTCTCTTGATGGTTCATCCTCCCACAATGGAAGCTATTTTTTAAGCCTTGGGAGAAAGACCTCCCTAATTTCCATCATGATTTTGCCTTGGAGGCATCTTGCCTTGTCTCAAGGGTTATAATTGTTTAGTTGCTAAGTTGTATCTGACCCATTATTATTTATTATAATAATATAATAATAACAGACAAAGAAAACAAAAACAGATAGATACAAAGAGCAGATTAATGATTACCAGAGGGGTAGGGGTGAGAAAGGGAAAAATGAGTAAAGAGGGCCTACTGTATGGTGTCAGATGGAAACTAAATTTTTGTTTTGTTCGTTTATTACTATTATTAATGGAAACAGTGACAGACTTTATTTTCTTGGGGTCCAAAATCACTGCAGATGTGACTGCAGCCATGAAATTAAGACACTTGCTCCTTGGAAGAAAAGCTATAACCAACCTAGACAGCATATTAAAAAGCAGAGACATTACTTTGCTGACAAAGGTCTGTCTGGTCAAAGCTTTGGTTTTTCCAACATTCATGTATGGATGTGAGAGTTGGACTATAAAGAAAGCTGAATGCCGAAGAATTGATGCTTTTGAACTATGGTGTTGGAGAAGACTCTTGAGAGCCCCTAGATGCAAGGAGATCAAGCTAGTCAACCTAGAGAAAATCAGTCCTGAATATTCATTGGAAGGACTGATGCTGAAGTTGAAACGCCAGCACTTTGGCCACCTGATGCAAAGAACTGACTCATTTGAAAAGACCCTGATGCTGGGAAAGATTGAAGGCAGAAGGAGAAGGGGATGACAGAGGATGAGATGGTTGGATGGCATCACTGACTTGATGGACTGAGTTTGAGCAAGTTTCTGGAGCTGGTGATGGACAGGGAAGCCTGGCATGCTGCAGTCCATGGGGTTGCAAAGAGTCAGACACGACTGAGCGACTGAACTGATTTTGTATTTCACATGGGCTTCCTAGGTGGCACTAGTGGTAAAGAACCCACCTATCAATGCAGGAGATGGAAGAGGTGTGGGTTTGATCCCTGGGTTGGGAAGATCCCCTGGAACAGGGCATGGCAACCCACTCCAGTATTCTTGCCTGGGGAATCCCATGGACAGAGGAACCTGGTGGGCTCCAGTCCATGAGGCCGTAAAGAGTCAGAAACGACGGAAGTGACTTAGCACAGCAGAAGCACAGCCCACAGAGGTGTTCATAGTATTCTCTTGTAATCTTTTGCATTTCTATGTTATCTGTTATAATTTCTCTTTAGTTTCTGATTTTATTTATCTGAGCCTTTTCTCTTTTTTTCTTAGTCTAGTTAGAGCTTTGTCAGTTGTATTTATCATTTCAAAGAACCAGCTTCTACATCCACCGATCTTTTCTGTTGTCCTTTTAGTCCCTATTTCATTTATTTCCCCTTTGATTTTTACTATCTCTTTTTTTCTACTGACTTTGGGCTTTGTTTTTTCTTCTCTTTCTGATTCCTTTTGATTTAAGGTTAGATTGTTTACTTGAGATTTTTGTTTGTCTCTAGTGTAGAAGAGAAAGTGTTAGCCATTCAGTCGTGTGCAACTCTTTGTGACCCCATGGACTGTAGCCCGCCAGGCTCCTCTGTTCATGGTATTTTCCAGGCAGGAATACTGGGGTGGGTTGCCATTTCCTTCTCCAGGGGATCTTCCCAACCCAGGGATCGAACCTGCATCTCTTATGTCTCCTGCATTGGTGGGTGGGTTCTTTACCACTAGTGCCACCTGGGCTAACTGTGTGCTGTAAATTTCCCTCTCAGAGCCACTCTTGCTGCATCCCATAGATTTTGGTATGTTGTATTTTCATTTTTATTTGTCTTCAGGGGTTTTTTGATTTCTCATTTTTCTTTCTTTATCCAGTGGCTTAGGAGCGTTTTGTTTGGTCTCTATGTATTTGTGATTTTTCAACTTTCTTCTTGTTGGTTTCTAATTTTATACCATGTAATTGGAAAAGATGCTTGATATGATTTCAGTCTTCTTAAGTTTACTGGGACTTGTTTTATGTGCCAATGTATGATCTGTTGTTAAGAATGCTCCATGTGTGCTTGAAAAGAATATGTATTCTGTTGATTTGGACAGAATGTTCTGTATATATCTATTAAGTTTTTATGGTATAATGTTTCATTTAAGGCCCCCGTTTCCTTGTTGACTTTTGGTCTGAATGATCTTTTCATTGTTATAAATAAGGTGTTAAAGTTCCCTGCTATTATTGTCCTGCTGTTAGTTTCTCCATTTATATCTGTTAATAATTGCTTTATATATTTTGGTGCTATTATGTTAGCTGGTGTATATAGTAATAAATGTTATGTCTTCTTGGTGAATGATCCTTTTCTTGTTATATAATGTCTGTCTTTGTCTCTCGCTGCTGTTTTTGGCTTGAGGCCTGTTTTGTTGATGAGCGTGGCTTCACCCACGTGCTTCTGGCTGCCATTCGTTTGTTCACCTTCCATCCTCTCTCTTTGAACCTGTGTTTGTCTTTAATGCTGAGATGGGTCTCCTGGACGCAACATATAGTTGGGTCTTCTTTCCATCTAGCTACTCTGTGTCTTTTGATTGGTGGATTCAATGCATTTACATTTAGGATGATTATTAATAAATGAGGACTTACTTTTGTCTTCTATCTTTTGTTTTCTGGTTGATCTGTATTACCATGTTTTTTTTTCCCCTAAATTTCCCCCCCTTCTGTTTCTGTCTGCCATTTTAGTTTGGGTGGTTTTGCAAGATGTTTTTCTCAATTTCCTCTTATTTTGCGTTTCATGTCTCTGCTCTAATTTATGTTTTGTGGTTACCATGAGGTTTTTATAAAAGGTCTTGTAGAGAAAATAGTCTTTTTTTTTTTTTTGCTGATAGAATCTTTTCTCCATTTGCCTATATGGGTTCTATACTTTTCCTTTTCCCCTTTTATGCTTTTGTTGTCTCAAGTTATCACTTTTTTATGGTATAAGTTTGTTACCCCATTGAAGTAACTATTGTTATTTTTTACTTTTTTCTCTTTAAACTTTATGCTATAATTAAATGTTTAACAACCTATTCTGATATAAAGTAGCAGTTTTCTGATTCTATCACCTTTCTCAAAGTTTTGTGTATTTTTGCCTTTTCATTTCAGGTAGAAGATCTCCTTTCAACATTTCTTGTAAAGTGAGTCTAGTGGTGATGAACTCCCTCAGTTTTTGTTTCTCTGGAAAGGCCTTTATTTCTCCTTCCTTTCTGAAGGATAACTGTGCTGGATAGAGTATTCTTGGCTGACAATTTAAAACATTTTTCAATATATTGAATTTGTTATTCCAATCTCTCCTGGCCTGTAGTTTCTACTGAGAAATCTGCTTATAGACTAATGCAGGTTACTTTGTAAGCTGCTGACTTTTTTCTCTGTGCATGCATGATCAGTTGCTTAGTCATATTTGATTCTTTGTGACTCTTTGGACTGTAGACCAACAGGCTCCTCTGTCCATGGGATTTTTCAGGCTAGAATACTGGAGTGGGTTGTCATTTCCTACTCTAGGGGATCTTCCGGACCCAAGGATCAAACCCATGTCTCCTGCATCTCCTGCCTTGCAGGAAGATTTTTTACTGCTGAGTCAATGGGAAATCCCTTTTTTTCTGGCTGCCTTTAAAATTCTTTCTTTATCGTTGACTTTTGACAGTTTTAATATAATGTATCATAGAGGTCTTTTTGTGTTGAGATAATTAGGTGTTCTTTTAGCTTTGTGAATTTGTATATCCAGTTTCTTCTCCAGATTTGGAAACTTTTCAAGCATTATTTCTTCAAATAAACTTCCTCCTCTCTTTTCCTTCTAGGATAAATATCCTTGTGTTGCCTTTCTGAATTCAGTCAGATAGTTCTTGTAGAAATTTTTCATTTTAAAAATACTTAGTTTTCTTTCGTATTCTAACTGAGTCATTTCTAGATTTCTCTTTTAGCATGCTAATTCTCTCTCCCATGGGGTCTTCTCTATGTTCAATGTTTTTTTAAATGGGTTCTTCACTTCATTTATTGACTTCTTCAGTTTCAGAATTTCCATTTGGTTCTTTTTTAGTTTCAGTTTCTTTGGCAAAGTATTTATTCTGTTCAGTAATTTTATTCCTGATATCATTGAACTGGCTTTCTGGTTTTTTTGTTTTTGTTTTTGTTTGTAGTTCATTGAGTTTATGAGAGCTATTTTGAATTCTTTATCAGTTAGTACATAATATTCTGAAACTTTAACTTTGGTTTCTGGAATATTGTCATTTTATTTTTGTGATAGCATGTTACCATGGGGTTTCATGGTGCTTCATGGGTTTTTTTCTCTGCTGACCCATTTCTTTTTTTAGAGCTTTTTAAACTTTGATTCTAGCAGTTCAGCAGATTGGTAGGTAGAGGCCTTTCTCTTTCCCAGCAGGTGGCACTGTATCTCAAGTTTGCACCTCCACCCCCACCCTGACCTGAGCTGCCTCTGGCAATATTTGAAAATTGGCATGTCCCACCCACCACCACCTCTGCTGGAGGTTGCAGGCACCCTTGTTGCTGCTTGTGCCTCCAAGTTTGCACGTGCCTTTCTGCTGCTAATGTTGCCACCTGTGCGACTGGGATGGTGGGTGCCTCTGTGACATCTGGGGCTGCCTGGGTCCTGGGCACTGCTTCTGTGGTGGACGGTGGTAGAGGATAGTGTGGGGAACCAGCGTTGTGGGCACCTCTGCCGTGTCTGGAGTTGTCACCTTCATGGACTACAGGTTAGGGGCAGGGGCTGGAGTGTGGGCGTTGCTGTGACCGGAGGGATGAACCCTGCCACCACTGCTGCCTGGTTCCCTGTGGCCATAGGTGATGCTGAGACAGGGAGACTGGAGTCACATGTGCCCGTTTCTGCTGTCACTGTATTCTCTGGGGCTGCAGGCTCATCCATCACAGGAGGGTGATGGGATCACAGGCACCACCTATCTTGTTCCCCGATTTCCACTTCTTCTCTGTGTTCCAGCACCACCCCACCCCCATTTCTGATGTACAGGTGTGTGGATCTCTCTGGTGTCCTGGTGTGTTGGGCAGAGAAACCTATGTTGAGTTTTGGATGTTTTACTAGTAGTAGATTGGATGGGTGAGACAGGAGCGTCTAAGTCCACTATGATGCTGACATCACTCCTTGAAATGCCATTTCCAAAACTTTTAAATGGAAATCATGGTCGGTATCTGTGATGTTCGGCTGCATGATTATGCATAAAATTTTTTTAAATAAATGTTATGAGACTTCAGGTAAAGAGTCAAGGAATTGTGAAGGCACATTACATAGAACTGTAAGTTGAACTCTATTCTAGGACAGTGCTTTTCAGTGTGAGTTCCAGGTCAGCATTATAAGAAACCTACTAGAAATTCAATTATCCCAGATATACTGAATAAGGAACTCTGGGCATATGCTCTCCATATCTGTGTATCAACAAATCTTTTGTGTAATTCTGATGCTTGTTAAAATTTGAGAACCTCTGGACTGAGGACGGTTAGCTCAAATCAAGTGAGAGATTCAATTTTATAACATCTTGGGATTTGATTTTCTCATTTAGCATTAAGAAATATACTCTACTTAATCCAGTGGGAAGAGCACCCTTTTGTCTTATTCTACTTAGAACAAAGTACAGACATGCCCCAGCTATTTTCACATGGTTAGTAGGTCACACCATTTGGCTAAGATCTTATCATTTGATTAAGAAGAGAAGAGGTATGTCCAAGTGTTAATACATATTGCACATTCCCCATGAAGCAATATGCAAGATGGATAACCATACAGGCTCTCTGGAAAGATAGCTGGCATCAAAGCACCAGATTCATCTTTTACTGTGTGACCTTCATCAAATTTTCAGCTTCTCAGTACCTCAGTCTCCTCATCTATAAATTAAGATCGCACTGTAATACTCTCTACCTCCCAGAGGTAGAATGAGATAATATTGACGTTTGAGATAACAGGTTAGATGCTGACAGCAGGGCCTAGCACTGATTCAGTTCAGTTCAGTTCAGTCGCTCAATCATGTCTGACTCTTTGCGACCCCATTGAATGCAGCACGCCAGGCTTCCCTGTCCATCACCAACTCCTGGAGCCTACTCAAACTCATGTCCATCCTGTCGGTGATGCCATCCAGCCATCTCATTCTCTGTCATTCCCTTCTCTTCCCGCCTTCAATCTTTCCCAGCATCAGGATCTTTTCCAATGAGTTGGTTCTTTACATCACGTGGACAAAGTATTGGAGTTTCAGCTTTAGAATCAGTCCTTCCACTGAATATTCACGACTGATTTCCTCTATGATTGACAGGTTGGATCTCTTTGCAGTCCAAGGTACTCTCAACAGTCTTCTCCAACACCACACTTCAAAAGCATCAATTCTTCGGTGCTCAGCTTTCTTTATAGTCCAACTGTCACATCCATACATAACTATTGGCAAAACCATAGCTTTGACTAGATGGACCTTTGTTGGTAAAGTAATGTCTCTGCTTTTTAATATGCTGTCTAGGTTGGTCATAGCTTTTCTTCCAAGGAGCAAGTGTCTTTTAATTTCATGGCTGCAGTCACCATCTGCAGTGATTTTGGAGCCCCCCAAAATAAAATCTCTTACTATTTCCATTGTTTCCCCATCTATTTGCTGTGAAGTGATGGGACCAAATGCCATAATCTTAGTTTTTTGAATGTTGAGTTTTAAGCCAACTTTTTCACTCTCCTCTTTCAGTTTCATCAAGAGACTCTTTAGTTCTTCTTTGCTTTCTGCCATAAGGGTGGTGTCATCTGCATTATCTGAGGTTACTGATAATTCTCCCGGCAACCTTGATTCCAGCTTGTGCATCATCCAGCCCGGCATTTTGCATGATGAGAGCTGAGAAAAGAAGAGAAGCTAAAGGCAAAGGAGCAAAGGAAAGATATATCCATTTGAATGCAGCGTTCCAAAGAATAGCAAGGAGAGCTTAGAGAGGCTTCCTCAATGATCAACGCAAAGAAATAGAGGAAAACAATAGAATGGGAAAGATTAGAGATCTCTTCAAGAAAATTAGAGATACCAAGGGAACATTTCATGCAAAGATGGGTTCAATAAAGGACAGAAATGGTATGGACCTAACAGAAGCAGAAGATACTAAAAAGAGGTGGCAAGAATACACAGAAGAACTATACAAAAAAAAAAAAAAAAAAAAAAGCACTGGTTAGTGCCTAATAAATGTTAACAGGTTCTGAGTTGAGGGCAGGCTGGGCTTTGTTCTAAGGTGCAGAGTCAAGATAAACATCATCTCTGCACTGAAGGAGTTTGTTATCCCAGTAGGAAGAAACAGACATGTATATTTATAATCCTCAAAGGTATTAGTGACTCTAGAATCACACCTTGGAAAAATAAGGACATAGTGATTGGACAAGGGGTCTTGAAAAGACAGTTCAAGTGTTGTGAGCAGATCCAATGCCATGACTTTTGTAGGGTCAACAAAATGCTCTTAATTGTAGTGAAAACACCAATAACTAGTATCTGTTTTCACTTACTATTTATCAGGCCCTGTTAATTATCTCAATTAGTCTTCTGAGAAGGTTATGAGACAAGTACTTGTTTTATTGCCACTTTACAAACTAAGAAACTGGGACTTAATGAAAAGTAACTCACTCAGGGAAACAGAGGTGGGAGTTCTGACTCAGGGATCCATCTTATTCCTTAGGATGTGCTTACTATTTAAATGAAACTCATGTAAATAGTTTTAATCTCTTTCACCAATTTAATTCCTTCTGTTTCACAAGTTTTAAATAAGAATAAACAAAGCTAAAGAAATGTAATGACTTGCCCTAGGGTAAAATCTCCCCACCTATTTTTAATAGTTGTTAGTTGCTCTTTTAGTCTTTGGTGAAAGTCGCTCAGTCGTGCCCAACTCTTTGCAACCCTATGGACTGTACAGTCCATGAAATTCTCCAGGCCAGAATACTGGAGTGGGGGTAGCCTTTCCCTTCTCTAGGGGATCTTCCCAACTCAGGGATCGAAGCCAGTCTCCAGCACTGCAGGCGGATTCTTTACCAGCTGAGCCACAGAGAAGCATTAATTGCTCAGTTGTGTCCAACTCTTTGCAACCCTATGGACAGTAGCCTGCCAGGCTCTTCTGTCCATGGGATTTTCCAGGCAAGAATACTGGAGTGGGTTGCATTCCTTCTCTAAAGGATCTTCCTAACCGAAGCATTGAACCTGGGTCTTCCACATTGGAGGCAGATTCTTTACCATCTGAGCCACCAGGGAAGCCCATTTTTAACACAGAGGATTGTAATTTAAGACCCTAACTTTTCTTCCCATTTGTATTTGCTTCTTGAATTAACCAAACTGCCATCTTCTCGCTCATTAATAAAATAAAAGAACAGAAGATGACACACAGAAAGAAGGCTTCTGTTTTGAACAAAGAGCTTTATAAAGTGAGAAATACTTCAAAACTGATACAGAATTGGTGCAGAGGGGTATCTAAGATTGCAGTGCTGAGCCATCCAACCCAAGCCAGTCTGACAACTCCCTCCTTGCAGTGTCGGTATTCCTCATCCCCCTTTCTGACAGCTTCAACTCTCAGTTATTTAAAACTTCTCCCTGTTAAATTTCCCCTGAGTTTGAACAGCTTATCAATCTCATCCAAAGAATCTCAATTTATTGAGAAAAGGACTAAAAATCAACTATTCGTCACTTATAATAAATACTTTATTTTACAAGTAATTTCAGCTAAATAATTCCATTTGTATAGGAAATAAACTTTAAGAAGATGAACTAAAAAGAAAAATAAAAAAAATTATCTCCCAGCAAGCAAAAATAAGAGAAGGCTTTATTTAGCTAATGTGTTTTTGAAAGGAATAACTCTTTCACTAGCCTTTCATAAGAAGAGCCTGTAGTGGAGAGCGAACAAGGCAAAGAATCAGTCATGATTTACATCTTAATGATGTTCTGAAATTTATTAATATTTGAAAGTAGGTGCCACATTTAAAAGTGAAGACTAATGCCGTTTGGCTTCCCTTTTCTGCCCTCGGATGAGAAATATGTAAATATTTTGTATGTTTTCCCTTGGTTTTGAGACTGACACAATACATAGGTCAGTAAAGTTGACAACATCTAAATTGTTAAGAGATTTTTTTCTGGGTCTTCTGGGAACAGTAAAACAGGATACAGTCTTTTATTCTCATTTCCCTTCATGAAATGTACTCTCTTCTTTTCGGAACACATGATAGTTTCTGTGCATACAGATAGGTCCTAACAAGGCTTCTCTGACATTTAAGCATCTAACCTTCCTTGCAGGACAGCCTGTTTGTCCTTTTAAACTTGGCTGCTGGGACAAATGCAAAGGAACCACTGTGTGACTTTTTGCTTATCTTCTGTACCCAAGCCTACAGAGTTAGTGCTTGAGTGTGTCAGGTATCACCCAGGGACTTAAGAACAAGGCTTTTTACAGTTAACCCAATCCTATGACCTGCACTACACTGCCTTTGATTTGAAGGCAGTTTAGTTAACTACCAAGGCTGCCTACTACATTAATCGGAATCAAGTTCACCTGTGATGTGGGCACACAATAATTCCTAGTTTTCTGCATAATAGCTTTAAGCATACTTCATTACATGCTGAAATAAATTTGCCAGTGGGAAACAGTGTTTTTCTTCTTGTATATGCTGCTTTAGCAGAGCTGGTTTCTTATTTTTAACTTTCTATTTGGAAATAATTTCAATCTTTCAAAAGATTCAAGAAAAAGTATAGTTCATATAACATCCTGATACTTTGTTAAAAGATACATTTATTACAGTTATTTGACCTCATTTGATTAATCACTAGTTCAAGTTCTCTCTCAGCCTGTTTCTGCATGTTCAGTACAGTCACTCAGTCAGGTCCTACTCTTTGTGACCCCATGGACTGCAGCACGCCAGGCTTCTCTGTCCATCACCAATTCCTGGAACTTGCTCAAACTCATGTCCATTGAGTCGGTGATGCCATCCAACCATATCATCCTCTGTCATCCCCTTCTCCTCCTGCCTTCAATCTTTCCCAGCATCAAGGTCTTTTCCAGTGAGTCAGTTCTTCCCATCAGATGGCCAAAGTATTGGAGCTTCAGCTTTAACATCAGTCCTTCCAAAGAATATTCAGGACTGATCTCCTTTAGGATGGACTGGTTGGATCCCCTTGCAGTCCAAGGGACTCTCAACAGTCTTCTCCAGCATCGCAGTTCAAAAGCATCAATTCTTTGGCACTCAGCTTTCTTTATAGTCCAACTCTCACATCCATACATGACTACTGGGAAAAAACCATAGCTTTGACTAGATGGACTTTTGTCGATAAAGTAATGTCTCTGCTTTCTAATATGCTGTCTAGGTTGGCCATAGCTTTTCTTCCAAGGGGCAAGTGTCTTTTAATTTCATGGCTGCAGTCACCATCTGCAGTGACTTTGGAGCCCAAGAAAATAAACTCTGTCACTGTTTCCATTGTTTCCCCATCTATTTGCCATGAAGTGATGGGACCAAATGCCATGATCTTAGTTTTTTGAATGTTGTATTTTAAACCTTTTTCACTCTTCTCTTTCACTTTCACCAGGAGGCTCTTTAATTCCTCTTCACTTTCTGCCATAAGAGTGGTGTCATCTGCCTAAAGAGGTTATTGATAATTCTCCCGGCAATCTTGATTCCAGCTTGTGCTTCATCCAGCCCAGCATTTCGTCTGATGTACTCTGCATATAAGTTAAATAAGCAGTGTGACAACATGCAGCCTTGATGTACTCCTTTCCCAATTTGGAACCAGTCTGTTGTTCCATGTCTGGTTCTAACTGCTGCTCCTTGACCTGCATACATATTTCTCAGGAGGCAGGTAAGATGGTCTAGTATTCCCATGTCTTTAAGAATTTTCCACAGTTTGTTATGATCCACACAATCAAGGGCTTTGGCCTAGTCAATAAAGCAATAGATGTTTTTCTGGAATTCTCTTGCTTTTTCTATGATCCAATGGATGTTGGCAATTTGATCTCTGGTTCCTCTGCCTTTTCTAAATCCAGCTTGCATACACATAAATTCTGAACCACAGGGTGAGTTTTATATACATACATACATACATACATACATATATATATACACACACACACACATATATATATATGTATATATATATGTATATATATATATATCATGGTCCTTTATTGCTTATACTTCTGTGGATATTTCTTAAAAATAGACATATTATCTTACATAGCCACAGTTCAGTTAACAACGTCAGTAAATTTAAGACTGATAGAATACCTTTATCATATATACCATTCTTCAATTTCAGTATTAGGAACTGAAATTAGAATACAATACCTTTTCCCTCTACAGTTGAGGGTCCACTCTAGGATGTGGTATTATGTTTAGTTCTCATGTCTTTGCAGTCTTTTAAAATCCAGAACATTTCTATCATCTTTTTTTTTTTTTTTTACCTTATGTTAGAACATAGTTAATTAACCATGTTGTGCCAGTGTCAGGTGAATAGCAAAGTGACTCAGTTACACAGATATATATATCTATTCTTTTTCAAATTCTTTTGAATTGTAAAGGATATTCTGTAAAACCAATTAGGTTATTGCAAAATATTGAGCAGCATTCCCTGTGCTATACAATAGGTTTTTGTTGGTTATCTATTTAAAATATAGCAGCATGTATATGTCAGTCCCAAACTCCCAATCTATCCACCCCTGCCCTGACCTCCCTGGTAACCATGTTTGTTCTCTGGGTCCATTTGTGCTTTATAAATAAGTTAATTTGTATCATTTTTTTAGATTCCACATATAAACAGTATAATATGATATTTGTCTTTCTCTGACTTACTTCACTTTATATGATAATCTCCAGGTCCATCCATGTTTTTAAACAAAGGGTATTATTTCATTCTTTTTAATGGCCTAGTAATATTCCATTGTATATATGTACCACATCTTAATCCATTCATCTGTCAGTGAACATTTAGTTTGCTTCCACATCTTGGCTATTGTAGACAACACTGCAGTGAACATTGGGGTGCATATATCCTTTTAACCATGTTTTTCTTTGTATATATACCCAGAAATGGGATTGCTGGATCAGATGGTAGCTCTGTTTTTAGTTTTTTTCAGAAAACTCTATATTCTTCTCCATATTGGCTATACCAATTTACCTTCCCACCAACAGTGTAGGAGGGTTCCGTTTTCTCCACATCCTTTCCAGCACTTATTGTTTGTAAAATTTTTATGATGATGGCCAGTCTGACTGGTGTGAGGTGGTATTTCACTGTAGTTTTGATTTGCTGTCTCTGTAGTCTTTTAAAATCCAGAACATTTCCATTACCTTACTTTGTGATTTTATGCTATTGACATTTTGAAGACTACAATCTCCCATTTAAAAAAAAAAAAAAAAAGCTTTTATTTTTAGAGTGTTCCTCATTTGGAATTTATCTAATATTAACTTATGCTGCTTATATTTTCTAAGTCTCTTTGCCAGAATGCTACCTGGGTGACATTATGGCCTTCTCAGGGTACCTCATCTGAAGGTATGTGATGCCTATATACTCCTCATTGGTGATGTTAATTTTCATAACCCAATCAATGTATTGTCTAATTTCTCCACTGTATAATTGTCATTTTCCCATTGGAACTAATAAGTGATCTATGCTAAGACCCTTTGTGCATGCATGCTAAGTCACTTTAGTTGTGTCAGATGCTTTGCAACCTCATGGACCGCAGCCCACAAGGCTCCTCTGTCCAAAGGAATCTCCAGGCAAGAATACTGGAGTGGTTTGCCATGGAATTCTCCAAAGACCCTTACAGACAGTGCAAATAACGTGCTGTTCATCATAATTTCTCCCCATATATATTGTTCATTGATGATTCTTGCCTGATCTAGTCTTTACTGTGATGATTAGGTAATGCTGATTTTCTAGCTCTTACACTCCCTTCTTATTTGCCAGTTGGCATTTAATGTTTTAATGTAATCTAGCATACTCCCTTCTCCCGTCTTTGCTTATTTATCTATTTATAATTGATATGAATCTTGATTTCAAATTTTTGAATTGCTTGTAATTCATTAGTGTACTTAATTATTTTGTGTTCAAGTTGTTCTTGATTTGACCAGTGGAATACCTTCAAGCAATCTCCCTAGTCTTTGTAATGTACTCCATTATTTATTTATTTTTAGCACTTCCTTACTTCTGGGCTAACAAGATGTTCTAGCTCATCCTGTATATGCTGTGCCAGCTCTGAACTCAGCCATTTTTCTAAGAAGTCTTGATTCCTTTTGGTGCAGAATGGTATTAGAGACCAAGATCTAGGTACTGGGTGTACCAAGAGGGATATTTTGTTTTAAGTATAGTTGACTTGCAACATTGTATTAGTTGCTAGTGTACAGCAAAGTGATTGAGATATATATATATATATACACACACACATATGCATGTATATATACACAAATATTTTTCATATCCTTTTCTATATTACAGGATAGAGGGCTATTTTTAATAGACTCATAAGATGAAAAATATCTTGAGATTTTACTTAGTTGAGCTGTGATATCATTAAATTATTTCAAGTTGAATTCTGCATGTTCAGAAAAGACATAAAGCTTAAATTTAAAAATATTGAAACAAATAAATGTACACCTTATCTAGAATGCTTTTTGCTTATTTTGTTTAGAACTTCATAAAGCAGTATAAGAGGAAGTATTCAGCTCTGTGCTGTGTGTGCTGTGCTTAGTCGCTCAGTTGTGTCTGACTCTTTGCAACCACATGGACTGTAGTCTGCCAGGCTCCTCTGTCCTTGGAGATTCTGCAGGCAAGAATACTGGAGTTGGTTGTCATGCCCTCCTCTAGGGGATCTTCCTGACCCAGGGATCAAATGCAGGTCTCTCACGTTGCAGGCAGATTCTTTTTTTTTTTTTTCCCCCATTTATTTTTATTAGTTGGAGGCTAATTACTTTACAATATTGTAGTGGTTTTTGCCATACATTGACATGAGTCAGCCATGGATTTACATATGTTCCCCATCCCGATCCCCCCTCCCGCTCCCTCCCCATCCCATCCCTATGGGTCTTCCCAGTGCACCAGCCCTGAACACGTGTCTCATGCATCCAACCTGGGCTGGAGGTCTGTTTCACCCTTGATAGTATACTTGTTTCAATGCTATTCTCTCAGAGCATCCCACCCTCGCCTTCTCCCAGAGTCCCAAAGTCTGTTCTGTACTGTGTCTCTTTTTCTGTTTTGCATATTGGGTTATCATTACCATCTTTTTAAAATTCCATATATACGTGTTAGTATACTGTATTGGTCTTTATCTTTCTGGCTTACTTCACTCTGTATAATGGGCTCCAGTTTCATCCATCTCATTAGAACTGATTCAAATGCATTCTTTTTAATGGCTGAGTAATATTCCATTGTGTATATGTACCACAGCTTCCTTATCCATTCATCTGCTGATGGGCATCTAGGTTGCTTCCATGTCCTGGCTATTATAAACAGTGCTGCGATGAACATTGGGGTGCACGTGTCTCTTTCAGATCTGGTTTCCTCAGTGTGTATGCCCAGAAGTGGGATTGCTGGGTCATATGGCAGTTCTATTTCCAGTTTTTTAAGAAATCTCCACACTGTTTTCCATAGCAGCTGTACTAGTTTGCATTCCCACCAACAGTGTAAGAGGATTCCCTTTTCTCCACACCCTCTCCAGCATTTATTGCTTGTAGACTTTTGGATAGCAGCCATCCTGACTGGCGTGTAATGGTACCTCATTGTGGTTTTGATTTGCATTTCTCTGATAATGAGTGATGTTGAGCATCTTTTCACGTGTTTGTTAGCCATCTGTATGTCTTCTTTGGAGAAATGTCTGTTTAGTTCTTTGGCCCATTTTTTGATTGGGTCATTTATTTTTCTGGAATTGAGCTGCAGGAGTTGCTTGTATATTTTTTAGATTAATCCTTTATCTGTTGCTTTGTTTGCTATTATTTTCTCCCATTCTGATGGCTGTCTTTTCATTTTGCTTACAGTTTCCTTTGCTGTGCAAAAGCTTTTAAGTTTAATTAGGTCCCATTTGTTTAGTTTTGCTTTTATTTCCAATATTCTGAGAGGTGGGTCATAGAGGATCCTGCTGTGATTTATGTAGGACAGTGTTTTGCCTATGTTCTCCTCTAGGAGTTTTATAGTTTCTGGTCTTACATTTAGATCTTTAGTCCATTTTGAGTTTATTTTTGTGTATGGTGTTAGAAGGTGTTCTAGTTTCATTCTTTTACAAGTGGTTGACCAGTTTTCCCAGCACCACTTGTTAAAGAGGTTGTCTTTATTCCATTGTATATCCTTGCCTCCTTTGTCAAAGATAAGGTGTCCATAGGTTCGTGGATTTATCTCTGGGCTTTCTATTCTGTTCCATTGATCTATATTTCTGTCTTTGTGCCAGTACCATACTGTCTTGATGACTGTGGCTTTGTAGTAGAGTCTGAAGTCAGACAGGTTGATTCCTCCAGTTCCATTCTTCTTTCTCAAGATTACTTTGGCTATTCGAGGTTTTTTGTATTTCCATACAAATTGTGAAATTATTTGTTCTAGTTCTGTGAAAAAATACCGTTGGCAGCTTGATAGGGATTGCATTGAATCTATAGATTGCTTTGGGTAGTATACTCATTTTCACAATATTGATCCTTCCAATCCATGAACATGGTATATTTCTCCATCTATTTGTGTCCTCTTTGATTTCTTTCATCAGTGTTTTATAGTTTTCTATATATAGGTCTTTCATTTCTTTAGGTAGATATACTTCTAAGTATTTTATTCTTTTTGTTGCGATGGTGAATGGTATTGTTTCCTTAATTTCTCTTTCTGTTTTCTCATTGTTAACGTATAGGAATGCAAGGGATTTCTGTGTGTTAATTTTATATCCTGCAACATTACTGTTTTCATTGATGAGCTCTAGTAATTTTCTGGTAGAGTCTTTAGGGTTTTCTATGTAGAGGATCATGTCATCTGCAAACAGTGAGAGTTTTACTTCTTTTCCTATCTGGATTCTTTATTTCTTTTTCTGCTCTGATTGCTGTGGCCAACACTTTCACCTTTTTCTCAAGTGCACATGGAACCTTCTCCAGAATAGATCACATCCTGGGCCATAAATCTAGCCTTGGTAAATTCAAAAAAATTGAAATCATTCCAGTCATCTTTTCTGACCACAATGCAGTAAGATTAGATCTCAATTACAGGGAAAAAACTATTAAAAATTCCAACATATGGAGGCTAAATAACACGCTTCTGAATAACCAACAAATCATAGAAGAAATAAAAAAAGAAACCAAAATATGCATAGAAATGAATGAAAATGAAAACACAACAACCCAAAACCTATGGGACACTGTAAAAGCAGTGCTAAGGGGAAGGTTCATAGCAATACAGGCTTACCTCAAGAAACAAGAAAAAAGTCAAATAAATAACCTAACTCTACACCTAAAGCAACTAGAGAAGGAAGAAATGAAGAACCCCAGGGTTAGTAGAAGAAAAGAAATCTTAAAAATTAGGGCAGAAATAAATGCAAAAGAAACAACAGAGACCATAGCAAAAATCAACAAAGCTAAAAGTTGGTTTTTTGAAAACGTAAATAAAATTGACAAGCCGTTAGCCAGACTCATCAAGAAACAAAGGGAGAAGAACCAAATCAACAAAATTAGAAATGAAAATGAGGAGATCACAACAATGAAATGAAAATTAGAAATGAAAATGGAGGGATCACAACAGACAACTCTGAAATACAAAGGATCATAAGAGACTACTACCAGCAGCTCTATGCCAATAAAATGGACAACTTGGAAGAAATGGACAAATTCTTAGAAAAGTATAACTTTCCAAAACTGAACCAGGAAGAAATAGAAGATCTTAACAGACCCATCACAAGCATGGAAATCGAAACGGTAATCAGAAATCTTCCAGCAAACCAGCAGGCAGATTCTTTACCATCTGAACCACCAGGGAAGCCCAAGAATACTGGAGTGGGTACCCTGTCCCATCTGCAGGGGATCTTCCCAACCCCAGGAATTGAACTGGGATTTCCTGCATTGCAGGCAGATTCTTTACCAGCTGAGCTACCAGGGAAGCCCATTCAGCTCTAACATTCTAGGTTTATTTTATTGCTATGGTATAACCACTACCAGGAAGCTTGGTTTTCAAATAATATTGTGAACTTATTGATGTGTTTTATGGTAGTACCCATTAATGGCTAGCATACAGAAACATGACCACATTTAGAAGTGATGACACCCTCGTCAGAGGCCTCTCTGCCTTGTATGGGTCACAGGAGTGGTGTATCAGCAAGGCAGGACTCCTGGAGCCCATCCTATAGTGTTGCAGGTGCACAGAGGGTAAACAGGGTCCTTTCAGCGTTATTTCACCAACTGCTTAGGTCCAGTTTGACTTTTAAATACACAGTGCCTTTTTTTCTGGCCAGATTTCTTAATTTGATTCTCAAAAAGCCTGCTTCAGTAGTCGATTTTCTTTGAAAGGATATTTCAGTGGCTTCCTCAGGGTAATTGGCTTATATTCAACTTGAAGTTTTTATTAAGGAGAATTTTAAATAAAGGGCCTTTCAATCTCGAGTAATAAACCAGAATTTCTATACCAGAGTTATGGCAATGCCTTGAATTGTGTTAATACTACTGACTATTTCAATAAGCCCATCCTAATTCATATTGCAACAAAATTATAAATGCCACCTTGAATTATTAAAACCACATAGACATTGATTTTATGTTATTTTATAGACACTGTAGCATGGATGTACAAAGAACAAAGAAAAACTTGCTCTACAATCATAATGCAAAGTTGATGATTTAAATTAAAATACCACAGACATACATTCATAAAACCATAACTGAATATTCATACCCATAATCACTCTCCCATACAATTATTTAGTCTTCTACTATGGGGACAGGTTTTCTGTTTCCATAATCAGTAGTTGGGTTATACAATGGACTATACGCCACTGGGGGCAGGGGGGGCAGAAAATCAGAGCACATAATATACTATATCATAAAAAGGGTCTAGAAGATGAGGTGACATGTGCTTGGCCTTTTATTCCTATTAGGATTTATTTGGCAAACTTCAGTTTAGCCCACGAATCAAGGATAATCTTAACTAAAAACTGTATAGTTGCATTAACCGTTAATAAATACATATCTAAGAAATAACTCAAAATTGCATAAGTTTTAGAAGAAATATGATTAAGATATCAAAGGTTTTTAATTTGAAAACCTTAGTAAGTCCCCTTTAATAACTAGACTAGGTATACATGGGAACCTCACCCTGCCTATCAATTACCATTGAGGTATAAAGTAATACAATACTTACATTTTATTTTGTATTTGAAAAGACCACAAAGAACATTTCTAATGACTAGAAATTCTTAGTTTGCATTAATTGGCTGTGATTTATGTAAAGACCCTGGAACTCTCCTATCTGTCCTCATGCATTCATTAATTGATTTACTTATTCATATTTGCCATGCAATATCTGAAAATATGCCAGTCATATCAGTTCTTTAAAGATTTTGATCCCTCTTAAAATTTAAAAAATAATAAAATGTAAGACTTTGAACCACTCAGATCATTAAAGACATCTTGATCTTTGAATGGATCCTAAACAAACCTATCCTTTGTGATGTTCTTGTGTACATACTATATGCCATAGTTAAGTGCTTTTGAAGAGCACTGTACCAAGTACAGAGGAAATTGGAGAAAAAAGTAGAAAATATAAATTCTGCCTAGAGGGAATTCAAAGGAAAATAGTAGACACAGAGTAAGCTCAAATAAATACATATAATCACAAATGAAAAGAAATGAATATATATTAAATGAACTATGAATGTACCTACCAAAATAGTGTTAACTTTAACTATATCAGTGCCACTCACAGAATTGTCTTAGGAAGGAAAGAACAATATTTTCCAACATAGTTTTGGCAGTCAAGCAAGGAATAGTGAAAGAATGAGCTACTTTTGCTACTTTATAGAAAGTAGTCAAGGACAAAAAGGCACACACCAGTCCAGCAAAAGAAATGGTCCCAGATAAAATCCAAGCATAAAGCTGGTCAGTTAATAACCAATGTTGGAAGAAAATTAATAAACTTTAATAAAACATTTGTTGTAAATTTTTATTTCACGCTTCACTGGTAAAAAATATGGTCTATTTTTAGAAAGTTTCTATAGCCAACACCTATGAATTGTCTGTTTCTGACAATAGTCATATTCTCCTCTCTACCTTAATTAAAAATGCTGATGAGTTAGATGTCATTGAATTGCAGTTTTTTTATAGGCCATGATTTAGAAAAAATGGATGGTGCTTCATTCCTATTACTGAAGCACTCACAAGTATCAATTCTAAAATGTCCTTTAAGCAAGACTTGGAAGGCAATATATACATGATGTTATATCATAAGAGATAATCACTAACATTAAATTTTATATCACCTTTCTGAATGGCTGTTATAGTCAGCAGGTGACTTGGTTCAATTCTTAAACAGGTCTAGACTATAGAACCAACTGCCTTATGACTGTGATAGCTGTTTAGGGTGGTTACTCATTCATTGATATTTGGTATGAGTCCCACTACTGTTAGGCAACAGGTGTTGGTTCTATAATCTCTGCACAAGAGTCAACATTCTTATTTTGTTTTATCACAGCCAGTAGGCTCCATGGTTGGGTAAACTTTATGAGACTCATAACATGAATTGAAAGGTGTCAGAGCTTTTCTGAACATACTTTTTCAATAAGAATAGCTAACACCTCATGAGGGCATACTATTAATATATGCCATAATGTTAGGCATTTTATAAATAAAAACTGATTAATCATTATAGAAACCTATAATTATCATTGTTATCTCTGATTATAGAAGAGAAACGAGGCACAGTCACATAGCTATTAAGTAGTTGAGCAGAATTTCAAAGTCAGGTTTGACTCCAGAGTATGTATTCTTTTAACCACTGTGCTTACGTCAGACAGTGAACAAATATCAGTGTGGTTGTTTTTACGGCATAGGAACTGCATATGACGTGAAGCTTCTTGTTGGACATTGGATCTTAGTGAGAGAATTGGTTGAATGGATGGGAGAAAATGTGAATTCCTAGTTATGAGTTGAATGGAGCAGGTCTGATAATTAAACAAGCTAACATGCTAAACCTACCAACACATGTTGGGAACACTTATCCCAATCACATCAATATAAAATATGAAAATTCTATTACATTCACAGCCATTGTTTCAAATAATGGAACTCAAAAAAAAAAAAAAACACCTTACCAAAAAAGACTCACCAAGGGTATGTAATAACTGATGAAATTACTTGCTACTACCCAGGCAAGACTGTGACAAGTATGGCTCAGAATTTTGCATCTGAATTCACAATCTTAGTATGAAAAAGTTGAATGGACTTTAAAAAAGAACATTCTTCAAAAAAGAAAAACAGCAATACAACTCAAATATCTGAAAAAGATTATCTGGTAATAGGCAATTTCAAATGAAATGGTTTTGACATAAAGCTCAATTGAAAAATTTAGGAAGCTGGTTATAAAATTAAAAGTGTTATAAACATGAATTAAATATTTTCAAACACCAGACACTTAAGTGTAAATCCATATACTATCTGATTTATTATAAACTCATACAGTATGATGCCAATAAAACCATTCTATATCAAAAGGGACAAACCCTTGTACGTTCCCATATGCCATGTGTTACAGGCAGTTTCGTGCACCTGCTGTGGGTGTGTTTTTAGTACTAAAAATTCACTTACTGAAAAGCCATTCACTTACTGATAATTTATAGATACAAATTATCTCGAATTTAAAGCCTTTTTACATATATGTCTCTGGTATGAACCAGGATAACTTAAGCCAAAACAAAAATATTAAACAAAAGGCAAAAAACTTTTGAGAGAATTGGAGAAACAGTTCTATTAGCATCGTATAGAAGTTTATGACTTTATGTGTGCAAATATCAGATGTTAATAGATGATGAGAAGTTTTGGTAATACTCAAGTATTCCCTTTATCTTTATGGGAAACATGAATATATGGATTTAGACTAAAATTTATAACAACAAAACCTGTGCTATGCTTGTAGAAAAGTAAAATCTTTTTATGCATAGAAAAGTAATATTTCATATCAATACTTTTTAATATTACAAGAAACACACTTATATAAATTAAGAAATGCATTGGAAATAGTAAAATGCTGAGAAAATACCTAAGAACTGACAATGAACAGTACTAGTTTACAATAAATTCTACTACCATTTTTGACATGACTTGGATAAGAAACACAGCCTCTCTAATATTCATCTCAGTCATAAGGCAAAATACAATTGCTTACTTCTTTATTGATGGGGTTAAAGAGAATGTCTTATTATTTTTGAAAATGTTATGATGAATGTTGCTATTTTAACAGAATTTGAATATTAATTAATTTTATAACTATAAGTTGTAAAAGTTTGCTATTATTCCTCTAGATACATTGTTAAAGAATCTTATTGAAATTGAGAAAGAAAAGATCCAATACAACCTTTTCAGCTGTGGAAAAATTATTTGAAATGCTAAACCCAAAGAATAAAATTATTATCATTTTTTTCCTCCAAGTCTCTTGCTCTTTGGGGACTGTTTCTTTTTTAATTTATTGTTCTGTGTTCTAAAAAGTGGAGAAAGATTACAAACCACATTTTAAAAGTGTATTAAATATAACATAGTAAATTAGTAATACCTCTTGAAAAACCATGCTATGCACTCTCCCATGGTACTTCCTTTGGGGGAAGATAACTCAATTGTTTTGATTTAAAGGTTCTGTCTGGTTCTTTTAAACATTCCTTTGATGTTGTATTGCTCTGCTTGTAATAGACTGTTATTGCCTATATTGAGTTTGCAGAGTGAAGGTAAATCTTTTGTGATGTGATTGTGCCATCACAAACTCAATATTGTTCATAGGACCTTTATAACTCTCAGCCACATTGCAGCAGAACAGCACACATTTTCATTTTTACCTTTTTAGATTTTTATTCTTTGCTCTGAAGCTGGAAGTATGTATGCTTACCTACACTCTATAGTGCTTGTTCTGTGAAGCGGTAACTCATAAGAAAAGAGAACATTGTCAGGTGGTTTTTTTCTTTTTCTGAAATTGGTGATTTTATTGTTGATCTTTTTCATTATGTTCCATTAGGTATTCTACTGTATTATTGAAAAAGCACCACTGTTGGAAAAAGCTCAATTCAAATATCTATCCAAGTTTCTAGTTTGAAATGTTTTCTGAATGTGTAATGACAATATTAAAAGAGGTTCTCCTGAGGAGTTCCATCCCACCTTGAAACTCAGATAAGGGCAATTTCCCCTGTGTGTGGCAGATCACACAAAGAAGACATGTGAATCAGAAGTAGTAACATAGATATTTCAATATTAACATTGGCCTGTTTGATTCAAAGTAGAAACTTTAATGGCTTGTGATATTATGTGCTGCTTTTGTTTAATTTCTTGCCAATTTTTTTCTCTTTTTCACTGGTACAGCATTCAACTCAGTTTAAAACTGCTTGTAAAGCAAGACAGCACCAAGGCTACTTTTTAGGCATTTATTTTACTTCCTTTATTTATTTATTTATCTATTTATTTTTGGCTGTGCTGGGTCTTCATTGCTTTGCACCAGCTTTCTTTAGTTGCTGCAAACGGGCTACTCTTCTTTGTGGTATGCAGTCTTCTCTTTCTGGTTGCTTCTCTTGTGGAGCACAGGCTCTAGGTGTGTGGGCTTCAGTAGTTCTAGCACATGGCCTCAGTAATTGTGGCTTGTGGGCTCCAGAGCGCAGTCTCAGTAGTCATGGCCCATGGGCTTAGTTGCTCCGCGGCATGTGAAATTCTCCCAGACCAGGGATTGAACCCATTTCCCCTGCATTGGTAGGTGGATTTTACCCACTGTGCCATGGGGGAAGTCCCTATTTTACTTCTGACATGTGCCCTGTTACTACTACCATTTTTCCTGTTATGTATGATGGTATGAACACACAGTTTGGGGGGGAAAATTAGTTGATAATCAATTTTGAGAAAAATAAAGAATATCCACAAATATACAGGGATATTTTATATATTACAGTAGGCTGGATTTTAAACAACTGTATTCATTGGGTATATTAGCAGATTATACCTCTATTAAGGGGCTTCCCAGGTGGCACAAGTGGTAAAGAATCCGCCTGCCAATGAAGGAGACATAAGAGACGTGGATTTGATCTGTGGTCAGGAAGATCCCCTGGAGGAGGGCATGGCAACCTACTCCAGTATTCTGGCCTGGAGAATCCCATGGACAGAGGAACCTGGTCGGCTACAGTCCATGGGGGTCTCAATGAGTGAGTGAGTTAGTTATTTAGTTAGCTGACTAACACTAGCTAGCTAGTGAAAATAAAATCACAAGTCTTTTATCCTCAGAGATTGATAAATATTAGTTACACTGGTAAATGTCTATAGTATCTGCATTTCTAATTATCTTCTTTCTGTTTTCCCTTTCTTGTCACTTCTACACGTCGCTCTAGGACCCTTGCAAATGAAAGTCTTAAGAGCTCTACAATGATTTGTGAAGAAAATTAAAGATACACAATTTATAGGAAGAAAATTTATAGGAAGAAAAATTTCTGAGTTAATGCTCAATGTGAGTAATTTTCAAAGATGAGCATATGTTTTTCAATAAGAATGAAGTTCATGATTGAAACAAGAATTCCTTGGATGGGGTTGTAGAGGGCATCTGACCCAGAAGTTGCAAATGGATAGCCATAGGGCCATAGATAGGCTGTAGATGTGTTATATTTGACTTGCACAAGGCTTTAGATTTTTTATTTTTGTTTTAATTAGCTGTTAACATTTTAAAATTGGAGTTTTACTTTAGAATATGAGTTTTCACTTTAGTTGTACAATTGAAAACTCTGATAACGCTGGGCTGACATTCTCACCAGGGACTCCTCTTTTAGGTGTCTCGTGCGTGCGTTTTCTGGCCACAGCCTCCACATGGGCTGCTTCATTTCCGTTACTGCTGGCTCCTCTGGGCATCTGAGTTTGTGGTATCTGTTGCTAGTTTAACGTTAGCAAGTCTCCAATTCCATCTGTCAGAGTACTTACACCTCAAAAGCATTTGTTCCCCATGGCTTTCTTCAGTTCCTCATTATTACTTCATAAGAATCTCTCCTGCTCTAACTCTTCCTCTGCCCCTTGTTAGTTGCACACAATCTGCCTTGAGTTATATTGATTGTGTTTTTCTTTTGCTTCCCACTAATTGTGAACACTTGAAAGGCAGGCGCCATCTTTGCATCTGAAAGAGTGACTTCCAGCACATACCTTGCACCTAGTACATTCTCAATAGATGTGTAGTAATGTAGATGCAGGTATATGGGAATTTATAGTTTTTATCTGTTAGATCATTGAAATTAGTATTTAGAAAGTATTTAGGAGATTTAAATTTCCTATCCAAGTGGCCAAGGAAATAAAAATTGGAGGATCAAAGAACAAAATTCCCTAAATGGATAATTGAGGGTAGATTATAACTATTATTCACCTCCGTAATTGTAAAATGAGTTGTTAAATCACAGCTTAGATCTATTTGAACGTTAGCACCGGGAGAGAAGTTGCCTCAGTCCTGTCTCCTGCCTACATATTATGGGTTGGCAACTTAGCATCACTTCCCCCCTGCTTTGTTTTCCTTCTCCCTTGTATGGAGATAGCAGGACACTTAGCAATTACATTCCCAGAATCCCTGACAGCCATGTTCTGAGATTCTGCCAAGAGATGCATTTGTATCAGGTCTGCAAGGTGAGAGAAGTCAGCGCCGTGTTGCCCTTCCTCTGGCAGCAGCAGGAAGTGGACTTCTCTAGATAGGAGATTTTATAGTTGCCTCTGAGCCATTTTTCTAAGAATTACCTGTTTTCTGATTGAAGTATCTAGAGCAGCTTCTGCTTTTCCTAGCTGTTTTTTTGATGGAACTCTTGCTGACACACTTTGATAAAGAAACAGACAGCAAGCTGCCATTTAGTAAATTTGTTTCTGACTTTGACATGGTCAAATATTTAAAATCAGAGTTTTACCATCTAGGAAATAGTGTGAATGAATATCTCCAGAATAGGAGGAGTATATCTTCCCCATAAAAGGAAAATAAATTGGCATTTCCCTGCCTCCTATCTTTACCCTAGGAGAAAGGTAAAGATATTATAGGTTTTCTTTGGATCATTTATAAGAAAAGCATATGTTTTTTATACAAGACTATTGCAAGAGGAGCAATGTTTTGGAAAAAGCAATCAAAAATACTTATGATAAAAATATTTTAAAGGTACAATGGAAAAGAATAAATACTTCCTATCCTTAGCTTAAATTGAATGGTTAGCAGAGTATTCTGTAGATCATATATATTTAGTAAATAATTACTGATTTAAATATGAAGAAAAAAGGAAAATTACCTTGCTTTTTTTTAGTGGAATCTGTGTGTGTCAACAATATTACTTACGTGAAATAATTTAAAAGGTGTCTTTTTATTTGACTTTGTGAAGCATAATCAAATCAGAGTGTACTGAGCACTCTGATAAATCTAAATTGGCATTGGTTCCTACTCAGTAGATAAGGAAACTTGCAAATTACGATTTCCTTTTGCTTTCAGTTAGTTAGAATTTCAGTAAAATTGCTACCACAAACTTATTTTGATTAGCTAAAGCCCAATAAGTATATTTACCATGTCTGAGTCAGAACCGTATAGTATGGAAGGCTAGACCATTGAGGTTTGCTATTGTAAGTCAGAGGATTAGTAATACTCCCATGAGCCCATCTCTCAAAGTCACCCCCAGTCTACAAGACAGAGCTGTCTTGGTTGGAATTCAAAGAAATTCTTCCCTGAAAAGATAGCTGCTGCTACTGCTGCTAAGTCGCTTCAGTCGTGTCCGACTCTGTGCGACCCCATAGACGGCAACCCACCAGGCTCCCCCGTCCCTGGATTCTCCAAGCAAGAGCACTGGAGTGGGTAGTTTCAGCCAATTGCATGCTTTTTTCTCTGCTCTATTTCTAATTGTGCTGGGTTCTTGCTGCCTGCTAGATTTCTTGCATCAGACACTTGGACTCTTCTCACAAATGAAGGGATGTAGACTCATGTTTTACAGGTTAACATTTTTCTGTGAGATGCTGCTTTGTCTTGGTGAGCATGATCTGCTAGCCATTTCACTTTGCTTTTTACACAATTTTTTCAAGGTAAATCAAAAAGGTTGAGAAAATAGTCTCTTATCAGTTCAGTTCAGTTCAGTCGCTCAGTTGTGTCCGACTCTTTGCAACCCCATGGACTGCAGCATGCCAGGCCTCCCTGTCCATCTTATATAGGATAGTAAAGATGAGAGTTGTATTATTGCATAATATGTAATAAATGTATTTGGATGTTTGGTGAGTCATTGGTAATTTGAGGTACTTTGTGTATATTTGTGAAAAATGGGCTCATTTTTAGAACAAATTGGCACTAGACATAAAGTCTCTTTCTTTCTTCTTTATCCATATGGCAGCATATTAGAAAATAGGCACATAGAACTAAAGACAGCAGAATGAAATCTTGGTTTACCTCAATCCAATAAGATATCTAGAAAATGCAATTGACTAAAAAAACTTATAAAACTTAAATAATTACAACCAGATTTTTTTCAATTTTCAGAGAACCACAAAGTATTATTTCATAATAGGATTTTATATTAAGAGAAATATGCAGGCTATCTCTAGCAGTCATTCGTGATTTGCTGTCTTGTAGATTTTACACCTATGCAACTGTGATTATTTAAAAATCTAGATAATGGAAGTCCTAAAATTCTGATTCTAATTTGTTAAAAAAAATCCTCTTGTTACTAAAACAGGAATATTTGTTAATATATATTTTAATATATAAGAAGTATATGTAATCTAATTTATAGACATTATATATACTAATAAAAATATTTTGCCACAGTGAAAGAAGAAACTTTGTTTCTGACAATCTAATATATTGTAAAGAGATAGAAGTTAGTATTTATAGTGGCGAATCCCAAACAACATGAAACTATGTAAAACACAATCCTTTCTTTTAACCCCTTACTAGGGCGATAAATAATGTCAATAATTTGGCATATATTTTCCCAGTTTCTTCCCACATATTTGAAAACATAATGCAATTTACATAGATTGCTAAAAATCCTGAATGAAATAATACTAATCACAATATTATATAAACTACTTTTTTTTGTTGTTTTGCTCAACTGGGTCAGGAAGTTCCCCTGGAGATGGGATATGCTACTTGCTCCAGTATTCGTGGGGTTCCCTGGTGCCTCAGATGGTAAAGAATCCTCCTGCAATGCAGGAGACCTGGGTTTGATACCTGGGTTGGAAAGATCCCCTGGAGGAGGGCATGGCAAGCCACTCCGGTATTCTTGCCTGGAGAATCCCTATGGACAGAGGAGCCTGGCGGGCTACAGTTCATGGGATCGCAAAGAGTCAGACATAACCGAGCGACTAAGCACACATGCATACATATTGTGGACATCTTTCTAGGTACATATATAGGGTGTATAAATAATTTTATAAATAAAATAATCAAGAAATAATATGGCAATGGAAAATAATTACATAAAAAGGTATTTTATATTTTATGACCTTGGTTTGCTTTTGATTATTTCAGTGTATTGGTAAATTAATAAGGTAAATAACGTAAATTTACCTTATTGGTGAATTATTGAAAAGTTTCCTTGATGGTGTATCCATGATAATGAAAGTTGTTTTAAAATTTCTCTTATTTTTGTTTATTTTAAAAAATGTATCAGTACTTAAAAAATTATTTATAGAGCTATTCTGCACTTCAACAAATGTTTAATGTAATCTTTAATTCTATTTTATGATTAACTGTAAAAAAATCTTTCATAAGTTCAAATAACCTGAAAGTCAAAATCACTGCGGATGGTGACTGCAGCCATGAAATCAGAAGACGATTACTTCTTGGCAGGAAATCTATGACAAACCTAGACAGTGTATTGAAAAGCAGAGGCATTACTCTGCCAGCAAAGGTCCATATAAGTCAAGGCTATGGTCTTCCCGGTGGTCATGGTTCGGTTGTGAGAGCTGGACCATAAAGAAGGCAGAATGCCAAAGAATTGATGCCTTCAAACTGTGGTGCTGGAAAAGACTCCTGAAAGTCTGTTGGACAGCAAGATCAAACCAATCAATCTTAAGGGAGATCAGCCCCTGAATATTCACTGGAAGGACTGATGCTGAAACTGAAGCTCCAGTATTTTGGTCATCTGATGTGAACAGATGACCCATTGGAAAAGTCCCTGATGCTGGGAAAGAGTGAGGGCAAAAGAAGAGGGTGTCAGAGGACGAGGTGGCTGGACAGCATCGCCAATGCAATAAGCATGAACTTGGGCAAACTCCTGGAGATTGTGAGGGACAGGGAAGCCTGGTGTGCTGCGGTCCATGGAGCCACAAAGAGTCGGACGTGTCCGAGTGACTGAACAATAACAGCAGCAAGGGCAGACAACCATTAAGATTAATATGGTGTGTGGATTATGTTAGAATAGAAGCTCTCTTGTATTTTTGAGATGTCTAACTAAAAATTTAATTTCTCAGATGAGTGAAGCAGTGAGGAGTCACCAGTGTGATCCAGGATCACGTTGTTCAGTTCAGTGATCAGTTCTTACTCCTAATTTTACTTGAACTTTCAGCATGACTTGAAACAGCTGTTCTCTTTTTATATTTATACATTACTTACTTAAAAATTTTAAAAAGTTCCAGCTTTATTGAGATGATGTGGCTATATAACACTGGGTGAATTTAAGGTGTACAGCATGTTGATTTGGTACACTTATCACCATAAGATTAGCTAATACCTGCATCATGTCACATAATTACCATTTCTTTTTCGTGGTGGGAATATTTAAGATCTACTCTCTTGGCAACTTTCAAGTATGTAATTCAGTGTTATTAACTATGAGCACTATGCTGTATATTAGATCCCCAGAACTTATTGATCTTATAACTGGAAGTTTGTACTCCTGGATTAATATCTCCAGTCACCCCCATCCTCTCACTCCTGTTAACCAGCCACCAGGCTAGTTTCTTGAAACAGGTCTTTTCTATTAAGAGATTTGCAAATATATAAAACAATGCTATTCTTATCACTATTTTTTTTTCTGTTTTGGAAAATATGACTTATTTTATTAAATTGTTTATGTTAGCATATGAAGAGTTTATTGTTACTTTAAGTGACTGAATAAAAATTTTAGTATTTCTGTTTTAATTTCTAATATTATAAATATAGATAGATATAACCCACACAAACAAAAGATCTTTGGGATCATCAATACTTTTTAAGAATGTAAGAAGTCCTGAAAAGTATTGACAAATGCTGGACTAAATTAAAGGAGAAAATAAGTTAAAAGAAAATAGTAGGATAAAACAATAAATTTAGCATTAAACTTGAGGGAAAACCCAAGAATAATAAAGATCAGAACACTTCCATTTCAAAGGCAAAATTTCTAAGATGCCAATTGTATGTATAATTACATATTTTGATTTAACATGTAAACTGTTAAAAAAAAAAAAAGCCAACTTCAGAAATGTAAATTAAATATGGAAAGCTGATCAAAATAGTATACTTTCCTTTAAATAGTGCTCCACTCCTCTACAGGGGAGGAGCCAAGATGGCGGAGGAGTAGGATGGGGAGACCACTTTCTCTCCTACAAATTCATCAAAAGAATAACTGAACGCAGAGCAAACTTCGCAAAACGGCTTCTGATCGCTAGCTGAGGTCATCAGGCACCCAGAAAAGCAGCCCATTGTCTTCGAAAGGAGGTAGGACAAAATATAGAAGATAAAAAGTGAGACAAATGAGCTAAGAACAGAGACCTGTCCCGGGAAGGGAGTCTTAGGCGGCATTGCTTGGGGTAGGGTCCGGGCCTGAGTGCCCTGAGGACAATCGGAGGGAGCCTCTGTGAGTTGCCAACTTGAACTGTGGGAGACCAAAAGAGAGAGAGAAAATTAACCGGGTGGAACACACTGCCGGCCGTTCGCAGAACAAAGAGACTGAGAAAGTCCAGAGAAGAGCTCGCAGGCTGCGGACCAGCCCAGCCCCGCCGGAGGAAGGAGGCAGGGGGGAGGGGAAGGTCGCGATGAGACACAGGGCGCAGGCACCCGACCGGCGCGGGCGGGGACTGGGGCTGGGGACGCGGAGGGCAGAAGGCGCGCGCACCCGACTGGCGCCAGCGGAAACTGAAACTGGGTCCGCAGAAGGGAGGGGGCGCGCCACACCTGGGGAGAGTGCGCCCATCAAGCCCCTCGCTGCCTGGACCGCTCTGAAGGGGAAGGCACAGAGAGCAGGCGCAGCTTTTCCTTCCGCGCTTTTGTGGAACACCCGAGGGCAGGAACCTCGCGCAGCACGGGGCGCGCTCCATATAGAACAGCCGGGAGCCTGAGCAGCTCAGACAGAGAAAGCAGCGTCAGCCCCTCCCGGCGGCGCCAGCCCATCCCCGCGGCGCCAGCCGCTCCCCGCAGCGCCAGCCCCTCCCTGCAGCGCCAGCCCCTCCCCGCAGAGCGACGGAACTAGCTACCTGAATAAGAGTCCACCTCCGCCCGCCTGTGTCAGGGCGGATGTGAGGCTCTGAAGAGACCGGCAAACAGAAGCCAAATAAACAAAGGGAACCGCTTCAGAAGGGACTGGTGCAACAGATTAAAATCCCTCTAGAAAACACCGACTACACTGGAAGGGGCCTGTAGATATCGAGAAGTGTAAGCTGGAATGAGGAGATATCTGAAACTGAGCCGAACCCACACTGACCGCAACAGCTCCAGAGAAATTCCTAGATATATTTTTACTTTTTTTTTTTTAATTTTTTTAATTTTTTCTTTTTTATTTTTTCTCTTTTGTTTTCCCTTTAAAATCCCCTATTACTCCCCCATTACTCCTTAACTTTCATTTTCATAGATTTTTACGATTTTTTTAATTAGGGGAAAAAAAATTTTTTTTTCTTTTTTTTCTTTTTTCTTCTTTTTTTTTCTTTCCTTTTTCTCTTCTATTTTCTATTTTTCTTTTTCTCTTATTTCTTTTAAAGTCCTCTAGTACTCCTCTACTACTCCTTAATTTTCATTTTCAATACACTATAATTTTACAAAAAAAAAAAAAAAGAGAAGCCCTATTTTTAAACCGAAGATTATTCTCTCCCAATCTTGACTCTCTGTTTTCTACCTCAGAACACCTCTGTTTCCTCCTTTCCTCTTCTCTTCCCAATCCAATTCTGTGAATCTTTGTAGGTGACTGGGCTACGGAGAACACTCTGGGAACAGACAGCTGCGTAGATCTGTCTCTCTCCTCTTGAGTCCCCCTTTTTCTCCTCCTGCTCATCTCTATCTCCCTCCTCCCTCTCCTCTTCTTCATGTAACTCTGTGAACCTCTCTGGGTGTCCCTAACGGGGGAGAATCTTTTCGCCATTAACCTAGAAGTTTTCTTAGCAGTGCTGTATGGTTGGAGAAGTCCTGAGACTACAGGAAGAATAAAACTGAAATCCAGAGGCAGGAGACTTAAGCCCAAAACCTGAGAACACCAGAAAACTCCTGACTACATGGAACTTTAAGTAACAAGTGACCGTCCAAAAGCCTCCATACCTACACTGAAACCAACCACCTCCCAAGAGCCAATAAGTTTTAGAGCAAGACATACCACGCAAATTCTCCAGCAATGCAGGAACATAGCCCTGAACGTCAACATACAGGCTGCCCAAGGTCACACCTAACACATAGACCCATCTCAAAACTCACTACTGGGCACTCCATTGCTCTCCAAAGAGAAGAAATCAAGTTCCACGCACCAGAACACTGACGCAAGCTTCCCTAACCAGGAAACCTTGACAAGCCAATCGTCTAACCCCACCCACTGGGTAAATCCTCCACAATAAAAAGGAACCACAGACCTCCAGAATACAGAAAGCCCACTCCAGACACAGCAATCTAAACAAGATGAAAAGGCAAAGAAATACCCAACAGGTAAAGGAACATGAAAAATGCACACCAAGTCAAACAAAAGAGGAGGAGATAGGGAATCTACCTGAAAAAGAATTTAGAATAATGATAATAAAAATGATCCAAAATCTTGAAAACAAAATGGAGTTACAGATAAATAGCCTGGAAGCAAAGATTGAAAAGATACAAGAAATGTTTAATAAAGACCTAGAAGAAATAAAAAAGAGTCAATTAAAAATGAATAATGGAATGAATGAGATAAAAAACACTTTGGAGGGAACCAAGAGTAGAATAACGGAGGCAGAAGATAGGATAAGTGAGGTAGAAGATAAAATGGTGGAAATAAATGAAGCAGAGAGGAAAAAAGGATCAAAAGAAATGAGGACAACCTCAGGGACCTCTGGGACAATGTGAAATGCCCCAACATTCAAATCATAGGAGTCCCAGAAGAAGAAGACAAAAAGAAAGGCCTTGAGAAAATACTCGAGGAGATAATAGCTGAAAACTTCCCTAAAATGGGGAAGGAAATAGCCACCCAAGTCCAAGAAACCCAGAGAGTCCCAAACAGGATAAACCCAAGGCGAAACACCCCAAGACACATATTAATCAAATTAACAAAGATCAAACACAAAGAACAAATATTAAAAGCAGCAAGGGAGAAACAACAAATAACACACAAAGGGATTCCCATAAGGATAACAGCTGATCTATCAATAGAAACCCTCCAGGCCAGAAGGGAATGGCAGGACGTACTGAAAGTAATGAAAGAGAATAACCTACAACCTAGATTACTGTGTCCAGCAAGGATCTCATTCAGATATGAAGGAGAATTCAAAAGCTTTACAGATAAACAAAAGCTGAGAGAATTCAGCACCACCAAACCAGCTCTTCAACAAATGCTGAAGGATCTTCTCTAGACAGGAAATGCAGAAAGGTTGTACAAACGTGAACCCAAAACAACAAAGTAAATGGCAACGGGACCACACCTATCAATAATTACCCTAAATGTGAATGGGTTGAATGCCCCAACCAAAAGACAAAGATTAGCTGAATGGATACAAAAACAAGACCCCTATATATGCTGTCTACAAGAGACCCACCTCAAAACAAGAGACACATACAGACTAAAAGTGAAGGGCTGGAAAAAAATATTTCATGCAAACGGAGACCAAAAGAAAGCAGGAGCCGCAATACTCATATCAGATAAAATAGACTTTCAAATAAAGGATGTGAAAAGAGACAAAGAAGGACACTACATAATGATCAAAGGATCAATCCAAGAAGAAGATATAACAATTATAAATATATATGCACCCAACATAGGAGCACCGCAATATGTACGGCAAACACTAACGTGTATGAAAGAGGAAATTAATAGTAACACAATAATAGTGGGAGACTTTAGTACCCCACTCACAACTATGGATAGATCAACTAAACAGAAAATTAACAAGGAAACACAAACCTTAAATGACACAATGGACCAGCTAGACCTAATTGATATCTATAGGACATTTCACCCCAAAACAATCAACTTCACCTTTTTCTCAAGTGCACACGGAACCTTCTCCAGAATAGATCACATCCTGGGCCATAAATCTGGTCTTGGAAAATTCAAAAAAGTTGAAATCATTCCAGTCATCTTTTCTGACCACAGTGCAGTAAGATTAGATCTCAATTACAGGAAAAAAATTGTTAAAACTTCAAACATATGGAGGCTAAATAACACACTTCTGAATAACCAACAAATCATAGAAGAAATCAAAAAAGAAATTAAAATATTTATAGAAATGAATGAAAATGAAAACACAACAACCCAAAACCTATGGGACACTGTAAAAGCAGTGCTAAGGGGAAGGTTCATAGCATTACAGGCTTACATCAAGAAACAAGAAAAAAGCCAAATAAATAACCTAACTCTACACCTAAAGCAATTAGAGAAGGAAGAAATGAAGAACCCCAGGGTTAGCAGAAGGAAAGAAATCTTAAAAATTAGGGCAGAAATAAATGCAAAAGAAACTAAAGAGACCATAGCAAAAATCAACAAAGCTAAAAGCTGGTTTTTTGAAAAAATAAACAAAATTGACAAACCATTAGCAAGACTCATTAAGAAACAAAGAGAGAAGAACCAAATTAACAAAATTAGAAATGAAAATGGAGAGATCACAACAGACAACACTGAAATACAAAGGATCATAAGAGACTACTACCAGCAGCTCTATGCCAATAAAATGGACAACTTGGAAGAAATGGACAAATTCTTAGAAAAGTATAACTTTCCAAAACTGAACCAGGAAGAAATAGAAGATCTTAACAGACCCATCACAAGCAAGGAAATCGAAACTGTAATCAGAAATCTTCCAGCAAACAAAAGCCCAGGACCAGATGGCTTCACAGCTGAATTCTACCAAAAATTTAGAGAAGAGCTAACACCTATCTTACTCAAACTCTTCCAGAAAATTGCAGATGAAGGTAAGCTTCCAAACTCATTCTATGAGGCCACCATCACCCTAATTCCAAAACCAGACAAAGATGCCACAAAAAAAGAAAACTACAGGCCAATATCACTGGTGAACATAGATGCAAAAATCCTTAACAAAATTCTAGCAAACAGAATCCAACAACATATTAAAAAAATCAAAACCCACTGAAATGTTGTGAAGTGATTGGCCTCCAACTAATAAAAAATAAATAAATAACATTTAAAAAAATAAATAAAAGTTACTAAATGCAGACAGAAAAATAAATAAATAAATAAATCATACACCATGACCAAGTGGGCTTTATCCCAGGAATGCAAGGATTCTTTAATATCTGCAAATCAATCAATGTAAAACACCACATTAACAAATTGAAAGATAAAAACCATATGATTATCTCAATAGATGCAGAGAAAGCCTTTGACAAAATTCAACACTCATTTATGATTAAAACTCTCCAGAAAGCAGGAATAGAAGGAACATACCTCAACATAATAAAAGCTATATATGACAAACCCACAGCAAGCCTCACCCTCAATGGTGAAAAATTGAAAGCATTTCCCCTGAAATCAGGAACAAGACAAGGGTGCCCACTCTCACCACTACTATTCAACATAGTGTTGGAAGTTTTGGCCACAGCAATCAGAGCAGAAAAAGAAGTAAAAGGAATCCAGATAGGAAAAGAAGTGAAACTCTCACTGTTTGCAGATGACATGATCCTCTACATAGAAAACCTGAAAGACTCTACCAGAAAATTACTAGAGCTAATCAATGAATATAGTAAAGTTGCAGGATATAAAATTAACACACAGAAATCCCTTGCATTCCTATATACTAACAATGAAAAAACAGAAAGAGAAATTAAGGAAACAATACCATTCACCATTGCAACAAAAAGAATAAAATACTTAGGAGTATATCTACCTAAAGAAACAAAAGACCTATACATAGAAAACTATAAAACACTGATGAAAGAAATCAAAGAGGACACAAACAGATGGAGAAACATACTGTGTTCATGGATTGGAAGAATCAATATTGTCCAAATGGCTATTCTACCCAAAGCAATCTATAGATTCAATGCAATCCCTATCAAGCTACCAATGGTATTTTTCACAGAACTAGACCAAAGAATTTTAACTTGTATGGAAATACAAAAAACCTCGAATAGCCAAAGTAATCTTGAGAAAGAAGAATGGAACTGGAGGAATCAACCTGCCTGACTTCAGGCTCTACTACAAAGCCACAGTCATCAAGACAGTATGGTACTGGCACAAAGACAGAAATATAGATCAATGGAACAGAATAGAAAGCCCAGAGATAAATCCACAAACCTATGGACACCTTATCTTTGACAAAGGAGGCAAGGATATACAATGGAAAAAAGACAACCTCTTTAACAAGTGGTGCTGGGAAAACTGGTCAACCACTTGTAAAAGAATGAAACTAGAACACCTTCTAACACCATACACAAAAATAAACTCAAAATGGACTAAAGATCTAAATGTAAGACCAGAAACTATAAAACTCCTAGAGGAGAACATAGGCAAAACACTCTCCAACATAAATCACAGCAAGATCCTCTATGACCCACCTCCCAGAATATTGGAAATAAAAGCAAAACTAAACAAATGGGACCTAATTAAACTTAAAAGCTTTTGCACAACAAAGGAAACTATAAGTAAGGTGAAAAGACAGCCCTCAGATTGGGAGAAAATAATAGCAAATGAAGCAACAGACAAAGGATTAATCTCAAAAATATACAAGCAACTCCTGCAGGTCAATTCCAGAAAAATAAATGACCCAATCAAAAAATGGGCCAAAGAACTAAACAGACATTTCTCCAAAGAAGACATACAGATGGCTAACAAACACATGAAAAGATGCTCAACATCACTCATTATTGGAGAAATGCAAATCAAAACCACAATGAGGTATCATTACACGCCAGTCAGGATGGCTGCTATCCAAAAGTCTACAAGCAATAAATGCTGGAGAGGGTGTGGAGAAAAGGGAACCCTCTTACACTGTTGGTGGGAATGCAAACTAGTACAGCCGCTATGGAAAACAGTGTGGAGATTTCTTAAAAAACTGGAAATAGAACTGCCATATGACCCAGCAATCCCACTTCTGGGCATACACACTGAGGAAACCAGATCTGAAAGAGACACGTGCACCCCAATGTTCATCACAGCACTGTTTATAATAGCCAGGACATGGAAGCAACCTAGATGCCCATCAGCAGATGAATGGATAAGGAAGCTGTGGTACATATACAGCATGGAATATTACTCAGCCATTAAAAAGAATTCATTTGAACCAGCCCTAATGAGGTGGATGAAACTGGAGCCCCTTATACAGAGTGAAGTAAGCCAGAAAGATAAAGAACATTACAGCATACTAACACATATATATGGAATTTAGAAAGATGGTAACCATAACCCTATATGCAAAACAGAAAAAGAGACACAGAAATACAGAACAGACTTTTGAACTCTGTGGGAGAATGTGAGGGTGGGATATTTCAAAAGAACAGCATGTATACTATCTATGGTGAAACAGATCACCAGCCCAGGTGGGATGCATGAGACAAGGGCTTGGGCCTGGTGCACTGGGAAGACCCAGAGGAATCGGGTGGAGAGGGAGGTGGGAGGGGGGATCGGGATGGGGAATATGTGTAAATCTATGGCTGATTCATATCAATGTATGACAAAACCCACAGAAATGTTGTGAAGTAATTAGCCTCCAACTAATTACAAAAAAAAAAAAATGCAAAAAAAAAAAAAAAAATTTTCTATGAGGCACTCACTATGAGTGCCTCATAGAAAATGTACACTTAAGTCCTTAAGCTTGATAATAATTAAATCCTGAAAAAATAAACACAAAAAAGAAATCAAGGCATAATAACTAAGAAAAACCAAGCCAAAAAAAAAAAAAAAAAAAGATCAGAAATTAATACATTCTTTATAAACGTCTTATGATGAAAATAAATCTGAAAATAAAAGTAAAAGTCAAGTTATCTATGTTATATCACTCAGTGAAAATAAATCAGACAAATGCTTAAGTTTCACTAGGCAGAACAAATCTCCATAATTTAGAGAAGCAAGTTAATGCTGTGTATAGTAAATTCTTTATGTGTAAGATCCTGGCCTATGAACTTCAAGGAAGCCTTAGATGAATTGTAAAGAAACTTGTCGTTAAGATGGTTATAACTTAAAATAAAAAACAAATGTAAAGTGATTTAGATGAAAAAGTAAAGCATAATTTTTAAATGATAAAACAGGTAATAGACTATAAAGTAATGAAGAAAGCTTTTTAATTCTTCAGAAATTTTAAATTATATTAATAACTATATATGCTTCAAATTTAGGCAGATATAAGCCTTAGCAACAACATTCATTCACATGTTTTATTCAGTTCAACTCAATTCTAATCTACTCATTCATTCATTCACTTAGTCATTAGTCATTTAATTACACACACAAAAAATATACTGGATAGAATATGCCAGGTACCTTGTAGATGCTAAGAATAAAGAAAAGAGCAGAACCGATGTATTTGTCGCTGGAAGATAGTAGTCAAATAACATGGTCAAACATATGCTTTCAGAACTGGCACTGAGCTCTGAATGGGCAGCCGAGACGCTGTAAGCACAGGACAGGAGAGTCTGATCTAGTTGGGATTCTGAGAAGGCTTCCCTGGGAATGCACTGTTCGAGCAGGTCTTTGAGAGTGTGTAGAAGAGTAGGTAAAGGAGAAGGCCATGATGATGAGGAAGATGAGAAACTGTACTCGAGGTACTGTTGAAGCTTAGCGTGGAGAATTTTGAGCATTACTTTGCTATCATGTGAGATGAGTGCAATTGTGCAGTAGTTTGAACATTCTTTGACACTGCCTTTCTTTTCACCGGAATGAAAACTGACCTTTTCCCAGTCCTGTGGCTACTGCTGAGTTTTCCAAATTTGCTGGCATATTGAGTGCAGCACTTTCACAGCATCATCTTTTAGAATTTGAAATAGCTCAGCTGGAGTTCTATAACCTCCACTAGCTTTGTTCGTAGTGATGCTTCCTAAGGCCCACTTGACTTCTCACTCTAAAATGTCTGGCTCTAGGTGAGTGATCACACCATTGTGGTTATCTTGGTCATTAAGATCTTTTCTGTTTAGTTCTTCAGTGTATTGTTGCCACTTCTTCTTAATATCATCTGCGTCTGTTAGGTCCATACCATTTCTTTCCTTTATTGTGCCCATCTTTTCATGAAATGTTCTCTTGGTATCTCTAATTTTCTTGAAGAGATCTCTAGTCTTTCCCATTCTATTGTTTTCCTCTATTTCTTTGCACTGATCACTGAGGAAGGCTTTCTTATCTCTCCTTACTATTCTTTGGAACTCTGCATTCAGATGGGTATATCTTTCCTTTTCTCCTTTGCCTTTCACGTCTCTTCTTTTCACAGCTATTTGTAAGGCCTCCTCAGACAACCATTTCACCTTTCTGCATTTCTTTTTCTTAAGTCCATTTCAGTTGCTCGGTTGTGTCCGACTCTGTAACCTCATGGACTGCAACATGCCAGGCCTCCCTGTCCATTGCCAACTCCTGGAGTTTACTCAAAGTCATGTCCATTGAGTCCATCCAACCATCTCATTCTCTGTCATCCCCTTTTTCTTCTGCCTTCAATCTTTCCCAGCATCAGGGTCATTTCAAGTGAATCAGTTCTTCACATCAGGTGGCCAAAGTAATTAGAGTTTCAGCTTTAGCATCAGTCCTTGCAATGAATATTCAGGACTGATTTCCTTTAGGATGGACTGGTTGGATCTCCTTGCAGTCCAAGGGACTCTCAAGAGTCTTCTCCAACACCACAGTTCAAAACATCAGTTTTTTCTTGGGGATAGTTTTGATCACCCCCTTTTGTACAATGTTATGAACCTCTACCCATAGTTCTTCAGGCACTCTATCAGATCTAATCCCTTGAATCTATTTGTCACTTCCACTGTATAATCATAAGGGATTTGAATTAGGTCATACCTGAATGATCTAGTGGTTTTTTCCTACTTTCTTCAGTTTAAGTCTGAATTTGGCAATAAGGAGTTCATTTTTTTTCTCTAATAGAAAAGCCACTTTCTTATCTCATATCACCTGCTTCTTTGAATTGTTATTGTTAACTTTTTGCCGGTGCTTTCACTTTTCCAGTGCAGGAGGTTTGGAGATAATTTTTCAGTTTATAAGGATTGGCCTGTTGGGTAATATAAATATAAGCAGCATGTAGTGATATGGAGTCATCCAGAAAATTCCAGGGTCAATTCGATAGAAAAGACAGCTGAGTGGGCATGTTGAAGTATAAGGAGAAAGTTAATAGAGGTAGTGGGAACAATGAGGAAAACCAACGGTGTGAGTATTTTTTAAAAAGATTAAAATTTGCAGTTCACCTTCAGTTGGTAGGGATTGATACCGTCTCACTGTCTGCAGCATTTAGAATTGATAACAACAGTTACTATAATTCATAAATAGAATAGTTCAGCTACATTTGATTGTCCGGCTCTTCAGTAGAATCAGGTTTGGCATCATAGGGTTTATAAGAACCTTCCTAGACATGTGCATTTCACAGATCAGCAACAATTTTAAATTAAGAAAAAAGTGAAGAATATTGACATGGGTTTACCAAATACTTTTTGTTAAGAAAGGACATTAAAATTCTTCGCCATCATTTATCATCATATTATTAACTCTCCAAGAAAAGAACGGCAAAATCCTAGAGGAAACTAGGGTCTTCCCTCAGGAAATAAAACTTGGCATTTTAGAATTCTCTTTTTCTCTTTCCTTTGCCCTTAATATTATTTTTCTCTTTTCAGTATAGACTGGTTAAATATTTGCCACAGACTGGCCTTAGTCCAAAAACAAACATTTGAGAACAACAGATTTTCCAACCTACTTTATAAAAAAGCAAGAGTTTAAGATATTCTAGAAAGATGTAAGTCTATTTCACTCCCTAAAATCTTTATGATGAGTATTTTTAGCGTAATACTATTCTGATTGTGGAAACTTTTTGAAAAACAAATTCCAAATACCACATGCTTTAATACAATTTAATTTGTTTTACTTTTATAATCTCATAGTAGAAGACTAAAACTTTTTAAAGCTTTTATTCCCAGATGCCAAATAAACAACTTATATTCCTATGTCCCTTGAACTATTATTTTATTGCTGAAATTTGCAAATCTTTAGTTTTGAGAGGAATGGAGGCAGAACACTTGGTGATTTTCTTGTCCTAAGAAGATCAGTGGCCCATACTAGTGGAACATGAGACAGAAGAGCTTAGCATGATCATTTCTGTAGAGTTCAGATGTCAATAACCTGACCCATTAGGTGAACTGCAAGAATAAAGCATAGACAACAGCAACAGCCATCATTCCCACGGAGGCATTTACAGCTCTCTTCTACCACACACCTGCTGCTCCAGATGAAGTTTGGCTTCCCTGTGAAGTGCTCTAATTTGCATGGACTTTCAGTGACCTATCTCTCAGCACACAGCAAGCACACACCTGCCTAAAAGGCTGGGTCCTCTTTCTATATGTCATTGCTCACTGCAGGGAAGTATAATAAAGCAAGACAACATAGTTAAAAATTGCAGACATTAAAGAGGAAACGGGAATAGTAAATGATCAGATTAAGCAATAGGAGTGTGAAAGTGAAAAGATAAGACAGAACCAAAAGTCAAATGAATTGATTTTTATCTAGGAGACTCCTTTTGAGCCCTGATAATTTTTTTTTTTTCATGGAGTTAAAACACACAAGATAAAATTCTTTCATTTATAGGTCTTGCAAAATAATGAACTGCGTTTGTTGGAGAAAATATGAGGCCAAGGGAGCTTGAACCTTTGCGTACACAATTGGCCAGTGGGCTTATGATAGATCTGAGGTCCTCGAGGAGATGAGGAGCACAGGCAGTTCTCAGAGCTTCTGGCAGTCCACAAGGACATCATTTCTACTCTGCATGGTCTCTTCAAGTCTTGGTTGAGAAATATTAACCTGATAAGTACATCTTCTTGGTGCACTTTTGTACAGCCTGCTTTAGGAAGGAATGTATTGTTTCCTTGAAATAAAATTGACCTTACTATATAATAAGAATATAAATGAGAATTGTACCATGGGAGGGGCTTCCCAGGTGGCACTAGTGGTAAAGAACCGACCTGCCAATGCAGGAGACATGAGATGCAGGTTTGATCCCTGGGTCTAGAAGATCCCCTGGAGGAGGAAATGGCAACCACTCCAGTATTCTTTCCTGGAGAATCCTATGGACAGAGGAGCCTGGAGGACTACAGTCCACAGGGCTGCAAAGAGTCAGATATGACTGAAGCAACACAGCACACATGCATACCATGAGAAGATGGGTAAACCAGATAAGGACTCAGGAAATCTGGGTTCTGGTCCTAATTGCTAAAACCCATTACTGTATTATAAGAGGAAAACTACAATTACCTCTAGACTTTTGTCCTCACTTGTAAAATAAAAGGTTTATACTTGATTTTCAAAGTCCCTTTCAACTCTGAAGTGTTATGATACATGATGTATTTTTGATCTCCTAAGGAAGCTCTTCATCAAAACACTGGTCTTGTTGCAGTTTTCTTCCCTTTTAGAGAAGATTTGCAGACTAAAGTCAATATACTGTGCTACCCAGTGTTAAAACATTCTAAGGGCTAGATGAAAGTGATTGTGAAGAAAATTTGTCATGCTATGTCATACAGCTATCACAAAATAAAGACACTAACTCATATAGTTATACAAAGATAAAAATAAGAATTAGTATGGTTAACCAGAATAAAACAGATTACACTTGTCATTTTTATGGGTAAAATTATCCATAAAGAAAATCTCATGTACCTTTTTAGTTTTCCTTTTTACCTTATCTTTTAAAAACATTTTTTTTTTCTGAAAGAAGATTGCATTATTGTGATCCACCACAGTTAAGAGATCATTACTGAGGCTATAGTCGGAAATACAGTCTTAGTCACAGGAAATTGACTCCTCATGCTTTAAGGACTGTGATTCAGGCTCTCTTGGCTCTCGATAACAAGTGATTTCTCTTTCAGTATCTCCATTGGTCATGCATCTGTAAACCCCACTGTCAGTTTCCTTCCTGTCTCTGATCTGAGCTGTGCCCTGAGCTGTGAAAGAGGTCTGATCCTGAAGATAGCCGCACTTAGTTCATTTGGGCTTCTGAAGGGGCTTGGCTCCTGGAAGCACAGCAGGAGATGAGTGGACAGGAGGAGAAAGAGGTCAAGGTATTTCTTCTCTCTCTCTGGCTTTGGCTCAGTGGCTGTATCCCTCTCACATGGCTGAGCTCTCACTTGGTCTGAAAATGCTGCTTCTTCCCCTTGCCCAGTACCCTTCCACTGGTGATGGGTTCCTGGTACTTGTCCCTGGCCGACTCACCGTCTCTTACTGGTTCCCGTACTCCTACACAGAGCTCTGAAATCATACCTTCTTTCATTCAGTTTTCTTCACTATCCCTATGAAGGTGTCTCCTGCTGACGGTACACTATCCTCCAAGGGTTTTAAAAGTCTTCCTATTATAGGTTTAGCAACAGTACGTTTGTCCCCCAAAAGGTGAACTTTGATTTTAAAGTTCAGTTTATTTTTTAAGAGTTCCTCTGAATTTTAAAAATAAAAATATTACATGAAAGGAAAAAGATTTCTTTGTCATGGCAGTGAGCTTTTTTATTCAGGTTTGTCATTAATTGGGACAGCATGCTCACAGCCAATTCTAAAAGAGTTGATAAAGAAAAAGTTTCCATTATGCCTTTTCATTCTGTTAGACATTCCTTCTCACCCTAGTGAAAAATAAATCAGCCCCTCTTTACACACCCCCATCCTCCCACCCCCCCCCCATAAAAGGAAAAAGAAACCTACCCAAATCTTTTTGGATACATTAATTCTTATCAGTGCCACTTTATACCTGAGAGCTCAACGATTTCTATTTTGTGATTTTTTTTTTCAGACTCCTTAACATTTATGTGGCAATCACTGGTATAAGATTGACTTTCCAGTGTTACCACACAACACATCATAAGGCATCCACAAAAGACCAAAGATGCTAGAATAAGCCAACTGATAACTGAGCTTTGATATGCTGAGCTGCCATCATCTCTCTTTTCACTTAACAAATTGTTTGAAAGGAAGTTGGAATAAAAGGCAAGGAGCAAAATGCCCCCGTTGCCCAACAGAGATTTCTTTAGACTGAAGATCATCTAACGCGTTTGTTTCTCCTTCCTTTTTTCTCGTTAACTGTGTCCGATCCTGCTGTACAGGTGTGGTTGATACATTTCACCCGTGTCACGCCTCCTCTTTCTTCCACCATTAACTCTTTTCAGATTCAGAATATTTTTGAAAAGATTTTATTGAAGGACTGCACATAGAGCAAAATTTAAAGGCAATTAAATTTTATAAACTATTAAAGTCTTAGTATTGTTGCGTTTGGCAAGGACTGTTAAATGGAGCAAGCAAACTGGTTTACTTTTGATGGACAAATTTTGGTCATGTGTGCATAATCCACACTGTGGAACTTGCTACAGGAATAACAGCATGCCTCAGAAATCAATGAAATCAATGCCTGTGGTATACTATTTGAGTTTTTTTCCCTCCCCCCCCCCCCCATCCCACTCCTCTTTCTTTCTCCTTTTTTTAAGGGTTAAACTGGGTGGTTTTCAGAGTTTTACAAGAGAACTATTAGTGAAAAACAATCTGATACATTCAACTTACTAAGGCCCTACTCTTTCCCTCTAATCTTTCAGCGGGACCCAAGGGAGGCTAAAGTTTAGATCAGTCTATTCTCCAAAAGAACTTTGATTCACTATTAAATTCCGTCTAATGAAGATGACTTTGCCATCCCACGGCCATCAGCAGGCTATGTGTGGGACAATGCAAAACCCACCTTGTATAGAGGAACATTGTTCTTTCTTAGTCACACCAGTTGAATAGACTCTCATGGAAATTCACATGCACAAGAGACCTGTGAAATCAGTAACAGCATTAATCTCTAGGGTGCCTTGCTGAGTCATGTTAAGGAAATAACTATTTTGCTTAAGTACACACTTGTTCGTGTCTTACAGCTTGTCATGTTTATGATAAGAGCAAATAGCTGAGACAGAGAAAGAGAGGGAAGGAGGGAGAGGGAAGAGGAGAGAGAAGAAGGAGAGAGAAAGGGATTTTTATTAATGACAAAAGTTAACATTATAATATAAAATATAATTCAACTATTGCAGATTATGCACTAATTAAGTTGAATCTAATTTTCCTATAGTTCTTACTTTGTAGATAAATTTTTAAAATGTGTAAGTTTGAGAATTCTGAAGCTTGCTTTAGTGCTTAAAGAATTTCTGATAAATCATTCATATAAACTAGAAAAATAAAAAATAATGAAATAAACTGGTGCTGATATTAAACTATTCCATTTAATAAAATCATATATCTACAATGTTTATTTACTCCACACATTGCATTAGAAGTTAGGCAAAATTAGACAAATGAAACCTTATAAATAATAAGGTTTGGGGGTTAATGATGATCCAAACTAGTGTCAGAGATAACAATTTGTGCTTTTAGGAGGCAGTACTGAATGATGATTATAGGCATGAACTCTTATAATTCATCATACACTACCTGTGGAACAGGTGCAGATTAACCTCTGGGACCTTAGTTTCCTTGTTTGTAAAATGGGAATTATTCTTCTGTAAAACTACTGCCTAAGTTGTATGTTGATATGAAGATTTACTGAAGTAACATATATATAAGGCATTTAGAAGAGTAATTGAAACATTAAGTAGTACATGCTATTATTATTAATATTTTACTCATTGGACACTGTGCATGCTTTCTGATGGAGAAAAACAGCTTCACAGAGATAAAGTAGAAATATTTAAGGTATTAAATAGCAGTAAAAAATATAAAATAATTCATATACATTATTTAACATGAAACTAAATGTTAATTCTTAATTTTCTTCTATTAAGCTTGTTAGAAAAACAGGTGACTCTACTCTAGATGTAAATGAGTAGTTCCTATAAGATTTACCTTCCCATTGAGAGTAACTATAAACCACAGAAAAGATTTAAAAAGGCAATTACCAGAGGTACATACGTGTGTGCTCAGGCATGTCTTTAGACACCATGGACTGTAGCCTGCCAGGCTCCTCTGTCCATGGGATTTCCCAGACATGAATACTGGAGTGGGTTTCCATTTCCTCCTTTAAGGGATTTACCCAATCCAGGGATCGAACCCAAATCTCACATCTCCTTCATTGGCAGGAAGATTCTTTACCGTTGTACCACCTAGGAAGCCCCAATTACCAAAGGTTCAGTTCAGTTCAGTTCAGTTCAGTTGCTCAGTTGTGTCTGACTCTTTGTGACTCCATGAATTGCAGCATGCCAGGCCTCCATGTCCATCACCAACTCCCAGAGTTTACTCAAACCCATGCCCATCGAGTCGGTGATGCCATCCAGCCATCTCATCCTTTGTTGTCCCCTTCTCCTCCTGCCCCCAATCCCTCCCAGCATCAGGGTCTTTTCCAACGAGTCAACTCTTAGCATGAGGTGGCCAAAGTATTGGAGTTTCAGCTTCAGCATCAGTCCTTCCAATGAACACCCAGGACTGATTTCCTTTAGGATGGACTGGTTGGATCTCCTTGCAGTCTAAGGGACTCTCAAGAGTCTTCTCCAACACCATAGTACAAAAGCATCAATTTTTCGGCACTCAGCTTTCTTCACAGTCCAACTCTCACATCCATGCATGACCAGTGGAAAAACCATAGCCTTGACTAGCTGGACCTTTGTTGGTAGAGTAATGTCTCTGCTTTTTAATATGCTATCTAGGTTGGTCATAACTTTCCTTCCAAGGAGTAAGCATCTTTTAATTTCATGGCTGCAGTCACCATCCGCAGTGATTTTGGAGCCCAAACAAATAAAGTCTGCCATTGCTTCCACTGTTTCCCCATCTATTTCCCATGAGGTGATGGGACCAGATCCCATGATCTTAGTTTTCTGAATGTTGAGCTTTAAGCCAACTTTTTCATTCTCCTCTTTCACTTTCATCAAGAAGCTTTTTAGGTCCTCTTCACTCTCTGCCATAAGGGTGGTGTCATCTGCGTATCTTAGGTTATTGATATTTCTCCTGGCAATCTTGATTCCAGCTGGTGCTTCTTCCAGCCCAGCGTTTCTCATGATGTACTCTGCATATAAGTTAAATAAGCAGGGTGACAATATACAGCCTTGACAGACTCCTTTTCCTATTTGGAACCAGTCTGTTGGTCCATGTCTGGTTCTAACTGTTGCTTCCTGACCTGCATACAGGTTTCTCAAGAGGTGGGTCAGGTGGTCTGGTATTCCCATCTCTTTCAGAATTTTTCACAGTTTATTGTGATACACAGTCAAAGGCTTTGGCATAGTCAATAAAGCAGAACTAGATGTTTTCCTGGAACTCTTTTGCTTTTTCGATGATCCAGTGGATGTTGGCAATGTGATCTCTGGTTCCTCTGCCTTTTCTAAAACCAGCTTGAATATCTGGAAGTTCACAGTTCACATAGTGCTGAAGCCTGGCTTGGAGAATTTTGAGCATTACTTTACCAGTGTGTGAGATGGGTGCAATTGTGCAGTAGTTTGAGCATTCTTTCGGATTGCCTTTCTTAGGGATTGGAATGAAAACAGACCTTTTCCAGTCCTGTGGCCACTGCTGAGTTTTCCAAATTTGCTGGCATATTGAGTGCAGCACTTTCACAGCATCATCTTTCAGGATTTGAAATAGCTCAACTGGAATTCCATCCCCTCTACTAACTTTGTTCATAGTGATGCTTTCTAAGGCCCGCTTGACTTCACATTCCAGGATATCTGGCTCTAGGTGAGTGATCACATCGTGATTATCTGGATCATGAAGATCTTTTTTGTACAGTTCTTCTGTGTATTCTTGCCACCTCTTCTTAATATCTTCTGCTTCTGTTAGGTCCATACCATTTCTGTCCTTTATCAAACTTATCTTTGCATGAAATGTTCCGTTGATGTTTCTAATTTTCTTGAAGAGATCTCTAGTCTTTCCCATTCTACTGTTTTCCTCTATTTCTTTGCATGGATCACTGAGGAAGGCTTTCTTATCTCTCCTTGCTATTCTTTGGAACTCTGCATTCAAAAGGGACTATCTTTCCTTTTCTCCTTTGTTTTTCATTTCTCTTCTTTTCACAGCTATTTGTAAGGCTTCCTCAGACAACCATTGTGTCTTTTTGCATTTCTTTTCATGGGGATGGTCTTGATCCCTGTCTCCTGTACAATGTCACGAACCTGCGTCCATAGTTCTTCAGACTCTCTGTCTATCAGATCTAGTCCCTCATATCTATTTCTCACTTTCACTGTATAGTCATAAGGGATTTGATTTAGGTCATATCTGAATGGTCTAGGTAATATACAGTAAATAAAAGCAGGCAAAATCTGGAAGGGACATGATTTTTGGAAGAAGAGAATATGCCTTATGAGTTACTTTTTTTGATAGCTTTTTACCTGAGTCCAGGCCCACTCAGTGACATAGAAAGTGAAAGTGTTAGTCTCCCAGTCAAGTCCAACTCTTTGCAATGGCATGGACTGTAGCCTGTCAGGCTCCTCTGTCCATGGGATTCTCCAGGCAAGGATGCTGGAGTGGCTTGCCATTCCCTTCTTCAGGGGATCTTTCTAACCCAAGGACCAAACCCAGGTCTCCTGCATTGCAGGAAGATTCTTTACCATCTGAGCCACCACTAATACTTGTATAGAAATCTGTAGTCTTAATGCCTTAAAGAATTAGGCAGCAGAGTGTGAGGGCACCGTAGCCAGGCACTGGGAAGTAAGGAAAAGTACTGGGTTGAATAATGTTCCCTCAAAATTCACACCAATCCAGAATCTGTGAATATGACCTTATTTGGAAATAGAAACTTTGCAGGTCTAATTAAGGCAAAATCATATTGAATTAGAGTGGGTGCTAATCCAATGACAGTATCTTTATATAAAAGGGAAATTTTGACACAGACACACCCAAGAGGGGACATTACCTTATGAAGATGGAGGCAGAGATGGGAATGTTGTTGCTGATCAGTCCCCTAGTTGTGTCCGACTCTTTGGCAACCCCATGGACTGTAGCATGCCAGGCCTCCCTATCCTTCACTGTCTCCCAAAGTTTGCCCAAGTTCATGTCCATTGCATCCACTGATGCATCCAGCCATCTCATCCGCTGATGCCCTCTTCTCCTGCCCTCCTCAGTCTTTCCCAGAATCAGGGACTTTTCCAATGAGTCAGTCATTCGCATCAGGTACCGAAATACTAGAGCTTCAGCTTCAGCATTAGTCCTTCCAATGAGTATTCAGGTTTAATTTCCCTTGCTTTGCTGTCCCCAAGGGACTTTAAGGAGCCTTCTCCAGCATCACAGTTCAAAGGCATCAATTCTTTAGCGCTCTGCCTTCTTCACATCCAGCTCTCACAACCATACATGACCGCTGGAAAGACCATAGCCTCGACTATACAGATCTTTGTCGGCAGAGTAATGTCTCTGTTTTTCAACACACTGTCTAGGTTTGTCATAGCTTTCCTGCAAAGAAGCAATTCTCTTCTGATTTCATGGCTGCAGTAACTGTCTGCAGTGATTTTAAAGCCCAAGAAGAGGAAATCTGTCACTACTCCCACCTTTCCCCTCTCTATTTGCCTTGAAGTAATGGGGCTGGATGCCATGATCTTAGTTTTTTTTTTAATATTTAGTTTTAACCCGACTTTTTCACTCTCTTCCTTCACCCTCACCAAGAGGTTCTTTAGTTCCTCTTCATTTTCTGCCTTTAGAGTGGCAGAAGGTTATCTGAGGTTGTTGATGTTTCTCCCACCTATCTTGATTCCAGCTTGTAAATCATGCAGCCCGGCATTTGTCATGATATGCTCAGCATATAGATTAGATAAACAGGGTGACAACAGACAGCCCTGTCATAATCCTTTCTCAATCCTGAACCAATCAGTTGTTCCATACAGGGTTCTAACTGTTGCCTCTTGACCCACATACAGGTTTCTCAGGAAACAGGTAAGATGGTCTGGTATTCCCATCTCTTTAATATCCACATGTATCAAAGGCTTTAGCATAGTCAGTGAAACAAAGGTAGATGTTTTTCTGGAATTCCCTTGCTTTCTCTATGATCCAGCAAATGTTGGCAATTTGATCTCTGGTTCCTCTTCCTTATCTAAATCCAGCTTGGACCTCTGGAAGTTCTTGGTTTGCATAATGTTGAAGCCTGGCATACAAGATTTTAAGCATGACCTTACTAGAATGGGAGATGAGTAAAATTGTCCAATAGTTTGAACATTCTTTAGTGCTTCCCTTCTTGGGAATTAGGATGAGGACTGACCTTTTCTGGTCCTGTGGCCACTGCTGGGTCTTCCAGATTTGCTGAATTGAGTGCAACACTTTGATAGCATCATCTTTTAGGGTTTTGAATAGCTCTATTGGAATTACATCGCATCCACCAGCTCTACTGACAGCTTCCTAAGACCCACTTGACTTCACATTCCAGAATGTCTGGCTCTGGGTTGCTGACCACATCATAGTTATCGAGTTCATTAAGATCTTTTTTGTATAGTTCTTTCATATATTCTTTCCATCTCTCCTTGATTTCTTCTTCATCTGCTAGGTCTCTACCATTTCTGTTCTTTATTATGCCCATCTTTGGAGAAAAAAGTTCCCTTGATATTTCCAATTTTCCTGAAGAGATCTCTAGTCTTTACCCTTCAGTTGTTTTTTTCTAGTTTTATACACTGTTGATTGAAGAAGGCCTTCTTGTCTCTCTGTGCTTTTCTTTGGAATTCTGCATTTAGTTGGATGTACCTTTCCCTTTCTCCCTTGCTTTTTTTTTTTTTCCTCCCTTGCTCTTCAGCTATTTGTAAAGCCTCCTCAGATAACCACTTTACCTTCTTGCCTTTCTTTTTCTTTGGGATGGTTTTGTTCACTGCCTCCTGTACAGTAGTATGGACCTCTGTCCATCATGATTCAGACACACTGTTTACTAGATCTAGTCACTTAAATCTATTCGTCACCTCCACTGCATATTCATCAGTTCAGTTCAGTTGCTCAGTCATGTCTGACTCTCTGTAACCCCATGGACTATAGCATGCCAGGCTTCCCTGTCCATCACCAACTCCTGGAGCTTGCTCAAACTCATGTTCATCAAGTCGGTGATGCATCCAACCATCTCATCCTCTGTCATCCCCTTCTCTTCCTGCCTTCAATCTTTATCAGCATCAGGGTCTTTTCCAGTGAGTCAGTTCTTCAAATCAGGTGGCCAAAGTATTGGAGCTTCAGCTTCAGCATCAGTCTTCCAATGAATATTCAGGACTGATTTCCTTTAGGATGGACTGGTTGGATCTCCTTGCAGTCCAAGGGACTCTCAACAGTCTTCTCCAACACCAAAGTTCAAAAGCGTCAATTCTTCAGTGCTAAGCTTTCTTTATAGTCCAACTCTCACATCTATATATGACTACTGGAAAAACCATAGCTTTGGCTAGATGGACCTTTGTTGGCAAAATGATGTCTCTGCTTTTTAATATGCTATCTAGGTTGATCATAGTTTTCCTTCCAAGGAATAAGCGTCTTTGAATTTCGTGACTGCATTCACCATCTTCAGTGATTTTGGAGCCCAAGAAAATAAACTTTGTCACTGTTTCCGTTGTTTCCCCATCTATTTGCATTGAAGTGATGGGACCAGATGCCATGATCTTACTTTTTTGAATGTTCAGTTTTAAAGCAGCTTTTTCACTCTCCTCTTTCACTTTCATCAAGAGGCTCTTTAGTTCTTTGCTTTCTGCCATAAGGGTGGTGTCATCTGTGTATCTGAGGTTATTGATATTTCTCCTGGCAATCTTGATTCCAACTTGTCCTTCATCCAGCCCGGCATTTCACGTGATGTACTCTGCATATAAGTTAAATAAGCATATTCATAGGGGATTTGATTTAAGTCTACCTGGATGGCCTAGTGTTTTCTCTGCTTTCTTTAGTTTAAACCTGAATTTTGCTATGGGAAGCTAATGATCTGAGCCACAGTCAGCTCCAGGTCTTGTTTTTGCTGACTATATACAGCTTCTTCATCTTTAACTACAAAGAATGCAATCAATTTGATTTTGGTATTGACCATTTGGTGATGTCCATGTGTAGTCATCTCTTGTTTTGTTGAAAATGATGTTTGCTATGACCAATGCATTCTCTTGGCAGAATTCAGTCAGCCTTTGCCCTGCTTCATTTTGTACTCCAAGACTGAACTTGCCTCTTACTCCAGGTATCTCTTAACTTCCTACTTTTGTATTCCAAACCCCAATAATGAGTAGAAATCTTTTTTGATGTTAGTTCTAAGAGTTTTTCTAGGTCTTCATAGAACTGATCAACTTCAGCTTCTTTAGCATTATTGTTAGGGGCATAGACTTAAATTATTGTGATGTTGAATGGCTTACCTTGGAAACAAACTGAGATCATTCTGTCATTTTTGAGGTTGCACCCAAGTACTACATTTCAGACTCTTTTGTCAATTAACAGGGCTGCTCCATTTCTTCTAAGGGATTCTTGCCCACAGTAGTAGATATAATGGTCATCTGAATTAAATTCCCATTCCCATCCATTTTAGTTCACTGATTTCTAAGATGTTGATGTTTATTCTTACCATTTTCTGCTTGACCACATCCAATTTACCTTGGTTCATGGACCTAACATTCCAGGTTCCTATGCAATACTGTTCTTTGCATTGGCTTTTACTTTCATCACTAGGCATATCCACAACTGAGCATCATTTCTGCTTTGTCCCAGCCACTTGGTTCTTTCTGGGCTATTAGTAGTTGTCCTCCTCTCTTCCCCAGTAGCATATGAGATACCTTCCGACCAGGGGGACTCATCTTTTGGTTTCATACCTTTTTGTCTTTTTATACAATTCCTGATTTTCCCATGGCAAGTATATTGGGGTGGTTTGCCATTCCCTCTTCCAGTGGATCATGTTTTGTCAGAACTCTCTACTCTGAGATTGGAATATGCAACTGCAAACCAATCAATGCCAGTTATCATTGGCAACCACCAAACCCTATGAGAGAGGCATAGAACAGATCCTTCCTCAGAGCCTCCAGGAGAAGCAAGCTAATATTGCTAATACCTTGATTTTGGACTGCTAGCCTTCAGAACTGTAAGAGAACAAATTCTTGTTTTAAGCCACCTAGTTTGTGATACTCTGTTATAGCATCTCTAGGAAACGAATACAGAGAGAAAACATAGGGAAAGAGAAAATCAATACCAGATACCCCAAATTCTGAGTATAAAATCTTCCACAATCTCTGGCTGACCCCTGAATAGCACAAGTATGGAGTAACTAAGGCTAAAATAATTGAATAGACTTTCAGCTGCTTCACTCTACAGGGATACAGAGTTTGGAGTTCAAGTTCAGTCAAATTAACTCTCCATTGAAACATCAACAACAAAACCCACAATGCTTCTGTGAGAATATAAGAAAATCCAGAATCTTTATAATATATAACTCACAAGATAAAATATATATTTATAAAATATCAATCACATAATGCAATTCCAAATAATTCGACAAATGAAGAAACAGAAAATTGCAACTCTCACTCAAGAGAACATATGATCAGTAAAGACTGACTCTTAGATGACACAGGTATTGAACTTACCAGATAAGGATTATAAAGCAACTATTTTAACTGTGTTTGAGAACATAAAGAAAAATGTGACCCCATAGAGTTAACAAATAGGATAGCTCAGCCAAAAAATACAAACTATGAAAGAGAACCATTAGAAAATTATAGAACTGAAATGTGAAATATCTGAAATTTAAAAACACTGGAAGTTTAGCAGAAGACTGAAGATGACAAAGAAATCACAGTAAAGATAGATCATCAGAAATTATTCAATCTGAATAACAGAAGAAATAAGATTTTTTAGAAAATGAACAGAGCCTCAGTATCTGCGGAGCAATTGCAAGAAGTCTAACATATGGTTAATTTAAGTGGAGAATATATGACAAATAATAGCTAGAAAAAATCTTAATTTTTGATTTAAGTGTCTCACTACAGAAAAACAGAAAACCACCCTAGGCACATCTTGATGAAAAATAAAGATAAAGAGAAAGTATTACAAGAGGAAAAAAAGACACATTACACACAGGAGGACAAGAATATAAATGACTAAATATCAATAACAATGGTGTCCAGAAAACACTGGAAAAATATCTTTAAGACACTGAAAGAAAACTGTCTGACAAGACTTATTCACTATATTCAGTGAAAATATCAGATATTTAGAAAAATCTCAAAATTTGGAAAGAAAATAACATACTGCTATTTTTTCTTAACAGAGGAAAATATCAAGATCAACATTTTATCTAAAGGCTGAGATTATTTTTATAGTTTGTCATTACTTTTGCCTATGAACACAAATTCTTCTTCAATAGCACCAGAGGGCAACACTGATAATCTTTTCAGCAGCCAAATGGACTGAGCTTATTCTTGATCTGACAGTTTTTCCACTGACATTTCTTCTAGTTCCTCCTTCATCAGTTATCTACTGCCAATTGGGTCTTTGGTTTTTAGTTTTTTTCTGAAAACAGACCTTGAGCTCACAACTGGTTTTTGTTTTTTGTTTTGTTTTTTTCTTCACATCTAGTAGCTTTCTGTGTGCCTCATGCATTCATGAGTAATGTGCTTGTTTGCCAGTATAAAAAGAAAATGAAATGGGTGCCATCTTCTCCCCACTGGATTGCTCTTTGTTTTGGAAAAATCTCTTCAGGATGCTTCATTATTGGCTGGGCTCACTTCTCAAACCCCTGGGGAAAAGCTAAGTAATCACTCTGTCAATATTCTCTTGGGTAAAACTTTCTGGATCTTCTCCCATCACGTTAGCTAAGTGTCTCTTTCCTATGTTGAATTCTTCAATCTGCTTTACGGTAAAATCTGCTATGTAAATTTCACATCTTAAGGCTGCAACATTTTTCTTGTTACAACTGCAGTGTGTCTTAGCCTTAGCTGTGCTTAATCACTCAGTCATGTCCCGCTCTTTGTGACCCCATGGACTGTAACCCGACAGGCTTCTCTGTCTACGCAAATTCTCCAGGCAAGAATACTGGAGTGGGTTGCCATGCCCTCCTCCAGGGGATCTTCCCAACCCAGGGATCAAACCCAGGTCTCCCAAATTTCAGGCAGATTCTTTACCATCTGAGCCACCAGGGAAGCCCTTCTTAGCCTTGACAATTGGCATCTGGTACTTGTCTGTAGCTCAGCAGTGGCGGCTTTCCAGAGGCCTTGTCTGGGGCAAAGCCAATCCTAACCCTAAGAAAGAGACAGAAGGAGGCAGCTAGCGGGCAGGACACACAGGGAGCAACCATGTTGACAAAGGGAGATAGGGAGAGGGCAGAGGGGCAGGGCCTGCAAACGGCAGCACACATCTTTTAAAATTAGTATTTTCTTTTTCTTTGGATAAATACACAGAAGTAGAATTGCTGGTCATATGGTAGTTCAATTTTAATTTTTTGAGGCACCTCCATACTGTTTTCCATGGTGGCTTCATGAATTTACATTCCCACCAACAAATGTATGAAAGTAAAAGTCAAATTGTTAGTTACTCAGTCATGTCCAACTCTTTGTGACCCCATGGACTGTAGCCTGCCAGGCTTCTCTATCCATGGAATTCTCCAGGCAAGAATACTGGAGTGGGTACCCATTCCCTTCAGCAGGGGATCTTCCTGACCCAGGGATCAAGCCTGGGTCTTCTGCAGGTTCTCTTTACTGTCAGAGCCACCTGGAAAGCCCATACACATTCCTCTTTCTTTACATACTCACCAACACTTGCTATTTCTAGTTTTTCTGATACATAGCTACGGGTGAAAGAAAAGCTCACTAATGAATTTAGAAAACATTTTAAACTACTCATAAAAACACAAAATTATAAAAATTGTACAATGTAGCTAAAGCAGTACTTAAAGGGAAACTTATGGCTTTAAAATACTCTAACAAGAAAAGCCAATAGGTATAACATCAATGGAAAGTAGAGAGACAAGTGAAAATTTTAACAAAGTTGAGTTAGTTTTTTTTGAAAGATCAGCAAAATTGATGAAGTTCCTAGCTAGGGAGATCAAGAAATAGAGAGGGGGGACATAAATTATATACATACACATTGTTGTTGGTGTTCAGTTGCTAAGTCATGTCAGAGCCTTTGTGACCTCATGGACTGCAGCATGCCAGGCTCCTCTGTTCTCCACTATCGCCTGGAGTTTGATAAACCCATGTCCATTGAGTTGGTGATGCCATCCCACCAACTCATCCTCTGTTGTCCCCTTCTTCTCCTGCCCTCAATCTCCCAGCATCAGGGCCTTTCCCAATGAGTTGGCTCTCAAATCAGGTGGCCAAAGTATTGGAGCTTCAGCATCAGTCCTTCCAATGAATATTTGAGGTTGATTTCCATTAGAACTGACTGATTTGATCTTGTAGTCCAAGGGACTCTCTCAAGAGTCTTCTTCAGCACCACAGTTTGAAAGTATCAATTCTTCAGTGCTCAGCCTTCTTTATAGTCCAACTCTCACATCCATTGTACTATAGCTTTGACTAAACAGAACTTTGTGGGCAAAGTGATGTCTCTGCTTTTTAATAAGCTGTCTAGGTTTGTCATAGCTTTCCTTCCAAGGAGCAAAGGTCTTTTAATTTCATGGCTGCAGTCACCATCTGCGGTGATTTTGGAGTCCAAAAAAATAAAATCTGCCACTGTTTCCAGTTTTTCCCCATCTATTTGCCATGAATTGATGGGGCTGGATGCCATGACCTTCATTTTTTGAATGTTGAATTTTAAGCCAGCATTTTTACTTTCTTCTCTCACTCTCATCAAGAGGCTCTTTAGTTCCTCTTCACTTTCTGCCATTAAAGTGGTATCATCTGCATATCTGAGGTTATTGATATTTCTCCCAGCAATCTCTTGATTTCTGGCTCATGATTCATCAAGCTCAGCATTTCATATGATGTACTCTTCATATACATTAAATAAGCAAGGTGACAATATACAGCCTTGACATATTTCTTTCCCAGTTTTGAATCAATCTGTTGTTTCACGTTCAGTTCAAATTGTTGCTTCTTGACTTGCATGTAGGTTTCTCAGGAAGCAGGTAAAGTGGTCTGGTATTTATTCTCATTTAAGAATTTTCCTCAGTTTATTGTGATCGACACAAAGGCTTTAGCTTTGTCAGTGAAGCAGAAATAGATGCTTTTCTGGAATTCCCTTGCTTTTTCTATGATCCAGTGTATGTTGGCAATTTGATCATTGGTTCCTCTGTCTTGTCTAAATCCAACTTGTACATTTGGAAGTTCTTGGTTCATGTATTGTTGGAGCCTAGCTTGAAGGATATTGAGCATTACTTTGTGTATCTCAATGAAGCTATGAGCCAGGCTGTTCAGGGAGAAGGGGATGGCAAAGCACCTCAGTATTCTTGCCTCAAGAACCCCATGAACAATATGAAAAGGCAAAAAGATATGACAATGGAAGATGAGTCCCCAGGTTGGTAGATGTCCAATATACTACTTGGGAAGAGCAGAGAAATAACTCTAGAAAGAAGGAAAAGGCTGGACCAAAACAGAAATGACACTCAGTTGTGGATGTGTCTGGTGGTGAAAATAAAATTCGATGTTCTAACAAATAAAGAGGGACCATCACTATAGATATTACAGACATAACAAGAATAATAAGAGAATATGAGTGAGTGAGTGAAAGTCGCTCAGTTGTGTCTGACTCTTTGTGACCCCATGGACCGTACAGTCCATGGAATTCTCCCAGCCAGAATATTGGAGTGGGTAGCCTTTTCCTTCTCCAGGGGATCTACACAACCCAGGGATCAAACCCAGGTCTCCCACATTGCAAATGGCTTCTTTACTAGCTGAGCCACAAGGGAAGCCCAATAAGAGAATATATTGACAACTTTGTGCTCATATATTGAACGACTTAAGTGAAATAGATGAATACAGCTTACCAAAACTGACACAAGATAAAACAGAAATTTGAAAGAGTCCTATATTGTTATAGATTTATTGATTGATTAGAAAAGTAGCATTTTTTCTTCTTATTTCATGCCTGATTTTTTTTAATAGAGTATCTTAATGTATTTTGTGTATGTCGTAGATATTCTTATTTTAATCTATTTGGGCTGCTGTAACACAATACTGTTCTCCACCAGCTGTTTTTATCTTTGTCATGTGATCAAAGTTAATACTACCCCCATCATACAGAGTGAAGTAAGCCAGAAAGATAAAGACCAATACAGTATACTAACGCATATAAATGGAATTTAGAAAGATGGTAATGTTAACCCTATATGCAAAATAGAAAAAGAGACACAGATGTACAGAAAAGAATTTTGGACTCTGTGGGAGAAGGCAAGGGTGGGATGTTTCGAGAGAACAGCATTGAAACATGTATATTATCTATGGTGAAACAGATCACCAGCCCAGGCTGGATGCATGAGACAAGTGCTCAGGCCTGGTGCACTGGGAAGACCAAGAGGAATCAGGTGGAGAGGGAGGTGGGAGGGGGGATCGGGATGAGGAATACATGTAGATCCATGGCTGATTCATGTCAATGTATGACAAAAACCACTATAATATTGTACAGTGATTAGCCTCCAACTGATAAAAATAAATGGAAAAAAAAAGTTAATACTACCTATGATGGGACAAACTGATACCACGTGCCCCCTGATATGATGCACAGAGAAGGACACAGCATCACTACTGTGGTATTCTTACCAACAGTGAATAATCTGAATTCAATCATGAGGAAACATCCGATAAATTCCAATTGAGCAGCATTCTAGAAAATAACTGGCTAGCATTCTTTAAAGTGTCAAGGTCATGAAAAAGAAAGGCTGAGTAACTACTTCAGCTTATAGGAGAGTAAAGTGACCTGACAACTACATGTATCACATGATAGTAGGTTAGATCTTGAGCCAGATAGAGAATATTAGTGGGTAAATTGGTAAATTTGAAGAAAGTCTGTAAATTAGATAATAGTGTTACTTAATGTTAAGATTGATTTTAATGTTAATTTCTTGATTTTAATGATAGTGCTGTGGTTATATGGAACTTCCCTGGTGACTCAGACAGTAAAGAATCTGCCTGCAGTTTGGAAGACCTGGGTTTGATTCCTGGATCGGGAAGATCCCCTGGAGAAGGGAATGGCTACCCACTCCAGTATTCTTGCCTGGGAAATGCCATGAAGAGAAGAAGCCTGGTGGGCTACAATCCATGGGGTTGCAAAGGGTTGGACACAACCGAGTGACTAGAACTCTAGCACTCACTGTGGTTATATAGAAGGTGAAAGTGTTAGTCACTCAGTCATGTCTGACTCTCTGTGACCCCATGGACTGTAGCCCACCAGGCTCCTCTGTCCATGGGATTTCCCAGGCAAGAATACTGGAGTGGGTTGCCATTCCCTTCTCCAGCAATCTTCCCAACCCAGGGATTGAACCTGGGTCTCCCACCTTCCAGGCAGATGCCTTACCATCTGAACTATGTAAGCTGATATTTATAGAATATGATGGAAGATGTATAAGAATTCTTTATAGTATTTCTTCAACTTTTTGTAAGTATAGTATTATCTAAAAATTAAATTTTTGTAACTTCTAAGCTTAAAAATGAAAAGAAATTTAACAAAAAGTAGCTCTTGAACTTAACTTGCTCTCTTCAACTAGTCTACATTTGATTTACTGCCCACTGGTGATTATGCTGAGTTCAATGTAAACAGTCTCTGGGCTCTTGGAGTTTGTATTCTGGTGGGGAAAGACATTTATTAAAAAAAATAATTTTGTTGTTATTTTTCAGTCACTAAATTGTGTCCTACTCTTGTGCCACTCCATGGACTATTGCATGCTAGGCCTTATCAAGAATGCAGATAGATTTTTTTTGCCAGACTCTTTTCCATGAACTAGGCTGGGGCAGAATTTAAAAGCACCAACACTTTGATCTAATATTATGAATTTAAGTCCTTAATATTCCAACTTTAAATCCTGAATTTAAAATTTGCATATTGACAGATTTGCGTATGTGTATGTATATTGCTATGGACATCAGACAATATTAGATATTGATTACATATATATTCACGTTACATTTATCTAAGTTATAAGTAAATTTTTAAATTGTATATCCAGTGACCAGACTGTGTCTATTGTTCTTTACAGAAATTACTCTGTCCTTATCTCTGAAGGGGCTGCATTGACAAAACAATCCCAACCTGAGCTAAATCTTCTAATAAAACTAAATACAAATGGGCAATATGTACTTGATTATATTTAATCATTATAATAACCTCAGTAAACAATCTTGAAGATGAAGTTTTTAGTCTTGCTGGCTGGCCCAGTTTTTCTTATGGTTAGTGGAAATTTTGGTGCTGTCTGTGACCATAAAACTTAATATATCCAGGAATTAATTCTATGACTGAGACCTTATGAGAAGACTCCATGACCTATTGAGTTCAACAAAATTGACACAGAGTGTTTTAGAGCACAGAGATGTGGAAAGCCAGTGAACCAAGAACAAAAAATGTTGGGCTGACAGTTCTGTGTCATCGTAGGGCCTCTCTTAGGGCATTCCAGGTTGTATAGTGGTAAAGAATCTGCCTGCCAATCCAGGAGATGCAAGAGATGTGGGTTTGATCCCTAGGTCGGGAATATCCCCTGGAGTAAGAAATGGCAACCGGCTCCAGTGTTCTGGCCTGGAAAATCCCATGAACAGAGGAGCTTGGAGGGCTACAGTTCATTGGTTGGACATGACTGAGCACACACACACACACACACACACACACACACACAGGGCCCCTCTGCCTTTGTTGTACAATGGGTTTGGAAAAAGTCCCTCTGACATTCAAAAGACATAATGATATATTTGCACTCATGTTTGACTTTCTGATCCAAGTAATAAGTGACACTATAAATTGAGGATTTCTTCAACCTTAATGGATAAAAATGTTTTTGTTTTCCATGAGCCTCTAAGTATAAGTTCTTAAGGATAAACATTTTAGTCTCCCAGTGATGAGCTAAAGCTTCGTGTTTTAAACTTTGGATCAATTGTTCACTTTGCAGAAAACGTTAAAGACTGCAGTCCTACCATGTTTCCTCTACCTTTCATTATGTTTTCAAAATCCATGTTATGGATAGTATTTTTCTCTTTCTTAGGGCCTTTTAATTTTTAATCACGGTTGTCTCAAATGCTGATCATGTTTCTGAGAAATTACTTTATATAAAAGATGGAGCAAGATAGAGTTGCCACATACCTTTTTATCTTTTCTGTGAAATTGTTTGAACCTAAAGTTGTGGTGACAAGGTTGCTTCTAATAGACTCTGTTGCCATGGAAGCAGGCTGTTGAAAAGAGCAAGACTCAAGGCCTCCAAGTCTTTGCATGTTTATACCTATGCTCACAAATATATAAATTTTATATTGAATGACAAACCATATACAATGAAACCTGTTGACCATGCAGTATTTTTCAAAAACAAAAGTTATAGATGTTAATATAGCAAAGTTGAGCTAATTTTATATAATCAAGATTCTTTTATACAATAAATTGGTGAACTGAAATAGATTTTTAAAAATATTTTTAGGAGCCAGAGAGAAGTTATCATCAAGACCTGAAATGGAAGAGAAGAAGAAAAAAAAATGAATAAAGTGGAAGGAAAGAAGGAAGAAAACAGCCAATTATTCATCCATTAAGTACACACACCAAGTATGTGTCTGGTTCCATAAAGATAAGATTAATATCAAATGTTTTCTTTCTGTAATCTCATTGCTTTGTTGTTTTTGTTGTTCAGTAGCTAATTTGTGTCTGTTCTTTGTGACCCCATGGATTGAAGCATGCCAAGCTCCTCTGTCCTCCACTGTCTCCCAGAGTTTGCTCAGGTTCATGTCCATTGAGTCAATGATGCTATCTAACATGTCCCCCAGAGTGTGCTCAGATTCATGTCTGTTGAGTCAGTGATGCTCTCTAACAGTCTCATCCTCTGCTGCCCCTTCTTTTGCCTTCAATCTTTCACAGCATCAGGGTCTTTTCCAATGAGTCGGCTTTCATGGTGTAGCCCAGTCCATTACATATAACAGATGCTCAATAAATATTTATTGAGTGAACTAAGATATAAGGGTAGCAAATACCAATGTTGATGAAAAAGAGATTTGACTCATAATGGTGTATCTAAGGGAGAAGGTAGTGTCCCCTTAGGGGCTTCCCTGTTGGCTCAGACTGTATAGAATCTGCCTGCAGGATTGTGGGAGACCTGGACTTGATCCCTGGGATGGGACGATCTCATGGGGGAGGGCATGGCAGCCCACTCCAGTATTCTTGCCTGGAGAATCCCCACAGACAGAGGAGCCTGGCGGGCCATATTCCATGGGGTCACAAAGATTTGGACATGAATGGGCACAGCACAGTGGCCCTTAGAGTATCACACATGTGAAACTGGCTAGACTCAGTTAGATCCTCCTATTAGGGTAAGAGAAGTGTTTGGGCAACTGGCCCACTGCACGTAGAACACACAGGACATAATGTTCAAGAACACTGGCTATCTCTGGACCTAGTCCAGGCAAAGCTGATACTAAGAGACTAAAATAGAGCAATACAACCAGGGAGATAGCCAGACCATGGATAATCTAACAACTGTTAACATAGTGTGTGCCATGGGAATGTATATACATCACAGAAGGATTTCTACACAAATGTACAGATATCTTTTTCTAAATATTTCAATACTGTTTAGTATTGGACATATTCACTCTTTTTGACATCATAGATATATGTTTTAACAGATGCATTTAAAGAAAAATGTTTGTGTGCTTATGGGTTAAGTCGCTTCAGTCGTGTCTGATCTTTGCAACCCTATGGACCATAGCCCGCCAGGCTCCTCTGTCCATAGGATTCTCCAGGCAAGAATACTGGAGTGGGTTGCCGTGTCTTCCTCCAGGGGATCTTCCCAATCTATGGATTTGAACCCACATCTCTTTACGTCTCCTGCATTGGCAGGCAGGTTCTTTACCATTAGTGCCACCTGGGAAGCCCATAAAGAAAAATATAAAATTTATTTTAAATTGTGAAAACATTTACTTTGAAATAATTTTAGACAAAGTTGCAAAAATAGTACAGAGTACCTATATAATCTTTGCCCAGTTTCCCCTCATGGTATCTTCTTATATAACTACAGTACAGTGATACAGACCAGAAAAGTAACATTACTACAACAATGTTAACTAAACTAAAAGTCTTACTGAAATTTCTTATTTTTTTTTCATGAATATCCTTTCTCTGTCCCAATATCTATTCCAGGATCTCACATTGTGTTTATTTCTCATGTCTCCTTAGCCTCCAGTGTGAAGTCAAAACCTCTTAAAAAAGAGGAAATTTTTACTTTCATCAGGAAAATATGTTAAAAGTTAAATTTTCAATTATTAATAGTAGTATTGCTATTTTTGGGTCCTTCCCCATTTTCAGAGCACAGCCGAGAAAAGGAAGTAAGAGTCTGTATTTAACTGGGGAGACCTACCACTCTCTTCATGGGGTCGCAAAGAGTCAGACACGACTGAGCAACTGAACTGAACTGAGCTGAACCACTCTCTTTCCTGCAACCTGGGTGTCTCTAATAACTGCTTTGTGTTGTTGGATTTAATTCCTGCAGAATTTTGAGGGGAACATTCAAAATCTGTGGACAGCTTTATAGTTGACAAGTTGCAACAATTGTCAACAAGGGTAGAAGAAGAGTTAGAGGAGTAGAGAAAAAAATCAGGTGGACTCCACTCAGCAGGACATTCTGCTGATGCGGACTAGAAATATACTAAGGAATTGCGATTACAAATACCATCCGAAAGACAGAGTCTAGGATAGAATTTATGAACTCCAGTGCCAGGTAAGTATTGTGAATAACTGGAATTAGTACTAAATCCAGGACTTGTGTCATGATAAAAACACAATGAGTGAAAAAAATGGCAAGTATCATCTGGCTCAGTCAGTGACGAAATGGGGTGTGGTAAACTGGAGGACGCATATCACATCTAAAGCAGGTAGTTTGTATTTAGCTCCATTTGGAATTTACAATCAGAATTTGAGTCCAATGTTGCAAGATTCTCAGATGGTTTTTTATAAGAGAACTATTTTCCCCCCAAAGAACTTTATGTGAAAATTCTTATTTTTATTTCAGTTTTTAAGATTTTTATGAGATTTACATTCACAAGACAGTTATAACATTAAATTTTCTACGTAAAATATGCATGTGAGTCTCAGTTAAATACATCTAGATGCTGGATGGTCTGCTGAAGTGAAGTGAAGCGAAAGTTGCTCAGTCGTGTCCAACTGTTTTCAACCCCATGGACTATGCAGTCCCTGGAATTCTCCAGACCAGAATACTGGAGTAGGTAACCTTTCCCTTCTCCAGGGGATCTTCCCTACCCAGGGATAGAACCCAGGTCTCCTGCATTGCAGGTGTATTCTTTACCAACTGAGCTATTAGGGAAGCCCCTTAAGTGTTCTCAAAATCTAAGTGACTAATTTCTACTCACTGGTCCTGTAATAGGTACAAGTCAAATGCCATAGAAAAAGTTCAAACTACTTCATGTAACAGACATTTAATTTACTATTAGTAAGTTCAAACAAATCAGAAAAAGCCAATAGTCTATTCTACTGAAAATTTATAGGAAGATGGTATAGACAACAGTGCTGATAGAAAATTCTTATTTTTAAATGTTAGTAACTAATTTGCCTGTGAGTTTCTCTTGAAACTCCCTCAACTCTTAAATTGCCTAAGAACTCCAAGGCCTTTCTCAGTCAATCAGAGTCACTTTTCATCCAAACACTGTAAAAAGAAAAAAAACAGGACTAATCAGTCTTCTTTTGCTTTTACTTCTCTTGGCCATGGAGTTCAGTTCAGTTCAGTCACTCAGTTGTGTCCGACTGTTTGCGACCCCATGAATCGCAGCACGCCAGGCCTCCCTGTCCATCACCAACTCCCGGAGTTTACTCAAACTCATGCCCATTGAGTCGGTGATGCCATGCAGCCATCTCATCCTCTATCATCCCCTTCTCCTCCTGCCCCCAATCCCTCCCAGCATCAGGGTCTTTTCCAATGAGTCAACTCTTCGCGTGAGGTGGCCAAAGTATTGGAGTTTCAGCTTCAGCATCAGTCCTTCCAATGAACACCCAGGACTGATCTCCTTCAGGATGGACTGGTTGGATCTCCTTGCAGTCCAAGGGACACTCAAGAGTCTTCTCCAACACCATAGTTCAAAAGCATCAATTTTTCAGCACTCAGCTTTCTTCACAGTCCAACTCTCACATCCATACATGACCACTGGAAAATCCATAGCCTTGACTAGACGGACCTTTGTTGGCAAAGTAATGTCTCTGCTTTTTAATATGCTATCTAGGTTGGTCATAACTTTCCTTCCAAGGAGTAAGTGTCTTTTAATTTCATGGCTGCGGTCACCATCCACAGTGATTTTGGAGCCCCCCCAAAAAGTAAAGTCTGACACTGTTTCCACTGTCTCCCCATCTATTTCCCATGAGGTGATAGGACCAGATCCAATAATCTTAGTTTTCTGAATGTTGAGCTTTAAGCCAACTTTTTCACTCTCCTCTTTCACTTTCATCAAGAAGCTTTTTAGTTCCTCTTCACTCTCTGCCATTAGGGTGGTGTCATCTGCATATCTGAGGTTATTGATATTTCTCCCAGCAATCTTGATTCCAGCTTGTGCTTCTTCCAGCCCAGCGTTTCTCATGATGTACTCTGCATATAAGTTAAATAAGCAGGGTGACAATATACAGCCTTGACGTACTCCTTTTCCTATTTGGAACCAGTCTGTTGTTCCATGGCCATGGAGTAGTCGTTAAAGATGGCTTTCAACAGATGTTGGTCCACTGCTGATCCAGATCTTATTTGGGCCACAGGTTGTCACGCGAGCTCCAACATTACAGCTGTTTCACATTTCTGCACTCGGCCATTGCTCCCCAGTGCCCAGAAGCATGCTAGACTGAGTATGCCCAGCAGAGCTTCTGTTAGCATCCAGAAGATGTTTTCCTTGAAAAAATATCTTTGGGCATTTTGTGAACTCTAGTATTTGGCCCAGAATCCTACTTTTCTCAGGAAAATTTTCTTTTACTTTAGTCTTTTATCTATCCTACACCTGGGCCTTATCCTGTACCCCTCTGTTCTACTCTATGCCAACAATACTCCTCAACTCTGAACTTTGAGGAATAGGAACGGTAGAGGTTGTTGTTGTTCGGTCACTAAGTTGTGTCTGACTGTGTGACCCCATGGACTGCAGCACTGGACCAGGCTTCCCGTCCTTCACCATCTCCCGGAGTTTGCTCAAACTCATGTCCATTGATTGGTGTCGTCCAACCATCTCACCCTCTGTCACAACAGTGGAGGTTGGAACTTTTTTTTTTTTCCTCCCAGGAAGCTGAAGCCTCCTCATACAAATTCTCCTACCTCACCCTAGCAGTCAACTCTCCTGATTAGTTTTGGTAAATCACTAAGTAAACAAACAAATGAATTGTCCTGTTACAACTTCCTGAAGGACAAAGATAACACTAATGTTATGAGTTTTGAGTTTACATAACTCAGTGGGGCCATTCAAGTGACTCAACCCAAAACAAAGAAGGTCTGGTCAAAAGCAGTCTCATCTTTAGGCATAAGAACAGCTTCTCTAAATATGAGAAGTTTCCCTCAACTTGCACTTGAGGTAAATCTTTACTTTAATACCCTGTTATCCAGATTTAAACAGTTTGATAAACTTGAAGTCATTTCTTATAGGGAGCCAATATAAGAAGTAAAAACAAAGATATACAAGATTATTATTTAAATATAATGATTTGACAGAAAAATCTTACTTCCCCACATGAAATTGTAATTGAAAATGAACAAATTTTTAGCAACTCTTTAGTAGGTGAAAGTGCAACAGGTGTATACTTGTTATATATATTCAAATATCTGCAAGAAAACTACAGCAAGCATTTAAATATTCTGTGCTTAGAGACAGCCTTGTTTCTGGTTAAATCTTTCACTGAACGTTCTGCACAAAGTGAATAGCCAAAGAATGCTTCAGTCCTTAGTTAATCTGTAACAATTTTCCCTCTGTGGATTTTTAGCAAGAATTAGCCTGGGTGCCCTTTATGGCAAGGGTACATAAGTTGGGTTTGTGAGAGTCTGTTTCAAAGGTTCTTTAGTACTGAATTTCTTCGATTGGGAGTGTGACACTGAATACAGGAAACCTCATTTAAATTGAAATTGGGAATCCAGAAGGGGAGGCTCTCACACGCTACCACTCATTGCCATCTGCGGACCCCCAAAGGAACAGACATACCTTGTGTCTCTAACAGGAGAAAGGTTACTACTTTACCACCCCAGCAGGAGGAAGATTTTCTCCTTGCCCAGTGACAAGTGCCACCAATAAGAACATTGCAATTCAGCCAATGGGAAGCCATCACTAACCTAAATTCTCACTTTCCTCCAATGGACTTTCATTCAAAACACTTCCTCCCAGCCTTTCCCTCTTCTCTATAAAGTAACAGTTACTTTTCTTTGTTTGCTGGACTTGCCTATAGTTTTTGCCACAGCATGCTTGTCCCTAATTGCAGTTCTCTGCTATCCTTGAATAAACTTATTTTGCTTGTAAAGTAACTTGCTGTTTTTAACAGATAGTGCTTTATTTTGCTTTTCTTCTCTTCTTCATTTTCCTAAGAAGCCTAGATTTGTTTCAAACTTGTAACATGTGTGAACTTCCTAAATAGATGGTAAGGGTTTGTGAACTTCAGGAGAGATAATACTGGGGAAAACTCCCAGACTGAGGAGACACAGGAAGCTGAATTTTATCTACTGAGCTCCAAGTGATTACCTTTGCTCACTGGTAAATGGAGAGAACAATATTGGTTCTCCCTGCCTTACAAAGAAGTGAAAGTGAAAGTAGCTCAGTCATGTCCGACTCTTTGTGACCCCATGGATTGTAGCCCACCATGCTCCTCTGTCCAGAGAAATAAATGAGATAAAAAAAAAAAAAAACATTTGAAAATTCCCAAAGCACAAATGTAAAATACTAGTCTAGAATAGAAAACTTTGTAAGTTTCAACATGAAAAATTTAGTGCTAATGTAATTGAACAGCCAGTATGTGATAACTTTTATTACTATGCTTATACTTTATCAATAACAGGAAAAAATTGTGTATGATATGGTTCAATTATTCATACTGATCACCTAGCAATTTTATACGTGCTCTAAGAAAACCATAGAATACAACTCTTTTTAAAAAAAATTAATTAATTTATTTTAATTGGAGGCTAATTACTTTACAATATTGTAGTGGTTTTTGCCATACATTGACATGAATCAGCCATGGGTGTACATGTGTTCCCCATCCTGAACGCCCCCTCCCACCTCCCCGGCTCTTTAACACAGTAAACATGGGTCGAAATGTTAACACTGAACAACTTAATTATTTCTTTCCTCAGAATAAGAGCTTCTTGGCAAAATGATTGCAGCATCAAGGAATGCTCTGGATTAAATGGGTCCTGGACACTAAATTCCAACTTGCCGCCTACATTCCCTCAGTCTTAGGCCTTATTTTGGGCATGAAATTCTGTGGTAGTTGTGTTTTTCCTTTGAGAGTCCACATTTGCATGTGTATGTGGATGTTTTGAGAACCTGTTTTTGAAAAGTTAACTGGTGGATTGGTTTTGAAAAGACCATGAAGGATCAGTGGTCCGTTGAGCAAAAACAGATTTAACCACCTAGGTGGTGTTGTCCCAATCTTGTTAATGAAAAAGAAATAAATGTTGGAGGCAAATTAATTCAGAGCCTCTCCAGGATTTCTTAATGGATCTAAACTCCTTTAAGAAATGCTTGGAATTTTTGTTTTACAATTAAAACAAGAAATTCTTTATTTCACGTTAAGAAGCTAACATCCTGTAACACCTGAAATCAGAGCCATTTAACTGAGTTCAGTCACCTATGAGAATTAATCTTCTAAATTTAAATAAAGGATATTATGAAGGATGGGCCAAGATGATTCCCATGATGAAAACCAGTGTAATGATACTAATGGCAAACTGTGCAAGGCCAACGTGGGCTCAAGTACTTCAGGGGGCTTCCCAGTCAATGTTACAACTTCCTAAAAGGGATTATTGCCAAAGTTTCACTGATGGTGAATAATTGATTCAACTGGCTTCTAGAATACAGAGTTTACTGATTGAAATAATGAGATAAAAATCTAGAGTATCCAAAATGGCTCATTTTAAAATGGATTCAGGCATTTTATAGGTCAAACCAACTAAGTCTCTCCTTCAAACATAAAGATGTACATATCTCTGAAGTGAGATTTAATTGTGTCCCCCCCAAACAATATTATAAAGAAAAGGTCATATCATTCACATAGCGTGGCCTTATGTTTCCACAGAAAGACACACAAAGACAAGCACTTTCACTTGCCATGTGATGTAGTTCCTACAATGGTGTGTCCAGACTGCCTTTCAAGACTTTTAAAAAGACATAATTGAGGAATCATCCAAAGTGAAATATATTTGAAAGTATTTTTCTTATTTTATACTAGATTAGGTTATACATTTGTTGATATAACAAGTACTTTTAGGATCATACTTTTATAACATTACGTTATGCTTTAGAATACTTTTGTGGGTTTAAAGTTTTTTGCTTTGTTTTTACTATTTTAATTGTTTGTTTTGAAGGTTTGTTTTCATGTTTTATTTATTACATTTGTAACTGTTACTTTACATAATAATACTCTTAATCCTCTATTATTTTAAATAGTTATCTGTTAATTTTCTTCTGTGGATAATAAGCAAAATTAGGTATTTATTTCTTCTTCCCATTCTTTAAGCCATTTTTCTTTCATATTCATTTTGCTTAATTATAATACATTTCTTACTGTTTAACTTTTACTATATAAACCCAGAGGCAAATATACTTGAAAGTATTTTTTTAATATATACTATTTTCTGCATTTAAGTGGTATATCTTAAACCCTAGTTGCATAAGATATCAATGTACTTTATAATTTTTATGAGAGATCATCATTTCTGTATTTTCAAAGTTTATACCATTTTCACTTGACAATATAACCATAATCCAACATTTGTGTTACTCTTGGTCCTGTGGTTATATAGGATTACTATTCACTGTCAGTTTTCCTTCATCTCTTGTGTGTGTGTTAGTCACTCAGTCGTGTCCGACTCTCTGTGACCCTATTGGACTGCAGCCCAGCAGGCTCCTCTGCCCATGGAATTCTCCAAGCAAGAATACTGGAGTGGGTTGCCATTTCCTTCTCCAATGTGAATTTTAGTAGTAGTAATTTAGTCGCTAAGTTGTGTTCAACTCTTGCGACCCCACAGACTGTAGCCTGCCATGTTCCTCTGTCCACGGGATTCTCCAGGCAAGAACACTGGAGTGGGTGGCCATTTCCTTCTCCCCCTTCATCTCTTACTTGAATGAAATTCTTGAATCTATTTTTTTCCTTTTCAAAATGGTTTTACTTTTGTACTTGGATGATAAAAAGGTCAGGTATAATTTTTTATTAAGTGGCATTGTCTTTTTTCGGTAATCTGTAGGCAGTGCTCAGTGACTCATGGTGAGTGTTGACTTGGAGGCCTGTCTGATTTTGTTCTCCTTTACTGACTTTTGTGTGTTAGTCCCAATTCATGCCTATTGTCCATGCATTCTTTTTAACAATATTGTAAGTTGATGTTATTGCTAGGATGTTAAAATAAGTATTTCATTATATTTCAAGTCTAATAATTATATTATAACCCAGTTTGACCAGTTTATATACTTTTCCTCCTCAGGTATGATAGGCTTTTCCAATCAGTAGATAAACTCCTATTCTCCTCCCTCTTTTTCTCTCCTTCTCCCTTTCTCTCTTCCTCCTTCTCCTCCTACCCCTCCCCCTTCTCTAGCCCACTTCTTCCCCTCCCCTCTCTCCTCTCTCCTTGTTCCTCCCCTCCTCCTCCTCCTTCTCCTTCTTCATCTTCTTTCCCTTCTTCCCCTCCTCTCCTCCTTCTTTCCCTACCCACCTTCTTCTCCCTCCTCCTCTCCTTCTCCTTCCCCTTCTTCTTCTTTTTTTCTTCTCTGCTTCTTCCTCTTCCTCCTCCTCCTTTTCCTTCCTACCTTTCTCTCTCTCCTTTCTTTGCCTCCTTTTTCTTCTTTGTAATCCTTTTTACTTCTTACCTATTTAATTTTCTCACTTAGGTCCACTATATCCCTTACTGGCATTTTAGAAGTACCTATTCTCTTTTGTGATGCTTCCAGTTTTTACGTTATTTCTGTGGTATTCTTCCATTTTATTCCTGGACTCAGTCACCTTTTCTCTTCTCTTTCCTAAGCTCTTGCACCTCTGCTCTCTGCTTTGTTTTATAAAGATACTTTATTATTATTACTATTATAATTCATGGCAAAATGATGGACCACACTAATATTTGATCTGTGACAAAAAAAATTTTTTTTTGGTTGGCTTCATAAACCATTTTTTTCATTTTTGTTTTTTTTATTGAAGGATAATTGCTTTACAGAATTTTGTTTTTTGTCAAACCTCAACATGAATCAGCCATAGGTATGCACATATCCCTCTCTTTTTGAACTTCCCTCCCATCTCCCTCCCCATCCCACCCCTCTAGATTGATACAGAGCCCCTGTTTGAGTTGCCTGAGCCAGACAGCAAATTCCAGTTGGCTGTCTGTTTTACACATGGTCATGTAAGTTTCCATGTTACTCTTTCCATACATCTCATCCGCTCCTCCCCTCTCCCCATGTCCATAAGTCTATTCTTTATGTTTGTTTCTCCATTGCTGCACTGTAAATAAATTCAATACCACTTTCTAGATTCTGTAAATAAGTGTTAGAATACAATATTCATCTTTCTCTTTCTGACTCACTTCACTCTGTATAATAGGTTCTAGATTCATCCACTTCATCATAACTGACTCAAATGTGCTCCTTTTTCTGGCTGAGTAATATTCCATTGTGTATATGTACCACAACTTCTTTATCCATTCATCTGTCAATGGACATCTAGGTTGCTTCCATGTTCTAGCAATTGTAAATAGTGCTGCAATGAACAAGGGATTCATATGTCTTTTTCCATTTTGATTTCCTCAGGGTATATGCCTAGGAGTGGGATTGCTGGGTCACATGGTGGTTTTATTCCTGGTTTTTAAAGGAATCTCCATACTGTCTACCACAATGGCTGAATCAATTTACATTCCCACCAACAGTGTAAGAGCATTCCCTTTTCTCCACACCCTATCCAGCATTTATTGTTTGTAGACTTTTTGATGATGGTCATTCTGACCAGTGTGAGGTCAATCTCATTGTAGTTTTGATTTGCATTTCTCCAATAATGAGTGATGTTGAGCATCTTTTCATGTATTTGTTAGCCATCTGTACGTCTTCTTTGGAGAAATGTCTCTTTAGGTCTTTCTCCCACTTTTTGATTGGGTTGTTTGTTTTTTTCTGGTATTGAGTTGTATGAGCTGCTTGTATATTTTGGAAGTTAATCCTTTGTCAGTTGCTTCATTTGCTATTATATTCTCTCATTCTGAGGGTTGTCCTTTCACCTTGCTTGTAGTTTCCTTTGCTGTGCAAAAGTTTTTAAATTTAATCAGGTCCCACTTGTTTATTTTGTTTTTATTTCCTTTACTCTAGGAGGTGGGTCATAGAGGATCTTGCTTTGATTTATGTCGAGTGTTCTGCCTATGTTTTCCTCTAAGAGTTTTATAGTTTCTGGTCTTACATTTAGGTCTTTAATCCATTTTGAGTTTATCTTTGTGTTGGTGTTAGGAAGTGTTCTAATTTCATTCTTTTACATATAGCTGTCCAGTTTTCTCAGCACCATTTATTGAAGAGGCTATCTTTGCCCCATTGTATATTCTTCCCTCCTTTGTCAAAAATAAGGTACCCATAGGTGCATGGGTTTATTTCTGGGCTTCCTATCTTGTTCCATTGGTCTATATTTCTGATTTGGTGCCAGTACCATACTGTCTTGATGCCTGTGGCTTTGTAGTATAATCTGAAGTCAGGAAAGTTGATTCCTTCAGCTACATTCTTCTTTCTCAAGACTGCTTTGGCTATTCGGGGTCTTCTGTGTTTCCATATGAATTGTGAAATTTTTTGTTCTGGTTCTGTGAAAAGTGACATTGGTAATTTGATAGGGATTGCATTGAATCTGTAAATTACATTTGGTAGTAAAGTCATTTTCACAATATTGATTCTTCCTACCTATCTCTCCATCTGTTTATGTCATCTTTGATTTCTTTCATTATTGTCTTTTTTCATTTTTTTTTTTCATTATTGTCTTATAATTTTCTGGGTACAGTTCTTTTGTCTCCTTAGGTAAGTTTATTCCTAGATATTTAATTCTTTTTAAAAAAATTATTTATTTATTTTACTTTACAACATTGTATTGGTTTTGCCATACATTGTAGATATTTAGTTCTTTTTGTTGCAATGGTGAATGGGATTGAATCCTTAATTTCTCTTTTGGATTTTTCATTGTTAGTATATTGAAATGATTTCTGTGTATTGATTTTGAATCCTGCAACTTTGCTAAATTCCCTGATTAGCTCTAGTGATTTTCTGATGCTATCTTTAGGGTTTTCTATGTACAGTATCATGTCACCTGCAAACAGGGAGAGCATTATTTCTTCTTTTCTGGATTCCTTTTATTTCTTTTGCTTCTCTGATTGCTGTAGCTAGGACTTCCAGAACTATGTTGAATAATAATGTGGAAAGTGGACACCCTTGTCTTGCTCCTGATCTTAGGGGGAATGCTTTCAGTTTTTCACCATTGAGAATAATGTTTGCTATAGGCTTATCATATATGGCCTTTACTATGTTGAGGTAGGTTCCATCTATGCCCATATTTTGAAGAGTTTTCATCATAAATGGGTGCTGAACTTTGTCAAAGGCTTTTTCTGCATCTACTGAGATGGTCATATGGTTTTTATCTTTCAGTTTGTTAATATGGTGTATCACATTGATTGATTTGTGTACATTGAAGAATCCTTGCATTTCTGGAATAAACCCAACTCGATCGTGGTGTATGAGCTTTTTGATGTGTTGCTGAATTCTGTTTGCTAAAATTTTGTTGAGGATTTTTGCATCTATGTTCATCAGTGATATTGGCCTATAGTTTTCTTTTTTTGTGTTGTCTTTGTCTGGTTTGGTATCAGGGTGATGGTGGCCTCGTAGAATGAATTTGGAAGTGTTCCTTCCACTGCAATTTTGTGAAAGAGCTTTAGAAGGATAGGCATTAGCTCTTCCCTAAATGTTTGATAGAATTCTTCTGTGAAGCCATCTTGTCCTGCTTTGTTTTTTGGGAGATTTTTGATCACAGCTTCAATTTCAGTGCTTGTAATTGGGTTATTCATAATTTCTATTTCTTCCTGGTTCAGTCTTGGAAGATTGAACTTTTCTAAGAATCTATCCATTTCTTCCAGGTTATCCATTTTATTGCCATATAGTTGTTCATAATACTCTCTTATAATTCTTTGTGTTTCTGCATTGTCTGTTGTAACCTCTCCTTTTTCATTTCTAATTTTGTTGATTTGATCCTTCTCTCTTTTTTTTTCTTGATGAGTCTAGCTAAAAGTTTGTCAATTTTGTTTATCTTCTCAAAGAACCAGCTTTTAGTTTCATTAATCTTTACTCTTGTTTCTTTCTTTTTCATTTATTTCTGCTTGGATCTTTATGATTTCTTTCCTTCTAGTAATTTTGGGGTTTTTTTGTTTGTCTTTTCCCAGTTGCTCTAAGTGTAAAGTTAGGTTGTCTCTTCAATGTTTTTCTTATTTCTTGAGGTAGGATTGTATTGCTATAAACTTCCCTCTTAGAACTGCTTTTGCTGCATCCCATAGGTTTTGAGTTGTCATATTTTCATTGTCATTTGTTTCTAGAAATTTTTTGATTTTGCTTTTGATTTCTTCAGTAACCTGTTGGTTATTTAGAAACATGTTGTTTAATCTCCATGTGTTTGTGTTTCTTACAGTTTTTTTCTTGTAATTGATATCTTATCTCATAGTGTTGTGGTAGGAGAAGGTGCTTGATATGATTTCAATTTTCTTGAATTTAATGAGGTTTGATTAGTGACCCAGGATATGGTTTATCCTGGAGGATGTTCCATGTACACTTGAGAAGAAGATGTATTCTTCTGCATTTGGATGGAATGTCCTAAAGATATAAATGAGATCCATCTCATCTGATGTATCATTTAAGACTTGTGTTTCCATATTAATTTTCTGTTTTGGTGATCTGTCCATTGGTGTAAGTGGGGCGTTAAAGTCTCCTACTATTACTCTGTTACTGTCAGTTTCTCCTTTTATATCTGTTAGTGTATGTCTTATGTATTGAGGTGCTATTTTGTTGGATGCCTAGATATTTACAATTGCTATGTCTTCCTCTTGGATTGATCTCCTGATCATTATGTAGTGTCCTTCCTTATTTCTCATAATGTTCTTTATTTTAAGGTCTATTTTGTCTGATGTGAGGATTGCTACTCCAGCTTTCTTTTGCTTTCCATTTGCATGAAATATATTTTTCCATCCTCTCACTTTCAATCTATATGTGTCTTTAGGTCTGAAGTGAGTTTCTTGTAGACAGCATATATATATAGGCCTTGTTTTTGTATCAATTCAGTCAGTCTGTGTCTTTTGGTTGGAGCTTTTAATCCATTTACAATTAAAATAATTATTGATATATATATATGTTCCTATTGCCATTTTCTTAATTGTTTGGGGTTGATTTTGTAAATCCTTTTTCTTCTCTTGTATTTCTTAACTATATAAGTCCCTTTAACATTTATTGTAAAGTTGGTTTGGTGGTACTGAATTCTCTTAACTTTTGCTTGTCTGAAAAGCTTTTTATTTATCCATCAATTTTGAATGAGATCCTTGCTGGGTACAGTAATCTTGGTTGTAGATTTTTCCCTTTCAATACTTTAACTATATCCTGCCATTCCCTTCTGGCCTGCAGAGTTCTGCTAAAAGATCAGCTGTTAAGTGTATGGGGTTTCCCTTGTATGTTACTTGGTACTTCTCCCTTGCTGCTTTTAATATTTTTTTCTTTGTGTCTGTCTTTGTTAGTTTGATTAGTATGTGTCTTGGCATGTTTCTCCTTGGATTCATCCTGTATGGGACTCTTCATGCCTCCTGGACTTGACTGATTATTTCCTTTTCCATGTTGGGGAAATTTTCAACTGGTAATCTCTTCAAAAATTTTCTCATACCCTTTCTTTCTCTCTTCTTCTGGGACCCCTGTAATTTGAATACAGAGGTATTTGAATACAGAGGTTTTTGATATTGTCCCAGAGGTCTCTGAGACTGTCTTCAGTTCTTTTCATTCTTTTTACTTTATTCTGCTCTTCAGAAGTTATTTCCACTATTTTATCTTCCAGATCACTGATTCATTCTGCTTCAGATATTCTGCTGTTTATTCCTTCTAGAGTATTTTTAATTTCAGTAATTGTGTTGTTTGTCTCTGTATGTTTATTCTTTAATTCTTCTGGTCTTTGTTAATTGATTCTTGCATTTTCTCCATTTTATTTTCAAGGTTTTTGATCATTTTTACTGTCATTATTCTGAATTCTTTTCCAGGTAGTTTACCTATTTCCTCTTCACTTATTTGGACTTCTGTGTTTCTAACTTGTTCCTTTGTTTGTGGAGTATTTCTCTGCCTTTTCATTATTATTATTTTTAACTTACTGTGTTTGAGGTTGCCTTTTCCCAGGCTTCAAGGCCGAATTCTTTCTTCCTTTTCATTTCTGCCCTTCAAAGCTTGGTCCAGTGGTTTGTGTAAGCTTCATATAGGGTGAGATTTGTGCTGAGTTTGTTTGTTTGCTTTTCCTCTAATGGGCAAGACTGAGTGAGGTGGTAACCCTTTCATCAGGCATTTTATCTCCCTTATTTTTTTGTTTTCATCTTCACACTTTATTATCTTAACAAATACAGTGGTTTTTCTTGGATTATTATTATAGGAAATTTGTGTATGGAGAACATAGGGTTGTGTTTACAGAATAGAAGAAATTTTCATTATTAACAAAGTTTGTGAATTTGCATTCTGACAGCCATTTCCTTCCTAGCCAGCTTGTAAGAAAACAGGGAATGTAAGTTTATGCACACTTCATTCTGTAAAGGTGCTCTATCTAGTTGATCCTCATTCATTCATATATCTCTGCTTCTGGGACTCTATCAGGCTCAGGGAAGCTCCTAGCACCAACCTATACTTTTTTTTCTGTCTTGTTACTAAAAACGGATCTGATTTTGGATCTTGGAGTAAGCATTCCAGCTTGGAAAATGTTCTTTGGGATCAGCCCTGCTCGGGGCACAGCACAGGGTCTCCTCATCCAATGCTCTTGCCTACCTTGATTGTCATTGCTTTTGGAAGCCTATCAGTTTTATGATTTGCAGATTCACATAAGGCTTTCTCTTCCACATCCCCTTTGATATTTTTAAGTGATATATAGGAAAGAAGAAAGTGACAAAATTATGCTACTCTCTTCAACTAGGAAGTTTCTACCAATAGATTTGATGTGAAGTACCATGAGACTAGGGGCTTCCCTGGTAGCTCAGCTGGTAAAGAATCACCTGCAATGCATGATACTCCAGTTTGTTTCCTGGGTCGGGAAAATCCCTTGGAGAAGGGATAGGCTACCCACTCCACTATTTTCGGGTTTCCCTGGTGACTCAGATGGTAAAGAATCCACCTGTAATGTGGGAGACCTGGGTTCAGTCCCTGGGTTAGGAAGATCCTCTGGAGGAGGGCATGGCAACCCACTCCAGTGTTCTGGCCTGGAGAATCGCCATGGACAGAGGAGCCTGGTGGGCTACAGTCCATGGGGTCACAAAGAGTTGGACATAATTGAGTGACTAAGCACAGCAGAGCAGCACCATAATACTAATTTGGCTGTAACTATACTATGAATTTCATTTTGATTTAATGCATCGACTCAGTGGACATGATTTTGACCAAACTCTGGGAGATAGAGAAGGACAAGGAAGCCTGGTGTGTTGCAGTCCATGGTATCACAAAGAATTGGACATGACTTAGTGACTGAACAACAAATGAACTTTTAGAAGTGAGTTTTAAAATTTCCAGATATAAACGGTTCTTTAATGGCTATTGGAAGACAGGGGATTATCTTTTGTTTTTATTTCTAATTGTACTGGATTTGGCTTTGCTGAGGCTTCCTCTCTTTCTTTTGGTTATGTTTGTTGTTTATTTATAAACTACAGAAATTAGAAATATTTTAATGTCCTCAAAAAGGAATGATTAGTATATGCCACTATGTATACAACTATATAATGGACTATTATTCCAACATATTTATTAAAAAATCACAATTTCAAAGATATTTAATGACAGGAAACATGTTGTTACTTAAAGAACTGTCAACTTACACTAGTTTTTTAATTTAGGGAAGTGAATTCATTAATTTGGATGTGTACATTTTAGAAAGTTGGAATGATTTATAATTCATCTCCTTTGTATTTGATTTGTATTTTCCAAATTATCAACATTGAGTGTAGTATAATTACTTAATCAAAAGTAAATTAAGTATTAAGCTCAATTTTCTAAAAGTAATGAAGCATGATGTTAGTTGGTTTAAATTTTCTAGTCTCGCATATGGAAAATCTTGGCAGATGTTCCAGAAAGTGTTTGAAAAAATACTTTATGTATGTTAGATTAAGCTTAATAATTATCTTATTAAAATCATCAATTTCTTAAGCTCGGTTGATATCTGAAGGGGAGCCATTTAAATCTCCTACCATAATTGTGGACTCAGCAATTTCTCCTTGAAGTTCTATGCTTTTTTGTTTTATCTACTTTGAAATTATATTATTAAGTAGATAAATCTCAATGATTGACATTTAGATTTGAATTTACACTGAAAGTTTTCTTCAAAGTGGAAGGGTAGTTGGGCTAACAGGTAGAAGTCATAAAGCATCTGCTCTAGTATGACCAGAAATATTTATATGATGAAGCATAAGTTAGTGACCTTAGATGAAGGTAACTAGTAAAATTCTTCATATCTTTCCAGCTTTTTCACTGTTATAAACAATTCTTAAATATGCTCGATATAAGGATATTTGAGGCCTTTTGTGATTTTTATTTTCCATTTCTCTAAATTCCTGGAATTAATATTAGTGGTTCAAATGGCATAATTATTTTCAAGGTTTTTGATAAGCATCACCAAGTTGCTTTTCAAGAAGATTTTACCAGAGAATCTTCCATCATGAACATATGAATGTGCTCATTTCAGCTCTTTGCTAACACTGTATACTATCATTTTGAGATATTTGTTTATTGGAACCATGGAAAGTAGTATTTCCTTTTGTCAGAGGCAGCCATTTGCCACCAAAATCCCTTCTTCCATTCTTCTGCAGCATGAGGCCATAGTTTCCCTCTTTTCCTTATGTCTGCCCAGTTACAGGCCTCATTCCCCAGCCCTCTTTGCAGCTAGATTTCACTTTGCGGCCAGATTATGGTAGTGTAAGCAGAAGGGCATGTGCCACTTGTGGAACTTGGCCTTAAAACACTGAATGCCTGTTTCCCCATGTTTTGTTTTCCCTTGGCTTTCCCTTGAAACATGGGTGAGCCTATGACAATGTGTTTGGGAACTGCAGAACTACAAGATGGGAGAAAATGGTACTTCTGAACAATAGTGTGAAACAAAACCACTAGCTGACTTGGACTTTGTCACCCATGACTGTTATAAGAGAGAGAAATAAACTTCTATGTTCCTTAAGCTACTTTATTTTGGGCCTCTTTTATTACATCAGCCTAGTTTTTACCCTGATTTATGTACTCATTTTATTTTATTTTGAATTATTTGCTGGATTTATATTATAAATTTCTTTAATGGGTTTGAATTAACTCTTTGTACATTAACATAAATAGTCCTTTGTTGTATATAATTTCATTTGCCTTCAGATTCTTCTTAGGCAATTAAATTTCTCAATTATATTGGTATCATGACCAACACATTTCTTCATTTTACTTAGTGAAATTGTCTCTGCTAATATACATAATGGTATTAATGAGAGTCCTGAAACTAATATTTACTTTCTGCTTCTGCCATTAATTCATCTGTAATATTAATTTCCAAGACCTTTTAGAGTCATATAATTCCATGATTTAAAATAGCTTTCATACTCAGGAACTAATAAGGACACATAAATCTAAGAGCTACAACTTTAAACCACAAGAAGAATGAGATAAGTATTGTAGATTATCTAGCTGTTTTGCCATTTCCTTCTTTTTGTTGTATTGCTAAAAGAATTGGAGACGGAACAATAACATAAGCAAGATTTCAATAAATTTTTGGAAGCTGAAAATTAAAGGAATGAAAACTAAATTAGTTGGATTATCATCTAAGTCAGTGGACCCCAGCCTTTTTGGCTCCAGTTTTTGGACCAGTTTTGTGGAAGACAATTTTTCCACAGACCAAAGGGGAGGGGAGAAGGATGGTTTCACGTTGATTCAAGTGTAGTAGGGTTCACACTCCTTTGAGAATCTAGTGTTACCGCTGAAGTGGAGCTCAGGTGGCAATGCGACCAATGGGGAGTGGCTATAAATACAGATGAGGCTTTGCTTGCTTTCCTCCACTTCTGCCCTGCTGTGCTGCTCAGTTCCTAACAGGCCATGGACCAGTTCTGGCCTAGCGTTTGGGGTGGTTGTTCAGTTGCCAAGTCTTGTCGGACTTCTTGCAACCCCATGCCAAGGACTGCAGCATGCCAGGCTTCCCTGTCCTTTACTATCTCCTGGAGTTTGCTCAAACTCCTGTCCATTGAGTTGGTGGTGCCATCCAACCATTTCATCCATTTTCATGCCGCTTCTCCAGGAGACTGGGGACCCATGATCTAAGTGATTATAGTGGGGGCCTACTGATGTAAGTTAATCACCATGCAGAACCTATAAGAGATTCATCAGTTGACAGTATCAAGTACTGTGAAGGATGAACATAGATCCTTTTTCATGTCTCAGGGGAGGAGAGTTTTAATCAGAACCATGGGGTACTTGGCATTTAAGAGTACAAGGGTGAGATGGGCTGAAAACACAGTATTTAGTGAAAATATGAACTATGGGATCCTCAGTCACTTTCTTTATTCCTAGCATTTCTGAAGCAATGTGTATAAGAAAATGAATGACCCTAGAGAAAACATCTTAAAATATTGAAATTTGAATTTCTTCCCATGAAAAGTGCCTAATGTAATGAAAGACCATAAAATGGGATATCATCATAAACTTTCAGAATAGGAATAAAGAAAAAAAAATCCTAAAGTCTTCCTGAAAGTAAAACAGGTCATGAATAAAAGATCAGAAATAAGAATGACATTAGACACATCAAGAATGAAACCGAAGTGTAAAGAAAATAGAGTCATGCCCTTATAAATGAAAGAAAAATTTCTTACTCAGGTATGAGGATAATGATATTTTCAAACTCTCAGGGTCTCAAAAAGTGATCTCTCATTCGCCCTTTTCCCCTGTAGGAATTGATAGGAGGATATGTTCAGCTAAAATGAAGGAGTAGATCAAGAAAAAGGAAAATGTGGAGTCCTGAAAAGAGGGGAAGACATTGTGAAGGGAATTATTAGGATGATGATTCTGTACCAGATGGAGAGAGCAGACAGTCTGCAATGGAGCAGGAGGAGCTGAACTGACATCTCCAGCACAGATGAGCTGAAGTAGTTGAAAATTTGAAAAAAAATTTGCTAGGTCTCTTTGAATCTTTGGGGAAAATTAGAGATAAGCACATTACAGACCAATTTTAAAAAAGTAATGTATTAATTAGGGAAAATAAACATATAAAACAAAAACATAATTGTAGTATCAGTTCAGTTCAGTTGCTCAGTTGTGTCCGACTCTTTGTGACTCCATGAATCGCAGCACGCCAGGCCTCCCTGTCCATCACCAACTCCCGGAGTTTACTCAGACTCATGTCCATTGAGTCAGTGATGCCATCCAGCCATCTCATCCTCTGTCGTCTCCTTCTCCTCCTGCCCTCAATCCCTCCCAGCATCAGGGTCTTTTCCAATGAGTCAACTCTTCGCATGAGGTGGCCAGAGTACTGGAGTTTCAGCTTCAGCATCAGTCCTTCCAGTGAACACCCAGGACTGATCTCCTTTAGGATGTATGCTTGTAGTATACTTGGCAGCATACAATATTTACAGTGACAGTGCTGTAAACTCTGACCACTGATTTCACCAAACAGTTACAAATGTGTTAGAAAGAAGGGTGGAGGTGAGGTATGTGTCTATGAGATTACAAAATCTTCACTGGTCTTCAGTGCTAATTTTATTCTTAAACTATGAATGAATTTGCATAATAAACATTTATTATGGACATGAATATATCCATATTTAGCATTGTTGTTCAGTCAGTCAGTCATGTCCAACTCTTTGTAACCCCATGGACTACAGCACTCCAGGCTTCCCTGCCCTTCACCATTTTCCGGAGATTGCTCAAGCCCATGTGCCTTGAGTCGGTGATGCCATCCAATCATCTCATCCTCTGTCGTCCCTTCTCCTGCCTTCAGTTTTTCCCAGTATCAGGTTCTTTTCCATTGAGTTGGCTCTTTGCATCAAGTGGCCAAAGTGTTGGAGCTTGAGCTTCAGCATCAGTCCTTCTAATGAATATTCAGGGTTGATATACTTTAGGATTGACTGGTTTGATCTCCTGATGGTCCAAGGAACTCTCAGGAGTCTTCTCCATCACCACAGTTCAAAAACGTCAATTCTCTGGAGCTCAGCCATTTTTATTGTCCAGCTCTCACATCCGAACATGACTACTTCAAAAACCATAGCTTTGACTATACAGACCTTTGTAGGCAAAGTAATGTCTCTGCTTTTTAATACTCTGTCTAGGTTTGTCACTGCTTTTCTTCCAAGGAGCAAGCATCTTTTAATTTCATAGCAGCAGTCACTGTCCACAGTGATTTTGAAGCCTAAGAAAATAGTCTGTCACTGCTTCCATTGTTTCCCCATCTATTTGTCATGAAGTGATGGGACTGCATGCCATGATCTTTGTTTTCTGAATGTTGAGTTTTAAGCCAGCTTTTTGACTCTCCTCTTTCACTTTCATCAAGAGGCTCTTTAATTCCTCTTCGCTTTCTGCCATTATGGTGATGTCATCTGCATATCTGAGATTACTGATACTTCTCCTGGCCACCTTGATTCCAGTTTGTGCTTCATCCAGCCTGGCATTTCGCATGATGTACTCTGCATATAAGTTAAATAAGCATGGTGACAATATACAGCCTTGACATACTTCTTTCCCAATTTTGAAATAGTCCATCGTTCCATGTCCAGTTCTAACAGTTGCTTCTTGACCTGCATACAGATTTCTCTGGAGGCAGGTAAGGTGGTCTGGTATTCCCATCTCTGTCAGAATTTCCATAGTTTGTTATGATCTACACAGTCAAAGTCTTTAGCATAGTCAATGGAACAAAGATGGATGTTTTTTGGAATTCTCTAACTTTTCCTATGATCCAAAAAATGTTGAATATTTGATCTGTCTCCTCTGCCTTTTCTAAATCCAGCTTGTCCATCTGGAAATTCTTGGTTCACATATTGTTGAAGCCTGACTTGAAGGATTTTGAGCATTAATTTGCTAGTATGTGAGATGAGGGCAATTTTGTGTTAGTTTGAACATTCCTTGGCATTGCCCTTCTTTGGGATCAGATTGAAAACTGACCTTTTTCAGTCATCCTGTGGCCACTGGTGAGTTTTACAAATTTCCTGGTATATTGAGTGTAGCACTTTAACAGCAAAATCTTTTAGGATTTGAAATAGCTCAGCTGGAATACCATCACCTCCGCTAGCTGTGTTTGTAGTAAGACTTCCTAAGGCCCACTTGACTTCACACTCCAGGATGTCGGGCTTTAGGTGAGTGATCACACAATTGTGGTTATCTGGGTCATTAAGATCTTATTTTGTATAGTTCTTCTGTGTATTCTTGCCACCTCTTCTTAACATCTTCTGCTTCTATTAGGTCCATACCATTTCCATCCCTTATTGTGCTCTTCTTAGTATGAAATATTCCCTTGGTATCTCTAATTTTCTTGAAGAGATCTCTGAATTTGCAATAAGGAGTTCATGGTCTAAGCCACAGTCAACTCCCAGTCTTGTTTTTGCTGACTGTACAGAGCTTTTCCATCTTCAGCTACAAAGAATATAATCAGTCTGATTTCAGTATTGACCATCTGATGATGTCCATGTGTAGAGTTGTCTCTTGTGTTGGAAGAGGGTGTTTGCTATGACCAGTGCATCCTCTTGGCAAAACTCTGTGAGCCTTTGCCCTGCTTCATTTTGTACTCAAGGCCAAACTTGCCTGTTACTCCAGGTATTTCTTAACTTCCTACTTTTGCGTTCCAGTTCCCTATGATGAAAAGGACATCTTTCTTTGGTGTTAGTTCTAGAAGTTCTTATAGGTCTTCATAGAACTGTTCAACTTCATCTTCAGTATTAGTGGTTGGGGCATAGCATTGGATTACTGTAATGTTGAATATTTTGCCTTGGAAATGAACCAAGATAATTTTGTCGTTTTTGAGATTGCACAGAAGTACTCCATTTCGGACTCTTTTGTTGACTATGATGGCTACTCTATTTCTTGTAAGTGATTCTTGCCCACAGTAGTAGCTATAATGGTCATCTGAATTCAATTCGCCCATTCCTGTCCATTTTACTTGGAATATTAGGTCCATGAATCAAGGTAATTTGGAAGTGGTCAACCAGGAGACACTTTGCATTAGATTTCCAGAAATTTTCTTAGAATAATCTTTTAAATTTAAAACTTCTGTCTGTGCTTTTAGAACCGATCATTGCAATGTTGATCCAACTGTAAGACTCTTGCATAAGAGCAGGAGTGGTGCAGTTATATTTTTAAGGTGTAGGTAAACTTTTAAAAATGTTCATCTTAGGTGAAACCCCATCACTTATTTTTTTAAATAACTTTACCAGTATTTCAGTATTCTTTTGCCACTGGTTTTCAGTGAATGTTGAAACCCTAAAGTTCCACAGAATCCTTGATAATAGGTCTCCCTATCCCCCATGAAATGGAAAATATGTGATTTGATCAAGAAGGTTTCACTCTAAACAGAATCAAAGGAGAATATTTATATTTGGGCACAACTTTTTTATCTTTTAGCAACTGTACCTTTCTTCTAACCCTTTCTTCCCCAGAGGTCTTGCCATGCTTTCTGAATAGAATATCCTTTCCCTTATTTGTCTCTTGATCTATATTTGTGTCTCTATCAAATATCCATTTAAAATAAGTTTTCTTCATCAAGGCCACTTGAATTCTGCTTCACACTGATCATTTCATTATTCCATTTCTCTTAGTGCTTGTGTTTTTTGTTACAATAATTTGTACCTGGTTTCATGTCATCTTTGCCTGTGTTGTTATATCTTTTCATCTGCATTTTGTTCCCCTATTATATTGTAAATTCTCTGAGAATGAGGACAATGTCTTTAACTTCATTTGCATATCTCCATGACATCCAGTAGAGAATTCCATTTGAAGGCAGTACTCAATTAAATGATATTTTCACTGACAGAATCATGTCTAGCTTTGGAAAATATGGTTTATGATGCACTCAATATCATTGTTATGTATTTTTTTCTTAAAAAGTCTTTAGGAAGCATACACACACAGCCTTATGTAGAAGATACAGGCTGAGTGGTTTCAACAAGACTTACCACTCAATGTATTGACATATAATTTAAAAAATTCAGATGGCAGATAACAAAACATCATTGGTACATGTATATATATAATTAATATTATCTGTCCAACCTGCATTTATATATATGTTTGTGGATATATAATATATATATATATATATATATAAATACACACACATCTATATATGTATATATACATCTATATATATATAAAAATGCAGGTTGGACAAATAATACTAATTAATTAATTTCAGTAATATCCAAAATAAACAAAAACTTACCTTTAGAGTACATTCTGCCTCTCCATATCTTAAAAAGTAGTTAACTTGGATTTATACATTTATATTAAAAATGTATGTTAAGAACAATAAAATTTCTAAGAGACTTTGGCTTTCTGTAGTACCCAGAATGTATATAACCTCTTTAGCTTGTTTTTTATAAATTTGCCTCAACGTTCTTTTTTAATCTCATCAAAATTATATCAAATGCTCAGTTCCAGAATTCTTCTTTTATCTCCTACTTTAAGATTTAACAGGTGGGATATTTCAAAAGAACAGCATGTATACTATCTATGGTGAAACAGATCACCAGCCCAGGTGGGATGCATGAGACAAGTGCTCAGGCCTGGTGCACTGGGAAGACCCAGAGGAATCGGGTGGAGAGGGAGGTGGGAGGGGGGATCGGGATGGGGAATACGTGTAAATCTATGGCTGATTCATATCAATGTATGACAAAACCCACTGAAATGTTGTGAAGTAATTAGCCTCCAACTAATAAAAAAAAAATAAGATAAAAAAAATAAAAGATTTAACAGAATCTTAAAATATTAAAACTCGAAGAGTTCATTAAGTTCCAACAGTTTCCAAATATGCTAAAACTACAAAATCAGGAAATTCATAAAACTGAAGATCCCAAGTCCTATTCCCTGCAGTTATCACTTACAAGTTAGGGTCTAGAAATCCATCATTTTAACAGGCACCCTACTAACTCCTAATGTATTGGCAAATCAATAGTTTACTCTGGTTTCTTCATCATAGATATACATAAATGAAGACATCATACACACATAAATATGTGTGTGTGTATGTGTGTGCATGTGTGGAGATGTAAGTGACATGCTGCTCCTCAGATGTGAATTCTAATTCTTAATCCTTCCCTGCCCCCATCCTCATCCAGTGGCACACTTCTGCTTATTTCCCCTGGGCAGTTCCAACTTCAAGTCTTTGCCCACACTCTTTCCCACCTGCAGTGGCCTCTTTTTTCCTTTGGACCAAATCAAACTATATGGTACATATTTATCGTGATGCCTTCCCCATGTCGGAATCATGCAGTTATCTTACTTCACTAAATTCTTGTGGGGCCATTTATCTGATACTGAATCAGATACTGCTAGCATGAAGATTATCTGTGGGTGATCCTGAGTTCTGCTCTGACTTGTGTTCCCATCAAGCCTATTAGAAATTCTACCTTGGGAAAAAATTTACCAAGGTAGAGGGGGAACCTTTTTAATGGCAGTAAATCCTTACTCATTTTGAGAAAGTGTTTTAACTATCAGCAAACTACATCAATGATCTGCTATAGTCTGAAAGTATCATGCATGATATCTTGGTTTCTCAGAAAAGAGATTCTCAAACTTTAATACACAGAAGAACCGCTTCCCATTGGATGTCTTAGTTTGGTCCAGGGTATTTTAATCTACACATGCTATACTATTACTCAGCTTTTGATTAGATTTTATCTCTTATTAAATTTGGAATCTCCCAAAGTATTCCACCTTTTCCATATCCCCCACCATAGCACCTGTCCATCATTAATTATATTATTAGTAAATACTTAAATTGAATAATTAAATCTGTCAAGACTGTTACTAAACTTTCTGATTTTTAAAATCTGTTGTTAAGAATGCTTAAAGCAGGAGTCTCATTGAAAGAAGTCTGAAACGCACCATACAAAATCCTTTCTCCTTTATTTAAGCCAAGAATGAAAGGTAAGAAAAAGGTGGAAGATGTCATTCTCAAAAAAGAAGCCCTAGGGACTTCCCAGGTGGTCCAGTGGTTAAAACTCTGCCTTCTAATGCAGGGGGCATGAGTTCCATCCCTGACTGAGGAATTAAGATCCCACATGCCTTGCAGTGTGTCCAAAATAAATAAATAAAGACAACTCTGTAAATTAAAAAAAAAGAAAATCAGAATATTATAAAGAATGGGTTTTCTTTTGCTACCATCAACTTCAGTTCACACAACTATTTATATGAAACTTCCCAATTAAAAGGCTAATAGAGTTTTACCAAGAGAACACACTGGTCATAGCAAACACCATCTTCCAACAACACAAGAGAAGACGCTACACATGGACATCACCAGATGGCCAACACCAAAACCAGATTGATTATATTCTTTGCAGCCAAAGAAGGACAAGCTCTATACAGTCAGCAAAAACAAGACCAGGAGCTCAGTGTGGCTCAGATCATGAACTCCTTATTGCCAAATTCAGACTTAAATTGAAGAAAGTGGGGAAAACCACTAGACCTGATTTAGGTACGACCTAAATCAAATCCCTTACGATTATACAGTGGAAGTGAGAAATAGATTTAAGGGACTAGATCTGATAAGACACAGTGCCTGATGAACTATGGACAGAGGTTCGTGACATTGTACAGGAGACAGGGATCAAGACCATCCCCAAGAAAAATAAATGCAAAAAAGCAAAATGGCTGTCTGAGGAGGCCTTACAAATAGCTGTGAAAAGAAGAGAGGCAAACAGCAAAGGAGAAAAGGAAAGATATACCCATTTGAATGCAGAGTTCCAAAGAATAGCAAGGAGAGATAAAGCCTTCCTCAGTGATCCATGCAAAGAAATAAAGGAAAACAATAGAATGGGAAAGACTAGAGATCTCTTCAAGAAGATTAGAGATACCAAGGGAACATTTCATGCAAAGATGGGCTTGATAAAGGACAGAAATGGTATGGACCTCATAGAAGCAGAAGATATTAAGAAGGGGTGGCAAGAAGACACAGAACTGTACAAAAAAGATCTTCACGACCCAGATAATCACGATGGTATGATCACTCACCTAGAGCCAGACATCCTGGAATGCGAAGTCAAGCGGGCCTTAGGAAACATCACTACGAACAAAGCTAGTGGAGGTGATGGAATTCCAGTTAAGCTATTTCAAATCCTGAAAGATGATGCTGTGAAAGTGCTGCACTCAATATGTCAGCAAATTTGGAAAACTCAGCAGTGGCCACAGGACTGGAAAAGGTCACTTTTCATTCCAATCCCAAAGACAGGCAATGCCAAAGAATGCGCAAACTACTGCACAATTGCACTTATCTCATATGCTAGTAAAGTAATGCTCAAAATTCTCCAAGCCAGGCTTCAGCAATACATGAACCATGAACTTCCAGATGTTGAAGCTGTTTTAGAAAAGGCAGAGGAACCAGAGATCAAATGGCCAACATCCACTGGATCATCGGAAAAGCAAGAGAGTTCCAGAAAAACATCTAGTTCTGCTTTATTGACTATGCCAAAGCCTTTGATTGTGTGGATCACAATAAAATGTGGAAAATTCTTAAAAAGATGGGAATACCAGACCACCTGACCTGCCTCTTGAGAAACCTGTATACAAGTCAGGAAGCAACAGTTAGAACCAGACATGGAACAACAGACTGGTTCCAAATAGGAAAAGGAGTATGTCAAGGCTGTATATTGTCACCCTGCTTATTTAACTTATATGCATAGTACCATCATGAGAAACGCTGGGCTGGAAGAAGCACAAGCTGGAATCAAGATTGCAGGGAGAAATATCAATAACCTCAGATATGCAGACAACACCACCCTTATGGCAGAAAGCAAGGAAGAACTAAAGAGCCTCTTGATGGAAGTGAAAGATGAGAGTGAAAAATTTGGCTTAAAGCTCAGCATTCAGAAAACTAATATCATGGCTTCTGGTCCCATCACTTCATGGCAAATAGATGGAGAAACAGTGGAAACAATGACAGATCTTATTTTTTGGGGCTCCAGAATCACTGCAGATGGTGATTGCAGCCATGAAATTAAAAGACACTTGCTCCTTGGAAGGAAAGTTATGACCAACCTAGACAGCATATTAAAAGGAAAGACATTATTTTGCCAACAAAGGTCCATCTAGTCAAGGCTGTGGTTTTTCCAGTAGTCATGTATGGATGTGAGAGTTGGACTATAAAGAAAGCTGAGGGCTGAGAATTGATGCTTTTGACCTGTGGTGTTGGATAAGACTCTTGAGAGTCCCTTGGACTGCAATGAGATCCAACCAGTCCATCCTAAATGAAATGAATCCTGAATATTCGTTGGAAGGACTAACGTTGAAGCTGAAACTCCAATACTTTGGCCACCTGATGCAAAGAGCTGACTCATTTGAAAAGACTCTGATGCTGGGAAAGATTGAAGGTGGGAGGAGAAGGGGACGACAGAGGATGAGATAGTTGGGTATCACTGACTCAATGGACGTGAGTTTGAGTGAACTCCAGGAGTTGGTGATGGACAGGGAGGCCTGGCATGCTGCAGTCCATGGGGTTGCAAAGAGTTGAACATGACTGATCGACTGAATTGAACTGCAAATTAAATTATATATTTACAAAATCAGCTGTACTAGATTTTGGAATTTAGAAATAATTCTGACCCATGAAGGAGTAATAACTGTTAGAATAAATGCTCGTGTCCTAGTTGGCTTTAGAATTTAAGTAAAAATTTAGAGAGCCGTCTCTCTCAAGGAAGAGCTTCCATGGGGTCAGTTGCAAGGGCACTTTCTCTACTGTCTTGTTGCTTATCAATTGGGATGTTTTATACAAGCACCCGAATGCCGTGTGTGGCTCTCTAAGGTTTAATGGATCTCCATAGTAGTAAATTGTGGGTTCTCTCTGACAAGGAGGAAGGGTTTTAAATCTATTGTAGTAGGTAGTAGTAGTAGGTAGTAGAAGACACTTGGTGGACTTCAGACTGTCATTCACACCTCTTTTTGCAGTAAATATTTCTGAAGATGCACAGACTTTTGAGGTTTCTAGGACCCACTTAGACCAGTGACTATCATAAGTTTTACCAAGAATTCCTTCTTTTGGATTAAGGCTCAAAGATTAATTTGCTTTAATCACAAACTTTATTCTTCCCAGTTCACGAATAGATGGCAGTATTAGTGTAACTTTAGTCCATTTATAAATATTCTTCATATCAATGCATATAGAGAAAAAGCCAATAAAGTGACAGCTTTATATAAAATTTTTGTTTTGTTTTGGCTCCTCCTCAAATGGGAAGGCATTAATTTTCTTTTTTATTATTATTAGGAGATATCTACTTTTCAATTTATTAGAACATTTTTCCCTTGCTTATAGTCATTTTTATTGGTGACTATGACAATATCTTTCAGATATAGGTTGGTATTGTTATCTTAATTTTATGGTTACTGCATTTAATCTATTTTATGCTTATCTCTGGTCTCCTGTTTATGGCAATGTGTGTCCTGGTAAAAGAGTCTGCAACTTTCCCACATTCCTGTGATATAACCCAAGCACTTTGTCCGATATTTGACAATAGTACCATCCCATGAACCACACTTATCTTTGTAGGTATGCTGATTTTCTCACTTCTTCTATGTGTGAAGTTATATCACATATTTATTACCTCCAGTAAACATTAGCATTAGGCTGTGACTGAAAGTGTCCCAAGTGAGATTTCATTTTTAGCATTCAATGATAAGGAAAATCCTTGCATGAGTGCCTCATTCTATCAGACTTTCACTCTTGTGCCCTCCCCTTCCCCATTTTCTCTCATTGTCTGTCAAAGAAATTCTCACTGTTCATAAATGAATTTGGTGTTCTCAAGTGCAGGGAGGAGCAGAAGAGGGAAGGAAGAGAACCTGAGCAGTCACATGGAAGGTTCAGAGCAGAATCTGAAGCCAGATGACCTAGAAGCATCAGGGTCTGCCATTAATATCTGGATATCTTGAGAAAGTTACTTTACCTTGTTGTGCCTCAGTTTCTCCATCTGTAGTATTAGTTGCTCAGTTGTGTCCTACTCTTTGCAACCCATGGACTGTAGCCTGCCAAGGCTCCTCTGTCCATGGGATTCTCCAGGCAAGAATACTAGGGTGGGTTGCCATGCTCTCTTCCATCTCCATCTGTAAAATGGGGATAAAAGCAGAATGTACCTTAGAGTTTTTCTAAGGATTAATTGGATTAGTATTTTTAAAACATTTAGAAGGCTACCTAGAGTAGAGGGTAATACATAAATAGATAAATAACAGATGTTCTGACCCCAATAAAAGACTTCTTAAAATTAAAAAAGAAGTAAAAGCCTTCAGAGTGATGGAAATCGGCAATGGAGAAGTAACTGATTGCAGTTTAGGACTTTGCAGTAACATAAGAATATGAATCATTTTAGTATAACCTTCTTAAGTGAACAATGCAAAGAAATAGAGGAAAATGACAGAATGGGAAAAAAACTAAAGATCTAGTATGTGAACCAAGAACTTCCAGATATACATGCTGGATTTAGAAAAGCAGAGGAACAAATGATCAAATTGCCAACATAGATTGGATCATAGAAAAAAAGCAAGGGAATGCCAGAAAAACATCTGCTTCATTGACTATGCTAAAGTGTTTGTGTAGATCACAACAAACTGTGGAAAGTTCTTCAAGAGATGAGAATACCAGACTACCTTACCTGTCTCCTGATAAACCTGTATGTAGGTCAAGAAGCAACAGTTAGATCTGGGCATGGAACAGCAGACTGGTTCAAAATTGGAAAAGGAATATGACAAGGCTGTATATTGTCACCTTATTTATTTAACTTCTATGCATCATGGGAAATGCTGGGCTGAATGAAGCACAATCTGGAGGAGAAATATCAATAACCTCAGATATGCTGATGATACCACCCTAATGGCAGAAAGCAAAGAGAAACTAAAGAGCCTCTTGATGAAGGTGAAAGAGGAGAGTGAAAAAGCAGGCTTAAAACTCAACATTCAAAAAACTAAGATCATGGCATTTGGTCCCATCACTTCATGGTATATAGATGGGGAGAAAATGAAACAGTGACAGATTTTATTTTCCTGGGCTCCAAAATCACTGTGGACAGTGATTGCAGCCATGAAATTAAAAGATGCTTGTTCCTTGGGAGAAAAGCAATGACAAACCTAGACAGCATACTAAAAAACAGAGACATCACTTTGCTGACAAAGCCCATCTAGTCTATGGTTTTTCCATTAGTCATGTATGGATGTGAGAGCTGGACCATAAAGAAGGCTGAACGCCGAAGAATTGATGCTTTCCAACTGTGGTGCTGGAGATGACTCTTGAGAGTTCCTTGGACTGCAAGGAGATCAAATCAGTCACTCTTAAAGCAAATCAACCCTGAATATCCATTGGAAGGACTGATGCTGAAGCTGTGATATGTGATATGTGATATGAAGCTGAAGCTATGATATTTGGCCACCTGATATGAAGAGCCAACTCATTGAAAAAGATCCTGATGCTGGGGAAGATTGAGGGCAGGAGGAGAAGGGAACAACAGAGGACTGGATGATTGGATGGCATCATCAACTCAATGGACATGGGTTTGAGCAAACTCTGGGAGATAGTGAAGGACAGGGAAGCCTGGCATGCTGCAGTCCATTGGGTTGCAGAGTCAGACATGACTGAGTGACTGAACAAAAATATACAAACTTGCATAGAAAAATCAGTCTCTATATGTTATATACTTCTTTGTTGCTTTAGGCCATTAATTACACAGTGGAAAAGAGGTCAGAACAGTAAATTGTTATATTGGAATGGTTACTACAAGAGACAAATACTCTTCTTGACTGGAGTTCACTAAGTCCATCTTGTAAATAAATGGACATAATGCTTATTATTTCCTCCAGGAATCTCCTGGGCAATTCTTCATGATTCTTTGCCTGGAAATTCCTGTGAATAAATTGCTAACAGTTTCCTAATGAGTGAGTCATAATGTATATTAGTGGTTTTTACCTACACAAGGCGAACACCCTTTTCCAAAAACTCTCCTTCTTCCTTAAGATGTGACAGGGCCTGAAACATTCACACAAACATTTGTATAGCACTCTTTGTCTTCCAGACATTTTGAAACTATTTGAAATAAGTTTCCAAACCAGTAAATTTCTAGAAATTTATTTTATGATTATAAATACTATGTCCAATATTATATCAGAGAGCATACACTACTTATTTCATCTTCCGATTATAAATAATCCTGCATATTCTTTGCCCTAAAATGTGTGCTTGTGTGGGAAAGACAACTATGGTTAAGTTTAAATCTCCAATAATAAAAGCAAGATAGTGAAGCAAAGTTAGGAAAAAAATTTTTTAGTAGTCAAAAACTAAAATATTGTGTCCTGATTCATGAAAAAAAATGTATTTTGGAAATGTAGATTTCAATTCCTCTCTTGGCAAAGTCTATTTTATGGCTACTACTTCATTTTCCATATGCACGATCCTCAAATAACTAGAAATGGTAAGGACATCTGACTAGGTGCTATTATTACACTTTTAAAACAAGCATTTAAATATTTTTCTTTTTTAAAAAACATTTTTTGATGTGGACCTTTTTTACTCTTTATTGAATTTCTTACAATATTGCTTCTGTTTTATGTTTGAGTTTGGGGGCCTGAGGTATGTGGGATCTTAGCTTCCCTACCAGGGATGGAATTCACACCCACTGTGTGGCATTGGGTGGCAAAATGTTAACCACTGGATCACCAGGGGAGTCCCTAAATATTCTTCTCTATTGTGAATTTGTGGAGCTGTTGTAATAAAATCCTTTTCAATTATAGGTTTGCATACATACTTAATGAAGAGAAAGACAAATAAGGTTATTGAATTTATGTTTTAATTTGTTTGTGGTGCTTTGAAAGACAGAATATATGTCTACTATGAATGTATGATATATGAATATCCTCACTAATTTAGTATGGATTTTGTGAGCTGTGGCATAGTATCACTCAGTCAGTCTACTAAAGGTATCAGTGCACTATCACAGTGAACAGTCTTGAGTCTCTATGCCTCAGTTTAGCCCTCAGAAATCAAAATCCATCTGTTAAAAACATACACGTTAAGGGAAACTACATGAAGGACTGGACTCTTGCCATGAAGGAGGTCAGAGAAATTCCATAATGGCAGATTACACTGAACTACCGAGGTTATAACCCCCTACAGGTTTTTGACAGTCATTCATGAGCAACTAAACCAATACTAGGTATCCCAAGACCATCAGGTAAAGACCTACACACTTATTGGGAACAAGTCCAATTTTAGATAGCTGGAAAGTCAACATACTCTCAGAGGAGCCCAACAAGATGTATTTCTGTGAAAGAATCTAGAGGCCTAATTTCCTAGTGGCTTTTTTTAAAAAATGCCTATATATATCCCAAATTTGTATTTAAGAGGCTCTAACCTGCATTCAAGCTGCTTCTGTACAGACCCTGCAGTAGAAACTCATAAATTTTAAGCAAGCCATATTTTATGAAAACATAACTTTTTATTTGGGTGATAGAAAATATAGGTAATAAAAAATGTAAATAAGGGTCTTCATAAACCTCAGTGATTAGTTGCCTGCTGGAATATACTATGGAAAGGTAATTTATACACAACAGTAAGAGTGTTCAGTGTAAATCTTTGTCAAATTTTATGACATATGGGACAGTTTTGATAATTTTTCTATGATGACCACAAAATTTACTGGAGAAAAAGATGGCCTATGGAAATCTGAAGTGCTCATTTTTTCATCCAGATAAGCAATTTAAGTCCATTATAATGTGAGCTTCTATTTTAAGAAATATTTTGTGAGATATCAGTATATTTCTTAATCAAAATGGTATGATCTTACCCAAATTGAAGATACATTAATTGCAACTGTGAAGTTAACTTGCTGTTCTATTTAACTATCCATGTCACAAAACTAAATATTATTAGAGTATGGAACTTTTTTCAGAAGAAAATTGTTTTTGTTGTGAGGTTTAACTGCTGAAATTTAAGGACTCAAATCACTAGGTATGTCTCATTCCACCAAAACAGATGCTCTCCGTGTTGTCCCCTGCAGCAATGTTCTAGGCATTCCATATGGCTAATTCAACTACTAACAAGTACATGCAAAAAACTGTGAGATGAAGTAAAACTGAGTAATTGGGACAATCGATTTAAGTATGATAGCTCATCAAAGAATTTTATTATATTATTTCAATTAAATAATTGGTAGGTTTTAGTTCCAGCTGTATAAATTATTGAACAGTTGTAATTTTGAAATTAGATCAAGAAACATGAAAATTTACAGTCTTAAAGAGTTTTTTTTTCTTTTTTAAGATCTTAGGCTAGTAAATAAGCTCTGATTTTCATAGTTATATAGTGTGTGGATACTCGTCCACAATGATTTTGCCGCCTAATAAAATAGTCTGTCACTATTTCCATTTCCACCTCCTTTCTTTGCCATGAAGTGATGGAACTGGCTACCATGATCTTAGTTTTTTGAATGTTGTGTTTTAAGCCAGAATTTTCACTCTCTTTTTCAATCTGGATGACTTGTATTTGTTTTTCTTGCCTAATTGCTTTGTATAGAACCTCCAGTAAAAAGTTGAATAGAAGTGACATCCTTATCTTTTCCTTATCTTAGGGGAAAGTATTCTAGTCTTTCACCAGTAAGTGTGATGTTAGCTCTAGGTTTTCCATAGATGCCCTTTATTAGGTTGAGAAGGTTGCTTTCTGTTCTTAGTTTTCTGAGAGTTTTTATCTTCAATGGGCCTTGAATTTTTGTCAAGCATATTGCTCCACCTATGAAGGTGATCATGTGATTATTGTTCTTTATTCTAGTTTTGCAGTATACTACCTTGATTGACTTTTGTAAGTTAAGCAAACTTTGCATTGCTAAGATAATCCACTTGGTCAAGGTGTGTAATACTTCTTATATGTTGCTGGGTTCAGTTTTCTAGTTTTTTTTATTAAGGATTTTTACAGCTGTATTCATAACAGATATTGGTTTGTAGTTTTTCTTTTCTTGTGATATCTTGGTCTGGTTTGGTATCAGGGTAATACTGATATCATAAAATGAGTTAGGAAGTATTCCCTCCTCTTCTGTATTTTGTAATATTTATGAAGGATTGATATTAGTTCTTTAAGTGTTGGTAGAATTCACTAGTAAAGCTATCTGATTCCAGGTTTTTCCTTATAGGAAGTTTTAAAATTACTTATTCAATCTCTGAATATAGGTATATTCAGATTTCATACTTCTTTTTGAGCCAATTTTGATAGTTTGTGTCTTTCTAAGAATTTTTCTTAGGAGAGGTAAGAATTTGTCTTAGGAGAAATAAGAAGGCCTTCTTAAATGAACAATGCAAAGAAATAGAGGAAAAAAATAGAATGGGAGAGAATAGAGACCTCCCAAGAAAACTGGAAATATAAAGGGAACATTTCATGCAAGGACGGGCATAATAAAGATCAGAAACAGTAAGGACCTAAGAAAAGCAGAAGAAATTAAGAATAGGTGGCAAGAAGAAGAACTGTACGAAAAAGGTCTTAATGACTCAGATAACCACTATGCTGTCATCACTCACCTAGAGTCAGACATCCTGGAGTGTGAAGTCAAGTGGGCCTTAGGAAACATTACTACAAACAAAGCTAATGGAGGTGACAGAATTCCTGTTGAGCTATTTCAAATCCTAAAACATGATGCTGTTGAAATGCTGATCTCAATATGCCAGCAAATTTGGAAGACTCAGCAGTAGCCATAGGACTGGAAAAGGTCAGTTTTCACTCCAATCCCAAAGAAAAGCAATGCCAAAGAATGCTCCATCTATTGTACAGTTGTGGTCATTTCACATACTAGCAAGGTTATGCTCAGAATCCTTCAAGAACTTCCAGATGTACATACCAGGTTTAGAAAAGATAGAGGATTTACATGTATTCCCTTCTACCTTTTCTAAACCTGGTATGTACATCTGGAAGTTCTTGAAGGATTCTGAGCATAACCTTGCTAGTATGTGAAATGACCACTACAATATTGTAAAGTAATTAGCCTCCAACTAATAAAAATAAATGAAAAAAAATTAAAAAAAAAAAAAAAAAGAAAAGGTAGAGGAAGCAGAGACCAAATTGCTAACATTTTTTGGATCATGGAGAAAGCAAGAGAGTTCCAGAAAACACCTACTTCTGCTTCATTGATTACGCTAAAGCCTTTGACTGTGTGGATCACGGCAAACTGTAGAAAATTCCTAAAGAGAAGGGAATACCAAACCACCTTATCTGTTTCCTGAGAAACCAGTATGCTGGTCAAGAAGCAACAATTAGAACTAGACATGGAACAATGGGCTGGTTCAAAACTGGGAAAGAAGTATGACCAAGGCTGTATATTGTCACCCTGCTTATTTAACTTCTATGCAGAGTACATCATGGGAAGTGCTGGGCTGGATGAAGCACAAGCTGAAATCAAGATTGCTGGGAGAAGTATCAATAACCTTAGATATGCGGATGATACCACTCTAATGGCAGAAAGTGAAGAGGAACTAAAAAGTCTTTTGATGAGGGTGAAAGGGGAGAGTGAAAAAGATGGCTTGAAACTCAACAAGAAAAAGCTAAGATCATAGCATCCCATCCCACCACTTCATGGCAAATAGATGGGGGAAAGTGGAAACAGTGACTGTTTATTTTCTTGGGCTCCAAAATCACTGCAGATGGTAACTGTAGCCACGAAATTAAAAGATGCTTGCTCCTTGGAAGGGTAGCTATGACAAACCTAGACAGCATATTGAAAAGCAGAGACATCACTTTGCTGACAAATGCCTGTCTAGTCAGAGTTATGGTTTTTCCAGTAGTCATGTATTATGTGAGAATTGGACCATAAAGAAGACTGAGCACCAAAGAATTGATTCTTTTGAATTGTGGTGTTGCAGAAGACTCTTGAGAGTCTCTTGGGCTGCAAGGAGATCCAACCAGTCAATCTTAAAGCAAATCAACCTTGAATATTCATTGGAAGGATTGATGCTGAGGCTGAAGCTTCAGTCAGGCCACCTGATGTGAAGAACCAATTCATTGGAATAGATCCTGATTCTGGGAAACCTTGGGGGCAGGAGGAAAAAAGGGGGTGGCAGAGAATGAGATGGTTAGATAGCATCACCGACTTGATGGACATAATTTTAGCAAATTCCAGAAGATAGTGGAGGACAGGGGAGTCTGTTGTGCTATAGGCCGTGGGGTTGCAAAGAGTCTGACACAACTTAGCAACTGAACAACAACAATGACAAGAATTTGTCTGCCTTACCTAAGTTAATACATAGCACTCCCTTATAATCTTTTTTATTTCTATAAGATTGAGAGTTATGTTCCTTCTTTCATTCCTGATTTTAGTAATTTGAGTCTTCTCTCAGGAAATTCCCTGAGGTGGTTTTCCCTAGATTTTCAGGGATTTTTCTCCTGCCCTCTGGTGTGCATGTGTGTTACTAAGTGTTCCAGGTCTGTGTTACAGCATACAAAGCCCTAAATGTTATGGCTTTGAGCCCTCAACAAGTCATTTCAGTGGGAGGAAGCAGGCGTGGTTAGTGAGAATTCTGATGGGAAAGCCATATTCCCAAATTTTGAGAAGTCCCTGCACTTAGCTATTCCTTGGATCTCCCTTTCCTCAGGCCCCCAACATCATCCTTTCCAAGTCCCTTATCATCTGATGAAACCATCTACCACCATCTGTGAACTAATGTGGATGTGTAACTCTAGCCAACTCTCCTAGGTAGAGTGATAGCTGAATGTAACCCTGAAAATTTCTTCTCACCAGAAATATTTCTTTCCCTATGTACTTTAGGACCTCCTTGCTTCTACTATGCATCTTCAAATCATATAAAACTATTCACAACCCATAGTTCAGCCCGTTTCTCCCTAATCAGCTGGTTATGATGAAATCATCATATGACCATACTAAGTTGCTTCAGTTGTGTCCAGCTCTTTTCACCCCTATGGACCGTAGCCCACCAGGCTCCTCAGTCAATGGGATTCTCCAGGCAAGAGTACTGGAGTGGGTTGTCATTTCCTCCTCCAGGGACCATTGGTGTGGATTAAAAGAGAAATAACAGTGAACCAGGAATGGAAGCTCTGGTAAGTGGGAACCATCTGCTTATGAAGCCTAATTGTGTCTCCAGTGTCTGCGTAAGTGCCTTCTTTCATGTATCACTACCACTCAAAAGGAAATATCATTGTGTGTGCCTACCTTTATGGCTTTGTGGATTAGATTACCCACATTTATGATGGGTATGTTTGATTGCAAGGTGACTTTGTTGCCTCATGGGCAGTTCACCAGATATAAGATATTTCTGTGACTTTCTATTTGGCACTAGTGGTAAAGAACCCACCTGCTTAGTGCAGGATATATAAGAGGCACGAGTTTGATCCCTAGGCTGGGAAGATCCCCTGGAGAAAGGAATGGCTACTCACTCCAGTATCCTTGCCTGGAGAATCCCATGGACAGAGGAGCCTGGCAGGTGACCGTCCATGGGATCGCAAAGAGTCGGACACGACTGAAGTGACTTAGCATGCACGCATGCATTATTTTGGTACAAAGATGTAGATATAAAGGCTTTCGGTTTTACTTTCTACTAATATTGTAACGCTTCACATTCCATAGGTCTGGGAACCAGTGTAGATTCTGTGAACTGCCCACTAAGTTAGAAAGTGTTCCCTAGACTACAGAGCATGAAGAAAGCAGGAGGAAGGGGAAAGGGAGTGAGTCAGGGAGGAAGGGAGAGCAAATGCCAAGGGAGTATTAGCCCAGCCACTGCTTCTGCTGCTTCTGCTGTTGCTGCTATTCTGCCTCTTCTTAATTAGGAATCAATTCAAAGTAACAAAAATTGCAAGATTGGAATAAGGGACTTACTTCCCTCCCCAGCCCCATCCCTGAATTGTTGCTGTTCTTTAGTCACCAAGTCGTGTCTGACTCTGTTCTCCACCATCTCCCAGAGCTTGCTCAAACTCACGTCCATTGAGTCAGTGATGCTATCTAACTATCTCATCCTCTGTTGGCCCCTTCTCCTCCTGGCCTCAATCTTTCCCAGCATTAGGGTCTTTTCCAGAGAGTCATCTCTTCACATAAGGTGGTCAAAGTATTGCAGCTTCAGCTTCAGCATCAGTCCTTCTAATGAATATTTAGGGCTGATTTCCTTTAGGAATGACCCCTCATCCCCAAATTATTTGAGAGTAAATTGCCAACATAATGCTCACTACCCTTAGCTACTTCAGTGTATATTTCTGACAAAGTCAGTCTCCTTCATAACCATAACATAAATGTCAAAACCAAACTCCATCCAGATGCCTGATAGTCATCTAATCCCAGACTCTACTCATTTGTACCAGTTGTGCCATTGCTATAACCTTTATAACAAAAGGATCCAGTCTAGCATCTCACTTTGCTGCTGTTAGTTACCATGTCTCTTTATCTTTGTTCAGTTGGAGTCATTCCCCAACTTTCCTTGATTTTCATGGCCATAACATTTTTGAAGAATACAAGTCAGTTATCTTGTAGAAGTTTCCTTATTCCATGTCTGATGTTTCGTCATTATATTCAAGTTATAGTCTTTTTTTTTTTTTTTTACTTTTTTACTTTGGAAATTTTATTTTATTTATTTATTTTTTTTTATTAGTTGGAGGCTAATTACTTCACAACATTTCAGTGGGTTTTGTCATACATTGATATGAATCAGCCATGGATTTACACGTATTCCCCATCCCGATCCCCCCTCCCACCTCCCTCTCCACCCAATTCCTCTGGGTCTTCCCAGTGCACCAGGCCGGAGCACTTCAAGTTATAGTCTTTAGTAGGAATATTACAGAAGTGATTTTGTGTTCTCTTCTCATTGCATCCTACCAAGTGGTGCACGATTTTTTATTTGTTTCATTATTGGTGAGGGGAACTTTGATCACTTGATCAGGTGGTGACAATCAGGCATCTCCACTTTTTCAGTTCAGTTCAGTTCAGTCGCTCAGTCATGTCTGACTCTTTGCGACCCCATGAACTGCAGCACTCCAGGCCTCCCTGTCCACTACCAACTCCTGGAGTTTACCCAAACTCATGTCCATTGAGTCGGTGATGCCATCCAACCATCTCACCCTCTGTTGTCCCCTTCTCCTCCTGCCCTCAATCTTTCCCAGTATCAGGGTCTTTTCAAATGAGTCAGTACTTTGCATCAGGTGGCCAAAGTACTGGAGTTTCAGCTTCAACATCAGTCCTTCCAGTGAATATTCAGGACTCATTTCTTTCAGGATGGACTGATTGATCTCCTTGCAGTCCACGGGACTCTCAAGAGTCTTCTCCAACACCACAGTTCAAAAGTATCAATTCTTCGGCCCTCAGCTTTCTTTATAGTCCAGCTCTCAACATCCATACATGACCACTGGAAAAACCTTAGCCTTGACTAGATGGACCTTTGTTGGCAAAGTAATGTCTCTGCTTTTTAATATGCTGTCTAGGTTGGTCATAACTTTCCTTCCAAGGAGTAAGCATCTTTTAATTTCATGACTGCAATCACCATCTGCAGTGATTTTGGAGCCCAGAAAAATAAAGTCAGCCACTGTTTCCACTGTTTCCCCATCTATTTGCCATGAAGTGATAGGACCAGATGCCATGATCTTAGTTTTCTGAATGTTGAGCTTTAAGCCAACTTTTTCACTCTCCTCTTTCACTTCCATCAAGAAGCTCTTTAGTTCTTCCTCACTTTCTGCCATAAGGGTGGTGTCATTTGCGTATCTGAGATTATTGATATTTCTCCCGGCAATCTTGATTTCAGCTTGTGCTTCTTCCAGCCCAGTGTTTCTCATGATATACTCTGCATATAAGTTAAATAAGCAGGGTGACAATATACAGCCTTGATGCACTCCCTTTCCTATTTGGAACCAGTCTGTTGTTCCATGTCCAGTTCTAACTGTTGCTTCCTGACCTGCATACAGGTTTCTCAAGAGGCAGGTCAGGTGGTCTGGTATTCCCATCTTTTTAAGAATTTTCCACATTTTATTGTGATCCACACAATCAAAGGCTTTGGCATAGTCAATAAAGCAGAACTAGATGTTTTTCTGGAACTCTCTTGCTTTTCCGATGATCCAGTGGATGTTGGCCATTTGATCTCTGGTTCCTCTGCCTTTTCTAAAACAGCTTCAACATCTGGAAGTTCATGGTTCATGTATTGCTGAAGCCTGGCTTGGAGAATTTTGAGCATTACTTTACTAGCATATGAGATAAGTGCAATTGTGCAGTAGTTTGCGCATTCTTTGGCATTGCCTTTCTTAGGGATTGGAATGAAAAGTGACCTTTTCCAGTCCTGTGGCCACTGCTGAGTTTTCTAAATTTGCTGGCATATTGAGTGCAGCACTTTCACAGCATCATCTTTCAGGATTTGAAATAGCTCAACTGGAATTCCATCACCTCCAACAGCTTTGTTTGTAGTGATGTTTCCTAAGGCCCGCTTGACTTCACATTCCAGGATGTCTGGCTCTAGGTGAGTGATCACACCATCGTGATAATCTGGGTCGTGAAGATCTTTTTTGTACAGTTCTTCTGTGTATTCTTGCCACCCCTTCTTAATATCTTCTGCTTCTGTGAGGTCCATACCATTTCTGTCCTTTATTGAGCCCATCTTTGCATGAAATGTTTCCTTGGTATCTCTAATTGTCTTGAAGAGATCTCTAGTCTTTCCCATTCTGTTGTTTTCCTCTATTTCTTTACGTTGATCACTGAGAAAGGCTTTCTTATCTCTCCTTGCTATCTTTGGAACTCTGCATTCAAATGGGTATATCTCTCCTTTTCTCCTTTGCATTTCTCTTCTCTTCTTTTCAGAGCTATTTGTAAGGGCTCCTCAGACAGCCATTTTGCCTCTTTGCATTTATTTTTCTTGGGGATGGTCTTGATCCCTATCTCCTGTACAATGTCATGAACCTCCGACCATAGTTCATCAGGCACTCTATCAGATCTAGTCCCTTAAATCTCACTTTCACTATATAATCATAACGGATTTGATTTAGGTCATACCTGAATGGTCTAGTGGTTTTCCCCACTTTCTTCAATTTAAGTTTGAATTTGGCAATAAGGAGTTCATGATCTGAGCCACAGTCAGCTCTCAGTCTTGTTTTTGCTGACTGTATAGAGCTTGTCCATCTTCGGCTGCAAAGAATATAATCAATCTGATTTCGATGTTGACCATCTGGTGATGTCCGTGTGTAGAGTCTTCTCTTGTGTTGTTGGAAGAGGGTGTTCACTATGACCAGTGCGTTCTCTTGGCAAAACTCTATTAGCCTTTCCCCTGCTTCATTCCGTACCCCAAGGCCAAATTTGCCTGTTACTCCAGATGTTTCTTGACTTCCTACTTTTGCATTCCAGTCCCCTATAATGAAAAGGACATATTTTTGGGGTGTTAGTTAGTCTTGTAGGTCTTCATAGAACTGTTCAACTCCAGCTTCTTAAGCATTACTGGTCAGGGCATAGACTTGGATTACGATAATATTGAATGGTTTGCCTTGGAAACAAACAGAGATAATTCTGTCGTTTTTGAGATTGCATCCAAGTACTGCATTTCAGGCTCTTTTGTCGACTTAGATGGCTACTCCATTTCTTCTAAGAGATTCTTGCCCACAGTAGTAGATATAATGGTCATCTAAGTTAAATTCACCCTTTCCAGTCCATTTTAATTTGCTGATCTCTAAAATGTCAATGTTCACTCTTGCCATCTCCTGTTTGACCACTTCCAATTTGCCTTGATTCATGGACCTAACCTTCCAGGTTCCTATGCAATATTGCTCTTTATAGCATCGGACCTTGTTTCTATCACCAGTCACATCCACAACTGGGTGTTGTTTTTACTTTGGTTCCATCTCTTCATTCTTTCTGGAGTTATTTCTCCACTGATCTCCAGTAGCATATTGGGCACCTACCGACCTGGGGAGCTCATCTTTCAGTGTCCTATCTTTTTGCCTTTTCATGCTGTTCATGGGGTTCTCAAGGCAAGAATACTGAAGTAGTTTGCCATTCCCTTCTCCAGTGGACCACATTCACCACTTTTTACTCTGCAATTAATAAATATTTTGTTGTGAGTTATTTTGAGATAATGTTTCTCATCAAGTTGAAAATGTTTCATTGATGTATTATGTCGTTATGGACTCATGAATGTGTTTTGTCCCGTGGGTTATGATTCATTACTGTTATTTATTTTATCACTAAAATTGTGCCAGATTTGGCCTGTGCTGTGTGTCTTCACCCTGGCTTCTGTGACTTGGTGAAATATCACCACTTTTAAGAGCTTTCTCACTTTTTGGCAGAATAGGATGTTCTAGGTTCATCTCATTTCTTTTCAGCCTCAGTCTTGAAACCAGGCATTCTTCTAAAGAGGGCTGCTTCCTTATAGTGAAGAATGATATTTAAAATGCAGTGTGTTTTTTTTTTTAATTTATTTGTTTTTAATTGGAGGATAATTGCTTTACAATATTACATTGATTTCTGCCATACATCAACATGAATCAGCCATAGGTATACATGCGTCCCTCACCTTTAGCCTCCCTCCCACCTACCCCATCCCCCTCCTCTAGGTTATCACCGAGTGCCAGTTTGAGTTCCCTGAGTCATTACAGCAAGTTCCCACTGGCTGTCTATTTTACATATGGTGATGTGTATGTTTCCATGCTACTGTCTCAATTCATCCCACCCTCTCCTTCCTGCACTGTGTCTACAAAGCTTTTCTCTATGTCTACGTCTTCATTGTTTCCCTGCAAATAGGTTCATCAGTACCATCTTTCTAGATTCCATATTTTGCATTAATATATGATATTTGTTTTTCTGATTTACTTCCATCTGTATAGTAGACTCTAGATCATCCACCTTATCAGAACTGACTCAAATGTTTCCTTTTTATGGTTGAGTAATATTCCATTGTGTATATGTATCACAGCTTCTTTATCCATGCATCTGTCAATGGACACCTAGGTTGCTTGCATGTCCTAGCTATTGTAAATAATGCTACAGTGAACACTGGGATGTATGTGTCTTTTTCAATTACAGTTTTCTCAGGGTTTATGCCCAGCAGTGGGATTCTTGGGTCATATGGTAGTTTTATTCCTAGTTTTTAAAGAAATCTCCACACTGTTCTCCATAGTGGCTGTATCAATTTACATTCCCACCAACAGTGCCAGAGAGTTCCCTTTCCTTCCCATCCTCTCCAGCATTTATTATTTACAGATTTTTTTGATGATGGCCATTCTGACCAGTGTGAAGTGATACCTCATTGTAGTTTTGATTTGCATTTCTCTAATAATGAGCAACACTGAGCATCTTTTCCTGTGTTTATTAACCATCTATATGTCTTTGGAGAAAAGTCCGTTTAGGTCGTCTGCCCATTTTTTTGATTGGGTTGTTTGTTTTTTTTGATATTGAGCTACCTTGTATATTTTGGAGATTAATCCTTTGTCAGTTATTTCATTTGCTATTATTTTCTCCCATTCTGAGGATTGTCTTTTTATCTTGTTTATAGTTTCCTCTGCTGTGCAAAAGCTTTTAAGTTTAATTAGGTCCCATTGGTTTATTTTTATTTCCATTACTCTAGAAGGTGGGTCATAGAGGATCTTGCTGTGATTTATGTCAAAGAATGTTCTGCCTTTTCTCCTCTAAGAGTTTTATAGTTTCTGGCCTTATGTTTAGGTTTTTAATCCACTAAATGTCTATATTTTTATTTGATTGTTTCAACTCCTAGACTCTCTCGGTGGCCAGAGCTGGAGAACACACACACACACACATACATATACATGTTCACATCTATATTTATTTCTATATCTATCTATCTATATAGCTTCAAAGCCATGATTTCATCCCTATATTTCCAATTTCAGTCCAACACCACAGGGTTTAATCTAGTCTTCTCCTTTTCTATATTTGTGACTCCCTTCCCTGACAGTGAGAAACCTGGATCCCAGCACTTTAATATAGGTGAGCAATTTCCCTGTATGGAGACAATCCATACAGGGCTCCAATCCTGGGTACCACACTCCACTCTGGGCCATTGTGGATTTACTTCCTTCTCCTTATTCTACTCCCCACCCCACCCCACCCCACCCCCATCTCCTAGTATGGACCTATATCTTGCTCAGCCCCAAATAGTAGATTTTGGATTGAATTGTTTAGGAAGGGAAGAAAAAGAGAGGAAAAGGGAGGGAATGGGAGAGGAAGAAATGAGGAAGAAAGGGAGAAGACTGAGATGGAAAAGGACAAAGAGAAACAGGAAGAGAGAACAGGAAGCTGAATGCCACAACTTCTGCATGCTAAGTCACCTCGGTCATGTCCGATTCTGTGTGACCCTATGGACTGTAGCCCACCAGGCTCCTCTGTCCATATGATTCTCTAAGCAAGAATACTCGCCTCTTACTTCTCCTGCATTGGCAGGTGGGTTCTTTACCACCAGCACCACCTGGGAAGCCCCAGTGACGGTCTGTCCCACTGGACAGAGTCAGAGGGGCCATGCACAGCTAATGCTAGGCTGAGCACTGCTCTGGGAGAGAAAGAACTCCTTCCTACCCACTGTGCCCCCTGGGGCAGAGTGTCCACATGGGGTCCTGACTACCATGTGTGTCTGGTTGCATCACTGACTTTTGCAGATGCCCGCCCCCCCGCCACCCGGGGAACCAGAGGCACAGCAGTCCGGGGCAGACCAGTGCATGGCTGTGGTGATCTCTCTCCATGAGGCGGTCCTGCATTGGTCTGAAGTAGTGGAAATAGCAGTAGCAGCAAATGGGCTCCATGACACCCAAGCTGCTACTACAGCCATTCTGACGGGAAAACAACATGTATATATGAATCTAGAGTAGTCATTAAACAGAACTAGTTCAGACCATCCCTTCCCTGAGAGGAATAACATGCAAGTCCAATTTTTCAAGCTAGTGGCCAGATGCATTTTCCCAGAATATTAACAAATGAAGCTATGGTTCATCTCCTATAGTTTGTCCCAGAGTTGTAATGATTACCCAATATCTTCTTCCTGCACCACCTATTCCAGATTCCTCTCTTTTCAGATAACTCTTCAGCTGCCTGGTTTACTTGCCATGGAGTGACCTCCAGCTTCAAGTGGTTTGAGCCCTTGGTTAGTTTTTCTTAAGGGCTGGATTTCTGCTGCTGTCCACTCACAGCTATCTGGTCATGGAAGGATGAAGAGATCCCATGGTGTCTCCTCTGAGTTCCTCATCACAACTGAGTTGGTTACTCCCGTCTCTGCTTGCTGGTCTTCTGGAATAAGGAGTCTGCTGTTGCCCACTTGCAGCAGTCAATGACTATGGAAATGTCAAGAGAAACCCTGATAAATCTTAAATTCTACAGCTTAGTTTTCCAGAATTGTATATTCCAGCTCTTGGGGACACAGCATCATTTATCCACCCTTGGTTCAATGCATACCTGCATCCTGGAGGGCAGAGTCCAAGTCCTACAACACATGTTCCTTAAGCTGCCACCTTATCTGAGTCTTCAACTGCCATTCCTTTACTTTATACAGCTGGCCCATATAAACTGCCTTTGTGTGACTTCCCATGTTCTTTCCTCTTCTGCTTGCTTCATTTAAAACAGCATAGTGACTTTAGAAGGTGTATGTTAAATATCTCAAAGTCACATGATGTAAGGACTGGAAACATCAAGTGAAAGAGATCACTTACTGGTTAGTAATATCTGTTTTGGATTTTATAAGAGCAATAAACCAACTTTAATTGTGTTTTAGTCCTTGAATACTTAGGGCATTATTTGTTAAATTAGCTAGTGTTACTAGTAATGCAGTGCTTCACTGAAACCAAAGCTCTGAGCTAAAGTCACCTTTGCAGAAGCTCAAAATAACAATTACATGAAAATTAAGCCACAGTGCAACTCAACTGATATTTACCTAGTCTCAGACTATGCACAACTGATTTTGAAGTTGTAATATCAAAATATAAAACAGTAGGCCCAGTAATGAGCATAGTAATATTTATAGCTTTAATTATGTAGTCTATCCTATCCTGAATTTACTAAAATTATCATAACCGTCATTATCAACAATGGCCATCATCATCAGGTGAGCCATCTAACTGTTTCTCTGGGACCTGTGCAAAGTGAAGTCGTAAGTGCCTCCTGTCTTTGGGGAGGGTAGGGGTGTTGTTCAAGCAGTCAACACTGACATAGATAGAGAAGGTCAGTTTCATTCATAATGGTGATGTAATTCATGCAAAATAAAATAATCTAGATTCTGTACATACTGAATTACTTTCCTAAGTAGTTTTCGATAACAACTTTGATTTTGAAGGAATATGGAGGGAAAGTGATCATTCTTCAATAGTATTGACTTCTCTATGACTTAAATCATTGGTTCTCCAAAGGTGCAGTTTTGCCCCCAGGGGACTTTTTGGCAATTCAGTCCAAAATGTCAGTAGTGTTGAGGAACTCTAATTTAGATTATGGTATTTCAAGCTTCCTTTTTAAATTTGACTTAATTTGAGGTTAAAATCCAAATCAAAACAATGCCAAAGTAAAATAACTGAAGCCACTACAAAGTAGGGGAAATAAAATAAACCTAATTGTCAATTTGCAGTTATACTGCTGCTATTGTCAGTGTGCACTAAGGAAATGGACCGCTCTCCTATGTCTGTTACAGTATCTGTTAAAGCAGTAAAACCAAATCATTTTTACTGTTATTGTGCCCTCCTAGTTTATTTCCAGTCCTGGTTTGCAGAATGGAGCATCAATTGCCAGATATTCTCTAAGGTCTTTACATCTTTATCAGCTCTGTCATCAGAAGTGAGGTGAATGAAGAAATCCACTCCTAGCAAAGGAAAATCCCCAAACGTGTGTGAATAGAGGCACTGATCTAAAGGGTAGTGATCTGGGTGACCACAACCGCACACAACCATGGGGACTGGTAGGAAGCAACCCGGATTCTCTTAGTGTCCCATAGTCTTGCCAAGCGTTTCCAGATGTTTCAGAGGTGTTAGATAATGCCTAGAGGTCCCACATGGCTACCGTTTTGCTTAGAGCTACTCTGGGATTAGAGAAGAGAATTGTGTGAGTGTAAACTCACAATAGAAGGAAGCACAACATGTACCTTCTTGCTGCCTTAATATAGACTCTTATTGACTTTAGAGGACCTCACCCTATCCTCACAAACCTGGCAAACATAAAAAAAACAGAACAACCTGGCTCACCTGGTGATTTTCTCCCTCTCCAAGTATATTCAAGTTTGGGGAGGTGATTTAGACTTGTCAGTCAGGAAAAAAATTAGCTGTAGCCCCGCCTCTTCAGGGCAGTAGTTGATACGAAATTTCACACATATTTGGGGATCCTCTGAAGGACATCTCTTATCTTTCACCATGTAGGTTAGAGAAGAAACATAAAATAAATTTATTCCTACTTGGAATAATTCTTTATTTTTTTTTTTCATTTAATTTTTTTTTTATTATTATTATTATTTTTTTCCAGTGGGTTTTGTCATACATTGATATGAATCAGCCATGGATTTACATGTATTCCCAATCCCGATCCCCCCTCCCACCTCCCTCTCCACCCGATTCCTCCGGGTCTTCCCAGTGCACCAGGCCGGAGCACTTGTCTCGTGCATCCCTCCTGGGCTGGTGATCTGTTTCACCATAGATAGTATACATGCTGTTCTTTTGATATATCCCACCCTCACATTCTCCCACAAAGTTCAAAAGTCTGTTCTGTATTTCTGTGTCTCTTTTTCTGTTCTGCATATAGGGTTATCGTTATCACCTTTCTAAATTCCATATACATGTGTCAGTATGCTGTAATGTTCTTTATCTTTCTGGCTTACTTCACTCTGTATAATGGGCTCCAGCTTCATCCATCTCATTAGGACTGGTTCAAATGAATTCTTTTTAATGGCTGAGTAATATTCCATGGTGTATATGTACCACAGCTTCCTTATCCATTCATCTGCTGATGGGCATCTAGGTTGCTTCCATGTCCTGGCTATTATAAACAGTGCTGCGATGAACATTGGGGTGCACGTGTCTCTTTCAGATCTGGTTTCCTCAGTGTGTATGCCCAGAAGTGGGATTGCTGGGTCATATGGCAGTTCTATGTCCAGTTTTTTAAGGAATCTCCACACTGTTTTCCATAGCGGCTGTACTAGTTTGCATTCCCACCAACAGTGTAAGAGGGTTCCCTTTTCTCCACACCCTCTCCAGCATTTATTGCTTGTAGACTTTTGGATAGCAGCCATCCTGGCTGGCGTGTAATGGTACCTCATTGTGGTTTTGATTTGCATTTCTCTAATAATGAGTGATGTTGAGCATCTTTTCATGTGTTTGTTAGCCATCTGTATGTCTTCTTTGGAGAAGTGTCTGTTTAGTTCTTTGGCCCATTTTTTGATTGGGTCATTTATTTTTCTGGAATTGAGCTGCAGGAGTTGCTTGTATATTTTTGAGATTAATCCTTTGTCTGTTTCTTCATTTGCTATTATTTTCTCCCAATCTGAGGGCTGTCTTTTCACCTTACTTATAGTTTCCTTTGTAGTGCAAAAGCTTTTAAGTTTCATTAGGTCCCATTTGTTTAGTTTTGCTTTTATTTCCAATATTCTGGGAGGTGGGTCATAGAGGATCTTGCTTTGATTTATGTTGGAGAGTGTTTTGCCTATGTTCTCCTCTAGGAGTTTTATAGTTTCTGGTCTTACATTTAGATCTTTAATCCATTTTGAGTTTATTTTTGTGTATGGTGTTAGAAAGTGTTCTAGTTTCATTCTTTTACAAGTGGTTGACCAGTTTTCCCAGCACCACTTGTTAAAGAGGTTGTCTTTTTTCCATTGTATATCCTTGCCTCCTTTGTCAAAGATAAGGTGTCCATAGGTTCGTGGATTTATCTCTGGGCTTTCTATTCTGTTCCATTGATCTGTATTTCTGTCTTTGTGCCAGTACCATACTGTCTTGATGACTGTGGCTTTGTAGTAGAGTCTGAAGTCAGGCAGGTTGATTCCTCCAGTTCCATTCTTCTTTCTCAAGATTACTTTGGCTATTCGAGGTTTTTTGTATTTCCATACAAATTGTGAAATTCTTTGGTCTAGTTCTGTGAAAAATACCGTTGGTAGCTTGATAGGGATTGCATTGAATCTATAGACTGCTTTGGGTAGAATAGCCATTTTGACAATATTAATTCTTCCAATCCATGAACACGGTATGTTTCTCCATCTGTTTGTGTCCTCTTTGATTTCTTTCATCAGTGTTTTATAGTTTTCTATGTATAGGTCCTTTGTTTCTTTAGGTAGATATACTCCTAAGTATTTTATTCTTTTTGTTGCAATGGTGAATGGTATTGTTTCCTTAATTTCTCTGGCTGTTTTTTCATTGTTAGTATATATAATTCTTTAAATGCCAAGTGGTTCTATTTAAAAGCTTGACATTTGTAAATGCAGATAAACGTCGTTGACATGGACTAGTTATCGGCAAGGCCCGTAATAAAGAAATACTTAGAAGAAAAGCAGTGCTCTGACTTTCAAGGACTTACCACCACTTGTAATAATGCTAATGAAACCTTCTAAAGAAAGATCCTTCCAGAAAATTGTTTTCGTGTTCTGAGGCATTATCAGCAGCCCTCATCTTAATACAGAAGTAGTGTGTTAAAGTCGTAAAAATAGTTGTGGTAATTGCTGGTGGCTTATTCGCTAAGTTGTGTCTGACTGTTGTGACCCCATAGACTGTAGCCCTCTAGGCTCCTCTGCTCATAGGATTTTCCAGGCAAGAATATCGGAGTGGGTTGCCATTTCCTTCTCCAGGGATCTTCCCAACCCAGGGATCAAACCTGGAGTCTCCTGCACTGCAGGCAGATTCTTTACCTGCTGAGCTACCAGGAAAGCCCCTCTGTGGTAATTAAGTAGGTTTAAAATTTCCTTACATTTGGTATTTTTACTGCTAACCAAACCCTTTCTTTGTAGATTGAGGTGAAGGAAATTTTTAGCTCAGATCAAGACAATTGATAAAAACTAGACATTAGAAGAGCTGATAATTAATTACACTCTGCCAAAGAGAGGTACCACTGAAAATAGGATGCCGAACTTGGCAAGTCAGAAGTTATGGACGATTTTAGGAAAAAGGAAAATGAGCCTCACGTGGACTGAATGAAATTTAAGGAGGAGGAGACCCGGGAAGTGAGTAAAAGTGAAATTTTGAGATGGAGGAGGCTGAAAACGGAGGCCAGTGATGGCCATTGTTTTATCTGGGGAGGTGAAGTTAATATAGTCAGTTTAAAGTTGATGAGAATTATAAACTTGGAACATTCACTGTTAGAGAACACAGAAGAATGCTGACTGGAAAAATTTAAGTATTGCCAGTTGAGGTTCAAAACAATAAACCAAAATAATAAAAAAGAACCAATGACAGGACATCAAAAACAAAAAATAAAATCATGTTAACACATCTGGGACCTGTGTCCACTGAGGCAAACAAAATCTTGTTCCGATCTGTGCCATTTTAGCCATCTTCCCCATGCGTCTGTGGCTTCCTTCCACTTCAGCCCTAGGTGAGGTGACCTCTGTTTCCATCACACTGCAGCAGCACACCCTGGTCACGTCTTTTCAGAACTAGTTTGTTATAAGCACATCAATCTTGGCAGCTGCAGCACTTTTTCAATAAGGCAGTTCATTGCTCAAACTCTAAGCCTCAGTTTGTAATATTAATTTTTCACTTGTAGACAATCACAAGATTTAGTGGGGGAAGGATGGGAATAAAAGGAGGGAAATATGGATATAGAATTTAACCAGGCAGCATGTTTTGTGTCAAGCTAAAAAATTATTTATCTCAATCTTGGTCAAAGGGCCACTGTTTTCTTTCCACAATTTAACCGCCCATTTAAAATAAGATCTTGTTGATTCAAAATCCACTAATGGTAACAGTCAGGTGTGTCCTGGCTTTAAATATCTTTAAGGTTGTCAATGACAAAAGGTTGTTAGGTGATAACAGTGTAAATAACGTTAAAGAAGGAATATGAAGCTACTTGTGAAAATATTTTAACACCTCCTCAAGAAGTTAATAGGTCTTTACAGGCACAAAACGAATGCTAATGTAAAATAATCCAACAGTCCTTCCACACAAAAGACCTGTATTCAACTGGAGGTAATAACACTATATCTTGTCAGTTTCGTCTACTCCAATCTGTTTCACATTAAATATATGTGATTCACTAGTGCAGAAGTTCTCAACCGTGGCAGCTTCTTGGTATCACCTGTATCGCTTTTAAGAAGCTTTCAGCAGAGATTCTAAATGAACCGGTTGGAGTGGGCCTCGCACATTCCTTAGTATTAAAATCTCTGCAGACAGTTTTAATGGATAACTTGGTATGGGGACCACTATGTTAGCACGTTGTGAAAACAAATTACTTGGTCATAAGCAGCATTTAAAAAATGAAATACAGTATGTATGTGGTAAGGGTAATCTTAACTGGTGAAACTTTTACATTGGTTATGTTTGTGTCGGTATGTGGATATGAATATTTACTTGGTTGCTATGCAAAATATATTTGACTCTGGATTATGCTAATCCAAGTGTTAGAAATTATCTTCTTACACACTGAATTAATGAGGTTTATATGATGTTATTTTTCTATTCATAAGGACCTTCCTGGGAAATGAAATTGGCTTTTAGTGTGTAGACATTAACAGATTCTGGAGCTAAACTATCTGAGTTTGAATCCCTGATCTGCCAGTAACTGGTGTTAGTGACTGTGGGCAAATCACTCCATATTTCTGTGCTTCAATTTTTTCAGTTGTAACGTAAGGAAACTAGTAATTGCTATCTGATAGGCCTGTTATTAAAATTAAATGAGTTAACATTCATATTAGCATTACAGCTGCATACTATAGTAAGTAATATATAAATATAAATACATTTTATTAAATAAATAAGATTAAAAGAAACAACAAAACCTTATTCTAGGTCACAACATATTTCACAATCAAAAGAATATAGCCAATGCATGGTATTTATAACCAATAATTCACTGGAGAGAGAGGTACAAAAATCAAGCCTAATTTTATAGTAAATTGATTGGGAGAATAAATCCTAGAAATGTTGACTGAATATGTTCTTAGTTGATACCTATTTACAGAAATCTTTAAATTTGCTTTTTATTTTAGCACATTGCTTTAATATTTAATAATGAAATGATTTCTGTCTTTATCTCAATCAAAATGTGATAAGATATGCTGCCTTTTGAATGTTGTGTAAGCGTTTTGTAATCTTGCACTGCACGGGGTCTCCCTCGAAAATGTTTTGTTTAGCGCTTTTGAGGTTGCAAGTTAAGCATAGAGGCAGGAGGAGTGAGTAAAATTCAGTTCCTGTTGTTGCTTGGGTAGATGTCAGTTTTGGATTTGGGAAATTATAGGCTCCATGATAAATATTTCAGGCTGCTGACTACAATGAAAAGTAATTAAAGCGGCTATGACAACAGGTGCTGTATGGGGGAAACAGTGCCTTTCATCGTGAGGTTGTGGGTGCATGTGCTAAACGTGCTCATCATTTTCTCTTTTCTATTATCCACCAAATACCCTGGGGAGATTATTCTATTGCCAGCATTTATAGGATATAATGAAACCACATTAAATATGTATCTGATTGCTACCAACTGTGTAGAAAGCGTATGCTAACTATGGTTATGTACGGCGAGTTAGACTCAGACCAGTGAAGTTCAACTTCACTGGGACTTCTTTGTGCTTGACCCACGGGCCTTCACTGTCTCATTGACCTTTAATTCAAGCATCAGATATCATTTTATTTGTTTGCTTGTTAAATGAAAACTTTAAGAGGGTTGTAATAAGATACAAACTTCTTTTAGACTATGTGTTCCACTATAGGGAACTCCTTAACATATGGCATATGAACAGCTACAATGGAAAATGATTTTAATCTTATCAGCTTTAATTATGTATTTCTTTGGAATATTGAGCACCATATTTCACAACTTGTCTCATTTTAACTCCATCCAACTCACAGACTTCTCCTTAAAAACAAAAAACAAAGATGTTTTAAATAATAGGTGGTTCAATTTTAGTTAATAAGGAATTGTGTCCATATTAAATGTCTAAAATTATGTAATGAATGAGTGTTCATAAAATAAAAGGTTCAACAAATGAGTTATGATAATGCTATTTTAAAAACTTTCTTAAAACTTAACTAAAAGTTTTCTAATCTTTTACTTTCTACTTGTATAGAAAGATGATTTAATGGTAATTAAACTGCTGCTTTAAATGTAGAAGTAACTTTTATATATCTGTTACTCCCTTTTTATTAAAACATTTCTGTATGCAAGGATACACATTCTTCCAAGGTAATATGGATTCAGGAGTCATTTATATATATATATAGATCAGTACTTATTCATTGATGACAACTTTATGGTCTAGATTTAGGTTTACTGACCTTACAAGGGAAAAAAAAAACCAATTAAATCTGATAATGCATAGTAATATTCAATTACTTAACTACAAATTTAATGCAATAAATTTAAAGATTAAATGTCTTAAATTTGCATATACAATTGACATCCTTACAATAATTTAAATAAATTTGCTATCAAAGTACCTAGGAGCTTTGGAAATGTCATATTAAATTTGATAAGAAGCTATGTCTTCTGTGTGTTTTAACTTAAGAATATAGGAAAATAAGAAATATCTCTAAAACTCTATGAAAAAAGTGTTTGAATATATTTTGAGTTTTAAATAACAAATGTTACTAACTGTTATTAAAACAAATGTTTATGGTACCTACTCCATGCCTGGCATGGTGTCAAGCATTTAAGACAATCAGGCTGAATATGGGCACTGCTATAGATCCAGACATGTAGGACCATGTGTTTTTCTTTGAGAATGAGAACTGAGGATCCATCTCCCCAACTCTCTCTAGTGTTTAGAATTATTGATCTGAAAAGCAGAGAGTCTCTATGGGTACAGCTCTGTTTCCTAGAGAATTCCCAGGGCATATGCATTCAATTCAGTGGGCTCCACAATTAAAGTGGAATGGAGTCATTGATTAATTAATTGAGATCGACCTAGAACTTTCTGATGCTTGTAGGCATCGTAAAATAATTCTGCAAAATATATAATCAATAGCGCTCCTGACTTCTGGTTGCTAGAGGTTATTTAACTAGGTTTTATTCATTTATTTATGAGAAACATTTTTGTTTATTTATGTGCTGGGCAGTGAGGTTGCAAGTAAATGAGAGAGACGCCATTCCTGCACCTATGGAGCTTATGTGAGTCTAGTTGGGAAATCAGATAAGGGAGTAGTAACTAGAGTACAGTTGCATGGCAACTGCAATAGTAAGTACTGCTGAGAAGCCAGATAAGATGAATGTGAATATTTATAAATGTTCAGTAGATTTAGACACAGACTATTTGGTTGATTTGCCAAGGGAATATGTAATTTCTATATTATATGTTAGGTGCAGCAACTTTCTTGCCCTTCTAGCACCATGATGTTCTAAGTCCTGTGGTAGGCATTTTAGCTATACTACTTTACGGGACCTTCACAATATCCCTCAGATTTGAAACTTATGTTAATTTTACACAAAGGAAGTCAGGCTTACAAAACTTGTTTTGAACCATGGAGACTTATAGTTGGGTGTCGGTGTCCTTTTCCCCTATAGAGGCCTCATAGGAGTTGTGGCCTAAAACCTGGGGATGTTGTATCAAGTCATAACTCTTTCAAGGCTGCTCCTGACCTTCCTTTTAGTCAAGTTCCCTCCAGCACCCCGTCCCCAACTTATAACCCAGTTTGGACTTCAGTGTTACCATTCTCCGCCCAAGTTTTGTCTGGGAAATCTGTCTAGAGTAGCAGATGGCACTACTACTAGCTGACATTTGGGGCCAGATGGCCACTGGTGGTGGGGGCTGTCCAATGCATTTAGGCCTCCACCCACTAGATGCCAGTTTTACCCATCCCCCAACCCCAAGTGTGACAATGTAAAATGTCTCCACACATTGCCAAATGTCCCAGGGGGCAAGTCACTCTCAGCTGAGAACCACTAGACTAGAGGAACAACCACTTAGGATTGATCCTCTTCCTTACTCCTACCAGCCTTACTCTCCTCCTCTTATACTCTGTGAAGAACCTGGCATCAGTCCCTGACCACCGGGCACGCTGTCATGATGCTCCCATCTAACCACCACTGGCTCCTGACTTGGATTCCAGTAGGCTTCTCCTGGATATTCTGCCCCTGGGCTCTCCCTGCCTGCAGGGAAAAGTGTGTTACACCACTTAAAACATCCCACCTGGTGGCCTTTGCAACATCCATGTCAACCCCAATCTGTTGCTGAACTGCATTTCTTCTTCATTCCTGCAGCCAAGTGGCTAACTCTCTAAAAAGTCTACTTTAAGGTCTGAATACCTGCTTTCTGTCTCTTCTGTTATGGTTAACTAGGAAGTTTCTGTCCATACTCTAAGACAGGAGCCTTTGTAACACTAATAATGACACAAAAGCATGTTTTAAGGAGGAGGGGGTAGCAGCCTTCTAGACATGGCTCAGATGGTAAAGAATCTACCTGCACTGCAGGAGACCCAGGTTTGATCCCTGGGTCAGAAAGATCCCCTGGAAAAGCAAATGGCAACCCGCTCCAGTATTCTTGCCTGGAAAATCCCATGGACAGAGGAGCCTGGCAGCCCATGGGGTCACAGAGTCGGACACTACCAAGTGACTAACACTTTTTTCACTTTCCTAGCAACCTTCTAGACAAGTTCCAACGTATCTCTACTTTGGTTTTAAAAATCCTACTTAAGCATCCATCAAGTTGTTTAAACTCCTTTCCAAACTTTATTTTCTGTATTGTATCCTTGGAGCAGAGTATCCAATAAAGTGAGTGAAAGTTGCTCGGTCATGTCCGACTCTTTGCAACCCCACGGCCTATAGAGTCCATGGAATTCTCCGGGCCAGAATACTGGAGTGGGTAGCCTTTCCCTTCTCCAGGGGATCTTCCCAACCCAGGGATTGAACCCAGGTCTCCCACATTGCAGGCAAATTCTTTACCAGCTGAGTCACAGGGAAGCCCAAGAATACGGACTGGGTAACCTATCCCTTCTCCAGCAGATCTTCCCAACCCAGGAATCAAACCAGGGTCTCCTGCATTGCAGGCGGATTCTTTACCAACTGAGCTATGAGGAAAGCTTATCCAATAAAGTAGTACCTCGTTTAATATTAATATTTAATATGCAATAAAGCGCCTTTTTCAAGTTCTAGAATTGTGTACTAGTTTTAGAATTTAGGATTTTAGTAAGCAAAGTGATGTCCTTAGTCATACTCAAGCCTGCACCTCTGATATTTAATTATCACCTTCACAGGTTTTCTGCTCCAATACTGGTTGGTTTTTCTTTCTTTTATTTATTTATTTATTTTACTTTACAATATTGTATTGGTTTTGCCATACATTGACTTGAATCCATCATGGGTGACCATGTGTTCTCCATCCTGAACCCCCCTCCCACCTCCCTTCCCACCCATCCCTCTGGGCCATCCCAGTGCACCAGCCCCGAGCACCCTGTCTCAGGCATCGAACCTGGACTGGCAATTTGTTTCACATATGATAAGTTACATGTTTCAATGCCATTCTCCCATATCATCCCGCTCTTGCCCTCTCCCACAGAGTCCAAAGACTGTTCACTACATCTGTGTCTCTTTTGCTGTCTCACATACAGAGTTATCATTACCATCTTTTCTTGATTATTTCAGTGGCTATGAGCTTAATACTCTCTTATGCTTGCTCTAGGCTTGGCAAACAACATTGCATGCACTGTTCCAAATGCAGGTCTGCCATCATTTTGCTTTGTTTCGTTTCTATAAGGGTAATATAATATTTCCTGTTATAAGCATTCTTTATGTTGATTCTGATTTTGACTACTGGTCTATTTCAGAAATTCCATTAAAAAACAAAAACGAGACCATTTTTAAATGAAATATTTAGTCTCTTTAGTTGATGATGTTTTGTCAAATTCCCTCTTCAATATAAGATAATTTTTATATGTATAACTGATTCACCTTGTTGTACACCTGAAATTAACGCAACATTGTAAATCAACTATAATCCAATAAAAATTAATTTTAAAAAAGAGTATAAATAACACTAGTCATAACTAATGATTTTTTATGTGAGGCAAATAAATTTAGTTTCATGTAATCATCACAGTAACCATATAATGCAGGTGGATTCTATATTATTATCCTTATTTTGTAGCTGAGGCAGTTGAGACAGAGGGTCTAAGTAATATGTCCACAGTCACTCAGGTATTAAGTGGAGACTGTGTGTGTATGCTCAGTTGTGCTGTAGCCCGCTAGGCTCCTGTGTCCATGGGATTCTCCAGGCAAGAGTACTGGAGAAGGTAGCCCTTTTCTTCTCCAGGGAATCTTTCCAACCCAAGAACTGAACCTGCATTTCTTGCATTTCCTGTATTGGCAGGAGGATTCTTCACCATGAGTACCATCTGGGAAGCCCAGTAGCAGAGAACTGGGGTATAAACTCAGGTCTGTGTACATTCAAAATTCCCATCCTAAGCCAATATATTGCTAAAAGTTTCTGCAAAGGCAGCAGGTTGGGAGTAAGACAAAAACATTGCTAGAACATTTCTTTAAAGCACTGTCCAAAAGAAATGTACTATAAATCGTATATGCAAAATTTTCTAGTGTTTACTTTTTACAGTAAAAAACTGATATTTTTAGTGATTAAATGTTAGAAAAGTATTTATTTTCTTAAATAAACAAAAATGATTACAGTTTCTCTACAGTAAAAGTAACAGATGAAAATGATTTTAATAGTATATATTATTTAACCTACTTAATGTGTCCAAAGTATTATTTTAATATGTAATCAATATAAAAATTATTTATTTTACTTTTTTTTGTATTAAGTCTTTGAAATCCAGTGTGTACATTTTATACTTTCAGCCATGTCGGTTAGGACTGCATTTATTTCAAGTGCTTAATTGTAGGAGATCAGTCCTGAGTGTTCATTGGAAGGACTGATGTTGAAGCTGAAACTCCAATATTTTGGCCACCTGATGCGAAGAGCTGACTCATTGGAAAAGACCCTGAGGCTGGAAAAGATTGAAGGCAGGAGAAGGAGATGACAGAGGATGAGATGGTTGGATGGCATCACCGACTCAATGGAAATGAGTTTGGGTAAACTCCGGGAGTTGGTGATGGACAGGGAGGCCTGGCGTGCTGTGGTCCATGGGGTTGCAGAGTCAGACACGACTGAGCGACTGCACTGAACTGAATTGTCACTTGTGACTAACAACTACTATATTACACAGCACAACTAAATAAAAACCTCAAATCTACATTTAGGTAACATGTTTTAAAAACTACCTTGGATCATGCCATTGTATCCCACTTTTAAGATTCTTCTAGCCTTGAATAATTATATACTCGAATGATCCATCTTGGCCTCAGATGTGTTGTGAGGAATTCAAAGGTTGGTGGGGATCAGTACCCTCCCCCATCTCTACCAGTGGCCATCATAATGGCGGCAGATGAAATTAGTTAGGAATTCCCAAGGGACAGGTGAAAGCAAGGGACAAAAGTTGGGATTTTAGGTCGAGCTGCTCCTGCTTCATCACAAATCCTAGAATTTTCCTTTCTAGGGGGATGAGTGATTGCCTGAAATCTGTTAGAGCAGTTTGGAATCTGGGCACTAGTGATTTTCAATGTTAGTTTCTGACCTTTCTTTTCTTACCTAACACCCTTTTATTTGGCTAATATACAAACAGGTTGCTTACTGGAAAGTGTGGACACAGCCTTCTTTTTTCTAATATTAATCTAGTGAGTGATCTGGGAGGGGGCAATTAGTCTTTCCCCACCAGTAATCTCCATCAGCTCCCCTCAGCAAACTGAAGACAGAAATAGAACTGCATAGGTAGCAGGAGACCCCTCACCCCATTGCTGTGCAGTATCCGTCTATTTAGAGTTTCTAGCATCACTGCAGTTTAATCCTAGAAGCAAAATGAAGATGTTAGTAACAGACAACTGGGCAAAAATAAACAGCCGCCTATAGCAACTAAAGAGATTTTTGAACAAGAACTGGTTCACAAAGTGGGCAACAGACTGTGTTTCTAAAACACAAGGAACTAGATATTTACAATGAGTTTAGACGAGGAATACTTTTACCAGTAAGATATTTGGGGATAGTTTTGTTGTAATCAAGAGCTTTGGGAAAATAAACAGAGGATGATAATTATATAATTAATAAAGTACTTTAATCTTGTACTTGCCGAAATTCCATTACAAATGGGATCATGTGGAAATTTTTATTTGAACTACCAACTGAACTGAGATGGTTTGCAGGAATCTAATGCATGCAGACATGTGCAGAGCAGAATATCCTCAGTGTCCATTCTTACCTGTAGATGAAATCTTTTAAAGGTTTTCCCTTTTCTTTATTCTGTCTTGTTAATCTGCATTTATAACTCAAAGGTAGATGTGAGTTTCAAGGAAATGAGCAGAGTGTGGAACTAGGTTTTCAGTTTAGCTGCTAAGTCTTGTCCGACTCTTGCGACTCCATGGACTTTAGCCTGCCAGGATCCTCTGCTTATGGGATTTTCCAGGCAAGAATTTCCTTCTTCAGGGGATCTTCCCAACCCAGGGATTGAACCTGGGTCTCCTGCACTGCAGGCAGATTCTTTACCAATTGAGCTACCGAAGAAGCCCTTATTATGATTTGGAGACTGATGGAAAAGCACAGCAAAGACAGCTGAGAGGACATAATAAGATAAAACAAGTACAATTTAATGAGTAGATACACATTTGATTTTGTGTTTTGTAACAAGCAAGATGGGGCTTCTTAGGTGGTTCAGTGGTAATGAATCCCCTGCCAATTCAGGAGATATGGGTTCAGTCCTGGGTTGGGAAGATCTGCTGGAGAAGGAAATGATAACCCACTCCAGTATTCTTGCCTGGAAAATTCCATGGACAGAGGAGCCTGGTGGGCTATAGTCCATGGGGTTGCAAAGAGTAGGACATGACTGAGCATGCACCCACCAAGGAACAGATGTAAAAGTGGAAAGGATTTGGCTATAAAGTGACTTATTCTCTGCAAGGAAATTTATCTCCTAAGAGCAAAGCAGATGTTAATCTGGGAAGCATTTCAGCTTAATTTCCAGACTTCTAAATTTTTCCTAATTTGTCATAATCACTATCATTGAGACTAGGTCTGAACAAAAAAACAGCTACAACCAAAAAGACATTGGGAAATGCAAGTGAGATCAGAGACATTTGTCCCTTTTTAGATTGAACAGTACTGCTCTCCTTGCTTCCTCTCTCCCCCCAGTGAAAAGATGGAAACCCAAAGAAATAGAAGTAGGTCAGTAATTTTATATCTAGCCCAGTTCCTGATTACTGAATTTTGAAAATAATTATTTGGGGAATTTAAGCATGGCTGGCTTAGAAGACTTTAAAGAAAAGCAAAGAAAAGGGTACACTCTGGTGGATTCTTCCTTCTCTTTACTGCCTTTATTTCTTGAAATAAAGAAGACTAGAGTGGGAGAGTTTTTACTAACATTCCTCATGATAATGTTTCTAAGAAAAATCATAAGCCCATCTACCCTGTTTTCTTTTTAACTGCCAGTAAAACTTATTTTAAAAATCGTATGTAATAACATCAGCCCAGTTTCTTTGCACAACAGCTTTTTGCCTGAACTACTAGACATCTCATGGGGAAAATATTTTGCTATTGAAGAAGGAACTTGATTTTACCTGGATAATTCATCCCTTGCCCTGGGCTGACAGCGAGAGGGCCAAGCTCTCCATATGTTGAACAACATTCCACAATGGCATAAGCACACAGACAGGTTTGTGGCTGTTGCTACTTGTTTCTATGTCAGAGAGGGGCATTTTCACTTCTCAAAACTTTCCTGGACTTTTTCTTTCTTTCCTATGTAGATATTACTGATCTATGGCAGCATAGCAACAGAAGTTTCATGAGATTTAATGAGTACTTATAAAGACATGAAATCTTTTTCCATATATTTTGTATGGTCCTTTCTTTAAAAAAAGAGGAGGGGAGGAGTTCCTTAAAATGGTCCTGCATCTGAGGTCCTGTGAGATCTTTATTTTAAGCAGTCAACCTGGGTTTAGAACATATCACAATCATGTCATTAAATAAGCCTCTGTTTATAAATAGTATAAATTCTCCTCTATATGATGTGAATTGCCAGATGTCCTAAACTCTAGTGTACTCCAAAATCTCTCATTACTGTTCTTCCTAGACTGAAGTTCTCATTATAAATCCTTTATTTGACTCAGACTAAATAGGTAGGAGCTTTGTCTACATAGGGCTACTGTGTAAAGGGAAACATAGCCTATATATAAGATACATAGAATAGGGAAAATTTTGTTCAAATCGTATCAATTTGTCTTTGATTCAGCCTGTTTAACAATGAGTGTTCTGGAGTGTGGAAACCTGTACCAATTATGTGGAAAACTAGTCATCTTCCTCACCACCCACTGTAAGGAAAAGCTGGTTTAGTAAATGGAGGCCAACAGCAGGAAGGGCTCCAAGCCCAGCTCTCTACTGAATATTTGATCTTGCTGAAATCAAAGAATCAGAGAACTGTGAAATGATTGGTCCACCTTCAAACCAATCCATTTTTCAAGTTTTTTGAGGAGGTAATAAGTTGTCCTGTTTGAGTGTAAAGTCTTTCAAAAGAAAACCTCTGACAGCAGCTCGTGTATACTAAATCTTCCTGGTGGGAGAATCTTTCCTATTCCCTAATGGAGTCTGGAGCCTAACCTAACCAAAAAGAATTATCGAGAAGTAAAGACCCATGGGAAAAATTCTCTACAAGACAGCTCAAGTGCAATATTTCTTTGATGGCAAAATTATCACCTAGAATTTCTTCAAACTGAGTAATGAAAATTAACAAATTTTCTGATTAGCCTATGACTGAATATAATCTGTAATAGTGACATCTGGTGGCTCTTATTATAATGCTGTTGGCATCTTTTGTACAAAGCCATGCCATAATTAAGTAGAATTATGGCTTTGTGCATGGCAAAATAAACATACCTATTTGCTTTTTACCGTAGTATCCCTTCTAAACTGGGTACAACGAAATGTCACATATTTCTGCCTGTTCACAAGTTTGAAACTTTCAGGTAAGAGTATCCAGTCTGAGACAAAAAAAAAAAAAAAAAAGAGTATCCGATTTTGTATTTTAAACTTAAACTTTCTCTCGCTCTACCATGAACTTGCTGGCTTTAAATGTATGTGTATTTGGCTTTTACTCATTTTCCTCTTGTTGATGGAGTATAGGCTCAGACTGGCACACTCTTTCAGAGCTGCTTCTGTCACAGTAGCTGAAACCCCAGGTCACCTGGAATAAATTTAATTCATTGCCCTCTTGCGCTCCACCAGGGCTAAATGGAGAGGGAAAGGTGACTAGGTGAATCTCAGTCTTACACTCAGGGTGTTAAATGTTAATAATGACCTTGATTTGTCCATGTGCACTTCTCTGCCCACCCTCCCCATCATGAGGGCTAGCAATCCTAGCCACTCTGAAAAACTTTCCAGACACAAAGAGACAACTATGAGAACAGATGTATAAGCAACAAAGATTCTTTGAGAAATTATGTTCTAGCTCCATAGAGTTTTTAAATACTATCCTTCAACTTGCACTTTTTTCCACTGATCGGAAAGCAGTCAGCAGACTGATCTCTTTGGCAGTTCCCATTTCTTAAACTTCTCTGACAGTTGCTCTCTTTGTAAATGCTGGCTGATAGAGAACTCCTGTGATAACGTTCTATCATAAAGGGACTTTTAACCTCGTGTTTTCTATCCTTTGGGCACTCAGATAATTTATATTAGATCGTCTAGTTTAATTTGCACTGTTGAATCTAGAAAAGAAATGTGGTTCGAGTAGCAACAACTGCACTTGTGTGTGCAAGTTGAAGATGATCTATCATCAGGCCAAATTGGTGATATTTCCGATTGTAATGTGTTATATTTAACTATGTTCCAATAAGCACATTCACTGCCTTACTTCAGGAAGCTGCAATTTCTGCTTTCTTTCTTGCTGTCAGGGCATGTTACTTGTGGTAGATACACTTACCAAGAGAACCACTGTATTGGAGAGTTGGAGAAGCAAACTATATATTCCAGCAACTGAATTGCATGTTAACAGTGAGGTCCTGTTTCCACAGCACTATATTGTGACTATATTCAGGCAAAGAGAATACTAGATATGGACGCCATTTTGTAACTAGGCCCTGCTGTGGAGTTCAAAGACTAAATCAATACTAATAAGTCATTTTATTATCTCTTAATCCTTCTTGAGGATAAGGGATTCTTTTTCCAGATATATCTAATCTGTGAAATAGTGGATCAGGATTAGTATCCATTGCCTGTTTACATCAGTTCATGACTGTTTACATCAGTTCCCATAAAAAGCAGAAGATTCCTTGATGGAATTTTCCAGCCTGATGAACCACCTAACCAGTGAAAATTCCCCAACTGACAATTCCATGTTTCTACTAACCTCCAGACTGTAATTAACTATCCTTTGACTGGATGCCTAGTGGACATCTCAAACTTAACATGTCCAAAGAGTTTCTGATCTGCCCACCAAAGCATCTTCTCTCATAGGGTCCACCATCAGAATAAATAGCATCTTCATTCTTCTAGCTGCTCACTCTAAAAAATCTTGTATTATCCCTGACTTCTTTTCTTCTCTCATATCCATATCCAATCCCGTGCATCAGTGAATCTGTTGGTCTTTCACCATTAAAATAGATCCTGATTCAATCACCCTTTACCACTCCATCATTATTATCTCTGCCCAAGTCACTATTCTCATTTGTCTGATTATTCCTCTCTTTTACTTACTATGTAATCTCATTCCAGCCACCAGAAGACTCCTTTTAGACCTAAATTATATTATATAAGCCTTTTGCTCAAACCTTTCCAAAAGATTAATTTCTCATGCAGAGTCAATTCTTACAATTTCTTAGGAGGCTCTAGATGGTCTGATTCCATCTCTCCTTCCTTTATCTTCCACTGTGGTGTTCTTTGGGCTTCCCAGGTGGCACTAGTGGCAAAGAACCTGCCCTTCAATGCAGGAGACATAAAAGGTGTGGGTTCAGTCCCTCAGTTGGGAAGATCCCCTGGAGGAGGGTATGGCAACCCACTCTAGTATCCTTGCCTGGAGAATCCCATGGACAGAGGAGCCTGGCCAACAATAGTCCATAGGGTCACAGAGAGTTGGACACAACTAAAGCAACTTAGCACACACACATGTGATCTTCTTTGGTTAGGCTCCAGCAAGCTGGCCTTCTCGCTTCTCCCAGACTCTACCACCCTGCTGTTGCTTTGGGGCCTCTGACCTTCTCTCCCCTCTGCCTGGAACATTTTTTCCCAGAAATCATTTTTCCTACCTCTCTCATTTCTCAGGTTTTTGTTGAAATCTCATCATGTCAGTGAGGCTCTCCTTATCCATTCCTAAATATGATTCTCTATCCATCCTTGGGATTGCCATCTTCTTTCTCTGAATTTTCCTCCATTTATCCCCAACTGACTTATGTCATAAAACTTATGTATTTGTTCATTATTTGTTTATCTCCACTCATTTCCTATAATATAAATCCCATGAGGAGACGGACAACTGTTTTGTTTACTGCTGTATTCCCAGCACATAAAACAGTACCTCGAGCATAATAAAAACTCAATCAATGATTATCTGTAGCTGCATCACACAATACAATTCCTCAAGGAACGAACTTTTTCTCTGATTAACTGGGTGTGTAGTGTCATGTTTCTGCTTAAAAACAAAACAAAACTATTGTTGGTGTCATAGAGCTTGAATACTACTAAATTCACCACATTAGATTTCTTTAGTAATTGAGGACTAGCCTGGGGGTCTATGAATTGGTAACTATTCCATTCTGTCTTTAGTTCTATTGACTTCAAGAAATATTTAATTAAATGAATTTTCTGCCTTATTGTGGAAAGCAAGCAAAGGTTGATTTGCAAATTGGATATTACTTTTATTGTTTCAATGCAGTACTCCCTCGCAAAGTAGAAGTCATTCCAGTTATCTATTGCTGTGTAACAAATCACTCCAAAACATTAATTTGCTCATAAATCTCAATTGGGGAAAGACTTGGCAGAAGTAGCTTATCTCTATTACACTTAGCATCATCTCGACTGACTGAAAGACGGGCTGGACTCAACTAAAGGCTCACAGTTGACTTCAAGACTTCAGCTGAGGCTCTCATCTGGAACACCTTGACAGGCTTCCACAGCTGGTTTGGGCTTCCTCACCACATGGTGGCTGGGTCCCCAGGGTAAGCATTCCCAAGAGAAAAACTCAGGCGGAAGTCAAATCCCCTTTTGTGAATCAGTCTTAGAAAATCACGCAGTGTCAGTTTTGCTGCATCTCTTTTGTCAAAGCTATCGCGAAGGCCTATCTGATTTCAAGGTAGAAAGAGATTCTCCCTCCTGATGGGGAGCTGGCAGGATTCTGAAAGAACAGTTGGGAGTAGGAATATTGTTATGGTCATTTTTGGAACATGCAAACTGTCACAGGTGTTACAAGGTATTTGAGGTGATTTTGGCTCTTCATTGATTAAAATGAGATTCATTTGATAGAGCTCATAGAGAACATGTAGGATTTCCATGTTGTCTTTCAAATGATCTGTAGTATAAAGAGGGTAGGGTGGTAGTTTTAAAATATATCCAGAAATCTTTTAAATCTTCCTACTCTGTTCCCTCCTCTTAAGGAGATAATGTGGCTTTAGAGACTCACTCATAATCAGTACAATTCAGCAGAAGTGCTGTTTTTGAATTCCAAGGCAGCGTTTACCTTTGTCGCTGGAACACTTGTGTTTGGAACTGTGAGCTGCCATGTAAGAAACTCAGCTATCTTTAGGCCTCTATGCTGTGCAGAAGCCAAGGCTGTGCTCAGGAGACCTTGCCTAGGTGTTGCATAGGTTGATAGGGCAGCTGAGATACCAGTTGACAGCCAGTATCAAGTGCCAGTCCCAAGAGTGAGCCACCTTGGATGTCCAGCGCAGGGGGGCCTTGATAGCTTTGGCCCCACCTACCTCTGATCCAACCACATGGGAGACCCTAAATGAGAACTGACCAGCCAAACTCTTCCAAAATTTTTGATCCACAAAATCATGAGCAAAGTAAAATGACTGTTTTAAACCACCAAGTTTTGTATAATTAGTTTTTTAGCAAAAATAACTGAACAGGTAGAGCTAATGGCCAAGAGAATCCAACTTTTACTCAAGAGCTAAAAGTGTATCCTTCAGTTCTCCATTTGCTATATAAAACATAGGTTGGTTTCAGTGGTTAAAGTTTCTATTATTATTTTGTAGTAAAATAATTTTCAAAAGAGAGTGAAAAGCTCTTCAAATTGTTGAATCATCAATCCTAATCCTTTACAAGATTGTGAACATGCTGGACTGTGCTTTTGCAACAAAGTCACTATAGTTGGAGAATATCTTCAAAGTGTATTGAGTTCATAATTGTAATTAAAGTTAACTGCTTAGTATTTTAAGTGCTTTGTTGTAATAAATATGTACAACTTTTTTGATTATTAATACTTATCTATAAATGTACACCTTTTATACTCTCTTAATATAATGTTAATATTGAAAGTCACCCTTCTGTTAGATCCTTGAAAAGGTTAGAACACTAGTAAATGTTAATAAACTTTTAAAAATAACACCCTTTCACATACAAAAAGGCAACAATGAAATACATGTACAAGTTAGAGAAATATTTGAGTGGCAGACTGGAATAATGAAACATAATTTAAGAAGAAAATAAAAGTAAAAGTAGCTCAAAAAGTTGACTTGTTTCTGCTGATGAAAAATTACCAAAAAAGTCATGGTAGCAACATACATATTTTCTCTTCCTCACTGTTTCTCAATCAAGGCTGGAGTGTTATTAGCTCTACAAAAATTTTTTTTCTGTGTACAAACTTGCAATTATTTATTTAAGTTCTTTCTTGATAGAGCAGAAACAAGGGTGTCACCAGAAAATACTGCAATTAAGAGAATGCCTTCCTCCCGGTGTGCTTGTGAATACTCCTGCCTTCTAAGAATTGTGGATTGGGTGTGTTCAGGGCAAATCTCAATTGTCATAGTTATTAAAAATAAAATGAAGCACATAGGGACCCAACTTCTTAAAAATTAGAGGGCAACTATATATATTACAGTAAATATGATAGAAACACCACAAGACTCAAGAAAGATAAATGTTCAAACTTCATCTTTAAAAACTTGTTGTTGTTGTTTTTTTTACTATTATTAACTTTTCACATATGACTCTATTTGAGCCTCCCATATCTTTAAAAACACTTTCTGTTTTTGACCTTCAGACATAAAATCCAGCTTTTGTGAGAACTTTGAGATCACTGTGTTACTCTGGGGATGGAGCTAAAACGGTTTACAATTTCAGCTCCGAGTCGTGATCGTGTGGGTCTGTGTGTGTGCCTGCACGTGTCCGCCTGCCTGTGTGGGTAAATAAGAACCATCCCAGAGAACATAAAACATTCACTGGAGAGAGGTCCTGAATCTGGTCTGGCAAATCAGGATGCCGCTGCGTATGAGGGTATCCCTTACACGGGCAGCAGCTGTTCTTGTGACTCTGTTAAACACATTGGCTAAGTAGATTCTGAAGCCAGCGATAAACAAGTGTCTCAAAGATACGTCCACACAGCAGCACATGTTTAGCCTTTGATGCGCTACAAAGGGTGTCCCACATCAGCTTTCTTCTTCTTCAGGTTTCCTGCAGCCCCCCTGACTGTCCCTGTCACCCAGAGCCAGATGGGAAGTGAGACCTCAGCTGATCCACCTCTTTGTGGTGGAAACCCCCAGAGCTTCAGCTCCAGGCTACAGGTTACCGAAGCCATCATGAAAAATTCAGAGCTGATATTAACAAGTCTGCTGAAAGTAAAGCGTGTGTCACATTATCTACCCTGCCTTTCAGTTAATAGTAAAGCTACTGTCGCCAAAAGAAGAAATGTAGACTGGCTGTGCTTGTGTTCAGAACTATTTGTGTTGTACTATGCAGACACAGAAATAAGAAGAAAGATGCTGCGCAAAGTAAAGACGGAAAGATCCGACTTTCCGTTGAATTACTGAGAATCCTAGAGAATAAGAATAGAAGAGCGAACTGGAAGGAAGTGGCCTCTTAATACTTCAAGTGAAATATGGAAACATTACTGAAGGTCCCGTTCTGCAGCTTCATTACATAGTTAAGCGTGTCTATAATTGTTTTATATGCCCATTATTTCTATATTTATCTAGTAATATATCTACTTCACGAAAGTTCTTTTAATTAAAAATGATAAGCCTATAGAAAAAAATGCAAGATATTCAAAATTAATTGCTAATTAATTTATTAAATGCTTACTATGTTCTAAGAACCATTCTGAATACTTGCCCTGTATTCTCCTTTACTTCTCACAACCAGCCAGTAAGGTAGGTACTATTTATTGTTAAACACCATTTTATTGATTAGAAAACTGAGGCACTAGAAGGTTCATTGACCTTTCCCTGGTCATGTAATAAATGGTAGATTTAAATGCAGGCAATCTCTCTCTAGACCCTGTATACTTAACCACTACTCTATCACTAACTGTTTATTCATTATATTTCAAACCATGCAGTTTAAATTCAAAGGATACTACTATACTACCTCACTCCCTTTCCGAAAGACAACAGCATGCCTTAGAAAAGACAAAAACAACATTTTACAGTGAAAGTGAAGTCCTCTTTGACAATCAGCTTCCATCCTATTACCCTGAATCTTCCCAGAGGCAACTCATCATGAATTTGGTGTGTATTTTAAAATATAATTTTATATTTTAAAAAATGTATATAGTATGATATCACAGTGTAAATATATTTCTACAACTTTCTTTTCTTCTCAACATTTGTGATTTGAGATCTAACCATAGTAAATATAAAACTTTAAAAGGAAAGCCTAGAGGACTGAGTTTGTGAGAATTTAACAGGGGAGGAAAAAAAAACCAGTGAAAACCCAGACATAGGCTACAGTACATATATTACCTCACGAGCTGAATGGGATTTAATGGGAGCACATAGGAGGTCTTAGCATGAATGCAGTGATTTAGTAGCTAGGCATACACATCAACCAACTGTCATGCTCCTTTGATTCCCATTCCTGTCTAATAAAACCAAGAAGCCAGACCTCATCAGAATCTTTAAAGAAAATACATGGAATCTCTTTACAATTAAGAGATTTTTTCTTTATTTTCAAAATATATTCATTCCTGTTACTGTTAAATCATAAAGTCATCTCTGAACATGTTATCAGGGTTAAAAATGCTCTCCTATATACAATTTACAGAACTAAAACTAGAGTATTGTGAAACTTTCACAGGAAAGTTTCCAAAGAACTGAGAATATTAGCAAGTTTTCACTTTGCTTCCAACAGAGAGAAGCTAAAGTATCTAGGAAGGAAAATATTAAGTCAACTGTCTATCATGATTTGACCACAACGCAGCCCTCTTGATTGTAAAAGACTAGAACATTATTTGGGACTCATCATTCTTAGTCTAACACTGCCCTAAAACACAGTCTTTAGAGATAGGGAGGAGAAGTGGGGATGGGAAAGATAAGCAGAGCAATTAAAATATCAGTAGATAATATTATTGTTATTCTCTAGCATGTGTGACTTTCATTAGGGAAACAAGCGGTTTAGCACAGATGAACTATACTATGTAATGAAATATTTTACCAGAAAACCATTTTAAGATTTGGTTTGTGCTAGTTATTGCCTTTTACTCAAAATACACAATTTGAAAGCCAAGACTAGGATTTACTTGTATCAACACTAGAGTTTCACATGCATTTACCTACTGCCCAGCTTCGATCTCAAATCAAAACAGTTGTAATATGTTTGATTTTAAGAGAGTAATTAAAATAGAGAGTATTGCAGAATTTCAGGTTACTTGCAAAAGCCATGTAGATTGTTTGGTATTCATAAATCTTGCCTTAGTTTTCTAAGAATCAAATAAGCAAAGATGCCCAAATTACAAATGAATGAAAAAGGAAATTCTAATATTGTTTTACTGTCATTGTGCATGTTTTTTACCCTCATTTACTTGTCAACATTTGTACTTTGTAACGGTGCTCCAGTGTGTGATGGTTATTCCAGTCTTAAACTCTAATAAGTAAATAGAGAATTTACTTCTTTTTTTCTTCATATATGAACAGTTTTCAGTTACCTTAATACTCAGCAAATTGGCAGGGTGGTTATTTCAAATATCGCTTGAAAATATGTTAAATGCAATGTAATCTAAGTCTAAATCTAAATTTAGATAAGATCTAAATCTATCAATTTAGATTGTATTTAACTTCTGGGAGATAAACTTATAAAAAAAAAAAATGCCTTCTGCTTCCAAGATATAATCCTTGAAGATAGTTCTAACCTGTATCCAGTACCAGTTGTGATAGGCATTGCTTTGTCTTTCTTCTCATGACAGCTGACACTAAGGTTTTTTGTTTTACTTACGAATTTAATTGCTCAGATGACTTCCATTCCCCAATATTCAGTATTCTCATTTATCCTAGCAGACTATAAGTTACCTGAGGACAGCTAGGAACTGTACTTCTTGTGCCTATATTTTGTGCTTAGTAAATTTTTAGATCTCAGGAAATTTTATTTGATCCAGAATTTATATTTATAGTTTAAATCAAACAATTAAATTTATAGTTTACATTATCTTTATATTCTAAATCAGCGCTAATACCTATATAATTTTCAAATCAAAATTTCTATAGTTGGTTTGAGAACTTTGGAGTTTTTCTAGATTTCACATAACCAACTTAGAATAGGTAGGCAATATTGATGATTTTACATGATATTACAAACCTTGAATTTGTGATTTTTTTCCTCAGAACTTGCATTTGCAAATATTAATTCTTTTTACTCAAATTGCACCTCTGTGAAGGCACAAATTGCTGCTTTTTAGATGGAAAAGCCAGTCACAGAGAACTTCAAAGCTTATTTCATATCAATGTTCACCCTCCTACCCTCGGACCTATATCTTCTGTTTCTTATATAGATTTAATTTTTAAATGTTTTGGCCCATGTTTATATACCAGAGCTGGATTACATCTCTAATACATATAAAAATGGGAATTTAAGAGAAAATGGAACAATTAGGGTATAGTTTTATTATCTATACAATAGCCAGGTTTCTACTGATTATTGAAAGAATTATCTGTTTAATCAATATATTTATTAACTTTTTTTTTCTATGAAGTCAGGTGTTTACTGTAATTCATAAGCTTTGGAAGTGACCTTTAGCAATAAGGACCCCAGTCTGGTTGTGCCAACATATTTGCAACAAGTAGTGCAGTTTGGTAGAGGAAAAAGTAGATTAGAACCTATACTTTGAAGCAGAGTTAAATGAAACAGCCTGACACTGGTAAACCAGGTTCAAATCATGTTTAATGATGTCATTTCATTCCTACAGAGGTTGGAAACAAACAGGTTGTTTTATGGATCTAGTCCCATATTCTAAAACATGTCATCAGTCAAAAGTTACTTGTAAACAAGGTTGTTTCATCCTATAATTGGTCGTCAGAACCCTGGTAGAAGAAAACCATAGCTTCTGAGAATTCATAGAAACTTTTGTGTCCAATTTTGTGAAAAATGAACTAGTTGGTTACCACAAAAAGAATCTACTTATGTTTGTATTACATAAAATCTGACATAGAAGTCACCATGGAAGTAATTAAAATGAAGAACTTTCCAAAAAATGTTGACGCTGTCTCCACTATTTTTATAGAACTACATTCACAGATTTCTAAATGCATTTTAGTGACATAGCAATTATGGAAGAAACCATGATCTGTTTGTTTTTTAGATTTATGTTTACTTTGTTTTGGTTTGTTTTTTGATTTATAACTTTGTTTTGTTTTTTGTATGGCCATTTCTTTTTTTTTTTCTTTTTTTAGTGAAAATCAGCTTTTCTAAAAGAAAAAAGAAAAGTGACATCACAGTGCATTTAAGTCTCTGGTGGACTCACCATTGGCCTTTAAAACAAAGCAAGGAAATTTTCAGAACAGTTTTAGACTCACAGTAATATTCAGCAGAAGAGACAAAGCTTTTCATAAACCTCTGTCTTCACACATGCATAGCCTCCCTGTTATCAACATCCCCCCACCAGAGTGGTGCATTTGCTATAATTGGTGAAGATATATTTACACAGCATCATCACCCAAAGGCCGTGGTTCAGTCTTGGTATTGTCCATTCTGTAGGATTGGACTTAATAGTGACTTATACCCATCGTTATGGTATCATCCAAAGTATTTTCACTGCCCTAACAATTCTCTCTGCCCCATCTATTCATGTCAGAGATCATCATTTGTATCCTAATGAAAACATGAGCTTGAAGAAAAGCTTCTTATTGAAGGTTTTCACTTTTAACTAAAATAGTCATACTTTTTCCTTTTATTTTAAACTATGTGTCTAGTTTTTTAAAGATCACTTGAAATATTACTTTGGTATAATGTCTTTGAAGAGATTATTGAGTTCAAATACAATGGATGAGTCACAAAGGGTTATTAAACTTCTGTTTTTCCAAAAATGATCCATTTCACATTCTGCTGTCATATGCTGGCACAATTAACTCAATGATGCCAATTAATAATTCACTGACTTTTAAGTATAGCCTGTGACAATTATAAATGACACATAATTTTTTAAAAATTTTCCAAGTCTTTATTTCCTTACTACCTAATCTTTTACTAACATGGTCCTAGGAGCTTTAATATTTCTTTATTGAATAAATAATTAATTGGTGAGCTATAGAACTTCCTTTCCTAGTTTTACTGTCTTTCCACTAGAAATGCCATTTCTAACTCCTTTAACTGCCTTGATTATATTTGTTCTATTTATATTAAGTACACACAACAGAACTGGAAAAGGTCAGTTTTCACTCCAATCCCAAAGAAAGGCGATGCCAAAGAAGGTTCAAACCACCGCATAATTGCACTCATCTCACACGCTGGTAAAGTATTGCTCAAAATTCTCCAAGCCAGACTTCCAACAATACGTGAACCGTGAACTTCCAGATGTTCAAGCTGGTTTTAGAAAAGGCAGAGGAACCAGAGATCAAACTGCCAAAATCCGTTGGCAAGAGAATTCCAGAAAAATATCTACTTCTGCTTTATTGACTATGCCAAAGCCTTTGATTGTGTGGACCACAACAAACTCTGGAAAATTCTTAAAGAGATGGGAATACCAGACCACCTGACATGACTCTTGAGAAATCTGTATGCAGGTCAGGAAGTAACAGAACTGGACATGGAACAACAGACTGGTTCCAAATTGGGAAGGGAGTACGTCAAGGCTGTATATTGTTACCCTGCTTATTTAACTTATATACAGAGTACATCATGAGAAACGCTGGGCTGGATGAAGCACAAGTTGGAATCAAGATTGCTGGGAGAAATTTCAATAACCTCAGATATGCAGATGACACCACCCTTATCGCAGAAAGTGAAGCACTAAAGAGGCTCTTGATGAAAGTGAAAGAGGAGAGTGAAAAAGTTGGCTTAAAACTCAACATTCAGAAAACTAAGATCATGGCATCTGGTCCCATCACTTCATGGCAAATAGATGGGGAAATAGTGGAAACAGTGACAGACTTTATTTTTGGGGGCTCCAAAATCACAACAGATGGTGACTGCAGCCATGAAATTAAAAGACACTTACTCCTTGGAAGGAAAGTTATGACCAACCTAGACAGCATATTAAAAAGAAGAGATGTGGATAAAGGGAACCTTCTTATACCGTTGGTGGGAATGCAAACTAGTATGACCACTATGGAGAACAGTGTGGAGATTTCTTAAAAAACTGGAAATAGAACTGCCATATGACCCAGCAATCCCACTCCTGGGCATACACACTGAGGAAACCAGATCTGAAAGAGACACGTGCACCCCAATGTTCATCGCAGCACTGTTTATAATAGCCAGGACATGGAAGCAACCTAGATGCCCATCAGCAGACGAATGGATAAGAAAGCTGTGATACATATCCACAATGGAATATTACTCAGCCATTAAAAAGAATACATTTGAATTAGTTCTAATGAGATGGATGAAACTGGAGCCCATTATACAGAGTGAAGTAAACCAGAAAGATAAAGAACATAACAGCATACTAACACATATATATGGAATTTAGAAAGATGGTAATGATAACCCTATATGCAAGACAGAAAAAGAGACACTGATGTATAGAACAGACTTTTGGACTCTATGGGAGAAGGCGAGGGTGGGATGATCTGAGAGAACAGCATTGAAACATGTATATTATCAAGGGTGAAACAGATCGCCAGTCCAGGTTGGATGCATGAGACAAGTGCTCAGGGCTGGTGCACTGGGATGACCCAGAGGGATGGGATGGGGAAGGAGGTGGGAGGGGGGTTCAGGATGGGGAACACATGCAAATCCATGGCTGATTCATGTCAATGTATGGCAAAAACCACTACAATATTGTAAAGTAATTAGCCTCCTACTAAGAAAAATAATTGGGAAAAAAACCAAATTGCATATGCAATCATTCTCTTTTAAAAAATGGGAATAAAATGAAACACTAGTTAAAAATAAATAAATAAATAAATTTTAATAAAGTCCAAAAAAAATAAAAAAATAAAAAGAATAGACATTACTTTGCCAACAAAGGTCCATCTAGTCAAAGCTCTGGTTTTTCCAGTGGTCAGGTATGGATGTGAGAGTTGGACTATAAAGAAAGCTGAGCATCAAAGAATTGATGCTTTTGAACTGTGGTGCTGGAGAAGACACTTGAGAGTCCCTTGGTGTAAGGAAATCCAACCAGTCCATCTTAAAGGAAATCAGTCCTGAATATTCATTGCAAGGCCCGATGCTGAAGCTGAAACTCCAATACTTTGGCCCCTTGATGCGAAGAACTGACTCATTTGAAAAGACCCTGATGCTGGGAAAGATTGAGGGCAGGAGGAGAAGGAGACGACAAAGGATGAGAAGGTTGGATGGCTTCACTGACTCAACGGAAATGAATTTGGGTAAACTCCAGAAGTTGGTGATGGACAGGGAGGCTTGGTGTGCTGCAGTCCATGGAGTCACAAACAATTGGACACGACTGAGCAACTGAACTGAACTGAACTGAGACAATAAAAATCTACCCACAATGCAGAAGACCTGGGTTCAATCCCTGGGTTGGGAAGAGTCCCTGGAAGAGGAAATGGCAAGCCACTCCAGTATTCTTGCCTGGAGATTTCCCTGGACAGAGAAAGGAAACTGGCAGGCTACAGTCCATGGGGTCACAAAGAGTCGGACATAACTAGTGACTAACACACACACACACACACTTAATATTAAGCTTATATTAAGTACAAGTTTGGAGACAAAATAGATACATGAAAATAAAATAAGATAAACATTCTGGTTGACACTCTTATCTTCTTAAAAATTCCCCAGACATCACTTTTACTAGTGGAACAGTATTTTTCATAATCAAACAGAAGTTTCCAACCATGCAGGGATGGATAAGAGGCTAGAAAGAGACTGAAAGTCTAGAAGAAATAGTAAGAACAAAGAACTTACATTGTAAAGGTCTTTCTTTGTGTGAGAGAAGGTAGTGAGTTTAAAGAAGTAAAAAGTTGGGTATTTGAAGTTTCAAATTTTTGAGGAGGATGAGAGCTGACAAGATTCAGGATTAGTACTGGGAATAAATGGAAATAAAGGTCATCGAAATCGCAGAGATCCAGGCTTAGTCTGGGTGTTTAGATGAGTCATTAACACAGATTTATAAATTTTGATTATTGCTTGCTTGAAGTTAGACAGCTGGTACCTGCCAGAGTTAGGATTGCAACTCAGGCAGGCTGGCTCCAGCCTTCAATTTTAACCCCTATGTACCTTTTTATGAGGATGATACGATAATGCCACTATGATGGCAATGGGGAATCTGGAGAAGGATTAACACCTCTCGTCCTGTTTCTCATGAGAGATGAGAAAACAAGCTTCCCCCGCTGGAGAAAGGTGCACTGTGACAGATATCTTTGATGCTGAGTTATATTCCAGATAAGTCATCCTGCAAAAATATTGAAGAAATAAGGGACTTTATATACAATGGAAGAAGACTCAGTCTGTTTTAAAATGAGTTGGAAAGGAGGATGTAACAATTACAATGAAATCAAGGGTAGACTATATATTTTTTTGCTTTCCCATGAAACTGAAAAAGGGAGAAAGAAGAAGAAGAAAAAGAAAAAGGAATGAAACAGAAAGACAAGTGCGAGGGAAATATGGGAACAAGTCATGTGAGTTGTGTGCTATTCACAGGAAAACCGATTTTCAGTTCAGTTCAGTCGCTCAGTCGTGTCGGACTCTTTGCGACCCCACGAACCGCAGCACGCCAGGCTTCCCTGTCCATCACCAACTCCTGGAGTCCACCCAAACCCATGTCCATCGAGTCGGTGATACCATCCAATCATCTCATCCTCTGTTGTCCCCTTCTCTTCCTGCCCTCAATCTTTCCCAGCATCAGGGTCTTTTCAAATGAGTCAGCTCTTCGCATCAGGTGGCCAAAGTATTGGAGTTTCAGCTTCAACATCAGTCCTTCCAGTGAACACCCAGGACTGATCTCCTTTAGGATGGACTGGTTGGATCTCCTTGCCGTCCAAGGGACTCTCAAGAGTCTTCTCCAACACCACAGTTCAAAAGCATCAATTCTTCAGTACTCAGCTTTCTTCACTGTCCAAATCTCACATCCATACATGACCACTGGAAAACAATAACCTTGACTAGATGGACCTTTGTTGGCAAAGTAATGTCTCTGCTTTTTAATATGCTGTCTAGGTTGGTCATAACTTTCCTTCCAAGGAGTAAGTGTCTTTTAATTTCATGGCTGCAATCACCATCTGCAGTGATTTTGGAGCCCCCCCTCCAAAAAAAAAGTCTGACACTGTTTCCCCATTTATTTCCCATGAAGTGATGGGACCAGATGCCATGATCTTAGTTTTCTGAATGTTGAGCTTTAAGCCAACTTTTTCACTCTCCTCTTTCACTTTCATCAAAAGACTCTTTAGTTCTTCTTCAGTTTCTGCCATAGGGGTGGTGTCATCTGCATATCTGAGGTTATTGATATTTCTCCCAGCAATCTTGATTCTAGCTTGTGCTTCTTCCAGCCCAGTGTTTCTCATGATGTACTCTGCATATAAGTTAAATAAGCAAACCGATTTTAAACAAACCCAAATACAAATTTATTTTATTTATCTGAATATCATGAACATCTATTTTGTCACCTCAGAGCTGCCAAAGTACACTTCAGAACTCTCTCTCTCTCTCTCTTTTTTTTTCTTCCAGGCCTCTGATAAGCTGGTACATCACCTGGACAACAATTGTAATACACAATTCCTATTTCTGAGACTCTGCATGTAGTACATGCTAGGTCCTCAATAGCATTTGTTGAATCTGTATGTAAATACCACTTGATTGAACTCTTTGCCAACTTGTTTGTTTAGGGAGTTAGAATAAGGAGGTGATAGAAAGGAGGAGGGTAGGAAGTTGGGAAAGGATAGGGAAAGCAGAAGGGAAGACCAGAGATAACTGTGACTGAATTCCTACCTGGCTCAGGAGCTTGCTCCGTTTCTATGGAAATGTGGAACAATTAGACTGAAAGGAAACATAAAGACAGAATTATGCAATATAGTCCCCTTCACCACAACATGCCTCAGCTGGAAATGTTGATTTTCACGAAGAAAATGATTAAGGCTGGGGTTCACTTCCTATACCTGGCTGAATGCCTATTTACTTGAGTTGAAGAGGGAAATGGAGGTGCCTCGCTAAGAGGTCATCCCATACTTCCAAAAAGTACATAAAGTGGCCTCCCCAACCTCTTCCTTTTGTTTTATAGCAGTTCCTTTGTAGTCATTTTCTTCCCATGGTTCTGGAAACAGGGCTTCTCGTAATGAGGGAACATGAAATTTAGGTGGAGAAGACCTCTCCCCACAAAGGTGGACACACGAGCCAACCTGACTCATCAGAATTCTGAACTCCCGGGGCCACAGGGATTGCTTCATCAGTCAAATGACCCCAGCAGAGCCACTCAGCACTTATCCAAGACCTGACTGAGAAAATATGAAAGGGGGCTTTCTTTACTCTGAGATTGCTAGCTTAATGATAGTAGAAATCTAGAGCTGCCAGTGGTAATTTAGAGAACAAAGAATATTTTAGAAAGGTAAAAGAATAGAATGAAAATACAGAGAGATGGAAAATGAGGCTGGAAGAGTAGGCGAATTTCTGATTAATTGTAAAGCATTTATGTGATAAACAGAAATACTGGCTATCCCCCTGCAGGCAAAAGAATGCCAAAGTGGTATAAACAGGTTTGGTAGCAAGGGAGCCTGGAACTGTGGTGTGCTCATCTTTTGTTTTTCTTGAAAAATAGCAATGTCATTAATGTGGAGTTAGATAGGAATATGAAGAAAACTGATCAGTTCAGTGGCTGTGGCAATTTTCTTTACAATAAACAGTAATGTGGTATGGGCCTAGACAAAGTCAAGACTACATTTGTGATATTTAGTAAGATTTTAGTGATCTAATAAATAATAATTTGAGAGAGAGAAAAGAATAATGTTGACAGAGATTAGGGATAGAAGTTAAAAGGGCTTTGAAGGGAGCTGAGGACAAACAATAAACTTGGGCAAGTTCAGCTTGATATGGTTATGTCATCCCAAGTAAGATGAGGGTGGAATTACGAAAGTGGGAGTCAACGGCATATGCATAATAAATAAAATTGCTGATATAAATGAAATTGCCCGAGGAGAATAAATTGTGTGAGAAGACAAAATTGACAAGGAATGAAAAGTCCTCTGCAGATGAAGAAAATAAAGGAGTGAGTGTCAGTGACATGAAAACCTAGGTAGAGTTACAATAGCTGTCTGGAGGTCAAGGAATTTAGGGATGAACAGCATTCTATTTGTTTAGTTATTTAGATGTGAAATTTGAGGAAGGAGATGATAACTGATGGATCAGGATCTCTGAAAAAATGAGAAGGGATCTAGAATATAGGTAGAAAGATTCTTAAGTTAATTTATCCTTTAATTAATTCCCAAACCAATTTAATTTTCATCTCTTGATGCTTCTGGTAATGTGACCAGGCTGCTTTTAACTTCTAAAAATAGATAATTTTGGAAAGATCTTTTCATAAGAATCCAGTTTTCTGATGACAGTTTTGTAGCTTTCAAACATGACTGTAGTCAATTAAAAAGTTATATGCATTTCCAAGTACACTATTTCAGATTCACATACACATGATATAATTTCAACAAAATCATAAGCAACTAAGGCAGCAAATAATTTCAAACACTGAGTTGTAGCTTCTTTATGACATTTCAACATTTTCATCTATGTTTCACTTTACATATATATCTTTTTAAAGTCAGATCTTATGTCTAGGAATATTAGTAGCCTCCACCTTTAATCTTTAGAGTATTATTTTACATTTATTGTATTCTGGTTCATTTTTGTCTTTGAACGTAGAAGTGACCAAAATGCTTCAGTCCTGAAATCTGTAATAGACATTTAGTTCTACTAATAGATAATACTTTTGTTATTAATTGGTAATAATTTGAGGCTTCACTGACCAGCTGAGATCTCAAGCAAAACCTTGAAAATTTAAAATTTTTGCTTTAAAATTTTTCTTTTAGTTTAATTTTTGTAAATATGTATTTGAATGGCATGCATACTTTCTACTTCAGGTATAATATATATGATGGATAATATATGTGATGGGATGAATAGTATATAAAGTAATCCTGGTCTACATAAAAATATATTTTTGACATTTCCTGTAAATTGAAATAGAATTTATCTTTGTGCAACTTAAACGTTAAGTCAGTATACTGACATCAAATGATAGTCCAGTATATTGTTTAAAATTTGCATATAAGTTTGAGCAAAGTAGAAATGAAATGAACACATATGTATGTCTTTAAAGATACTTTGCACACATCACGTGTGTTCAGTTGGGATTTTATTAACTAACCCAAAGAATATTGCTGCACTTAGTTTGTTGATGTTCCAAAGAGTCAACAGACACACCTTTAAAGTTCACCTATTGATATATACACAAATAATGTTTTGCTCCTGGCATAGGCCCACAAGATACAATTCAGATATGGCAAATTTATGTCAAATGCCAGTCACATAGATCATCGGCTGAAAAGGATACCAAGAAAGAAAGAAAATCCAGTACTGAAACTGACGTCTATTTGAAATAATCTTATCTAAATTGTAGAAATAAAGCCTAGTGTACAGCGTGCACTTTACATAAGAAGTTGAGGTCATTTCTAATCTAGCCAACAATGAAAGAGCTCTTGACCGGGGAGTGCTTTTTTCCTACTGTCCCTTCCTCCTCGGCTGCCTGGTGCCTGAACACATGAGAAATCATTAGCAGAGAGAAAGATAAAGCTCAGAACGTTTCATGTCTAGGAGACTGAAATTATGGTGAAGCACTGGAGGGCTACCCTTAAGTTTTCCTGATACTGGTTGTTGTTTAATCTCAGAATAGTTCCTCTGGAGATAGAACTAAATGGAATCACACAGGGGAATAAAATATAAGAAAAACATGAACTGCTTCTATAACTGCACTCTTAAAAGCACAAGAAGCACCACATAAATACTGTTTTTTAGGAATAAAGAAGAAATAGGAGGCTGAATTTGAAATACACATGAGCATTCTGGAACGACTTGGATTGGTGATCTTAAAACTCAAGAGTTGTCTTTGTTCTTTAATTGACTCCTTCACGGATGAGGGAAAGCTCAGCCTCTCATCCCTGCTGTTTGACACCTCCGTGAGCTTTTGTGCCTTTTAGCAATGTTCTAACAACGCTGGCAGAAAAACTGAGCAACACTCAGTTAAAGACGAAGAAAGTAAATTCTGTGCCCCTCTCTCCCACGGATCAGCAATAGATGCATACACAATGAGTGTGGCTCGGGGTCTAAATCAATGATGCTGTTGCCAATTACTATCCCTCACTCTCAATATTGATCTTTACCAAACAACAGAGGAAGCTTCCTTTTAAAATTTCAGCCCTTACATTTTAGGGTAGGCTCAGGGCAGAGATACTGAAAAACAGTAGGAAAAAAGACAGTGAATTGTCAAGTCACTGCTGTAGTTTTGCCTTCCAGTAAAGACCGGGCAGCCTAGCATTCCAGATTTTCATTTGCATGAAGTCTTGTCCTTTTTCAGTCTTTGACGACTTGCTTGCCTTTTCCTCTCCATAATCTATTTGCCTCTGGTATAAAATGGAACTACAACTCATGATAACTACAGCTCATGATATCAGAACAACTTCTGATACGGATTTAATTTAAGCTCTTTAAAGATGGGTAGGATTATGGTATTTTTAAGCAGTATAAACTTCTGGTGAAAAATTAAAGGATTTCTTCCTTAAAGAAATCATCTTGTGTGTAAGAAAAAAATTCCAGTTTGATTGTGAGACAATATAACTAAAGTCTATGTAGTGCTTTACAGTTTACAAAGTACTTTTAACCACATAGCTCCATCTAATTTTTACAATAATCTTACAACCTAGTTAAGGCTAATATTAAGAGGCTTATTTTACAGAAGAGAAAACTTCTGTCCAGAGAGATTAAATAATCTGCTAGAGACCATTCAGCTGGTAAATGTGGAACATGTATTTAGGGACTCAAACCCAGGTCTCTGTCTTCAACTTCAAATAAATGTTCTTTCACTATATTATGAAAGTCTCCTAAAATAACCTACTTCATCCCATTTTGGTTGATATGATCTCTTTTAATTCATGACTCTTTTTTATAAGATGAAAGCGTAGCAGTTCCTTTAAGAGAAGCAAAGCACTAGTATACATTTCAGAAAAAAATTCTAACGTGGGGCTGTATGGGGATGACTAGGTATACACAATATCCTGAACAACATCAGTGTCGTAAATGATTTATTTTTAAGTTGCTTTAAACACTTGATTAAATCTAAGGACTTATACCACTGGAGTGCAACTCAATAAAAATGAATTTGAAAAGGAGTCAAGACACTGTTATTCAAGTAGGCAGTTTTCTACTGCTACTTTCTACTTAGCCCAAGGATCAGTTCAGTTCAGTCGCTCAGTCGTGACCGACTCTTTGCAACTCTTTGCCCAAGGATATGACCCTAGATAAGCCTGAGAATAATGCTATTTTAGCAAGTGATATTTTGTAGTAAGACTTATTTGATTGTTTAAGAGACAGAAATTAAACTTGAACTGTTTAAGCAGAAAGTAAATTTATTGGTTTACCTAGCAAATTGTATAAAGATCAAGAACACGTAGAACTGAGGATCTGAATGTCATAATGACTTTTTTCTCTCTCTGTCCCACTATTTCCCAGAGTTTATTCAAATTCACGTCCCTTGAGTCCTTGATGCTGTCTAACCATCTCCTCCTCTGCTGCTCCCTTCCACTTTTGCCTTCAATCTTTCTCAGCATCAGGGTCTTTTCCAGGGAGTTGGGTCTTAGCACCAGGTGGCCAAAGTATTGGAGCTTCAGCTTCAGCATCAGTGAATATTTAGGGTTGATTCCTTTAGGATTGATGGTTTGATCTCCTTGCAGTCCAAGGGACTCTCAAGAGTCCTCTCTAGCACCACAGTTTGAAAGCATCAATTCTTCGGCACTCAGTCTTCTTTATGGTCCAACTCTCACATCTATACATGACTACTGGAAAAACCATAGCTTTGATTGTATGGAGTTTTGTTGGCAAAGTGATGTCTCTGCTTTTTAATATGCAGTCTAGTTTGTCATAGCTTTCCTTCCAAGGAGCAGGTGTCTTTTAAATTCATGGCTGCAGTCACCATCCACAGTGATTTTGGAGCCCAAGAAAATAAAATCAATCACTGCTTCCACTTTTTCCCCATCTATTTGCCATGAAGTGATGGTACTGGATGCCTTGATCTTAGTTTTTTGAATGTTGAGTTTTGAGCCACCTTTTTCACTCTCCTCTTTCACTTTCATCAAGAGGCTGTTTAGTTCTTCCTCACTTTCTGCCATTAGAGTGGTATCATCTGCATATCTGAGGCCCTTGATCTTTCTCCCGGCAATCTTGATTCCAGCTTGTGAATCATTCAGCCCTGCATTTTGCATGATGTACTCTGCACATAAGTTAAATAAGCAGGGTGACAATACACAGCCTTGACCTACTCCTTTTCCTATTTGGAACCACTTTCTTGTTCCATGTCCAGTTCTAACTGTTCCTTCTTGGCCTGCATACAGGTTTCTCAGGAGACAGGTATGGTGGTCTGGTATTCCCATCTCTTTAAGAATTTTCCACAGTTTGTTGTGATCCATACAGTCAAAGGCTTTAGTGTAGTCAATGAAGCAGTAGATGTTTTTCTGGAATTCCCTTGCTTTTTCCATGATCCAATGAATGTTAGCAATTGATCTCTGCCCCTTTTTTAAAATCTAATTTGTACATCTGGAAGTTCTTGGTTCATGTACTGCTGAGGCCTACTTTGAAGGATTCTGAGCATTACCTTGCTCACATGTGCATAATCTCATGTGAAATGAGCTCATTTTGTGGTAGTTTGATCATTGTTTCATATTGTTCTTTTTTGGGATTAGAATGAAAACTGATCTTTTCCAGTCCTGTGATTACTGCTGAGTTTCCCAATTTGCTGACATATTAAATGCAGCAGTTTAATAGCATCATCTTTTAGGATTTGAAATAACTCAGCTGGACTATTGTCACCTCTACTAGTTTTATTCATAGTAACACTTCCTCAGGCCCACTTGACTTCACACTCCAGGATGTTCAGCTCTAGGTGAGTGACCACACCATTTCAGTCATGAGGGTCATTAAGATCTTTTTTGTATAGTTCTTTTGTGTATTCCTGCCACCTCTTCTTAATCGCTTCTGCTACCTTATCATTTCACTCTGGTAATTATGATAGTCGAGTAAAGTGAAAGAATTAAAGTCCCAAATTCTCCACTGAAGCAGAACTAGGCATTGATGAATGTTTGTCTTCTTGGCCATGCCAGGGTCTCTGGGTCATGATATCTAAGGCCCAAGGCCATTCTGAGATGACTCAAATACAAACAAGGAAAATCAGACTGTGCTCAGACCTCTGCTCCATACCCAATATTGTGAAGTAGTTAAAGTTTTATCAAAGTTAAAGGAGACAGAAGAGAATCAATTCCAACCTTAACCTCTCTGATATCAAATGAAGGTTTTGCTGTGTATATATGGATTGGTTTGTGTTCATATATGGATTGATATTTGTTTATGGATTAGTTATATGGCCATTTTTTCAATTTCTGAAAAAAATAACTTTTCCCTTCCTTCTGCTTCCCCGCCTGGCTACACACACATTGAGGTGTGCTCAATGTGGCTACCAGCCTGTATGAACTCCAACCTCATTTCTTCTCAATAAATTACATATGTGTGTGCACACTAAGTCACTTCAGTCATGTCCAACTCTGTGAAACACTATGGACTGTAGCTCTCCAGGCTCCTCTGTCCATGGAGATTCTCCAGGCAAGAATATTGGAATGGGTTGCTGTGCCCTCCTCCAGAGGATCTTCCCATCCCAGGGATCAAACCTACATCTCTTATGTCTCCTGCATTGACAGGTGTGTTCTTTACCACTAGTGCCACCTGGGAAGTCTTAAGTTACATATAGACTACCAGTAATCAACTTCAAATATGGTTTTAATCCTGTTATTAGACTCAAAATCCAGTAGTTAGTTTTAATGACTCATTTTGTAAAAATAAAATGGATGCCCATGAATTTTAACATGTATCAATGTTTAATAAATACTAGTTATAACTTTTGCTTTCATTTTCAAGTGTTTCTGAATTCTCCTATTTTTGAAATAAACACATTTGCTTCTCCACTATTACTATTATATTCTTGCTTCAACATACATTCCACTGCTACAGGATATAATGATATTTAAAATAGATAAATCAGGTTCCACAAACTGTCCTAAGTACTTTACATACAATATCTCATCTAAATTTCCCTATGATTCCATAGAGTAAGCATCAGTTTTTCCCATTTTATGGAGTCTGAGATAAATTATTTCTAATATTCATGCTCCATGTATGTATATATCTGATTACATAAGAAACAGTCCTATTATATTTGCAAGTGCATAAATCTAGGTGGTCTGGCTAATTTATCAATGATTAAATAAAATTTATTGGCTGAGATGGAGGAATGAAAAAAACTGAATATGAGATGAGCCTAAATATAAAATCCTATACCAAAGTTAAAGAAATCAATTGCACATGAATGAGGTATAGATGACGTAATGTTACCACACAAAGTGTTTCTTTAAAAATGCCCTGGTGGAAGTTTCTGTATAACACAGGGAACTCAATGAGGTACTCCGCGACAACCTAGAACTGTAGGATAAGGTAGGGAGTGAGCAGGGGGAGGTTCAAGACGGAGGGGACATTTATACTTACGCTGATTCACATTGTTGTATGACAGAAGCCAGCACAATATTGTAAAGCAATTATCCTCCAAGTAAAAATAAATTTTAAAAAATGCCCTGATCATTTTATCTGGCTGAAAACTCAATTTAATCCAACAAAAGTAAATAAGATCTTAGAAATGTAGATGTTGACTCCTTTAAAAACATATTACAGAAGTTGATAATGTCAACAGAAGTAAAAGTCCATTGTGCCAAGCAGAATTATGGCTAATTCTGGGTGTCCACTTTAGAGACACTATAAACTTAAGATGTGTACAAAGAGTACAGTAGAGATCATACAACAATGTCAAATGAGAAATTATTCAGCAGATAGACTTGTTGGTCTGGGGGCAAAATGAGTGAAGGAGAAATTATGCAGAGATGTTTGAGAGGTATAAATTCCTTGAAAGGGCAGAATTTGTATTGTTCTATAGAAGAGAAAAAAAAATCTGGTAGGTCCAAATTCTAGTAAATTTAAGCCCATTTTGAATACCAACCTAGTTAGTTGCTCAACAGAGGAAGGGGATGTTACACAAAATAATTAGGTTTGTTTGTTTTTTTCTACAATAGGTGTTCAAGGGATAGCCAGATGACTATTTTAAAGGAATCTATCCAAAAACATTGTTGAAAAATACCCAGCTGATTGTCTTGTATAAGAAAATTTAACAAATGATTTCTTAGTAGCCTTCCAAACTTTAACACAGTATAAATTTTTTCTTTCTCACCCAATTATAATTTCCCCTGATAAATTCTATTAAGAATGCTATAATCATTCCTCATTCTGATATGACATTCTTTTAAGTTTTATGCAGCAATAGTATTTCTATAAAATTTTTTTAAATTTTTTCTAAGCTCTCTACACCTTGATTCATCCGCAAAATCACTCCTCCATTCTTATCAATATCATCAAGTCCTTCTTTAATAATTTCAACCCTGGGATTTACCTCTTATTCAAAATGTAACTTATTTTTGTGTGTAGTGTTAGTGAGTGTTCTAATTTCATTCTTTTACATGTAGCTGTCCAGTTTTCCCCACACCATTTATTGAAGAGACTGTCTTTTCTCCATTGTATATTCTTGCCTCCTTTGTCATAGCTTAGGTGACCGTAGGTGCATGGGTTTATCTTTGGGCTTTCAATCCTGTTCCATTTAGTTTATATTTCTGTTTTTGTGCCAGTACCATACTGTCTTGATTATGGTAGCTTTGTTGCATAGTCTGAAGTCAGGGACCCGGATTCCTCTAGTTCTATTTTTCTTTCTCAAGATTGCTTTGGCTATTTGGAGTTTTTCTGTTCCCATACAAATTATAAAAATCCTTATTCTAATTCTGTGAAAGCTGCCTTGGTAATATGATAGGGCTTGCATTGAATCTGTAGATTGCTTTGGGTAGTATAGTCATTTTCACAATGTTCTTTCTTCTGATCCAAGAACACAGTGTATTTCTCCATCTGTTTCTGTCATCTTTGATTTCTTTCATAAGTGTCTTATAGTTTTCTGAATAGAGATCTTTTGCCTCCTTAGGTAGGCTAGTTGGAATGGCTATCATCAAAAAACCTTTGAACAATAAATGCTGGAGAGGGGTGTGGAGAAAAGAGAACCCTCTTACACTGTTGTTAGAAATGTAAACTGATACAACCATTGTGGACAGCAGTATGGAGATTCCTTAAAAAACTAAAAATAAAATTATCTTATGATCCAGCAACCCCACTACAGGGCACATACCCTGAGAAAACCATAACTCAAAAAGACACATGTATCCACAATGGTCATTGCAACACTGTTTACAATAGCCAGTACATGGAAGCAACCTAGATGTCCATCAACAGAGGAATGGATAAAGAAGATATGGTACATATATGCAGTGGACTATTACTCAGCCATAAAAGGGACAAAACTATGTCATTTGCAGAGATGTGGATGGACCTAGAGAGTTAAATAAGTCAGAAAGAAAAAATAAGTATCGTATATTAATGCATATGTACAGAATCTAGAAAAACGCTACAGATTAACCTGTTTGCAAAGCAGAAATAGAGACACAGATGTAGAGAACAAACATATGGACACCAAGGGAGGAAGTGGAGGAGCAGGATGAATTGGGAGATTGGGACTGACATACATACTCTAAGTCAGTCAGTCAGTCTAAATGACTGCAGATGGTGATTGCAGCCATGAAATTAAAAGATGCTTACTCCTTGGAAGGAAAGTTATGACCAACCTAGACAGCATATTAAAAAGCAGAGACATTACTTTGCCAACAAAGGTCCATCTAGTCAAGGCTATGGTTTTTCCAGTGGTCATGTATGGATGTAAGAGTTGGACTGTGAAGAAAACTGAGCCTAAAAAATTGATGCTTTAGAACTGTGGTGATCGAGAAGACTCTTGAGAGTCCCTTGGACTGCAAGGAGATCCAACTAGTCCATCCTAAAGGAGATCAGTCCTGGGTGTTCATTGGACGGACTGATGCTGAAGCTGAAACTCCAATACTTTGGCCACCTCATGAGAAGAGTTGACTCATTTGAAAAGACCCTGATGCTGGGAGGGATTGGGGGCAGGATGAGAAGGGGACGACAGAGGATGAGATGGCTGCATGGCATCACCGACTCGATGGACATAAGTTTGAATAAACTCCGGGAGTTGGTGATGGACAGGAAGGCCTGGCACGCTGCGATTCATGGGGTCGCAAAGAGTTGGACACGACTGAGCAACTGAACTGAACTGAACTGAAGTAAGTCAGTATTAGTTGCTCAGTCGTGCCCGACTCTTTGCGACCCTATGGACTGCAGCCCACCAGGCTCCACTGTTCATGACATTTCCCAGGCAAGGATACTGGAGTGGGTTGCCATTTCCTTCTCCAGGGGATCTTCCCAACCCAGGGTTTGAACCCGGGTCTACCTGCACTGCAGGCAGATTCTTTACTGACTGAGCTACAAGGGAAGACCAGGTATAAAATGACAGGTATAAAATGGATAACTAATGAGATAACTAATGTGACCCTACGGTGTAGCATCAGGGAATGCAGGGCTCTGTGGTGACCTCAACGGGAAGAAAACCCAGAAAGAGGGACTATATATATATATTCATAGCTGATTCACTTTGCTGCACAGCAGAAACTAACAGAGCATTGTGAAGCAACTAAACTCTAATAAAACTTAATTTAAAAATGTAATTTGTTGCACGTCTCTCTAGCTTGTATTGAAAAATATTTGAGAATATGTATTAACTTGAAGAATATGTATAAACTTCAAAGTCCTAGAAAACATTGCTAGTATTAATGTCTTTGTGTATATGTCTTGATGATCCCTCAACTATTAGATGTTACGTTTGTGGGAAGTAATGATTTCATTTTAAAATGATTTCATTTCTAACCATTTAGAAAATGTATTCATCTTAAAAAATTTTATGAATCAAAGCTATTAATGTATGACATGGAAACACCCCAAGAAAAGCCCAAGTTTTTAGAAAATATTTACTCTTGGAAATACTCCTATAAGATTTGTTTTGCCAGTTTAACAGAAAATATATACTCTTGAAAATTTCTTCCACAAATTTTTCTTACAAAACCTTGTATATTTTGAAGTTGGGATTTGTCATGGACGAAAATGTTTGCATGGTGAGGAGGCATTAGTTGCTAATGAACCACATCTTGTTTGTGGAAAATATAGAGTTGAACCATTTTGAGTACTTCTGAGAACTGGAAGGTTAATGTTTAAAATCACTGAAGGGAAGGTGGAGCCTTTTTTCAAAGCCATAAAAAGGAATAATTGCGATGACACACTGCAGTGTGCATTTTATACTGTTGAATGATGGCAGCTTCACTTTTGGCTCAATGCCCCAGAGGCCTAGCACACCCAGGGAGCATTGTAAAAGCTGCCCAACGCACACCCTGGCGTGTGTGTGCCCACTTTTACAGCCAGCAATAATTTTAAAGGAACATACAGTACCTACTAGGAAGCTTTCTCAGAAGACAAAATGTAAATCAATAAGGATATAAACTTTTTCTGTAATATTATTACTCATAAGTGAATCAATAATAATCTTGTTCTGAAATACTTAACCAAATAGCAATTACAAACCATTTAAATCATTTATTCAACTATTTAGGCTCTAAATATTTTCTCATGATGGGTTGATTATAAAGATTTGAGGATATGATGAATAGTCATATAATCTTGAAAATAGTTTTATACTACTGTTCAGGTTAGAGTCATTCAGTTGCCACATGTAGTACCACATTTTTCAAATAATAATAACAAGGTTGCTCTCTTTTGGAGGTAGAATGTTATGCTACTGTTATGCTACTGTTAACTGCAGTAGAAATGCTAATATTTTTAGAGTTAATATATTAATATTTTTCCCATTCAGGGTGCTAAAAGACATGTTAAAATCCTCAAATTATGCCAAAATAAATAATCAATTAAATACATGGGGTAATTTTGGCATTTGATTTGACTTTATAAATAAAAGACAAGAAATCTGATTATCTCAGGCAATTTTTTATTATTTAGCAACTAAGTGAACTATCTACAACATTCATAAGATATAGCCATTCACTGGGGTGAAAAGTGAAAGTAGCTCAGTAGTGTCTGACTCTTCGCGATCCCAGGGACTATAGCCTGCCAGGCTTCTCTGTCCATGGAATTCTCCAAGCCAGAACACTGGATTGGGCAGTCTATCCCTTCTCCAGGGGATCTTCCTGACCCAGGAATCGAACTAGGGTCTCCTGCATTGCAGGAGGATTCTTTACCAGCTGAGCTTCTAGGGCTTCCCATTCACTGTGGTAGAATAGAAGCAGGCTTCATAAAGTATTGAATTTGCAGTTTGGTGGGGTTGGGAGTTGCCTCTTTAAAAACATAAATACAAAATCAGATTTAAAAAGTGAATGATTAGGCCACTTAATGAGGGTGAAAGAGGAGAGTGAAAAAGTTGGCTTAAAATTTAACATTCAAAAAACTAAGATCGTGGCATCTGGCATCATGGCATCTATCACTTCATGGTAAATAGATGGAGAGAAAGTGGAAACAGTGACAGATTTTATTTTCTTGGGCTCCAAAATCACTGCAGATAGTGACTGCAGCCATGAAATTAAAAGATGCTCATTGGAAGAAAAGCTATGACAAACCTAGCTAGCATATTAAAAATCAGACACACAACTTTACTGACAAAGGTCTACATAGTCAAAGCTATGGTTTTTCCAGTAGTCATGTATGGATGTGAAAGTTGGATCATAAAGAAGGCTGAGTGCCGAAGAATTGATGCTTTCAAACTGTGGAGAAGACTCTTGAGTCCCTTGGACTGCAAGGAAATCAAACCAGTCAATCCTAAAGGAAATTAACTCTGATTATGTATTGCAAGGACTGATGTTGAAGTTGAAGCTCCAATACTTTAGCCACCTGATGGGAAGAGCCAGGTCATTGGAAAAGACCCTGATGCTGGGAAAGATTGATGGCAGGAGGTGAAAGGGATGACAGAGGATGAGATGGTTAGATGACATCATCCTCTCAATGGATGCGAATTTGAGTAAACTCTGGGAGATAGTGAAAGACAGGGAAGCCTGGTGTGCTACAGTTCATGAGGTCGAAAAGAGTTGGACACCACTAAGCAACTGAACAACAACAAGAATCAATTACTTAGACTTGGAGATTTAGCCTATTGACTTCTAAGATGTCCTTGGGCAATTTTTCAGAAACATTTACAGAGAAATACTTCCTGATTGTGACTTGGCTTTCCTTCTCCATCTGGAACTCTCCATTACTCCTAGCAACCCCAAGTGCTCACAGGGCCCATGCCCATGAGGGGCCCTGACACTTAAGCCTTATCAGTTGCACAGTAACCCTGCCCCTGCTACCCATATCTAACATTGGGAGAAACTTCTTCGCTGGTGGCTCAGGGAAGAAAAGAATCTGGCTGCAATGCAAGAGACCTGGGCTCAATCCCCAGGAAGATCTCCTGGAGAGGGGAATGGCAACTCACTCCAGTGTTCTTGCCTGGAGAATTCTATGGACAGAGGAACCTGGTGGGCTATATTCCATGGGGTCACAAAGAGTCTGAGTGAGTGACTTTCACTTCACTTCATTTCAACCCTACCCCTCCTAGCCAGATCTAATATTGGTAGAAACTAGTGGTAAGAAGTATTGTTTCTGATCCTGTCCCTTCAGAGTTAATACTTTTTTAGGTTCAACTTAAGATTGTAAGCAAGGGTTGAATCAAGGTTAAGAGGCCACATTTATAGACAGATTATTGAAAATGTTTTTATTTTCCAATCCTGACTATCTTTAACTCCCTTACATGCTATCAACTAGGAGAAATTAACATTCAGAAGTTTGAGCAGTCCATCTTTTCATGGGCTCTGACTCTGAATCAAACTATAAATTAGAAGTCTTGGAAGCATTTGTATTCTCAGCCATCCACAGTGAACCCATTCTTGTATAATTCCATAATTATAATAATAGCACAAGAATACACAATAATGAGTGGTTAATAATTCTTGTCAATAAATTCTCTAAGAGACCAGATGTCATTTTCATGCTACAGACATTTTAAGAAGGTATGACGTCCCTATGGGGATTTTGATAAGACAGACCCACAGGACAAAGCCCACCCTCAGGGCTCTTCACTACTGGGCAGGGTGAGAGGGGTCCAAGACTAGATCAGAGCAGTCACAGGAAGTTAGAATGTGTAGGGCCTGGTTCCTTTCTAGTAACTTTAGGTTTACTCTAGGTGAAAACTAAAACCAAACCCAAAAAATCATTAGAGAGTTTTGCGCAAAGAGGCAGCATAATATGACCTGTGTTTCATAAAAGGATCACTCTGCTGTTATGTTGAGAATAGATGATCAGAGGCAGGGGTGAAAATAGGGAGAGGTTATCACTTCAATTCAGACATGAGATGATGGCAGTGGTTGTATTCCAGGTATATTATGAAAGGAGAGCAAACAGGATTTATTTGATGATTGTGTGTGAAGTGTGAAAGAAAGAAAGTCACATATGACTGCAAGATTTTTAATCTGAACAGCTGGAAAGATTGCCTAAAAGAGGGAAGACTACATGTATAGCATGTTTCAGTTCAGTTCAGTTCAGTTCAGTTCAGTCACTCAGTCGTGTCCGACTCTTTGAGACCCCGTGAATTGCAGCACGCTAGGCCTCTCTGTCCATCACCAACTCCCGGAGTTTACTCAAACTCATGTCCATCGAGTCGGTGATGCCATGCAGCCATCTCATCCTCTGTCGTCCCCTTCTCTGCCTGCCCCCAATCCCTCCCAGCATCAGGGTCTTTTCCAATGAGTCAACTCCTCTCATGAGGTGGCCAAAGTATTGGAGTTTCAGCTTCAGCATCAGTCCTTCCAATGAACACCCAGGACTGATCTCCTTTAGGATGGACTGGTTGGATCTCCTTGCAGTCCAAGGGACTCTCAAGAGTCTTCTCTAACACCACAGTTCAAAAGCATCAATTTTTCGGGCTCAGCTTTCCTCACGGTCCAACTCTCACATCCATACATGACTACTGGAAAAACCATAGCCTTGACTAGATGGACCTTTGTTGGCAAAGTAATGTCTCTGCTTTTTAATATGCTGTCTAGGTTGGTCATAACTTTCCTTCCAAGGAGTAAGAGTCTTTTAATTTCATGGCTGTAATCACTATCTGCAGTGATTTTGGAGCCCAGAAAAATAAAGTCAGTCACTGTTTCCACTGTTTCCCCATCTATTTCCCATGTTTAGGCATAGACAATCAGGAGGTCAGTCTTTGACATGTTGCCTTGAGATGGCCATCAGTTGTCCAAATGGAAATGTCAGGTAGAAAGTTCTTCCAGGTGAGGCTGGGGATTAAGGAGGAGGTCTATACTGAAGTTACCAATTATGAATAGTATTGAAAGTCCTGTGGTTGGAGGAGCTCATTAAGTGAGTGAACACTGACAGAGAAGTCTGAAGATTAAGAAGGTTGAGTCCTGGGACACTGTGATATTTAGAAATCAGGTAGATAATTAGGAACAAGCAAAGAAGATTGAAAGTGTGTTGCCAATAAGGTAGGAGGAAAAGCAGAAGAGTGGGTGTTGAGCAAGTAAAGGTGGAATGATTCAATTCCACACACACACATTAACCTGCAGAATAATTTATGAGGGGAATCTAAAGGAATATGCAGTAACTGGTCCCCATCACCCTCTGGGGAAGTGCAACCCTAGGGACCTAGGAGGGCTGAGGATTGTATTCCAGGTGAGGAATCCCAGGCCTTAGGCTGTGGCGCTGAAAAACTGTAGGACTAAAGTCCTAACTGCTCGCCTGATGTCATCAGAGGCTATGATCCTTGCCTGTGGTCTGTCTTAAAATGTGACAAAGGCCCCTGAATCTTATCTGTTGTGATTAACTGGGAAGAATTCTCCGGGAGAAAAGGACTACATTTGTGCATGCTAAGTCACTTCAGTCATGTTTGACTCTTTGCAACCCTATGGATTGTAGCCCACCTGGTTCCTCTTATCCGTGGGATTCTCCAGGCAAGAACATAGGTTGCCATGCCCTCCTCCAGGGGATCTTCTCAACCCAGGAACTGAACCCACATTTCTTATGTGTCTCCTGCATTGGCAGGCACGTTTTTTACCACTAGTGCCACCTGGGAAAGATGTGTGTGTGTGTGTGCGCGCATGTGTGTGTGTGTGTGTGTGTTAATAAAAGGGCAAAGAGGTACAAGAGGAGAATTATAAACTGATAAAAAGAGTAATGTCGTGAGAGTATGAACATATGTATTCTGTCTCCTCTAAAGATCCTGTTCCCTTCCATGGCTTTTACTCTGAAACATGTTCAGATGACTTCCTCAGCCTTCACATATCACTATTTGAAATTCCATTGGCACCTCATATTAAATATGCTCAGAATTGAGCTCACTGCCATCCGTATCATTCTCTATCCACCACCCCCACCCCACCAAGTATGTATTTTTCCTGCTGTTATTCCCTATCTTAGTGTATGGTTCTGTTTTCCCTTTTTCTGTGTAAAAATAATCACAAACTCTCAGTGGCATACAATACACACATTTACCTCTCACTTATGGGTTTCTCTGTTAGTAGGCAGTTTCTGCTTCAGGCTGTGGGTAAAGTTCAGGTGTGTTCCATGAGTTTCTGGGACCCAAACTGAAGAAGTAACAGCAACCTGGGGCAGGTTTTTCTCTTGGAGCTAAGAAGCCTGAATTTAATTAGTTGACTATACCTTTGCAAAGAGTCAGATACAACTGAGCGTGCACGCACACACACACACACATACAGTCTAAATTCACCAAATGGCTACTCAAACTTCTATTTGCTTTATTATGGTTTGGAAACTGCTAGTGTATTTATGTTTTTCTTTCTGACAGTTTAGATCACACTTTATGTTCATATTAAATAGTCCACATCAAAACTTTACTGTTCACAAATGTTTTCTGTAAATCAAATTTAGCTGAGGATGATCAATACTTCTTTCAAAGCAAATGACAATATCGTTTGAATACATACATATATACATGCATACACAATACTTTTTAATCTTTTATAGCAAAGTAGAAAAGAGTGTATAGGAATTAGATTAATATTGGATATTTTCAGTTATTTATCACCAAAATTTTGTTTGAGTGCTTTATTTCTCCAATAAAAGAAAGCCAGGAAAGTGTCAATCAATAAGTTTCAAAATAGATTTTTAAAAAAGAGAGAAAACCTTATTCTAGTTCACCTTGTATTTTAAATGAATACCAAGTAGCTCTAAGAGAAGAATAACTATTTTATGAATTTTTTCCTAAGAAAACATGGAACATTATTAAAGACTTTTCTATTTACCTCTCAGACAAAAAATGCCAATTAAACTAGAGCTTTTGATAGTTCAAAAACATAATTTTAGCTCTGTAACTCTCCATTCAATTTTGTTTTGAACCTAAAACTGCTCTAAAAAAATAAAGTATATTAATTTGTTAAAACTACATAATTTTGGAATATTTTTAGAATAATTTTTAACTTACAGTTCAGGTGATTATTAGGTTGTCTCAAAGGTTAAAAATTAGTTTTAGCTCAGTAGTTCTCAGCTCTTATCTATCCAAGCATTAGAACTCTTGGGGGACATTTAAATGTAGATACCTCAACTCTTTGGGGGCTTCCCAGGTGTCAGTAATGGTAAAGAACCTGCCTGCCAATACAGGAGACGTAAGAGATATGGGTTCTTTCTCTGGGTTGATTAGATCCCCTGGAGGAGGTTCTGGCAACCTACTCCAATATTCTTGCCTGGAGAATCCCAGGGACAGAGGAGCCTGGCAGGCTACAGTTCATAAGGTCACAAAAAATCAGATCCAACTGAAACCACATAGCACTCATGCATGCATGCAATTCTGTGGATGCAATAAATATTACTTTAAATGGGTGAAATTTATAATAAATGAATTATATCTCAAAAGGTGCATTTTAGAAAATGTTGGTGCCCAGTTATCATTCTGGATAATTAAATCTAAGACATCTGAGGAAAGATCAAGGCATACACCCAGGTGATTCTCACAGCCTGAGGATAAAACCACTGTTGAGCTTGTTCCATTTAGCAAAAAAAAAGTACTAACATTCATTATTTTGGGGATTTATTCTGGCAAATGAAGTGTTTAAAAGCAAAACAATTTTGATTTCTAACTTTGTTTAGCTTGATTATAAGCCTCTATGATGATATAAGGGTAAAATTCTTTAGAAGTAAGAGAAAGCCACCTAGTTACCTTTAACTAACTTCAATGTGATATGGAAATATGCTAATTTCAGACTAGAAGGAAAGGCAGAATCCCTGTAGAACTATATTCAGAACCAAAGAGATATCTTCTGGAAAAGGGTTGTATGGGGGTGGGGGGGTGATGGTCATGGTCGGGGTGGTGATTTCCCCCACTGTGCGGAGGATCAGCACAATCTACCAGAAGGATCTGGACTGGACTGACAAGTGAAACTTCTCTGTAGATGTAGATGAACAGATTTTCAATGACCCAGAACAATCACCCTGGTCATTATGCCGAGAATGCAGCAGGTTGCATCCATGACATGAATTCAGTGCTGAAAAAGGATGAGTTCCATAGTGAAACATGCCATTTATGGATCTCCTTTCCTGTCATGGCATCACCTACACTGCCGGATGCCTGCTGTCCTCAGGAGATACTCTGTGAAATAGGACTTAGCTGTAAAAGAACTTACTCAAGCCTACCCTTAGTGAATGTCCAAGGTTTGGACCCCTCTCTCCATCTATTAAAGTCTACCATGAGGTCAGCGGAGTGAACACTGTCCTTGTCTCCCCTATGGTTGAGCTCTTCTCACTGTAGCACAGATAGACTCTAAGTCATTAAAGGTAATATCATTTCTCTTGAGAAAATGATTAGTCCAAGAGTAAGTGTATGTCCTAATTCAGTCCAATCAATGTGGAACCCAAGACTTCTCTTTTATTTTTGGGGAAAACATACTTTCTTCCTCTGGATGTGAATAAGGAGGCAGGCAGTGCTGTGAATCGCTGAGAACTACATAGTTTGCATTAGGGACACCAAGCTGAGAACAGTCAACCCATGTTGATGGACAGAGCTGAGAAAACTGCAGAGGATGAGATGAAGATGCCTCACAAAATTGTGAAAATGTTTATCAAATGCTCATGCCCAAACCCTCACTGACTGCAGAGCTTCTGTGTTAGGTGAGCCCATATGTACTTTTCAGTGGGTTAATCATGTTAAAGGACACTTCCTGTTCCTTGCAAAAGCATCTTAATTAATTTGTCTATTATATGTGGAATTTCTTTTAATTGGTTAATTTTAAAAAGTAAAGTTAAGGATCAATGGAATATTTTGGCATAATAAACAATATCCTCAGGATGTTTAACTTTAAATAGGGAATTGCCTGCAATCAAAGAAGTTCATTTAAAAATAACAACAGAGTGAATGGTCTTAAGATTATTAGGGTTGAGATTTTAGATGGAGGGGCTTTCTCAAATGAAAACACTCCGAAGATCCATCTGGCCTCCATTTTGTGTCCAGTAGAATCTGCCTTCCTTTTGACAATTGTTTCTATTACTTCTATAATGATGCTACTCCTCCAACTATCACCATTACTCGCTGTACTGTGCTCTGCTTGGTTGCTCAGCCATGCCTGACTCTTTGTGACCCATGGACTGTAGCCCACCAGTCTCCTCTGTCCATGGGGATTCTCCAGGCAAGAATACCAGAGGGGGTTGCCATGCCCTCCTCCAGGGGATCTTCCCAACCCAGGGATCAAACCCAGGTCTCCTGCATTGCAGGCAGATTCTTTGCTGTCTGAGCCAGCAGGAAGCCCAAGAGTACTGGAGTGGGTAGCTATTCCTTCTCCAGGGCATCTTTCTGACCCAGAAATTGAAGCAGGGTCTCCTGCATTGAAGGCGGATTCTTTACCAGCTGAGCTACCAGGGAAGCCCCACATTATCCTAACCATCAGCAACTAAGACTCTCTCTTTCAATCTATCTTCATCTCTCTCTCTCCCCTTTTTCTGCATCTCCTTTTAATCCGGAGCCTCACTGTTGATCTGAGAATCATATTAGCTTAAGCCTCTCCTTTTAGCTTCTGTATGTCATGCCTTCAGGATATTAAATAGCTAATAAATTAATCCAAGTCAATATTCTAATGGCTAGACAGGCTCTCCCAGATTACTCATTAATTCCTAACCATCCTAGAATCTTCCTTGTTTAATCTAAGGATTGTTCATAATGGTGGTAATTTAGTGGGAGGAAAGACTGAGAGAAGAATGGGGGCAACCTTTCAGGATAGCTTCAGATCATCCCAAAGAAGCTGATGTGGCCAGGAGACTGGACTGAGAAATTGTGGAAGATGGAAGTGGATCACAGTTTGGAGGAATTTGACACCCAAGTGTGTGAAATGAAATAATGAAAGGAGAGAGAATGTACTTCTAACATGAGTAGGGAAGCAGAAATAATTTTGCTCATTGGTGAGAGGGTAGGAAAATGGATTAGTGTCATGATCTCAGAAAATCAGTAATTAAACTCTGCAGAAAGTCAACCAAAAGTTTGATTATAACTTTTAACATCTAAACATAACATGAAAACATAGAACAGTCACCATGTAAAAATTAGGGTGCTAGCCATTAATCAGGGTGGCAAATTAGGGTGGCCACCATTAGGTGTGACTGAGCAAACCTTAAGAAGAAGGGCAAAAAATAAATTTAGAACAGGTAAGTTACTACTAATTTTTACTGTTCAATTTCTCCATTCTTGACACTTTCTTTGCATAGGTAGATCTTTTCCCCGGCCAGACACTGGAATGAGAGTTTTATCTTTATGCTTTTTATAATGATTTTTCAAAAAAACTGTTTAGTACCACTCTCTGGAAGGGCCACATCCTTGAGAACACCTGCACTTGCTGTTAACCGATTATTATTAAGCAAGAGCAAATGACATGAAGTCAGTTACAATAAAGTGTAAATAAAAAAGTTTATGGCAGGGTGTGTAAAGCAAAAAAAAAAAATTGAAATTAATCATCCAGGCAAAGCAGGACAGATCCAAAGGTCATTTTTTCCTTCACTTACATACTTCAGTAAATGCCTTGATTAAAAATTGTACTCATGTTTCAAAAATTTTAACTTGGGATTATAATTGATTAACTTTTTGTGACTTCTAGTGTAACAATCACATTCACCCTCAAAATAAAATGTCTTTGTTAATATAATAAGCTTTTTTTCTCTGAGGAGTCTGGCCAGTAAATATCAGCCTAGAACATTTTAAGATGCCGTGCTTTTCATGCAGTTGAAATTTCTTCTAAGGGTGTGGAAAATTCAGTTTTCTGCACTCACCTCAAACAGTCTCTTTGTTTAATTGAGAACCAGAGTTACTTAAATACTTGGCACAAGGGATAGAACTGTTCTGTGATTGACCTTTTCCTTAACATCTTTTGCACCCTATCTCAAAGGACCTGATTTTCTTGGACAATTTAGGATAACAACTGAGAATTGGAGGAAGGATTCTACTCAATTGCAAATGAACAATTTTAATTAAGCATTTACTGAATAGCAGTCAGTATGTTCAATGTTGCAAGGGGTACAAACATGAACAGGATATTTCTCATAGTTGACAGTGTCAGTAGGTGGTTAGACTGTGGTTAGATCTACCACAATATCTGTTATCCACCATCTCCCATCCCAAATAAGCATACAATTTTAAGGAAAGCACTATATCCAGCATTTAAAAGTACTTTACACACATATCCTATTAGGAACATTCCATCTCTACCTCATACTCCTAACAAGATTGCCACCTCTAAGGCTCATCTATCTTGGCTCCTCTACTCAAGAAATTTAGAGTTTGGTAAGAGAAAAAGCAAGTGTACACACACACACACATACACACACCCCCTTTGATATAAAAGAATATAATACAGAATGTTTTTTTCTACTTTTCTCGTTTTCTAATTGCCATTTGGGTGTGTTTCTTCTGAACCTCTTCTTTGTTTTCTATATTCTTTTTAATCATGAGATTTTGGTAAAATCTATTTTCTTAGAACTTATGTGTTAAATTACAATGATGTATATTTTGGCCAATCTATTATTAAAACCTGGATTCTTCCAAGCAATGTCACCCTCAAGATGAAAAAGCATTATGTTCTAGACTTTGACTCCAATCTTTGTCCTCTCTCACTGGGTCTGAGTTATGACAATAAAGTCATGATATATGACACAATTTCTCTTTAGTACTCATAGTGCATACACTTTGAATCATCAAGATGAGTTGACCAACTTTCTTCATTTACTTTCTCTGGTAGTTTTATTCTTCTAGGATCACAATTACTATTTTAAGCACTCCCTTTCTTATTTTATTTTTTAAATGAAAAATGATTGACTTTCTATGTGCATTTCTGTGAGTTTTAACACATGTATGAATTCATATGACCATTCCCACAATCAGCATGAAGAATAATTTCATCACACTCATTATTTTAAATTGTTTCTTTTCTTATTGTTGGGTTTTGAGAGTTTCTTATATATTCTGCACAAATATACTTTATTTGACGTATGATTTACAAGTATTTTCTTCCAGCTTTTACTTTATCTTTTCATTATCTTAATAGTATCTTTTGCCAGGCAAAACTTTTAATTTTGATGAACCCCAATCTATCAGTTTTTCTTTCTTTTATAGATCATGTTTTTAGTGTTAACTCTAAAAATTCTTTGCTTAACTCTAGGTCACAATGATTTTCTCCTAAAAATTTTATAATTTTATGCGTTACACATATCTTCAATTCAAGTTAATTTGGACATACTATTACTATACATGTCAAAGATATTTATCTGTTGATCATCATTCCTCACTTTGTATATTTGTTCTGTATTTGTTAATCTTTTATTATGAATTTCACATGAACAATTTCATTTGATCCTCACAACAAGCCTGTAAGTTTGAGTAGATGTAAGAACTAAGGCTCAAGGAAAGGAAAGGAAAGTGAAGTCGCTCAGTCATGTCTGACTCTTTGTGACCCCATGGACTATAGCCTACCAGGCTCCTCCGTCCGTGGGATTTTTCAGGCAGGGGTACTGGAGTGTGTTGCCATTTCCTTCTCCAGGGGATCTTCCCAACCCAGGGATCAAACCCAGGTCTCCCACATTGCAGGCAGACACTTTGCCATCTGAGCCACCAGGGAAGCAAGGTTCAAGGAGTCCATGCTTATTACAGAAATGAGGAGAGCTCTGATCTCCCAGTTCCCAGGTGAGTTCTTTATACCATGAGGTGGTATCCTTTTAGCTTACTCTGATTCAGTTTCTTTTATATTTCCATCTTGATGGTACCAGTCTTGTGTGAAAATATACAGGAGTAATATATTTAGGCCATAACAGAGATTTAATTAACTCCTGAGGAATCTGAGCTAAGAGAATATCATACATGTTTCCATCTCTCTGCTTTTTAGGGAGCTCTTCCTTTTACCTGACATAACTTTCCTTACAACTCTATAGTCAAAGATCTATTCAATCTCTATGGCCTATATAAAACTGTTCCCATCATTACTACCAGCATTTAGTGAGAACAATGACTAACGGCCAGTGTTAGGGAAGGGATTCATGTTCCAGCCTTTCTTAGCTCCACTCAGCTGCAGGTTCTCACTTAATTTAACAGTTACTCTATTTCAAATGTTTTGCTAGGGCTAGCAAATAAAGGGAGAATAAGAGATATCTCTGTATCTCTCAAGTCTAGTAAAAGAGACAAGCCATGTTATTGCTTTGGAAAATATTTGCAAATATTTACTGTCTGCTCATCATGTGCAATGCACTGTGTTAAACCCACAATATGGATAAATCTATAAAGTAGTAAAATGATTATACTCACTTGACAAAGGAAGAGACAAAACTCTCTAGAGAGGTTAAATAACTTATTCAAGGTCACACCATATGGTAAGTAGAGATGCCAGGATTTGAACCCAGATGCCTAAATATTAAGTGATTAGAATTCAGATTTCCTAATGATACACTGGGCTTCCCTGGTGGTTCAGCAGGAAATAATTCACCTGCCAATGTAGGAGACACAGGTTTGATCCCTGGATCAGGAAGATCCCCTGGAGAAGAAAATGGCAACCCACTCCAGGATTCTTGCCTGAGAAATCAAATGGACAGAGGAGCCTGGTAGGCTACAGTCCATAGGGCTGCAATGAGTTGGACATGACTTAGTGATAAAACAACAACAAATGATACACTGACTTCTCTCTACTACTGCTTCTTTAAAGTTAATTAAACTTCATTCTATTTTTGTTTAAACAGATTCATCCTTCTTGATACTCTGCAGTTAAGTCACTAAGAGCTCCTTAAAGAAGATTTAACGTGTCCAAACTGATCCTCCTGTCCATCAAAATCAAGCTGTTTCTTTTGCTCTTTCTCATCTCAGCTAATGACAACACCATTCCTCCAATTGCTCATACCTCTTTTTTTCCCTCATATCTCACTTTCATATGTCAGCCAATTCTGTTGTCTATACATTTATACTAGGTCAAAATTTGACAGGTCCTCACCATTCACACTATTTACCTGATCCAGGTCATCGTCATGCATGTTAAGTTGCTTTCGTTGTGTCCAACTCTTTGAGACCCCATGGACACTAGCCCGCCAGGCTCCTCTGTCCATGGGATTCTCCAGGAAAGAATACTGGAGTGGGTTGCCATGCCCTCCTCTGGGGATCTTCCCCACCCAGAATGGAACTCATGTCTCCTGCGGTTCCTGCATTGCAGGCAGATTCTCTACCACTGAGCTATAACAGGGAAGCCCCAGGTCATCGTCATCTCTCAGCAATTTGCAATCCCAGCTCTAAAATCTTAAGCAAAATGAGTCCACCTGAATTGAGACATAATTTCAAAATGAAAAATATTCTCAAAAGAGCAGTTATTGGCACTTTAATATATTCATTCCACTTTGTAATATTAGCTAAAATTGGCTCTTTCTTACTCCCTTATATCTGACTGCTAGTCTTGAAAATGACTGGTTTATCCACAAATGATATATACAGCAATTATTTATGACTATATCTGCTCCTTCAAGAGCACAGAAACAGATTCTATTGTTGCATCACACTTGTATATATTTTTTAATTAGATGTTTCAGTGAATGTCTAAAGACCTATATGTTAGGAAAACTGTGATCTAACTTGGGGTCAAGTAAAATGTCAAGCTTCATCTCTGGAAGCTCCGGGCCAATGTTTTCTGTAACTCCAAGGAAATGTATCCATACCATTTAATTTAATAACCTCCAAGTAAGTTCACTTTAGAGAGTTAAATCACAAACCGGTGCTGATTTTAAATGAATTCATGTTGACTCTAATTATTAGAACTCCTCAGTCTACTTCTACACTTTTCAGCTGTAAAGCACTTTGCCATTTACAATTTCCTCCCACAAAATGTGGTGGTAGTTAATGCTGTCCTCTATACAGTCCCAGGTCTCCTCCACAGTAGGCTTTCGCTGTGGTTGGATGGGGCCTTGTGAATAGCTCAGGTCAATGAACTAGGAACTTAAGTGATATGTGTCAGTTCCAAGCAGATGATATAATTGCTTCTAGACCCTTCTTTCCATCTGTATCTGGGTATTAACAATGTTTGAGATGATGGCTATTGTGTCATTCTGGGTTCCTAAGAGATAACAAGCTAAGCCCTAACTGACTTGTTATAGTTTTTTATTTTGAACAAGAAATAAAATTTTGTTGCTTAGATCACTGAGATTTTTATCTTGTTTCCACAGCATAACATGGCCTAACCTGACTGATACATATGTTATTTTATATGATTCCTATGTGTTATCATATACATATACACATATAATAAATATACATGTATACATATATAAACATATATGATCTCATATGATTTTCATAACAACCTATAAAGTAGGAAGCTCAGGTTAAGTTGTTTTCCTCCTATATAGATAAGGATACTGAGGCTTACAGAGGTAAATACTTTGCCCTAGGTGCACAGAATTAATGAGAAAACTAGGAGTGAAAATTGGATTGACTGACTTCACATCTCTGCTCTTTTAAAAAGATGTAATTCTAAACACAGAGTCTTCTAATTCTTGACAGAAACACTTTCAACTTGAAAATTTTCAAAGTGGAACATTATGTGTCAATTTATATTAAAAATATCATGATTCACCACAATATTTCTTGTTATCCCTTATCTGTGATCATTTGCCTCAGTCTTTTAGTTGATCAGAGTAGTCATGAGATAATACAGGTAGGTTATAAATGTCACTTTTTAAAGTATACTTTGAGCTAAAGACATGTTTGCATAAACTCTTTAAAAAGTGTTTATTTATACAAAGTAGAGCCTTGACAATACTAAGCTTGTATTCATAGTATAGCCCTGTGACAGTTGTTACATTTTGAAGCTCCATTATCTTGAATGAGGAAACCATACACCAGTTCATTCCTTTCAGGAAAATGTACCTTAAGAGATTTCTCAAAGCAAGAAAAGCAAATGGTTTATACTGAGGTAAGTTGGTTAAAACAACATCAACAATTACAAAAACCTTACCTACTGTCTAGGATTTGGTGTATGAACAGAACTGAAAAAAATTTTCAGGCCTGGATCTTTCAGTAACCCTTGTTTCTGAAAGCCTACACCCTGTAAAACTATTCTGGAGCAATTATTAACCACACAATGAGCCCGCGAGACAGCAGATGCTAGGCTCTCCTTTCCCTCCCTTTTTACCTCCTCAGTCAAACATATTTGTAGAGTACATATTTATCTACTTAAAAAAAGAAGAAAAACCCCTGTTCCCTCCCTTCTAACAGGAAGTAAGCAGGACTTCTCCTCATAGGCTATAAAAATATTGACAGTAGATAATGGGCCTGTATAAGATACTGGTGGGAAGTGAGTTAATAATCACAGGATAGAACTGCAGGGAGCTTCAGATGCTGCCTAAAACCAGGATGGCAATGAATACTGTTTTTGTTAATAACTAGCTGGTGACAGAACACGCTTTCAACCTGGTTTTACTGGAACTGGAAAACACAATGCCAGAGAGATATATAGTAATAAGATATACCTATCTTATTTATATCCATGAATCATTTTCCTCAAATATAAGAAAGAAGCATCATCTCTATGGAAAAAAAAAGCATTTGTTAAATTTATCTAAATTAAAATGTGATTAACAGTAATTAGGACTATTGGAGGATAAAACACTCTCTTTCTAAGCACTGCAAGAAAGGAAATTAATTTAGCCAAGCAATATTACCTAATTAATTGAACTATCTGGAGAATTTTCTCTTTTAAAAATATTGTTGTTTAGTCGCTAAGTCACGTCCAACTCTTTTGTGACCCTATGCACTGTAGCCCACCAGGCTCCTCTGTCCATGGGATTTCCCAGGCAAGAAAACTGGAGTGGGTAGCTATTTTCTTCTCCAGGGGATCTTCCTGACCCAGGGATCAAACCCACTTCTCCTGCATTGGCTGGCAGGTTCTTTACCACTGAGCTGTAGTTCAATATTCTTACAAGCATTAGATGTTAGAACTTTTCAGAAACGTAAGAAGTTTTCACATAGCCTAGGAATATCAAGGTAATTTTCTACAAAGTCATAGTTCTTTTAGGGAGAGCAAGGGATGTTCCATAACATAGATGATCTACATTTCCTTAGATATTAAGCTTTCAAAGGAGCCAGCCACACTCTGAAAATATCAGTTTTATCCTTCTCCTGAAGCATAAATCTTTACTGCCCTTCTGTATAAAGCAAACTGGAAAGATATGATGCATCGTTTTCTGTAATGATTAACCCCCTACTTGCCAGCTGTCCTGGTGAATACCTCAAGACTTGAGCAGACATTAAGCAACCTCAAGTCCTACAGGCGCAAATCCCTTCTGCAAGTTTGCAGTAGTGTGTGTGCTCTATCTCCCTCCCTCTCCTGATTTCTATAAATATTATTATTTTAACCAAATGTCTTAAGTATTCATTCTTATCTTTCTTATGGTGTAAGTTTAGAAATTATGTAAATCTTCTGCTATCTGTTAAACATCTAATGGTGAAACCATCTGTTAGAGATGAAACTAGTTTACTGCTGAAAAATTCAGGAGGACCTAGTGAAAGGATCAATTACCGTGGTAAACTTCAGGACAGAGTTCTGAATGGCTCATCTCATTTCCTCTTTTGTTCTTTATAAGTGTCCTGCAAACCTGTTAACAAGCCTGATGGACCAAAAACTCTCATTGAGTGAAGAGAGTCTTTGGGAGAATTTCATTTATTGCCTAGGCGAAAATAAATTGAAAAGAGTACAAAAGCGGGGGGCGCGGGGGGGGGGGGGGTGGTACAGAAAGAACTGAGGATTGTTTTTAGAGAGAAATCATCCTGAAAACTGTAGTATTGCTTAGTGGCTATTTGGTATTAAAAGTACCTCCAAGGTCTCTAGATTGCAGTCAAGGTGAATTTGAAAAAGGTGTTCCTTGAACCCGAGTCCCAAAGGCTGGCGGAGGAGGGATCGTTCCCAAAGACATGTTGATGAGCTCAGATGCTAACGATAATGCAAGTATTAAATGAAGGTTACTATAGCAAGGTGCCTGCCCCGGGGAAGAATTCTGACCGCAAAAGAAATAGAGATCTCTGACTCTTGATCAAACAGATGGGCTGATGCTGACCTGCATCAGTGATCCCGAGTTGATTTAACCGAGATTAGGAGGCGAAGTCGACAGCGCAGCCAACGAAACACTGCTGGGTATTTTTGTCTGGAGAGAGGGGGGAGGGGGAAAGAAAACCCTGGGAGAGAAAACCTTCAGGGCCGGTCACAGCGACAGGAGATCCGGTTTCCCCAGCTCTGCCCACCCACACCTCCCATCTCTGCTCCCTTCCCGGGCCCGGGTTCAGGGCCGGTGCCGGGAGCTGCTCCTACAGGAGGCGCTGCAGTTTTCCATCTTTGCAAGATGTTAACTTGCTCCTGCCCTGCCGCTGGGAGGTGGCGGAGCGGTCTTGCTCGCCAGGCAGCGAAGAGTCTGCTCAGGGTTGGCCCTGTCCGCGGGAGGCGAGAGACCAAGAAGGAAAACCAGAGGCATGGAGAGCCGTGAGGTTAGGGCGCCTAACCTCACTAGCTAAGAAGGATCAGTAGCTAAGACGGATCAGTACCGGCGACCAAAGATCGAGGGCGAAGGGGGTGGAAGAAAAAAGTGGAAAAGGAACTTAATGATGACTTAAGGGTTGCGGGAGCGCAGATTGAAAGAGACGTGGCTACTGAAAGTAGAAAATGAATGTGGAGCCCGCGAGAGCTCATAAAAAGGAAGGGAAGACTGGGAGTGGAAGGGAAAGAGGCTCTAGAAAACGCAAGTAGCGAGGGAAAGTGGGGGAAAGAGGCTGGTTGGGCGCGCCGGCCTTCCAGGGATCGCGCGGTGTGGCCCGGGAGGCTGCCGCGCATCTTCAGGTCCCCACCGCACCCGGTTAGCGCGGGAAGCCGCTTTCCAAAACCGACCTCGGGTATCGATCGTTCCAGATAAAGCACAGACAGGCATATTGGGGGTCTCTGAGCTCGGCTGCACAGGTGCCTAAGACCTTGCCCTCACTCGAGGGGCTCACGGAGGGCTCACGAAGAGCGCTTCCAAAATAGTTAACGACACCGCTTAAGAGGACCATAGGCACACAGGTGGGAGCACTCACCCCAGCCTGGGGAGTTCAAGGGTTAGGACAAAAATCAAAATTAGGAGGGAAGAACCTGTCAGGCCTTGTAGGAGTTTTCAAGGCAGAAAGAGGTTCTGGTGTCGGCTGCAATCACTTTGATGAGTCCATCTAATTTAAAGAGAAAGCGAGACAAGGGATGGATTCTGTGGCTGGCAGAGCACTCCAAGGCTTACGTGACCTTGGTTCGCACTTGTTTCCTCCGTGGGCACTATATCTCCGCCACTGGGATGGTGGCAAAGTCAAAGTAGACGTGGCTGCCTACGCTCAAGGGGCTGGCCCTTTTAAAATAGCAGTTTCAGTGGAGTATCTAGAGGGTCTCTGGAGGTCCCAGGAGAAAAGAAAGCAAGATGAATCTTCACTAGACCTTGGAGGACTGGTGAGGCACCCAGAAGAGAGAAGCTCAGAGGTGAAAGCAGGATTTGGGGGACAAGTCCTAGTTAACAAGATGGGTTATTTTCTTCTTTATTTCCTAAGAGAGTGAGGGTGGAGAGGGGCCCACCAAAAGGCACCTACATATAAAATGCCTGGCACCTGGGACACTGCTCCAGAGACTCTCCCAAATGGACCAACTAGATTACCTCCCCTTCCACAGCCCTGAAGGAGGCCTGGACTCCCTCATTAATAGAGTCTTTGGCTGAGCAACCATGCCTCCTTGCCCCACCCTCCAGTCCTTGCACATATGAGAAAACGCTGAAACAGGGCCAGTGGCCTTGGTTTGAGCAGGTCAGACCTCTCTTTGCTGACAGCAAAATGGACACACTGGAGGGACAAGGACAGACACATAGGACAAAATGCTGGGAAAGTAGCCTCCTAGCCTCCGGTGAATTCCTTAGGGTCATTTTGAGAGCAACGCTAAGTAGAAAGATGCTTTGTCACAGCTTTGAACTCCCTTTCTGGAAATAGGAGGTATAGAGACAGTCCAAAAGAGCAGGGGAAGTTTGGCCAGGTGGGTCACATGTACAATCATGAGGGACAGGTTAAGAGGCAGTCTGGGTTTAAGTCTTGGCAAAAAGGGCTCTGGACTAAATTCTCAGGTGCTGTCCTGGGATGCAGATAGGAAGGTGCAATGAGGGAAATTATATAGGTAAGATGGCACGTACAAAATTTATTTCTTGATTCTAAAGTGTGACCCATTTAACTGCTTGCAAACTTTCCTTTTTTGATTAGAAATGTTTTCTGCATTTCAAACACCTCTACTCTCCACTTCACTCCTTATGTGTGTTGAGGGGGGCAAGTTGTGAAAGCACTTAAGTCACAGGCAATATAGAAGAGCTTGCTTTAAACCAATGAATTGCTATTTTTTGGTCTCTAACTTGTGTCTGACTCTCTTGTGACCCCATGGACTGTAGCCTGCAAGGTTCCTCTGTCCATGAGATTTCTCAGGCAAGAATACCAATACCGGAATGGGTTACCATTTCTTTCTCCAGGGGATCTTCCTAACCCAGAGGCTGAACCCACATTTTCTTCATCTCCTACATTGGCAGTTGGATTCTTTACTGCTGAGCCACCTAGGAAGCCCAAAACCAATGAATAAAGATTTATAAAAGGGAGTACTGATTTTTGATATGTAGAGAACAGAACTTTTCAAAACAAAGAGATGTTTTTTCAATACTGAGCCAGTCAGGCAACGGTAAATGTTTACCTTGAGGAAGGTTTAAGGGGAAAAAGCTCAGAAGACTAGGGGAATAAAAAATGTATGCTATCATTGAATGTATCCACAGTTACAAATGTAGCAGGTTAATTTATTTCACCCTCCAAGAGAAACAATAATTATAGCCCCATTTTCTTCCCATCCTACATAAAGTGACAATCTTGTGAAATGACTCGCTTTGGGCCATTATTCTTCAGGACACACTTTCATATAACATTCTTTGTCTCATTCCCTAACTTACATGTGTATTTAGTATTTGGATGGATTTTTCCAGATGAGAACATAAATGAATTTCTATACAGAATAAGAGCACTTGTGTATAGTGTCAGTTGAATCAGAGGAGCAAAACTGGCATTCTAAATGAAAAATTATTCTAAACAGTTATCTCTTAAATCTGCCACCTCATATTGGAGCCTGATCCATGATCATCTCCAGAAAATTCTCTCTGGAGCAAATGTAAAGTGGAAGAGCTTAGGAATCTCTATTATCATCACTAGCAAGATTGACCAAGAAAAGGAGGAGCAGGTCTAAGGTGACTGGCCGAAAATATGCACCTGAGGCAGGTGAAATGTGGCAGGAAGAACTCTGATCCTAGACTCAGAGACCCCTGTGATCATGGTCTCTGCAGTGCTGAGGCTGTGTTACTTTCAGCAGGCCATTTAATCTCTCTCAGAGCCTCAGTTTCTTCTGGAATGAATTTCTGACTACACTCTCACTAACCACTTCATAAGAAACAAAATAAAGGTATCGTCAGTTCAAAAGGAAGAGACTGGCATTGTGGTTGATTTGAAGATTAGCACTGAGGGTTTCAAACCACTCAGAATCTCTACTGTTTTTGAAGGAAAACAACGAAGGCTATGAGCAGGGTACTCTTGTAACTGTGGGTGAAATAGTATGATGGCTAACATAAGACTCCAAAGGTCGGTGACCCATTTGGAGCAAGAATGCTACTCTCACCTACAGTACCACAAAGCTTCTTTTCCATGTTTTACTCTGAGATCCCACCAAGTTCTAAGTTCTGTAAATTGCAGAGGCTCAATTTTTTTGTGTGTGTTTCTCTCAGGCTGGTGAACCCCAGTACTACTCTACCATCAGCACCCAGGAAGTACTCATTCATTGAGTAAAAGGAGGAGAAGATGAAGGAATATGAAGAAGAGAGAGTGGGGCAAGAGTTTGAAAAGAATAAGAGAGGTAGTCACCAAAGGAAGTCATGAGGTCATTGCCTCCTAAATAATAAAACCATTTTTTCTCTTTATTCTTGGAATATCAACACAAGAGAACAACTACTTTTTCATTCAGGTTATAGGTGGGTGACCCTTCCATCAAAGTCAGTGGTCCTCTAAATTCATACTGAGTTATTACAGAGTGATGCAACTTCATTTAATGACCTTAAAGGCATCATGACAACTTGACTCTATCTCCCTACTTCTCTTAGAGTTTGTGTAGCTTAAGAAGATTCTTGCTCCCTGCTTTTCACAAGCATTCACTGGTTGTGATTTTGGCTTTTCTAATGGAGACAGGGGGCAAAGGTCATACACCTCCTGGACTGATGTCCTTATGCTGCCAAAGGCAGCTGGTATTGCTTTAGAGTTGAAGTACCTCAGGCCTGGAGCATATTGTCCTGGCCTCATAGGCTGAAAGCAACAATGAAGTCAGGTTCATGGGCTTCAATAATCTAAGCTGTCTTCTCCTCTCTTCTTGGAAAAATGAGTGTTATAAAAAAAAAAAAAAAGAAGGCAAAAGGGGGTTACTATGGCTAGTATCCTTTTCTGTCCATTTCCATAGGCAATGTCAGTAAGAAGTCTACCATAGACTCCTGTAGGTTGGTGCTTTTCATGGTGTGGTCCTTGGCTCCATTTGGATCAGATTCAGCTGGGAATGCTGTAGGAAGCTTCCTGGAGTTATTCTTTGACCTACCAAATCAATGTGTTTTGGGTTATAAGAAATTTTAAGAAAAGAAATCCTGTATATTTTTGTTAGGTTGTTGTTATCAAAAGTGAAAAGAACTGAACTTCTACCTTCCTGGTCAACAGGCGGCCCTATGTTTTCAGATCTCTCTTAATTTTGTGGCATTTAAGACACAAAGACAAAAATGATGCCTACTCCTTCCTCAAATTCTACCTCACCCCCAGGTTAAGGACCCCTCCCAATCTTAGTCCTTCCCCCACCAACATTCCAAGGCCAAGTGTCTATAGGGGCAGGAAGGCAACACCGATTGTGAGGAAAGGCCTCTGAAAGAGACAAATAAGTGGCTAGTGGCTCTAAAGAACCA